>NC_069136.1:6413133-7118133 GCF_026914265.1 Mya arenaria | reverse complement strand
GTTTATTTAAAAGTACCTTAACTGAGAATAAGTTTATATCTACAAACCATCTGTTATGTTCTTTAAAATGTGTGGTAATAAAGCTGGATAAGTGCGGGTTCTCCGGTTTCTCCAACAGCGAGGGTGATTTACAGAATGTTGTATTAGAGTGTTTTCAAATCTTTGTAAAATAAAAAAGAGTTTAAACTAATTGACAGTCCCGAAACGAGCAAGCGACACTTTTAATCCAAGGATTATACTACATAAAACTTAACAGAATATTTATTAATATGAAGATCATAGACGCCAGTTGATAAACAGCATACGCATAGTGAAGATTAAAGACATCCATTACATGTATTCATGCTTTATAATCATCCTTATCAATCGAACTTAAAATAAACAAAATATACATAAATCAAGGAATGTTTAGCTGATATATTTCATACCTCGTTTACACGTCAATTATTATAATTATGGTAAACACCTCTTTATGGTAAACACGTTGACTTTTAGTCATTTATGTGTTAATTTGTTACAATTCTAAATCATCATTTTCTGTAATTCATATTTTACGTGTTGAAAAAATCCTTTGAATTTTTGAATTCTTAAAGTAGTATATAATATGGTTTTAAAGACTGCACTTTACTGACTACTTTGTTGCGAGTGTTAAAACTATGACAGGCAAGAAGCAAAGCAAAAGAGAATACTATTTAAACAAAGATTTTTAGAACTATCCCACTTCTGACACCATTGTTGTGAGCTGTCAAAAATATACATCATAAATATGAGTTATCAAAGATGAAAATGAAATGTAATTGACATAATAAATCCCTAAACCAAGCAAGTCAAATAAACTAGAGTGACAGAAGTGAAGAAAGGGCAATGCCAAAGTGCCACATGCTAATGCAGTTTTAGACGTTATTGAAACAGGTGTTCTACTGATATTTAACGTTTAAATATTAAGACATTTGTCATCGATCATCTAAACCTTAGTTGATCAAATGTGTCAACAGGACTACCTGGCATGATCTCAAATAGAACACTCGATAGAAGACAATTTGAAAGATAATTGTTTTGAAGCAGGAAGCTGTGGAAGACCTAGTTGTATTTTTGTTCTGGTAAAGTTAAAAACCTCTGGTTAAATTATCTTCTTCTAGGTTGCTGCTTGTAGTTCAATTATCTTCTTCTATGCTGCTGCTTGTAGTGAATTATCTTCTTCTAGGCTGCTGCATGTAGTAAATTATCTTCTTCTAGGCTGCTGCTTGTAGTAACATTATCTTCTTCTAGGCTGATGCTTGTAATAAAATTGTCTTCTTCTAGGCTGCTGCTTAAAGTAAAATTATATTCCGCTAGGCTGCTGCTTGAAGTAAAATTATCTTCTTCCATGCTCCTGCTTGTAGTAAAATTATCTTCCGCTAGACTGCTGCTTGTTGTAAATTATCTTCTTCTAGGCTGCTGCTTGTAGTAACATTATCTTCTTCTAGGCTGCTGCTTGTAGTAAATTATCTTCTTCTATGCTGCTGCTTGTAGTGAATTATCTTCTTCTACGCTGATGCTAGTAGTAAATTATCTTCTTCTAGGCCGCTGCTTGAAGTAGATTATCTTCCTCTGGGCTGCTGCTTGTAGTAAATTATCTTCTTTTATGCTGCTGCTTGTAGTAAATTATCTTCTTCTAGGCTGATGCTTGTAGTAAATTATCTTCTTCTAGGCTGCTGCATGTAGTGAAATTATCTTACGCAAGGCTGCTCCTTGTAGTAGATTATCTTCTTCTAGGCTGCTGCATGAAGTAAAATTATCTTTCGCTAAGATGCTCCTTGTTGTATGTTATTTTCTTTTAGGCTGCTGCTTGTAGTAAAATGATATTCTTCTAGGCTGATGCTTGTGGTAAAACTATCTTCTTCTAGGCTGCTGCTTGTAGTAAAATTATCTTCCGCTAGGCTGCTCCATGTAGTAGATTATCTTCTTCTAGGCTGCTGATTTTATTAAAATTATCTTTCGCTTGGTTGCTCCTTGTTGTAGATCATCTTCATCAAGGCTGCTGCTGCATCATTTTCTGTAATTCATATTTTACGTGTTGAAAAAATCCTTTGAATTTTTGAATTCTTAAAGTAGTATATAATATGGTTTTAAAGACTGCACTTTACTGACTACTTTGTTGCGAGTGTTAAAACTATGACAGGCAAGAAGCAAAGCAAAAGAGAATACTATTTAAACAAAGATTTTTAGAACTATCCCACTTCTGACACCATTGTTGTGAGCTGTCAAAAATATACATCATAAATATGAGTTATCAAAGATGAAAATGAAATGTAATTGACATAATAAATCCCTAAACCAAGCAAGTCAAATAAACTAGAGTGACAGAAGTGAAGAAAGGGCAATGCCAAAGTGCCACATGCTAATGCAGTTTTAGACGTTATTGAAACAGGTGTTCTACTGATATTTAACTTTTAAATATTAAGACATTTGTCATCGATCATCTAAACTTTAGTTGATCAAATGTGTCAACAGGACTACCTGGCATGATCTCAAATAGAACACTCGATAGAAGACAATTTGAAAGATAATTGTTTTGAAGCAGGAAGCTGTTGAAGACCTAGTTGTATTTTTGTTCTGGTAAAGTTAAAAACCTCTGGTTAAATTATCTTCTTCTAGGTTGC
Organism: Mya arenaria; assembly: GCF_026914265.1. Classification (NCBI taxonomy): domain Eukaryota; kingdom Metazoa; phylum Mollusca; class Bivalvia; order Myida; family Myidae; genus Mya; species Mya arenaria. The sequence continues at coordinate 7,115,491 of NC_069136.1, read as the reverse complement.
TGCTTGTAGTTCAATTATCTTCTTCTATGCTGCTGCTTGTAGTGAATTATCTTCTTCTAGGCTGCTGCATGTAGTAAATTATCTTCTTCTAGGCTGCTGCTTGTAGTAACATTATCTTCTTCTAGGCTGATGCTTGTAATAAAATTGTCTTCTTCTAGGCTGCTGCTTAAAGTAAAATTATATTCCGCTAGGCTGCTGCTTGAAGTAAAATTATCTTCTTCCATGCTCCTGCTTGTAGTAAAATTATCTTCCGCTAGACTGCTGCTTGTTGTAAATTATCTTCTTCTAGGCTGCTGCTTGTAGTAACATTATCTTCTTCTAGGCTGCTGCTTGTAGTAAATTATCTTTTTCTAGGCTGCTGCTTGTAGTAAATTATCTTCTTCTATGCTGCTGCTTGTAGTGAATTATCTTCTTCTACGCTGATGCTAGTAGTAAATTATCTTCTTCTAGGCCGCTGCTTGAAGTAGATTATCTTCCTCTGGGCTGCTGCTTGTAGTAAATTATCTTCTTTTATGCTGCTGCTTGTAGTAAATTATCTTCTTCTAGGCAGATGCTTGTAGTAAAGTATCTTCTTCTAGGCTGCTGCATGTAGTAAAATTATCTTACGCTAGGCTGCTTCTTGTAGTAGATTATCTTCTTCTAGGCTGCTGCTTGTAGCAAAATTATCTGCCGCTTGGCTGCTCCATGTAGTAGATTATCTTCTTCTAGGCAGCTGATTGTAGTATAATTATCTTTCGCTAGGTTGCTCCTTGTAGTAGATTATCTTCTTCAAGGCTGCTGCTTGTAGTAAAATTATCTTCTTCTAGGCTGCTGCTTGTAGTAAATTATCTTCTTCTAGGCTGATGCTTGTAGTAAAGTATCTTCTTCTAGGCTGCTGCATGTAGTAAAATTATCTTACGCTTGGCTGCTTCTTGTAGAAGATTATCTTCTTCTAGGCTGCTGCTTGTAGTAAAATTATATTCCGCTAGGCTGCTCCTTGTAGTAGATTATCTTCTTTTAAGCTGCTGCTTGTAGTAATATTATCTTTCGCTAGGATGCTCCTTGTAGTAGGTTATCTCCTTCTTGGCTGCTTCTTGTTGTAAAATGATATTCTTCTAGGCTGATGCTTGTAGTAAGTTATCTTCTAGGCTGATGATTGTAGTATATTATCTTCTTCAAGGCTGCTGCTTGTAGTAAAATTATCTTCTTCTAGGCTGATGCTTGTAGTAAATTATCTTCTTCTAGGCTGCTGTTTGTAGTATAATTATCTTCCACTAGGCTGCTCCTTGTAGTAGATTATCTTCTTCTAGGCTGCAGCTTGTAGTATTTTTATTAAGTTAATATTCTCTTAAAGTTATTCTTGTAGCGGTATTAAGGTTACCAAATGTCATTAAGTGTTGTAAAAGATCATGTTGAGTTGGGTTTGAGAGTAAAGCGATTTTGTCAGGTGGAAATAAATTGCAGAGTGCTTTTCACAGACATACAGTGCTTTATATACAAAGACAGAGATACTGGCCTGATTGGCTTCTAAAACAAGTCTCCAAATAACATAGATTACTTTGCATAAAGCAGCAAATATTTGTAAAACTATGTACATCATAAGTAGGTATGTTTTCAGTTATACTTGTTCGAGAAGTGTCATTAAACAAAAAATGCTTCTTGAAAACCTGGTAAATCATAATCACCTGAAAGATACTATATACATTTTTACATGTATAACAGTAATTATAAAAATTCTCCTTTAAATTAATGATATAAGTTTTTAAAGACAAGAAAATGAAATAAAGTGACTTTAGAAACGTTCTAATCAAAGTTATTCCCTTTATTGGAATGTAATGTAATTCAATAATCCAAATTTGAATACAAACAAAGGACGCCTGAACGAAAATGGTAAAAAAATCCCCAAAACGGGATAATCCCAAAGGGGAGACAAGTTTATGATAATAATTTACAACATACAAAATCGTTACCACAAAATTTGGTAGCTTAAGATATTTTTAAACATATCAAAAGCAATTAAAAACTATCCCCAAATATCGGCCCCTGATTCTAAATGGACAAGTCTGCGAGTTAGCTAAAAATAAACTAAAATACAGAGGTGTTAATTGTCCTGGTTATATGGTTTGACAAATGGCTTCAGATTAGGTTGCTAAACAATTAATTCTGTTGGAATCAGTAATGTTTATGTTACACCACAGCTTGTACTTCGCATATCACAATATCTTAATGGTTAAGTTATAAAAGGTTACATATATTTATTATCTACCCAAATTGAAAATGTCTATAGTTGAACGTTATCTAATTCAAGTGATGACAAAACAAGGTACGGCGTTTTAAGAACAGTGAGAGATTGGGGCATAGCTTGAAAATTCATGTCATCCCTCAATCGGAACTCCTCGGCTGGTAGCAAGATATGGCCTCGGATATAATACGGATGGTAAGAAAATAGTCAATCATGGCAGACCAAGAAAATGTTCAAACAACCAAGAGATATGTTAGTCCAAAGACAGAATGAGGAGCGAACTTTTACCACTTATTTGTGTGTAAGTGTTATTTTTATACTTATTGTATTTTAATAAAATATAAAAATAGTTTTAAAAGAGCCCTAATGAGAAACTAATTGGAAATGTCATTAATACTTAGTGGGTGGGGTTAAGTCTTCTTTCATTTGACAGATTCTAATATATAGTAAATATCAATTTTGAAGCTCCAGTGATCAGTGGCAAAAATTAAGAAAACAAATATTCTATTTGATTTTTTTTAATAACAAATAAGTCTGAATCTGACTTTACTTAGATCGATAATAGGTAAGACTTTCTTTCTCAGTGTATTTATCTCATACATTTCATATCATTAACTTTAATTTTTTATAATTAAAATTTACATTCTTTTAACAAGGATGTATGGTTTATATGTCCGTGAGTGTTGGTATCGAACAACTTAATGTAATGGCACAATTGAATGCCTCGGCCCTGTTCACTAATATAGTTCTCTAAATAAATTAGATCTTGACATTCTATTGGTTTAACAAAATGAGTTTGAACCCATGAACCAGCACACATTTCTTTCAAGACTAAATTTTATGATATCCACCAGTGGTGGTGATGCAAAAACATTGAAAAATGCTGACATTTTACTGTGCCAATGAAATGCAGACATTTAAATTATAATCTTATTGTCATTTTCAGAGAAGAGTATCGAAATTCGGACAATAATTTAACAGTCATGTATCCTATTGGTTTAAGCCCAAAAGTACCTGCATGTTTGTACAATTAACCAACAAGGATTGACATTATTAAAATATCAACATTGTAGATGAATTTAAACATTTACCAGTAGTCCAGAGCTAAAAGCTGCTATCTCACAGATTGACCGTTCTTCTTGGTCATTCTTCAAAAGCCCAAAGGAGTAATTAAATTAAATTTACACATATAATTAATTATATGGCTAAAAGCAATAGCAAAAAAATATTTTCCAAACAATTTAAATCTGTTATATTATGTGTGACCTTATATGACTAGTTGGAGGATTTTTTACCAAATTTTCAAACTTGTGAAAGACTGTGATCTGATATTTTGCCAGCAGTCTAATATCTACATTTGCACAAGAATTGCCAATTGGCTCGTTTAAAGACAAAAATAAAAAAGATGTCAGAACAGTAAAACTGTGAGGATGCAGCTTTAAATTGGTGTTGCAGTTAATGTTTTGTGAATACTTTTCTGTTGTTGTACAGGCTTTTAAAATAATTGATCTGAAGATATAATTCCTATTATTGTTGTATTTTCTGTTTTCTATTTCAGGCACTGGAATCCAAATGTAATCAAAAATGCCATTGCATGGAAATCATCTAACACAACTGTAACGCCTACCTTGGAAAAATGAGTGCAAGATGGAAACAAAGCGTTCAGTGGAACATCTTGTCATCTCAAATATTTGATGACTTACATACTGATGTGAAGTTGAAGATAAAAGTCAGTTGGTCCGTGATTATTAAATAAATCCGAACATATATTTTAAAAGGGTATCCTATATTATGGAGGTAAGATAACCACAAATACAGAAACAGATGGCATCGGCAGACCAAATAAAGGAGAACTATTTTGTTCAGTTCCATTTTTAAGACTTCAGAAAATCCGTTAATAGGGCACATCCTTGCAAATGCCATATTGTAAACTGGGCTCTTTAAAATGTGAAAAAGGTGAAAGTGGTCTAGAGGATAAGTCTCAAATTCAAGGTTGTGAGTTCAAGACCTCCAAGATACTTTCTCTTGACCTCAGGAAAAGGATGCCCATACTTGTTTCTACTTAGGCAACAGACTTAAGAGTGATTTTGTAAGCTTCCAGCTTGCATAGCAATCTGATAAGGCATAAAATAAGATACTAGCTGACTTGCAAACATTTTTTCCATTTGTGTTGATTTATTTTTAGTCTGTTGGAATGTTTATTAGAAGTGATGCGAATTGCTTACTGCAACCAATATTTATTTTCTTTATTAAGTTAAATTTAACGAACACATAACATGACTTGTGATTTTACAGATGCATGTTTATTTCGTTGATTGTATGAGTTTATTTTCTCAAATGATGTAATAAAAGTTATTCTGAATGACTGTCCTTTTTTGTTTGAAGAAAATGTGTTGAGGTTTTGGCATAGCATAATGTCATCATCATCATCATCATTGTTGTGTACAAATAAAACATTCAAAACAATGTATTAAAAACCAAACTGTCAAGCCAAGTTCTCAAAGAGGCACAAGGATATTGCTCAAGAGACCGGTAATATATTTAGACAAATAAAATGCAAAGCAAGATCTATAATTCTGACACATGGTAATGCTTTAAATAGTCCTCTCATTGTGTGGTTATGGTTAAAGTGGAGACATACAGTATTTTTTGTAATGAAGACTTAAATTTGTATGGCAACTTAAAGCCATATATGGGGATTAAATGCCAGAAATATTGTGAAGTCTCCCAAAAGACTCAATGCACTTAAAAGGGCTTGGCACAGAAATGAATGTAAAAATGGGAGCAAAACCTAATTTATCATTAATTTTACATTGGATTGCATACAGATGGGTCTGTTATTACTTTACTAATATTAAAAATAAAATTAAGAGACATGTTGATCCAAACTGTAATTATTCTTGTATGCATTTTATGGAGTTGGATATAAAAGAGTCATTTGGTGAAGAGTGATCTAAAGGCTAATTATTCAAAATAGATTAAGTATTATTGAAAAAAGTCTGGTATACATTGCTGAAAAGCTTAGTAACCTGGCTAAATATTTGTTTAAGGCTTTTATTAACAAAAAAATAAATCAGTTGAGTATCTTATCAGTTACTCTTTTGGTGTTGTTGTTTTTAATAAAAAATGACAATTTACTCAAAGATACTGAGACTAATAATTATAGATTAAGACAAATATAATGTGTAAGGAAACTTCTAATGAGTGGGTTTTATCCACAGCCTAGGAGGTAAAGTGAAGCATGATCTGCCTTGAACAAATACAATTTTAAGACAAGTTCTGTCAACTTAGTGCACCAGTCAATTGTAAACCCCCACCCCCACCCCAGGTCCGGGGGAATACTGGGGTTAACCCGGGGAAATGGGCCGTGTTTTTATCTATCAGATGGCGCGGTGGTTTTATCTTCGCTTAAAATATAGAGGGGAATAGACCTAACCTAGAGTCCCTGGGGTGTGGGGGGGCATTTGGCAGGGATTTTGCCATTGGATCATCCGCGCAGGGTGGGGATTTTAGCCGGGGTTGGCTGTACTGAAAGTCAAAGTCCCCACTATTCCCCAGACCTGGGGGGCCGTGGTTTCAATTGTCTGGTGCATATCCACATGAACGTTGTACTGGTACTCTAACAATTGAGCTTACTGCATGGATAGTCAACGCCCTACCCCAACCCCACAGAACTGTTTACACAAAAAAATCTGCAGCCCAAACCCAATAATGCTGAAGTAAAGGCATGCATAGATTTCAGCTGGTAAAGCTGACTGGGTGCCAATCCATTTCCTTGTTGTTACAATGGGCCTTCTTTACGCGGATTGAAAACGGTGTTAATCGCCGGCAACCGCATCGCACTTTCGTATATCCTTACTTCTATCTACGAGGTCTATCTCGAAGCTTGCCGGAGATGGCCGAGTTGTTCATCCCTATCACGGAAGTACATAAATTATAAACATTCGCAAAGTCACGAATGTTTACAAAATACACAACAGATCACAAAGTAACAAACACATTTAAACTACGAGTCACCGTCCACAACGGACTCTGGTAATCAGTGGTACCGGACTGCTTAGGATGGTTTCCTAACTATGTGACATCTTTAAGCACATCGATGTTGCCACATCCTCCTTCCCTGATAAGCAGCGGTATGATTATAGGTGAAGCGGATTCTGAATTGTTTAAAAGGAGCCTGGTCCCGAGCTTTCGCAGCGTTGCGAGTCCCCAAATGCCGAATTGACGCTGTCTTGAACCCATGTTGACACGAATACTAAAGCCTTTAAGAGCGAGTGGATTTGTGTCGTTCCCCCAGAGTTTAATAAATTTGATACAAAATAAACACGAATTTGAGATTCTATTTATAACATAACTCATTTACGGTCGAAATCTAGGTCAAAGTTTCTTCAATACACTTCTCTTGTCATAGTGAGAATAATTTACATTGTGTGTCACTAGTATGTTTCATCCGCAGAAAAAAAAAATAGCCTGACATAAAAACGTTTTATTAACAATACAATACATACATCATGTCACAACTATTAACCGATTTTCAAAGGTTCCACTTAAAAACAACAAAAATACATATTTCAATCCATTTAAATTTAGAAAATCAATAATAATAGCAATGTCATAACTGCGTGACGTCAAAAGTAAACACGTCAGTGTGTACATGCCATTTGGCGGTCAAAGTTTGAAAAGAACATAAGCCAGCGTTACAGTCGATTTCAATAGTGCGATTTCACTTTGTTGCTGTCGATTACAACATGAATTTTTGTCATTTTAACGGACGTGCACAAGGACATTTCATCCGTTAATTCGAGCTACATTAATGTTGTAAAATCCACCAAAACAAGTGCTGAATACGAGCCAAAATAATAAGTGGGCCTGTAACCTACCAGTCGGAGTTCGTTAATGTTGGAAACATTGCAGAATTGTTCTCGAAAACGGTTACAGTTTCAATAAAAATATGGATATGCTAAAACACTCTGTAGGTCGGCATATAATAGGCTATGTTTAAATTCCAAGAAACTATTATAATTATATGTATTACCTCGATTTTCGGCTCGAGACGAGCGTTTTGGTGACGTTATCTTGCACTGAAACCATGCAATATGATTTGCACAACGGCTTCAGATTAGGTTTCCAGACGCTGAACTGTTCACGTTACACCACAGTATGAATTAATTAAATTTCAATTTATACATCACAATATATTATCAATAAAGTAATAAAAGTCTGCGCATATCATCTAATTAAACATTAACATTAAACAAATTGATAATGTCTTTATATGAATGTTATTTAATTTCATGTGTTGGTAAAATAATGCATGGCTTTTTAAGGACAGCGGGATAAGGGGACGAAGCTTGCCCAAACATGTCATCCCGACCACGAATGGACACAATGTCACGAAAGTTCAAAACATCAAGAATGTTCACTAAGTACACAATCCATCACAAGGTCACAAACGTATTAAAACTTAGAATCATAATCCGCAGCGGTCCCTAGTACACAGCAGTACTGGACTGCATACGAGGGTCACCAATTATTTAAAATCTTTTGGCACAATGAAATCGCCATTTGGAGCCCGTCAATTAATCAATTGGAAGGGATCAATGGCCAAAAAGGCCTACTTAGGACTGTAATGGGATCCCACCAAAATAGCTTTCGAGCGGTCGATATGAGAATAGAGGCAGTGAATTGAAAAAAATACCAACTTAAGTTGACAAAGCTGCTGAAATGTCATTTAAAAGCAATTCTGAGCCCAGATTAGTCTGCTTGACCCCGTCCTAAACGCAAATAGGAGGCCCATGACCTGAAGTGTGGCCACCAGGTAATACAGACGATTGTGAAACAGAGTTTTCCCCTTCTTGCGGACGGATTCCGTGGCTTTCACTTCGGACGAAATTGGCCATATAAAAGGTAGACTGTCACACAAAATTTACTTTGTCCTGGGCAGTTGCTGTTTCTTGAATTCCAAAAGTTTATCAAACCCAGATTTACTGGACCGAGATAATTAATCCCGTAATGTTCGAGAAGGTATTGTTTCTTTAGCATACAAGACCCTACATATTTGACTTGTTTGAGGGACGTAAACCATTGTCAGACCTAACTGTTAACCTTTGTGTATTTAAAACAGACCGGCCGGCGCCGTTAACCAGATTTCGGCGAATGTATCTGCTGACCGCCTGCGTTTGCCATCGCCCGGCCACCTGTATCTGTTCAACAGAAATGCCATTGAGAGCGGTTATGGTGACCACACCAATCCTAATGCTATAAGAGCCGAATAGTCAAGACATGTCACTCAATGTGCGTTTGAGTACATGTGTAAACTGATGCCTAATGACCTGGGAGCCTTATCATTCACCTTATTGAGAAATTCGGTTACATTTAGATTATCTTCGATTCAGGCAAGATTTACTACTCTCCCTTGTGATGGCTCTCTATGTTGTTGTGCATTTACAAGGTCGCTTAAAGGTCATTTCCCACGAAACGGAATACTCCCCTTTTTGTGTATATTAAGTACTTCTATGCAACGATACATTTACAATCTTGCGGAAAGGGATTTTCGGAAATAAGGTTTGTTCAGACAATCTGCATTTGAAATGAAATTTTAAAACCAGCTCGAATTTCTGGTTGCTTGGTTTAACATTCGACTTTGAATTTTTTATCTATTGGTAAGCAAACTGTTTCATATATATGTCACCTTGTGCCTTTTTCTTTCAAATTCTGTTAGAAAATTTATTGTTCTTTTTTTTTGGTTACATCTTATTTTTCTATGATATTTACTTTCATAATTTCCTAAAGAGACTTTTGTCAGTCATTCTATTTGCAATTGAGTGTTTTGACATTTCTGATAAGATTTTACTGCTTCCTCTTCTTAATTATTATCAGTTAATTATCTCAGATCATAATCATAAACCTTACTCTTTGAGACTTTGACACTTCTCAATTATCTCAGACTTAATCTAATTGTAAATTTTATTTTTGACAATAATTATTTTTGAGTGACACTTTCTAAAATCTTCGATCATTATCTTTTTATCACTTAATTCTGATTGGTAACTTCTACTCTTTAAGTTAGTATATAAGTATGAACATTTTTCATTTAGGGAAGAGAGAAATATATGCATTAGATATACATATAGACTAGGAACTTTGTACTTCTTCTTTTACTAAGGAAATATCTTTTAAGTAAACTACTTTTTTTTGTGACTATATAATTAATTCACTTACTTTCATAACTTAATATATCACATGGACTATTGAATGTTTTTGTTAAATAAGTCTTTGGATTTATCTTTGTTAACTATTCAACTTAAATGTGGAATTAATAAAGAAACAACTTTTAAACATCTTAATTGGACTTGAGTTGTTAATCAAAGTGAACCATTAAACGTGATCTGAACTTAAACGGCAACTCGCAGTTGTGCCAGCTAATTCCCCAAATTAATGGCCAACTGCACGTGCCCTTTAGACAGTGTGGCTCGGGCTCGGTGACCACCCCTACTATACCGGAGTGTATATACTGGCCCGTTCCCGACGCTGCGAACTTAACTGGGGTGCGCGGTGCCATATACCTTAAAATGCTTTATGTGTTCCTAACGCCCTTGAATACAAAGCAAGCATCTGTTTGGCTATCTAAAGCAAATGAAAAAAACATTGACAAGTAAGTAAAACTACATTATGTATTTCAAAATAAACGCTCTAAATTGTTAAAGACACCCGCAACAAAGCACATGGCAAACAATGACTTGATAGTTAGGGTGCATTGCGTTTCTCCGGTCAAATGCTTTTGATTGAAGGTGTTAAAGATACTCGAAACAAAGCATATGGCAAACAATGACATGTTAGAAAAGCTGCATTGTGTCTGTCAGATCAAATGCTCTTGATTCACTATGTTGAAATATCCGCCTCAACAAGGCATAAGGAAAACATTGTTATGTTAGTGAAAAGGTATGCTTAAACTGTCGTTAGACGCCTTCTTTTACACAGGAAGTTTTTTTTTCAGAAGAATTGAATGAATTGATATATTTTAACTGAGAGACCGGAAACGAGCAAGCGACATGTTTTTATTAATGAACTATTACAAATAGATCAGAACAGAATGGAACATTTATTTACGAAAAGGTCATAGACTCACGTTCACAAACAGCATATAAATTGTGACAAATACAAACATGCAATATGTTTAAACATGTTTATATCATAATCATTCTGATAAATTGAAATCATTAAACAAAATGAAAAAAATGAAAATAAAGAATGAATTGCACACATCATACCATGTGTATTTTACATAAATCTATGTTTATTATTGTAAATACCACAATGCTAACACATACAAAACAAAAAGCATAATGATGCGATGATATCTCAATTTCCTAAATGGGAACATAATAAAACCGTTATTTAAAATTTCTAAAAAAAATATACGCATTAAAAGATATGAATAAACACAACTAAACTTAAACCACTTTAAAAATTAATTACATCTAGTAATTATATGTTCGTCTGTATGAAAACAGCGTAAAATAGTTAGTGTCATGAAGCAAAGAAGCACAAAACATAATGCGTCATACAATGACACAAAGAGTCCCAGTTTAGATTATAGCACATCTGGCAATGACCCAGCGTTATTCCTTAAAAGGCTCTCAAAGTTTCCGGGTTTATTACTTCTTTGGACAGGCTGAAAGTAGACACATAAAAAGAAGGGTTTTGGTAAACAAAATAACATAATTGTTATTACTAATAGCATAAAATTAGACGGAATTGATGGAAACAGCAATTTCAAATATGATAAATCGCGTACCAGTGTTGCAAAAGACTACGCAAATTAATAATATATATTTCTGACAGTGTCGGGGAGACTGCAACAGTTATTAAACACTACATCATGGGGCATCGCGAGAGTGGGCAGGTCACTCCCAAGGAAGTCGCGTTATGTCGTGTATCGTCGACCACAGCTGATGCAGCACGAGGGTGCATTTCAATCAGTTATACAGTCACATAGAGAAACAAACAAGATAAGACAATAAGATAATTATGAAAGTTATTAACGTTCAAAAGTTTCATTTAAAATATTAACTATGTATCAAAATCATATATGTTAGCATTCGCCCGCTTCTTTTCAAACTTAATTCAGAAAGTGGTATTTTATTGTTCGCTCGCTCCATTTCATATTTTGATTTGGCCTATATGAGAAGGGCAAAAAATCAATTTCGCTCGGCCGAAAAAGTTTATGTAATAAGATGGATGTGTGTAATTCTAATGTTATTAAGTTCGGTTGAAATGCTTTATATGCTCTGATTTCGTATAGACGTTTGTGTTGATAATGCACTTAAGAGTGATGGAAATCATTGAGATGGAAACCCTAATGTTCCCACAGGCAAGTCAGGCAACATGTTTTGAATCTCTAATAGATCTGATATAACTTAATTGTAAAATATTTTATTATGAAAAAATGTTAAAGTAAGCTGTTTATTTTGGTGACATGAGTAATTTAAACAAACATACATTCAACATATTTACTAAACGTTCCACAGATCCGAGGGGTATAAAGCTATCAAAGCTGCGAATATTTCGTATAATTGTCTTCAAAAATAATGTCAACATACTGAAAATTAGTTACGGTATTTAGGCAACAGCATTTTCTGGTTGAACGTTTATATTACATATGCAAAAAGAGTGTTTTACCATGGCCAATGTTAATAAACCGAAACCCGGGATTATCGAGGGTGAGACCCAACTTCCGGTATAGTTCTTCTACCATGAGGTGCATGGGTGGATGGTCCGGTGGATCAGATGTCACAAAGACTTCAGCATACCAACGTCCGTAACACACGCCGTCTCGGACCTGTGATACAAATAACAAACCCTGGGATTTCTAGAAGGCTTCCAATCTGCACAATGCGCACGATCTAACTTGCTAACTGTTCAATTGTAATTGTACAATTTCTGGTTTTGCATAACTGTTATTTCTGGCTTAGTTATTTAAAACAAACATTATATGGGCGATGATGTGACTGTAACATACAATGCACGTTTTTTTGTACTTTCAAAGTCGTCCACTCTAACTACTGAGCTATTATGGCTTGTCAGGAAAGAAATGCGTAAGTCTTTATATTCCATAACATTGTTCAAATTTGAAATCCCATTGAAGTATCAGCTAAATTTAACCCAATCGCGGTTACCAACAAAGCTTATGTAGGCCTCTGCGTAGCGGACTGAAAAAAGTAAGGTCCTTCATCTGAACCTAAGAATTCTAATGGCAGCGTGAATATTAGGATATGATTTTAATTAGATTGACTCCTCTACTAGCACAAGGGGAGGATCAGGTCGGTCAAACGTTAGAAAGGCGTTCGTGTACTAAAGGCGGAAACACACGCCGCTTGAAATTTTGATGTAAAAAAGAAATAGCGAAGGTGAACCCATGTTTCAGGTGTAAGCCCTTTCCTGTTTGGGACCTGGTGTATAAATAAGAATCCATGTTTAGCCTTGTTTCCATTTTTGTTTTCTAGCAACACGTGCAGTGGAAGATAATGGAGCGGGTCACAAGGACTTCCATTTACAACCGTCCGTAGCACACGTTGTCTACGACCTGTAGTACCAGTACAATATCAAGTATCTTCCAGGGGGTGCCCACTCCACTTTTAGGAACATGGGTGAATGACTGGAAATAAGTCCTACCACCGCCATTAACATACGATGAATCGGACTTTCTAGTCATTTAATGGTTTCATTTTTGGTCATAGGGTTCAAAAATTCTAAAACTGTTTCTTTTGTATTTGTATTCTTAAACTTAGGGTTAACAAATTCTAAACCTGTTTTTGTATTTGAATTCTTAAACATTTAGTCCGATTAATATATTTTGGTGTAAAGCTTCTTCCAATGTAGAAAAAACGTTTAGTCTCGGCTCGATCCAGATCGTCCATTGACGGCAACGTAAGGTCGTACTTTTAGCAGCGTTTCGCTTTGGCTTCAGTGGTAATATTTGGTCAAGAAATATAGACATACCGAAGAACGTTCATGAAAGTGAAAACAGCGTTAAAATTGTGAATTTATAAACGGCATTCATAATATACTTGACCATGTATTTCACTTGACACTAACCTGTGCAGGATTGATACAACTAAACAAAAGCACGTAGTCATCCGGATGGTCTGACATGAGCCAATAGCGTGGTGTCATGTGGCCTAATGGTTCTGCAAACGTCAAGTCTGAAATACGCATAATATATAAGGTTTTTAATTGATATGCGTATAACGGTTGTACCAAAATACCAAAATCTATGTTCGATAAATTAGGGTTGCAAATGCACTTACGTTCTGTTGTTTGTATCCGTCAAAACTACTTAAGAATATTTACCCTGTCACTTGCATAGAAATCGGTCCAATAACAAGGTGCCGCGTAAATTTTAGTTTATTAGGTCAGTTGACCACGTGATGTCTATCTACAGTCAGTTGGTCATGTGACCACGAAAGGGGACTATTTTCTATTCTGAAATGTCAGAGGAAATGCACATATAGTGTTCTAGTATCTTATAAATAGTCCGCCAACAACCGACCTCAACAATCACTCGCCCATCACTCTGCATAATAATGACACTGACAAACAATCAATTGACCAGAAAATCTACATGTGACGTGAAAATCTTACCCCATCCGCACAAGCTGGAAAGTGTGCAGCATTCAACGATAGTTAATTCCATTTCTGTGGTGAATGACAAAATCTCACTTACAACAGAAATGAATTATCTCTTTGCCTGTGCAGTTCTGAACATCCAACACTATCACCATAAATAAAATCCATTTAATATGTGGCGATTGTTTGTAAACACTCGTGATCTTGAACCGTGACCTGTGTACTGTGCTCTGTGACTTGCGGAATAATTGTTACTTTATCAGATAATGTTTGGTGACTGAACCGTGTTTGTGCACTTTTAAAAGCTTTTTTATGCCTTGAATTGAATTTTTCATATTAAAAGGCAATGACTTTGACTAGAAGCATATTGAAAAATGTTGAACAATTTTAAGAACTATTTTGGGGGCGAATTAAACATGGATACCTATTATGCTGACGTCACCAGTGAAAAAACAGTTGTCCCCCTTATTTTTAAAGATACTTAATAATTTAAAGGTAATTTATAGTGTTAAAATAACAAAGTAACAGGATAAATAGAATACTAGGTAAGTGCCGTGGATGGAGAAAGTTTATCTGGCTCGGCTACGGAACTTATCGGGTTCGCCGATAAATTCCTCCGCCTTGTCAGATAAACCTCCTCCATCCACGGCACTCACCTAGTATTCTCTATGTATAAACATCTTGAATAGTAAGTCATGCGTATGCTGATTTATGTATATTGACAGGTTAGTGGGTGTTTGTGTGAACTAGGAATGTACGCGATTTTTAAAGGGCGTTACACATTCGCCTGACAGTTTGAGAGGTTGATTTCTTTAAAGATATGAGCTTTTAACATGTGAAATGTGCGTATTAGCCTGTGTACGCGTTTATCTGTATGTGCGTATTAGCGATCGTTGTTGCTTAAAAGGCCATTTGAGGTTCAAACTCGACTGCAATGTTCGTTTGAATGTGTTTACTAATAATTGCTTGGAATGTCATTTTCGGAATATCGGTTTCCTTTAAAACATTTTTTTTTTTTAAACTTACAAACCTAAGTCAATTATGGCATGGTCTCTGCGGGTCAGATTTCCTTCCAATTCAACCTTCCTACAGTGGGCGCCGGGCTCTTTTCCTTCCCTGTAATAAATAGTTGCCCACATCACACTAGGCCACGTTCCAACTACGTCATCAAAAATCTGGCAGGACGCAGAACGTATTCAACGTAGAAGGGACGCAGAAGACACTTATAAGGACTTGTAATGGTCTTAATGGATGTGAAGGAGGTGGGTGGACTTTGATCACGTTAAATAAAATGTAGTGAAGACGTGATCGAATCAGGACGTAGAAAGAACAACATAAGAATGTTTTAACGACGGCATGGATGTAGGGACGGCGTAACTAAAACTGAGTAGGTAATTGATTTATGTAGTGCGAGCATGATACTGGACGGGAAATATTGAACGGCGTTCTCATCGTGTTGTCTTTATGTTGTCTTTGCATTCTTGCTACGTCAATGGAGTTCTCACCACAACCTCTCCACGCTTTTACTACGACTATGGTATGTTCATGCCACGATTTAGAAGACCTTGTTCGGTTGTTAATACGATTTTGCGGGGCTTAACACGTCTTAGACAAATTTGTATTATGTTCTTACCTTGTCCTGGTTCTGAACAGTGACCATGTATAAGTACGGGATGGTACTTCCTTACAACTTCATTTTAAACCAACACTGGATATGAAAGAAAATTAAGCCAGTTATATATCGAACACGGTAATTCCGTCTCGATCACATTTACAATTAAAATCTTATCATACGAACGTAAGGAAGACGTGATAAGCACTAGGTAAGCGCGTGGTACAATTTTCCTGCTCGTATTCAGAACGTACAAAGAACGCATTGAACGTAGCGCGCGCGTAAAGATACGTGCAGTAAGAACGTGTTAGAACGAGTGAGACGCAGTCAATGCCTGACAGGCACGCAGTAAGGACTACGTTCTGGCAGTTTCGACTAACGCCATTTTTTTTCAAAATGCTTTACTCAAGTTCATACTATGACAACGTGAACTCTTCTCAGCCAGATAAAGCAAACTATATTTTATCGGTAGGTATTTCAAATTTATCGTAATTTATTTTCTTTTAATTTCATGGTTTAAATTATTGTCTCATCTGTGACAAAATTGCTTTATTTACTGAAAAGAAGTTCAGGTTAGCATCAGCGTATAAACCATTCACGTCAACCACAGCATTTTTTGAAAGCTCGATATTTATTGCTAGAATTAAAAGACATTTTAACAAAAATTTCGTTACATGAAAGTTATAAAAAAAACAACTAAGTTTTAACGTATGTCCGATTTCTTTAATATTACTCATTTTTGTGAAGTGCATACAATACAAAGAACCACGGCGCACACAGCGTTGCATTGTTCTACAAATTCCGTCGAGCTAAAGGCTTAGCCAAGGATTGCATAGTTAAATTGTCTCAAAAGGTTCGCATGTGTAGAAGAAGAAAACAGCATAGTATTTATTATGGTAAGAAATTCATTTCTATATTTTATGTCAAACGTCATTTATAAATCAACGTCATTTGCTTGTATGTTTACATCGGTTTTGGCCCGTGATGACTATGTGAGAACCACGTTGAATTCATGTGATTGCTTACATGAAAACGTACATGTTTGTGAAAAAGACAGCCGATTAAGGAATGAGAGCTGTTCAGCGGTACCGGTCGTCATTTTCTCATTTTAAAGATTGGGGGATCTCTAAATAGACATACGTTCTGGCCTTATTTCCCGAAACAAATTAAGTGCCTTATAACAAGATTAGGTTCACTATTTTAGTTTTGGTATATTTTGTGTTATACATACCTTTATATGAGTTTATATACTTACGATAACCATGATAAACCAATTTTTATAAAGTTAAACCAAGAATAAGTCGACAATTTGGCATCAATTAATAAGCTAGTTAAGTGTATTATGCTTATTAACTTTTTGAGAACATTAACGATTTCAGCAGTAAAAAAAATACATGTTCAACATTATGTTCAGCTCAAATACAGTCACACTAATATACAGCAAAATAATTACGATAGTAAGATAATTTAAACATACTCCTAAGCCATTGCATGAAAAGGGCGTTATGTCATAAGGGGCGTTTCGAGCGATTTTTGTGAATCATTTACGTGTGAGTGATGGTTTTGCTGACATTATCATGATGTAAAGTAAGCATGCACCAAGAATATGTGTCTGTACTGTGGTATGATATATCAAATTATTTTTAATGTAACAGTGAGTTTGCTAAAATACTGTTGAAATAGTTTCCTACCTATATTTGAAACCAACGGTCACGGAGTCGTCGTCATGTAATGTCCATCGTAACTGGCTATGGTATGCATTTAAAATGTTTTCCCGGTAGTAGCCTATACCGTCAAGAATCCACAGCAACGTCAGTTCTGTGCCAGAGGTCTGAAAGGTATTTGATAAATACGGTTGACACCTCGTGGCTTAAACAAGGGGATGATCAATAGTTTGTTCAAATAGTCTTTAGTATAAATGGTTTTATTTGCATATGACAATCATTGTCAACATTCCGAGAACTCAATTACGTTTTTGACACAATAAAATGGATGTAGCTGCTGCTGCTGCTGCTGCTGCTGCTGCTGCTGCTGATGATGATGATGATGATGATGATGATGACGACGATCGTCTTTTATATCAGTGCTTACTCGATTTTTAAAAATTTCAGTATTCATAGTATCTGCTTCGTTCGGGACTCTCCAACATCTCCAAGGCGCAACTTCCGGTGTACACAGATCCGGTTGATGTATATAGACCCTGCGCCTGTGGCAGTATCAAGGAATATGGGCCTGGTGTGACAATATCCCTGATTAAACCGGATGGCTACACACACAGCCCCGATAGCTAGTATACAACATATCACAACTGTTCTATCCATATTTGTTAAACGCGGATCACTAAACAGTAAGTTATGTCCTTGAATAATAGCTGAAACTTATCATAAAACTTGTGGGTATCTAAACCGCACAGCTGCTTATCGCCAAAGTATGTATGCAACCGCTAAATGAAACTTAATATACCAAAGCGATCATGTTCAAGTGTCCAAGGTGAAGTATATTAGCTGATGCATTGCATTTATCACAAAAGCGTGCATCGATCTTAATATGAAATAAAGCACTGCCTTAGACGGGCTCTATGTATGTTATCAACTGCAGAAACTGCTTATGCAGTACATTTTTTCTTAGGTAAACAAGTGTCAAAGGCAAAACTTCATTTTATATGACATACTATGACTTTGACTACACCAATTAGATTATTAAGGTGCATAACAAGTAAGGTTAAGGCAATGCAAAGCAAATTTAATAATTATTTTAATGTTTCAAAAAACTCATAATAACAAACACAAGTATATTAATTTACCTAATACTGAATATCATACAAGCATTTACAGTACAAAAAAAGATTCCTACTTAAAACATAAGAAGGTAAACGAAACAGACTGAGTTTACTTAAAACTAATTATTACAGTTATCTGACAATTAACCTGTACTAAACTATTTTAATATGTAAAACAGCATTGTGTATATTTTAGATTATTAAGGTTCTGCAAATAACCTGGAAAAATGGTTTGACCACCTCAGCAGTTTGAAATGAATTTAGTTGTTGTTAGCACCATTCTATCATTGAATATAATGATGTATGTAGAAAGTATGAAAATATTTAATTCTTTAAAGTATGAGTCTTTAAACTGAATTATACATCTATAACAGTTAAAAAAACAAGAGGGCACTGACGGCCCTGTATCGCTCATCTTATCCAATACAGATCATCAAGAAAAACAATCTGATCAAGTTCCATGAACATATGGTCATAAATGTGACCTCTAGAGTATTAACATGCTTTTCCTATTACTTGACCTGGTGACCTAGTTTTTGACTGCACAAGACCCAGATTCGAATTTGGCCTAAAGCTAATCAATATAAACATTCTGACAAAGTATAATGAACATACAGTCATAAATGTGACTTCTAGAGTGGTAACAAGCTTTTCCTATGATTTGACCTATTTCATTTATCAAAATTCCATTCAAGTATGTATTTTGAGTAATTGAACTATTAAAAGCTACTTAAGCCCGTTAAGCTTAAGAAGTTTCGAGAAATTGGGGCCTAGAGTATTAACAAGCTTTTCCTTCAATTTGACCAGGTAACCTAGTTTTTGACCACACTTGACCCAGATTCGAACTTGACCTAGAGATTATCAATATTAACATTATGACTAAGTTTCATAAGACACAGACATAAATGTGACTTCTATAGTGTTAACAAGTTTTTCCATTAATTTGACCGAGTGACCTAGTTTTTAACCCAGCTGACCCAATATCAAACTCGTCCAAGATTTTATTGAGAGTAACATTCTGACCAAGTTTCATTAAGATAGTGCCCAAACTGTGACCTCTAGAGTGTCAACAGTCAAATTGCAGACGATGGACGACGACGGACAACTACGACGGATGACGGACACAGGGCGATCACAATAGCTCACCTTGAGCACTTGGTGCTCAGGTGAGCTAAAAATAAGCACATAGATTATTCAACAAAACAGTTATTATTATTGATACATATATATTTATGTTGTAATCTTGTAATATTTGCATAATAAAGCAATTTAAATGTTCACACCATTACCAGAGCACAAAGGTACTATAACTATGCTTACATTAGCTCATTCATAAGCTCATTCAGTTTAAAACTACAAAAAGTATATACTTTGCCAATACACTTAATTGTTCAGAAATTATTAGGCTTTGTTTTAATTTTAACATTGTCACTGTATTTTAGACATAGTAAATTGCCCCCTCCCACCCCCCTACCCCAGGAAGAGTTTAGCAGCCTACTGACAAGATGACTGTAATAAACTATGATGTATTGATCTACTGATAGGGGAATACTCTCCAAGAAAATTGACACATTTCTCTGCATTTGATACATATGCAATTCTTGTCTCTTATTTTAATTGTTCACGTTGATTACAGTACTGAAGTCATTGATCCAAGATACATAATGCACTCTGGTATAGGGTACTGAAGTGATCGTCCCATATGCCAACTCTGGTATCCTGGATAAAATGTTACTGGTGAATACTGTACTGAAGTGATCAAATCCTGATGCCACTCTGGTATCCTGGATAAAACGTAACTGGTGAATCCATCTTACTGAAGAGATCAATCCCAGACGCCAATCTGGTATCCTGGATAAAACCTTACTGGTGAATACATATAGTGATGAACACCTATTTTAAACTCAGTATATAATAAACAAGGGTCAATTTGTTTACATTGACGCAGATGAAGAGACTATCACACTAACAAATGAAGTCACCGTTGTTAAAAATATGTAAATATGGCCTAAGACCACAGTTATTCTAACTATATGTTTTATATAGACACTAACCAAGCTTACAATGTATCTCTTCAAAACAGTATTTTCATATAATACATTTGCAAAAACAGACTTCAAAACTTCTATATTTCAATTGCAGGCTGTATGCAATACATACTGAAAGTTTGGCAATGATATATTAAACACTTTTAGAATGAGTATAAGCACCTGTGGTGTTTTCATAAAAAGCAAAAATAGCCATTTCCATCAATCGGTATTCCGCAAACTTTTAAAGAGTCATTATTTCCCCATGCATTGGATTAATCTGACCAAGTAAAGGAAATGGCAAGAAAACACCAAAACTGAAAGATTCATGACAACTGCTAGTGTTTTCATGTATGAGATGGCTACATGATGTAGAAAATGCAGTGATAGCATAATTATGCTAAGTTTTAAAAGAAAATGCTTAAAGTATCTGTTTTGAAGGCTAGATTTGCCTTAAAATTAAGATTACAGTTCTCAGCCAGTGTCTATAAGTTGCTTATTTACACCTGATTAGTATAAATCTCACTCTTTGGAATCATTTACACATAAACAAGTACTACAAAGTTAACTTACATCTTCATTCTGAAATATTAGATTCAGAGCTGCAACTCCTGGATCTAGATTGCAGGACCACTGCCATGGGCGAAAAGCCGCAGCAAACTGGAGCTTATTGGCACATCATATTCTGCAAGCAAGACACGAAATCAATGTTTGACACAGAATAAGACTTCTTCTACTGTAAAAGTATGAAAAATGCCTGTAAACACTCATTTGAGAAATACATAACCTTTTATGTAGGAATTATGCTCTAGTCAATTATAAACACCACCCAAGCCCGGGAAATAGCGGGGACTTTTACTTTCATTCCAGCCAACCCAGGGTAAAATCCCCGCCTTGCAGGGAAGAAATGATGTTAAAATACCCACCAAATGCCCCTGCACTGCTATATTTTGCACCAAGACAAAACCACCGCATTCACCCGGCACTGCAAAGACACCTGAATGGTAAAAACACAGCCCTTTTCCCGGCTATCCCCGGTTTACCACTGGACATGGAGGGTCCAAAGTTACAATTGACTGGTGCATTAATGCGATAAATGTGCAGAAAAATGTATTAATTCCAAAAAAATATGACAAAAAATAATAAATATATAGTCTTTTGGACGATTTGCAATACTTTTTTAACAACTCAAAGGTTAATCTTTACTAATCGAGTACCCAGATGCATTTTGAAAGCATTTAAACCAGACATTCTTAGAAATATTTCTTACTTGCAAACAATATTAACGGTGGAGAACCCACGTGACTTATTTGGTATAGTGCACGGCGACAAATGTCAACAAGTCTCGATTCAGGTAAGGTTTTTAAAGATAACTTTCTTAATATTTGCAGAATTTTTGTGAAATAAAGACCATAAACCCCGCATTTAAGAGCTCTATCCACGGTAATAAATAACTTTCTCTAATATCGTAAAGTTTTCCTGAAAATCTTGACCAACTGATTTCTCAGAGTTGAAATCTAAGGCAAAGTACACGGCTTTTGACAAATCTATCGCTTTACTTCATGTTAGCCGTAAATAATTCATTCACAAATCTTATTTTAAGCAAATTTTATGCATTTTATAGTTTTCAGCGTGTATTGTTTAACTTCTAGTTATTTAAAAGGTAAAAATGAACTAAAACCAAATTTATAAAGTACACGGACATTTTAGGATGATAAAGTACACGGTCATTTTAGTTTATGTTTGAAAGTAAAGTGCGGTTTACAAACTAATAGTTATATAAGCATTTTCTATTCGTGAAGTCAGAATGTATAGTGTTTAGTTTTTATTGAAGTTATATCAATAAATTTTGCATTATATAACGCACACCTAAATAACTAAATATTTAGCAATCATATTTAATTAGGAGTTGAAAGATAGTCTATGGGATAATTTAAGAGAAAGTCTGCCATTATAAGTTCGATTACTTTTAAATATGCAGATCAATACAGAATCATACATACATTTCTTCAAAAATCAGATAGTATTACTTATAAATTATAATCTGGACTGACGGCGAATAAAACATCTCTGTAGTTAGCGGCCCGTTTGTGGTGATTATAAATTTCATGAATGTTTTTTTTTTATGTGATATAAAACAATAAAATAGGCACATCACAATTAGTTTATACATATTTCCACATTTAAAGCATATCGTTCATACCTTTCAGGTAACGCTGAATCTTTTATTTGGTCCAGTCTGAACACATATTATCTGATCTACATCAGTAAAACTGCGGTCGTTCGAACAATACAGACAGGAACTCATTGTAAAGATGGAGTCTCGGAGTTAGATGGGAAACAGCAAGGAGGAATGAGAGCACACTATATTACCAATTTACAGGCTAGGACTAAGACTTGAATATCTAGATAAGAGCTGAGCATGGAACATTAGAATGTTCTAGACTAAAGGCTGAAATGTGATTACAAAATAATTGTGTTTCAAAGCTTGCTGAATTATATAAGATACATGCAGTCAATGGGAAAATGACAACAATGCATCTCTAAACCTTGTGAAAATGTTTTATGCTCAATCCGTTTTCATACTACTTTTACACAGCATTTTTTTCAGTACTGTAAGACAAACGAACATTTTGAAAGAGCACCATTTGATAACTGTACGTTTTGCTATTTATCTTAATAAAATGTTAAACTCATCAAAACTTTATTTTAACCCGGCAACATACTGGAATGCACTTCTAACTAGACCATTGTGATCTTTCAATGTGTCCTGATTAGGTGTGTTTCGCCTAAACGTGCCTGCTGAGTCCAGATTTGAACTTGAATGCTGAGCGACACTGTAGACATTTGTGACGTGTCATTCGCCTGTGTCTAGTAGAAATCTGGTCACTGAGATTGGTCGTGTCACCCAATTTGAACCCACAAACATCACAGGTTAGCTTCAATTGGCCGCTTTCGCGTCTTTCGTGTATTTTCAAGTCTTGCAAGAGCAGTTTTGCCACAATATTTGCAAAAGTGCAACTTTGTCTCGCCGTGATAGCTGTACCTATAAAAAGACATGTACTGTCACAAGTTAGCGAGAAATGCTGGCAATGTCAGTAATTGAATATAATTTATAAAAAAACACTATATTACTGCCATGCAATGAGTGTTTGATCGTGTAATCAGCATCATAAAACTAAACGACCCTGTCCACTGAAACACGGACCACATTATTATGTGAATAACGCAAATCCTAAAAAACGTTGAAAACACAGTCAGACGACGGCAAATCCTAACCTCTACACGAAGTGAGTCATAATAAAAGTGTAACTTTAGTATATTCTTATTTCTCTGCGAAAAAATAATACTAAAAACTAACCTGTGTCTGTGTAAACACTTTCCCACAAAAACGATGGCAATTGACCAGAATGCCTTCTATCGTGGTCTACTAGGTGTTTTTTGTGTGTTTTTTGAAATGCCATTCCGCATTCTTTGCATAAAGTCGGAGTCTTCATATTCTGAAATGAAACGAATGTCACAAAATCATAAGTCTATCAAATCAGCTAGCAATCGAAGACATTAAAAGTACAAGAACACTTTTCTTTCTCAAAATTGACAAAATGAAAAGTTATTAAGCACCATTTACAAAAACTTCAAGCTCTTTATATGTCAATTGCGAATATATTGTTAAAATACGGGATTGAATTTTAGTGTGATAACACATGTTTCCATGATTCATGAAAATGAGCCCATCATTTAGGCGACTCCGTCGGTCTAACTGTTAAAACGCGTTCATTCTTCCATTGTCACTCCATTACAATGCGTCTTTTCAAACATGGAGCGATGTTCAATAATGAATTTGAAGAATAGAAATAATAAATAAATCTATAATAACTCGTTTTAGCACCAGTCAGTGAAATAATGAGTATATACACTGAAGGTTGTAAATGACCGTGTACTTTATCAAACCTAAAATGTCCGTGTACTTTATCAATTTGGTTTTAGTTCATTTTTACCTTTGAAATAACTAGAAGTTAAACAATACACGCTGAAAACTATAAAATGCATAAAATTTGCTTAAAATAAGATTTGTGAATGAATTATTTACGGCTAACATGAAGTAAAGCGATAGATTTGTCAAAAGCCGTGTACTTTGCCTTAGATTTCAACTCTGAGAAATCAGTTGGTTAAGATTTTCAGGAAAACTTTACGATATTAGAGAAAGTTATTTATTACCGTGGATAGAACTCTTAAATGCGGGGTTTATGGTCTTTATTTCACAAAAATTCTCCAAATATTAAGAAAGTTATCTTTAAAAACCTTACCTGAATCGAGACTTGTTGACATTTGTCGCCGTGCACTTTACCAAATAAGTCACGTGGGTTCTCCACCGTGATATTCCTTTTCAAAAAAATCCTTGCCAAGAACGGGTATGGAATTCCATCACTAGACCATGTTTTGATCAGCATTGGTTTTTGTCCTTGAAAATACCTCTGTGGCTTCAGCAACCAGGATGGCTATATTAAATAAACAATAAATTAGTGTTTTTATTTATTAAAGCTGCACTCTCACAGATTGAACGTTTTGATCAAATTTTATGAAACAATTGTACCGAGATTCGCTCCAGAAAATAATCTTTTTGGTGCCAATCTAGTGTACCCTTTAAGGCATTTTGAGTGTATTTAGGTTTTTACTTTCATGCATAAAGGGAAAAGGTACTTATCTCTGTCCCCCTGCTCACTTTTTATAGCTTTTGCCATCAGAGATGTAATTTTTTTCAATGTATTAACTTCAAGTAAATGAATATATTCATGAATGATTGACAGTATTAATGAATGAAAAGTAGCAATATTTCTTTAGATAGGGATCTCATTGTGTTGCTGTGATTGTTTAAGTAGATGTTTTTCATGTTCATAAGCTTAAAATCATATGCACACTAAATGAAACATAATTCTGCATCATGTATAGTAAATTGTGATACTTGTTTGCAATTAATGCAATGTTTGCTTAAAAGAGCAAACAAAATGTGCGAATAGATGCACAATGCAGTCCAAAGACCAATGAAGGTCAGCAGTTTTATTAGAAAATGATATTATTTCAAAGCCGCAACAAACACGGCATGAAAGAAATTCAATTTGGAAAGAAACAGTTCATCAATGAGCTATTGAAATAAACACTGATCATGATGTCATAACAAGCGAATGTTAATATCAAAGAGCAAGAAACATACTGGCAATTTATTTCAGGGAAACCTTGACAAAAGTCTGGTTTATTTCCAAACTTATTGCCTCCAGTAATACATAACATGGCAATACCTGCATTGCTGAAAATCTGTCCACAGCAGTAATGTCAAAAACCAGATGGCATGGATGCATTCTGAAATACAAAAAAAGTATGTAATTTGTGCTAATCTTACACATCCCATTTACAAGTGATTTACACTGAAATCTAAACTATAGTAACACAACTTCTTTATGACCAAACATATTGCTATTGAGCATTAGTACACTGTATGTACATGACTTTTTTGTTTTGTATGTCATGTTTCTTTGCCCCAATTTATGGAAATATTTTATAACAGGTTCAAGCTTTTTAAGTCCGTTACCCTTAAGATTTATCGAGAAGCTGGGGTCTTATGCACCAGTTAATTGTAACCACGCCCCCCCCCCCAGGTCCGAGAGTATATAGGGGATAGACGGGGAAATGGGCAGTGTGTTTACCTTTCAGGTGGCCCGCAGTGCCAAGTTAATGCGGTGGTTTTGTCATCGCTTTAAATATAGCGGGGAATGGGCCTTACCTAGGGTCCCTTGGGTGCAGGGGCATTTGGCGGGGACCTACCATCTGTTCGTCCCCACAGTGCGGGGATTTTAGCCAGGGTTGGTTGGACCAAATGTCAAAGTCCCCACTATTCCCCGGACCTGGAGGGGGGTACAATTGACTGGTGCATTATCGCATGCAGATTTGAGTGAATCGCAGAGTGTTTACAGTATTTACTGTCAACAACACAAACTTCTTTAGGCATCTCATTTAGATTTTTTTACTTATTAACAAGCAGAAATTTTGACACAATGGCAATTTTATAACAAACTTGACCATGAAATTGAGTGTGAGCAAGCCAGTACAGTTTGACTTACCATTTGCATGGTGAAAAATTACTAAACGGCGATGTAAATTGAAAAAAAATGAGTTGCACCTATTTTTTTAAGGTGCAGGTCTAAGAAAACGCATGACGGTCTAAATATAGAGGTGCACCTCCATCTTAAATATAGAGGTGCAGTTGTATTTATGTAAGAGGTGCACCTCCGTTTTAAAGTTTTAAAAAATATATAGAACAGAACGTATGAATAAAGAATTGCACAGCTTGATAACATACTGGTGCACCTGTAAAGTAAGTGTACTTTAGTAACATTGATGATTCTCTCACAAAGCCATGTTGTTTCATTGTAAGGGTATGGCAACTCCCACTCAGTCATGGGGTTTGTTTGGCAGGATGGTTCGCCTTTTCCACACCCTGGACTGACTATTTAGTTACAATAATTCACACGATCTGTGGCCCACAGCAAAACCACCAACCCGCATTTGCCGATTTGTCTTTCAATCGCAATCTTGCGCTCTTATGGTGTCAGCCTTCCTCTCAACATATTCAGTCACAATCTCTCATCTCCCATAGTGTGTGTTGCTTGGCACGAGGGGTCACTCGGCACTATTTATTTGCAATCTTTCACACAATCTGTGGATCAAAGCAAAACATCATCCATTCATCTTTACAGTCACAATATCTCACAAAGCCATGGTGTTGGACCGCAACCGTCCATTTATCTTTTCAGTCATAATCTTGCGCTCCGCCACGGATTTTTTGGGGAAGGAGGGGAAACCCCTCCCGCACCCTCCCTTTCCAACTTCTTAATTTAATAACATCTCTCACAAAAAAGTGGTGTTGCATTTCAGTTACCTGGTATTTGGACAGCAGTTGTGGCCAGTCGAGCTATCTGATTGGGGCGATTCGGTCCCTTGGGTGATCTCTTGGTCTGAGAATTATAAACAATGTGTTTGTCACTGTGTACTCTATGATACATATAATAAACAAATAATCCCCTTTTGGTCGTATATTTTTACATATTAAATATTTTAATATTACATACAATCTTTATCATTTACATGGTGTCGGACCGCAACCGTCCATTGATCTTTTCAGTCATAATCTTGCGCTCCGCCATGGTTTCACTTGGCAGGAGGGGATACCCATCCCGCACCCTCCCCGCCCAGTATATATATATATATATATATATATATATATATATATATATACGCTGGTTGAGAGATTGAAACTAAAAAGATATATATATATATATATATGTATATATATATATATATATATATATATATATATATATATATATATATATATAAAGGACCCCGTTGGAACCAGCGTGTTGGTAATTGAAAGGTGTTCCCATCCTTTGATCTCAGTCAAAACATCTCCCATATCCAATGTTGAGGCTCACCACAGACGGTACACCCCATCCATCTTTTCAGTGACAATATCTCGCTCAGTCATATCGATTTTTGAACTGGTCAACCGCATGTCATAAGTATATGAAATTGATATTTTCATTGTATGATTAACTGAAAAGTGTTTTTTACAAAATAATCATACTGTATACCTGGCTGACGTGACAAGCTCTGCTATGTGTACCGGTAAAATCCATGGTCGTAATTAAATCGGTAATCCAACAGGAATTTATTCTTCGCAATTTCTATCCAACTGTCTAACATCTAAATAGTATCGATATTGTATCATTAATAGATATAGCCTAAAATGACAACTACTAACTGTCAAGTGTGACCTTCGTATAGAATGGTAAACACTGCGTATGAATATCTTTAATAAACAAGTGAAACAAAGTATATATCTCAGACAATCTATAGAAATATGTTTTATTTGTCTTTTTGAGTTTACCAAAAGTATTCATAGTAATTGTTTATAAGTATATTTTGAATTATTTTAATAACTACTGGGGCGCTAGTTCGCAGCATCGCATAGTTTAAATTTCATGGGCCTGTTTTCTTCACGCTCTGATGACGTTGGTGTCCGGCATGCACGCGCTCAATATAGTTTATGAACAGAAAAAATACTGGTTCCATCACCTTTACGTCTTCTTTTTTTCAGGCCGATAGTATTATGTGCAACTTTTGAACGAAGGTAGTGCTATGTGTGACCGTAATAGGGCTCTGCCGGGCTTCGATCGGTTTAGAGCCCGTATTATGACTTATGTTATACAAAGGCCGATGATTTGCACCTAAAACCCTAATTTTGTTTATTGTAAGTATATTACCCACATTTTGGTGACGATGCAAACACACTCCAGCACACTTGTTTAGCCTTTATGATAATTTTATTAGTTCTGATAAATGCTAATGACCATGAGTCTTTGAGTTGTGTATGCGATGTCCTTTTGTACTTGAGTGGACGTTGATATTGAACAGCGGGTATCATTATCTTCATATCTTAGTTAAATATTCGAAACAACCTACCGGATTGCTGTCTTTTTCGACAGGATTTTGCCTTCAGCTGATGTGTGTAGCAAAAAACGGTGTTTGTGTTTGCTGAAAGACGTATCAGCTGTTGAAGATGGAATGATGTGGCCAAAATCCTCATTACTAACTTAGACAATAGCCGATTTCAATAAGGATTATTGGTGATTTCCACAACTTAGAGCTATTAAATTGACAACATAATTATGTGTGGCTTTTATTTTGAAATTTTGGACAAGTTTTAATGTAATTGGTCGGATATGTGTCATTTTATGAGGCTGTTTTTATCAAATAATTCGTAGATATGTGTTAATTATCGTCATTCAAAACAATAATAAATGCGAATGCTTTGTTACATAAACCCTTGTTTAATGTGTTTCGTTTCAGCCTGCCGCGATGAGTTATGAATCACTGAAACTTTGAGGGCTTTTTTCGGCATTACGCAGTGTCAAATCGTACTGTCGCGTTTTCATCATCGTACTATTGAGTTTTCATTTAAAATTTTAACGATAATGAAAACACGACTCTACGATGACGAAAACGCGAAAGCACGATAATGAAAACGCGAAAGCACGATAATGAAAACGCGATAGTACGATGATGAAAACGCGATAGTACGATGATGAAAACACGACAGTACGACGACGAAAACGCGACAGTACGTTGATGAAAACACGACAGTAGTCACTTCGATGTTGAGAACGCGAAACTACGATGGTGAAAACACGATAGTTTATCGCATTATCATCATAGTACTGTCATATTATCGCGTTTTCTTTATCGTACTGTCGCGTTTTCATCATCGTACTTTCGTGTATCGTGTTTCAGATCAACACATTCACAGACGATGGCCCTAACGGCATTCCGTATATTATCCCTTCAAATATAGAGATATTTGCATATCATTTTTCCAATAGCATGTATGAATTGTAATCACTGAGGTGTTTACCATGATTATAATAATTGACGTGGAAATGTTAAACTAGGTATGAAATATACAATATATCAGCTAAACATTTCTTGATTTATGTATATTTTGTTTATTTTGATTTCGATTGATAAGGATGATTATAAAGCATGAATACATGTAATGGATGTCTTTAATCTTCACCATGAGTATGATGTTTGCCAACTTGCGTCTATGATCTTCATATTAATAAATATTTTGTTATGTTCTATGTAGTATAATCATTGGATTAAAAGTGTCGCTTGCTCGTTTCGGGACTGTCAATTAGTTTACACTCTTTTTTTTATTTAACAACGATCTGAAAACACGTTAATTTAACATTCTGTAAATCACCCTCACTGTTGGAGAAACCGGAGATCCCGCACTTGCCTGGCTATATTCCAACACATTTTAAAGAACGTAACAGATGGTTTGAAGATATAAACTAATTCTCACTTAAAGATTTTTTAAATATACTATTTTTTTTTGGCTTTTATCTTTAACGCCGTGAATCAAGAGCATTTAATCTGACAGACAAAATGAACGTTAACTTACTCGTCAATACCATTGATTAAGAACTCCATACAAATGCCGCTAGGCGTATCTGTGCAGTTTCACTTATAACATATAATTGACAATAACATGTTTTAACAATCATATAAGATTCCGGTTTCTTCCATCAAATGTGTCCAGAACTATGGATTGGAACATACATTGGCTTTTGTTCCTCTATCAAATGCATTCATGTTTATTAAATGACAAAGCAAAGTGAGTTCGGAACTAATTAATGACACAAAGCAGTGGTTGGTGTCCTATATCAAGTGAGTTCGGAACATTTAATGACACAATGCAGTGGTTGGATCCTCTATCAAGTGAGTTCGGAACTATTTAATGACACAATGCAGTGGTTGGGTCCTCTATCAAGTGAGTTGGGAACTATTTAATGACACAAAGCAGTGGCTGGTGTACTCTATCAAGTGAGTTGGGAACTATTTAATGACACAAAGCAGTGGTTGGTGTCTTCTATCAAGTGAGTTGGGAACTATTTAATGACACAAAGCAGTGGTTGGTGTCTTCTATCAAGTGAGTTGGGAACTATTTAATGACACAAAGCAGTGGTTGGGTCCTCTATCAAGTGAGCTCGGAACTATTTAATGGCACAGTGTGTTCGGAACTATTTAATGACACAAACAGTGGTTGGGGTCCTCTATCAAGTGTGTTCGGAACTATTTAATGTCACAGACAGAGGTTGGGGTCCTCTATCAAGTGTGTTCGGAACTATTTAATATCACAGACAGTGGATGGGGTCCTCTATCAAGTGTGTTCAGAACTATTTAATGTCACAGATAGAGGTTGGCGTTCTCTATCAAGTGTGTTCGGAACTATGTAATGTCAGAGATAGAGGTTGGAGTCCTCTATCAAGTGTGTTCGGAACTATTTAATGTCACAGACAGAGATTGGCGTCCTCTATCAAGTGTGTCCGGAAATATTTAATGTCACAGACAGTGGTTGGGGTCCTCTATCAAGAGAGTTCGGTACTTTTAAATGGGACAGACAGTGGTTGGGGTCCTCTATCAAGTATGGTCGGAACTATTTAATGTCACAGACAGTGGTTGGGGTCCTCTATCAATGTGTTCGGAACTATTTAATGTCACAGACAGAGATTGGCGTCCTCTATCAAGTGTGTCCGGAAATATTTAATGTCACAGACAGTGGTTGGGGCCCTCTATCAAGAGAGTTCGGTACTTTTAAATGGGACAGACAGTGGTTGGGGTCCTCTATTAAGTGTGGTCGGAACTATTTAATTGCACAGACAGTGGATGTGGTCCTCTATCAAGTGTGTTCGGAACTATTTAATGTCACAGACAGTGGTTGGGGTCCTCTATCAATGTGTTCGGAACTATTTAATGTCACAGACAGTGGTTGGTGTCCTCTATCAAGTGTGTTCGGAACTATTTAATGGCACAGACAGTGGTTGGGGTCCTCTTTCAAGTGTGTTTGGAACTATTAAATGGCACAGACAGTGGTTGGGGTCCTCTATCAACGTCCTCTATCAAGTGAGTTCGGAACTATTTAATGTCACTGACAGAGGTTGGGGTCCTCTATCAAGTGTGTTCGGAACTATTTAATGTCACAGACAGAGGTGGGCGTCCTCTATTAAGTGAGTTCGGAACTATTTAATGTCACAGACAGTGGATGGGGTCCTCTATCAAGTGAGTTCGGAACTATTTTATGTCGCAGACAAAGGTTGGGGTCCTCTATCAAGTGTGTTGGGAACTATTTAATGTCACAGACAGAGGTTGGGGTCCTCTATCAAGTGAGTTCGGAACTATTTAATGTCACAGACAGTGGATGGGGTCCTCTATTAAGTGTGTTGGGAACTATTTAATGTCACAAACAGAGGTTGGGGTCCTCTATCAAGTGTGTTCGGAACTATTTAATGTTACAGACAGTGGATGGGGTCCTCTATCAAGTGAGTTCGGAACTATTTAATATCACAGACAGTGGATGGGGTCCTCTATCAAGTGTGTTTGGAACTATCTCTATCAAGTGTGTTTGGAACTATTTAATGTCTAAGACAGATGTTGTAGTCCTCTATCAAGTGTGTTCGGAACTATTTAATGTCACAGACAGAGGTTGGCGTCCTCTATCAATTGTGTCCGGAACTATTTAATTTCAGAGACAGTGGTTGGGGTCCTCTACCAAGTGAGTTCGGAACTATTTAATGGCACAAACAATGGTTGGGATCCTCTATCAAGTGAATTCGGAACTATTTAATGGCACAGACAGTGGTTAGGGTCCTCTATCAAGTGAGTTTAGAACTATTTAATGGCACAAACTGTGGTTGGAGTCCTCTATCAAGTGAATTTGGAACTATTTAATGGCACAAACAATGGTTGGGGTGCTCTATTATGTGAGTTCGAAACTATTTAATGGTACAAAGCAGTGGTTGGGGTCCTCTATCAAGTTTGTTCCTAACTATTTAATGGTACAAACAATAGTTGGGGTTCTCTATCAAGTGAGTACGGAACTAATTATTGGCACAAGCAGTAGTTGGGGTCCTCTAT
Source organism: Mya arenaria (assembly GCF_026914265.1). NCBI lineage: Eukaryota > Metazoa > Mollusca > Bivalvia > Myida > Myidae > Mya > Mya arenaria. The sequence goes on along the minus strand of NC_069136.1, from coordinate 7,082,693 downwards.
CAAGTGAGTTCGGAATTATTTAATGGCATAAACAGTGGTTGGGGTCCTCTATCAAGTGAGTTTGGAACTATTTAATGGCACAAACAGTGGTTGGGGTCCTCTATCAAGTGTATTAGGAACTATTTAATGTCACACACAGTGGTTGGGGTCCTCTATCAAGTGAGTTAAGATCTATTTAATGGCACAAACAATGGTTGGGGTACACTATCAAGTGAGTTCGGAACTATTTAATGGCACAAACGGTGGTTGGCGTCCTCTATCAAGTGAGTTCTTAACTATTTAATGGAACAAACAAGGGTGTTCGGAATTGTTAGTGGCACAAACATTAGCTTGTCGTCCTCTCTCAAGTGTGTCAAAACTATATTATAATTTATAACACACAGATTGGCTTGTGTTTTGTATCAATTGTGTAAAAAATATATCACTGATATTCCTGTTATCAAATTGACGTCCGACACGCTTAACGGTCTTTTTAAGGTGATCAAATATATTCTCGCTTGTATATAATCTCATTTTCATTACTGAATTGTGTTCAGTATACGTGTGTATGATAACAAATTTATTAAATGAAACAAAAGCGGATAACACAGGGTTTTTTTTATAATACAAAGGCAGATTGTGTTGCGGTTTGATGACGTCCATTTAAAAAGGTATGGTTAAAGCAGATAAACTCCAATTAACCTGAACAATAATTGCAATATAAATTATCTGTTCTATCTTCTTTTCTTTTATTTGTAATCAACTTTTAAAGAAATATAGGAAAACTAACAGGTTGTACTGTCAGAAACTTTACGGAAAATCAATGGTTCTGTTAAGTTGCGCTCGTAAATGGAAATATATAATGTTCTTCTTAATCCAGAAGCATCAAACAGAAACCTTCAAACTTATTGAAGGCAATAAAGGTTGTCATGTTTAATAAGACATACTGTCAAATGAGGATCTTCGTACATTATAGTGACCGACTTGTCCGCCAACAACTAGTATAAAGAATGTAACCGAAGGCTAAATTTCAAGGCGTGACTCTAAAGTCTTTACTGTTTTATTATGTTGTGTGGTACCATTCCTGTATTAAGAACATAAATGAAAGTGTGCAACAAAGTGAATTTTCATTCAGCGATAGTTGAAGTGAATTTGCTACTAGCCTATACATAAAGTCTGAGCTCCAAAGGGAAACTAACAACAACATAATATAAAAGAATGTTCGAATTTTGGTAGATCTATAGTCTGTCATTTGATGTAAGATAAAATGACCTTTTTGCTTACTCCTTGCGTGTAAATAAACAATAATATCACCAGGGCAGCGACCAACCATGGCCATAGGGATACGAATCGAACACATTTGGATGGATTACCTTAACCTGGTGCTACGAGCCATTTACTTAAGATCTGTTTCAGATGGCTTATTTATACACGAATTATTTTACTTGAAAAAGTCACCCCTTTTGACAAACATTTAACCCAGTACCGAAGTTCTGTGGCATCTTATTTAATACTCGAAGGATCTTTATATCTAACTTCTTTAGTCCATATTAAAATAATGATTCCAGGAGAAGGAACCAAAGATGGATCCAGGAACAAGGGTTGAAAATAATTTAAAGAAACCCTCTTTGTGATTCGATATATCATATTCGTTAAAATATGTATCTTCTGATACCCAATTAGATAGTTATTGCCCTTCCTTTTGAATCAAGCACTCTGAAAAGATTCAACCAGGACTTTAGTACTTTGCAACAAGCTTAACCTTAGAACCCTGTTACTGCTGAATACACATTGATATGCTTTCTTCCTCACGATGGCAAACGGCCCAACAACATTTGATTAGGCGTCACCACTTCAACGCTGTGGTCCATCCCAAATCAAGTTGCGGGTATGAAACTAATTTTCTTATGAATATTTCCTTTGTCTTTGCCACGGAATGCTGTGCAAGTTAAAGTATTTAAAAAGAACTGGATGTTTACTTGTTTTTTTAATAGCATATATGTCAAAGGCAACAACGAATTTAATTGTTGACATGAGATATGACCATATTCGTTTTACCTTTTCGAATAAGGAAAAGAAGCCGGTAGCTTAAAGCCAACTCTTATTCGAGTATTGCTATTCTGTACGTCTTAAGCATTTATCTTTTCTAGTAGATGAAACATGAGCGTTAGGTTGGTTTTTGGTTGGTGATTTTTTGTTTTTATGTTATATGTCTTTGGCGATGACCCTGTGCCAATAAACGGGGTTTATGTTCAAACTTCGACTATTGATTTAGTTTTTATATAAATATTAGAATTTATTTTATGGGGTTTTTTTTATTATATATACCAAGGTACTGATGCTGCTTGAAAGAGCGATTGAATCATACTATCGCTAATAAGACTTAGCCATTGACTTGATTCTACCCGAACTGCAGCCATTTTGTTTGTCATGTAATTTTCCGCTATTTCGATGCTAAAACTTCATATTATTCACCTGTAAGAATAACTGAAAATACTCGCTATTTACCTCGAATCGACAAATAAAGGGTATAAAGTGAGTAACATATTATGATTGTTCATTTACTAATCAATCCTTAAGTGCTAGAATAGATTTGCTTCCGGTTTGTATACGTATAAATAAAAGGCAACCTTCTCTTTTTAAAAATGAGCCAATAGAAATAAGGTCAAGACAACTCTGGATTAGCTCGAATGCATGACCTCTTTAATGAGAGACGAGTATAAATCTAAATTACAAAACTTCTGTGACCCCTTACACACCAATTATATTATTTGAGGGACGAGTATAGATCTATACTACTAGACTTCTCTGACCCCTTACATACCAATTAGATTATTTGACAGACGAGTATCGATCTATACTACTAGACTTCTCTGACCCCTTACATACCAATTAGATTATATGACAGACGAGTATCGATCTATACTACTGGACTTCTCTGACCCCTTACATACCAATTAGATTATTTGACAGACGAGTATCGATCTATACTACTAGACTTCTCTGACCCCTTACATACCAATTAGATTATTTGACAGACGAGTATCGATCTATACTACTAGACTTCTCTGACCCCTTACATACCAATTCGATTATTTGAGAGACGAGTATAGATCTATACTACTAGACTTCTCTGACCCCTTACATACCAATTAGATTATTTGATTTGTGGAAGGCCAAACGAAATTGAAAATATATGTATATGTCAATCTGGCTAGAATGAGATGGTTCCTTTAAACAAATATAAACTGTTTTCAAAGAACGATATCCTGCATAGAGGGTGGAAGTAATAAAACTACTTTAGTATTGAAAAACGTTCAGAGATTAATTATAAGAAAATATAATATGATAAATGCCAAGCCTGGTATCGAATTAAGTTTTATCGACCTTATTGAAGGGCACAGGCCAAACAGACCATACTGGGATACACACATCTCGTAAGAACAAGTAAGTATATAGATTGATCTTCATGCTTACCTTTAAGTTTACTGGTTCTGAGTGCCTATTATCAATATCTGTTGATTTCATAATATTACGTCTGATATGACCACATATTTGCTGTTTTTTCCCAACGATATGCTTTGTATGTTTTGATATTGGGAAACTAATAATAAACATACATTGAAGTTGGTAAGGCATAACGTCACCGAACTGAAATAATACAGCATTTATCTCTTTGAACATAGCCACACTGAAGAAGCCTCCTTGACATTTTCAAAGTTAGTGACAAATTGACAGCTGCATAACGCTTTAACAAGTGATGTCAAAGACAACTGGAAATGTAACCCGTACATGTGACCCGTGTCTGATGAACATAAGTCTACGAGGGTTCGATTACAATACAAAAGTGCTACGAACTGTAGATTGTATCGCGTCTTCCGTTCGAAACGCAATTGTCGTCATCATTATGTCCAGATGGAAATATCGAGGCCAACAATCAGCGATAATATTAATTGGTTTGGCGACGATCCTCAGAGCATTATGGTTTTTGCTGTACCTACGGCTTGGCGTTTAATATTTTTCAAAGGACAATGTATGATTAAGGTTTGTATGTTGTTTCGATTTAATCCATCGTTAAAATGTGTTCTTCGCTGTTTATTCTTATGACGATTGAGAGATAAGTATGCGTTGCTTTTTACAGACAGAGTCTATGAAAAACTGTTGTTCTTGTTGTCACTATTTGTGTTGGGATGTATTGTTTTTTCTTTCCTCTGTTCAATGTCGTTAACATTTACTCAACATATAACACGGAGATCGTAAAGATCGTGGGTTCACTGTTTTCTACCCACGCGAGAAGAGTTATGATGACATGAACCAATGGACGCAGATGTCATTCAATTTTGATTTGAGTCGCAGATATGGAGCCTTCAAAAGCTTTTATTATGTACAAACACGTTTTAAGATCGTCCAGTGGTGCAAACTGAACAGTACAATATACAACTTAAAACGTCGTTATTTTTTCCATCCTTTTCAGTGTTACCCTTTCGCCTCGAAAATATTTAACAGTCTTCTTTGACGAAGAATGAAATGCTTACCATCTTTTGCATTTTATTCATTATTTGCAAAACTATCCAGAACTGCAACGCAGTTTATACTTTTTGTGTGTATGTCCTTGCTGGAAACAAAATAAGAAACGACTTTTTCGAGCTAATGTCTTGTCTGAATCCACGTTGCTTGCGAAAGCTTAGATGAGCCATTTTTTCAAATCAAAATCAAAGATTTCAATTAATAAAGAGACCCTCCCTATGGAAATCAAATAATGATTAATAAGATGAGTATGTTTAATATGTCTAGTAACTGTTTGATGACAATGTCTAAACTTTCCTTGGAACCCGTATAACTCAGGTTCTCCCGTATAACCCTGAGTCTCCCTTCTAGCTGTAGTTTCTCCGTATAGGTCAGAGTATCTGATTCAGTAGTGCCAATAACCATGGTTAACGAGGTTTAATTAATTTATATATTCTAAGTATGTGTTCTGAATTAGCGTGATGTCAAATCAGTCTTTTTCTGTGACATTCTTTATAAAAGGCTTGTACGAAGCCTGGAACAAGTGGATGTCTATCAGGTTGAATTCTACACTCTTCGGTGCACAACTGCCAAAGGAGTTTCACCAAATCTTCAAATATTTCGTTTCACTTAAAATTGGTATGGATGTTAAGCCATACAAAGATTTACCCCATTCCCCATTTCGGATATTCTACGGGACTCGGTAAACCTCAGGTTGGGATACATCTATATTCCAACACGTACTATACCAAACAAAGGAATTTGTGAAAACATAAAATCTGGTGTTCTTCATATAGTATGATTACCTAAAGTTTTGATTTACTATACAATACCAACCATATAATAACGCTTCAATTATCTTAGAACCATTTGTCGCTCAGTTGGTACTCAGACGAATCCATCGAATGGTGGAATCAGCTGATGGTTCATGATTGCAAACATGGGACGGTTAGTGTACATGGGACGGTTAGTGTACATGGGACGGTTAGTGTACATGGGACGGTTAGTGTACAAGGGACGGTTAGTGTACATGGGACGGTTAGTGTACATGGGACGGTTAGTGTACAAGGGACGGTTAGTGTACATGGGACGGTTAGTGTACAAGAGACGGTTAGTGTACAAGGGACGGTTAGTGTACAAGGGACGGTTAGTGTACAAGGGACGGTTAGTGTACAAGGGACGGTTTGTGTACATCGAGTCAAGATTAACGAAGTAAAGAGGACAGACTAAGCGCAATGTTTAATGATCGTCCTCCTTGAAACCTATTAACCATATTTTAAGCTAGTTTTCGTTTCTGCTAAGGCGACTGGGGTCATACTTAAGACTGTCGAGTTACAACGTCGCATAAATAAAGCTATATTTATGCTTTCGTCGATCTACATCATTGACAGTTACCGTTTTGAAATACGGGTAACATGTCTTTTACCGTAATCACGCCAGATTGAAATTGCTGATCAATTATGGTGTGTGTCCGTTTTAAAAACATTACGAGTTTGTTGACTTTTTATAGAATTGGTACCACCGTGTCCCCCTAAGACGTTTTCGCAGTTAGCGAGTAACAATCATTCTAATGTTACCAACATTATACGGAGGTCCTAAGGCATGTATCTGAACACTATCTAATAATTTTCCATATATCTATAACATGTTTTAACGACAATATCAATGTGGGTTAGGACAAATGGGGAATGGGATTGGAAGTATGTAACACTCAGATAGAATTTTATTCTTCGTTTAATTAAAAAAATAACAGAATTGCAAAACTTAACGATAGTGTAAAAACTAGAATTTTAAGCCAACAGCAATAACAGGAATTCACTATTATACATCTAATACAAATGATAGCATGTAGTATGTAGTACAGTAAAGGGTCTCATTCACATATATATTATATATGTTTGACCTATGTTGAAAGTAAGTCAGTTTACTCACATAAATTAACAAACATTAAACATAAACTGACAGACACTCATTTGAACACAGTTTTGTAAAAGCGTTGTTTCAGAAGAGTTACAAACGCTTCCCGTCAAAATATAGAATGTTCATGAATATAACAAATTGAGCTCTTATTTGAAATTTTGATGATGTTCATTGTTACAGGAACTTCATTTTCATATCAAACGAAACTATGTGTTTCGAAGTCCGGGTCTATATTACAGAAACACCAAGAATTTTAACATATATAAATTTAAGTGTAAAATATGGAATTTTTCTATTTCTTTAAAATGGGGTTTTCACTTTTTAAAACAAACGTGTCCATATTTTAATCGCAGAATATACACTTAGCATTGCACGTTTTACCAGTGAAATAAAACAGTTAAGGAATTTGTTGATTTTTAGGAAAAGGTTAAACTTTTACTGAAGATGCATCTGTAATATATATGGCCCCTGACCCTAGAAAACGTAAACCAGTCCCATGATATCCTTCTTTCAAAACACGTACGTAACGTAAAAGCAGTAAGCATTATTCCAAAGAAATGTTGTCAGTTCTATCACAAACGCATAAAAAAACGAAACTATTTTATAAATAGTCACCAGTTAAAAGAAAATATAAGTGCACTGTAACAAACGAGTAGAGTTGCATATAAATCCTTGTCCACGACGTTAGTCCCTGAAATATTAAAACAAATAGTTGTAAATATGTAACATCCAAATATATACGTGTACGTATGTATGAAAGTGCACTATCCAAGATGACAGCGGCAGCTTATGGAAATCCAATTATTTAACAACTAATATTCGATTCCAAAAGTGAAGGCATATTCATCAATTTACTAAGTATATTCTTGTTTAATTTGATGTCAGCCAGCATTGGCCGGTGCACAATACTGAAAATGAAATAATTGTTCGAAAAGGTTTGGTGACCGCATGCACATGCATTCAGTGTAAAACGCGCACTAACACTTCAACCGACAATATTAATGTAATCAACAACGTCTACCAAGATATACAGTTATAAGTTTATAAGTTTTCGCGAAACTGTTGTTTTCTCACCTACTCCACCTCCATGTCCGCTATCAACCGTTGATCCTAGCCCCTGTGATAGAAATACAACTTATAATAGGTTATAAAGTATGGTACTTCCAGAGCAATACTCAAATTACAACAATGTCTGATTTATACGAACGTATATGAAGAGACAAGCATGTAGTCAACAAAGAAATATTTATATTTTACTAAATGTGTATTTACCCGTAAAAAAACTATTTAAAGAAATATGGATATAATTTGATGTTTTTCTTGACACAATATACATTTTGCATTAATAGGAAAATGAACAATTTTAGTAGATAATAACGCCGACGAAGACGACGATTATGATGATTATCATACCTATGGTGATCATGCAAAACTAATTAAATTCATTGTTCATGCAAAGCTGATACTAGTCAGAATACAAAGCTATAATGGTGATGTGTGGTACAAAGATGTGTGTAATATCATTAATCATATCTACTGGGTTTTTATACAGCTTTAGACTTCATTTCAAAGGTGATTATTGTAAATGCTCTTCTATTTAATAATTTGTAAATTGTGTGTTATCAATGCTTCAAAAATTGCTGCTGACTGAAACGGTTTCATCCAAGATAAACGTGCAAATATACATTCTTTGTTTATTTTTCTTCGGAGAATTGTTATGCTACAAGTGAACTTTTTTTCGCTAACCGTTCAAAGACGGAGAACCCAAACTCTAGATATTTTGCAGCATGTGAGGATTGTCGGTGTTTTATGTACTGTGGATGTCTATCGGACAGTGTTTGTTAGGCTTTGGCCTTGGACTTGAAAAGATGATATTTGTATTCTTTGGTAACAAGTCTTGTCATCCTAGATTCCATTGTCTTATCAATATAAAGAACACAATTGCGTTGTATACAATCTAATGATATACATGGTAATTCTATGGTTAAATGTAACCACATCCATTAGCATATACTCTTTTGCAGCTTACCAATCCTACGTTGTTTGCAGATGCTCTTTTTTCGTTTCTATAGATACGAACATCATTATAACAATGGCAAGCGAAAATAATTTAAAGATTTGCAGAGATTTATGTTTTTTTTCAAATGCATACCTAAGCTACATATCTTTGTAAATATTTGCCCTCGCGGTATGAATCAACATTAAAAATAGATCAGCTAGATTGATGGGGTGTCCGGTTAGCTCAGGGATAAGCGCACTCGCTTCTCACTAAGGCTTCGATTCCCGGCCTGGGCGCATGTGAGTTTGGTTAGTGGTCACCAAGCCAGACAAGTTTTTTTGCTCCGGGTACTCCGGTTTCCACCACAAAACAAGACAACGCTCTCGCGCAACATCGTGCCAAAGAGAGTGACTTAATAGGCTACCATAGCTTTCTTCACCATCGTTGTAAACTCACGCTAGATCAAACATAGGTTCATAAAGCGTTGATTATTAACTGGAAAAAATAATTGATATGCAGAAATTGTACTGGATTTCCATTTTCGAATAAATGTGGTGATAAGATAAAGCCAAAAAGTAACAATAATGCATATACACATGCTCCATACTTGAGAGTGTTTTATTGGTTTTCACCTTCACATTTACTTCCAAATCAAAACGGTAACCAAGTAGGCAGAAATTAACATTGCATGTAGTGCACCAGTCAATTTTAATCACGTCCCGCCCCCCCAGGTCCGGGGATAACCGGGGATATGGGCCGTTTTTTACCTTCCCAGTAGATCCGCAGTGCCGGGTGAATGCGATGGTTTTGTCTTCGCGAAAAATTTAGCGGGGAATGGGCCTTACCTAGGGTCCTTGGGGAGCGGGGGCATTTGGCGGAGATTTTAGCAACAGTTCGTCCCCGCATGTTGAAGATTTTACCCGTTGAAGCTTGGCTAGACCGAAAGTCAAAGTCCCCGCTATTCCCCGGTCCTAGATGGCCGTGGTAACAATTGACTGGTGCACAGTAGTAAGTGGGTACAAAATACACAGATGTAAAGTTATTTACTTATACGCACCCAAGAAGTAGCCTCGAACGAAATTAAATAATTCTGACATTTTTTTTTAATTTCAGTTCTTTAATAAGTTCTAATACCTGCAACGTGCACGCGGAAGGGTATTTTGAAAACAACTCTGTTTACCACTTGCATGCAACCTTTTCCATGAGCTTGCCAGGGAGTTCTATATTTCATTCTGCTAGTTAAGCAGCTCTTTATTTTGCATTTTTCCCCGATTATTTCGTAAACACACCTAACAAAAATCAAAATGCGTCTAACGGCTTCACGACTTCATAAAAGTTGAAATGCAATTTCATATATTATTAAATCTTCTAATATATAATATGATACTTTTACAATTTATATTTTCACATCAATCATATTACAATAAACGCGTCATTGTCCTTTACACATACAGGTAAATGTTCGTGGATATCAATCTATATATTTGTTTAAAAGACTTTAAAAAATAACAAAAAACTTACCTATAGATACTATTATTGTAAATAAATATCTTAACATTACGAATGATTTCTATTGTAGGACTTGTAAAACAGAACAACATTCATTTGAACAGAATATGCAAAAGCCTTTACAGAAAGGACCATGGTGCATAGTATCCATAATGTTAATGTACATGGTCAATATATGGTTATATTATACCTCACATAAATGTGTCCCTTCTTTGTATATATAAACACGATCGGTCCGTATATCACTGTATTTTGATGAACATCCAGTTTTATGACGTCAGCGGTCCATAATTATTATATTTTTGGCCGGTCCGGACCTCGCCAAAATGTTATATGGACCGCTGACGTCATACAACTGGTAGTGCGGCTTAAAATTGTCGCAAGTAAGCATTATTAGCTTTGTTCAATAAAATACATTTAGATCGCTTTAAAAATATTGAATGATAATAAAAAATATTCGGTATAATATAAGAAATATAACACACCACTTTGGGTCAGATGGCATTATAAGGACCGGTCAGTCAGCCACAAAGGTGATTGGACCTGGGCTGTTACACTTTCGGTGAATGACTGGCCGGTCCTTATAATGTCATATGACCCTCAATGGTGTGTTATATTTCTTAAAAATACGATCACACACATTAACCAATACTCTTTTGCAGCTTACGAAGCCTACATTGTTTAGACGCTCAATTAGGTTTCTAGGGATACATTATCATTATCAATCATCAAAATGCCAAGAAGTATAGTTAACGACACGAATAGCAGTTGTAAGGTTATCACACTGCCCCTTTTGTACAAATGTATAATTAAGCTTTATGACGCCTGTCCAAATGGTCCCTGGCGTTATAAATGGACATTGAAGCCATATTGGACTAGGTTCAGTGAATGTTCATTACTAACTTGAAACATATTTGATATACCGATATCGGCCTAAACATCGTCCATAGTTGGTAAATATAGTTGATTAAATCATCACAATCATGCATCTGTGATGTGTATCATGTTGAACAGTCTTTCCATTGTTTTTGTATATACATAATCTCCCATTTAAGAACGGTAATTTCGAAAGTACCATTGCAATTTGTTGACTGCGTATAAATAACAACGGTACTCACTTACACGCTACTTTGAACGCTGTCCTTAACGACGCACTATTACTTACAAGTCAAATTAACCACAATTAAAACAATTGTTTTCATTTACCAAAAAGGATGAATAAATGTCGAAAACAATAGTACTAATGAAGAATACCGAGTTTAATTTGAAAGAAAGGTGCAGAAAACACGATTCTTCTACCTTATGACACGATAGAAGATCACAGTAAATCTTTTAGGACTCACAAATCATTCAATATTGTTTGCGTTTTCAGTTATTAAATACACGGTTTCAATCTTGTTATCAGTAATTAATATTTTACATAAATGTATTATTTATTACGTAGTTAAAGGTTTGTCACTCAAAATTTATGTTTATTATACATGTGTATGTACTGATTTTGAATAATATTGTCACTTTAAAACCATATAGAACAATTACGTCAATCACCGCAGTCGTGATTGAAATTATTTAAACCGTCCTTCGTGCTCGTGTATAATTTCAATAACTATGGCTCATACATGCAAATAGAAAATAATCAATAAAATAACAAAACTAGCATAACAACAGTACGAAGACAATCGAAAAAGACAAAATTAAAAAAGTCGCAAATCCTTGCTGGACCAACAACAACTGTACTCTAAAATTGAACAAAACTCTTACAAAATGAGCAAGTAACTCACGTTATCGGATGTTGTTGAGTCCTGTGTTGCTGCAGCTGTCGTTGACGCTGATGTTGTTGCTGATGCTGTCGTTGTTGGGCTTGCTTCTACAACAGTATGACTGTCATTAAATACAATCATAACTACCCTTCTATTATCTTAATTCGAACAATCAAATGACACTAGTGTTTTTCTTTATGCACCAAAACAGTAAAGAGAATATTGTGAATCTCAGTCATTTAAGGAATGAATTGCGGGGTTGATGTCATTATCGGGGTATGAATGCGATTGGGTTGGTCAATGTGTGTGGAGTCCTAAGGACTCCACGCGTACTTTGACTAACCCAATTGCGTACATATCCCCGATAATGACATCAACCCCGCAATTCATTCCTTATATTTACACCAATAGTTCATTATTTCATTCAAGAATTGTTAAAAAACTACTTCATTTTATTTAAAAAAACTTTCAGTAATTCGTTCTTACCTATTCTGTAAATAGAACGACCCGACTATAACCGGAAACATTTTTTTTCAAATGACGTCACAATAACGCGGGAAAAGATCAACCACTTGAAATCACTTTAAAACGTAAAAATTGAAACACTTCTGGCACCAATATATTTAAAATATAATAAACTAACACTTTCTAAAATGTTGACCTATATTTTACGGGACCTGCTGACACAATACAACCAATAACAAGATCAATAGCTTTCATGTATATTGTTATGCAATGAATTACGATCCGAACATATCCGAAGATGTTGCGTTCATCGATTTATGAACGCAATTGCCGCAAGGCAGTTCATTTAAGGAATGAAAGTTGAGGTGTAAATATTACTGTATGAAAGACATTTTGGCACAACAATGATTATAATCGAGTACCTTTGTTAATGATAAACATATGTACGGCGAAATGCTGACCTTTGTTAATAATAAGCATAAACGGCGAAATGCTGACCTTTGTAAATGATAAACGTAAATATCGTAATGCGGACCTTTGTTAATGATAAGCATAAACGGCGAAATGCTGACCTTTGTTAATGATAAGCATAAACGGCGAAATGCTGACCTTTGTTAATGATAAGCATAAACGGCGAAATGTTGACCTTTGTTAATAATAAGCATAAACGGCGAAATGTCAACGGTGAACATGTGTGGCGAAATGATGACGTATGTCAATGGTGAACATATACTGCGAAATGATGACGTATGTCAACGGTGATCATAAATGGCGAAATGATGACGTATGTCAATGGTGAACATATACTGCGAAATGATGACGTATGTTAACGGTGATCATAAATGGCGAAATGATGACGTATGTCAATGGTGAACATATATGGCGAAATGATGACGTATTTCAATGGTGAACATATATGGCGAAATGATGACGTATTTCAATGGTGAACATATATGGTTAAAATGATGACGTATGTCAATGGTGAATATATACGGCGAAATGATGACGTATTTTAACGGTGAATATTTATGTCGAAATGATGACGTATGTCAATGGTGAACATATATGGCGAAATGATGACGTATTTCAATGGTGAACATATATGGCGAAATGATGACGTATTTCAATGGTGAACATATATGGCGAAATGATGACGTATGTCAATGGTGAACATATATGGCGAAATGATGACGTATTTCAATGGTGAACATATATGGTTAAAATGATGACGTATGTCAATGGTGAATATATACGGCGAAATGATGACGTATTTTAACGGTGAATATTTATGTCGAAATGATGACGTATGTCAATGGTGAACATATATGGCGAAATGATGATGTATGTTTACGGTGAACTTATATGGCGAAATGATGACGTATGTCAACGGTGAACATATAGGGCGAAGTGATGACGTATGTTAACGGTGAACAAATATGGCGTAATGATGACGTATGTCAATGGCGAACATAAATGGCGAACTGATGACCTGTCATTGGTGATTATAAATGGCGAAATGATGGCGTATGTCAATGGTGAACAAATATTGCGAAATGATGACGTATGCCAATGAAAAATATATATGGTGAAAATATGTTGCGAAATGATGACGTATGTCAATGATAAACATTATGGCGACATGCTGCTTTCTTCGGACATACTCGAAGATTCAGAGAATATTAATTTACCCGTTAAGTATCGAGTATAATACATTTCGTATTGAAGGATCACGAATGTAATATTCCATTCATATCATTAATACTAAGTCGATGATTTATAGCGCTAACATGACGCTATATAGCGCGTACAATTAACTTAGCTATGCCTTAATGACGCCACGTTCTTAAATTAACGTTATCTTAACGGGATCTTAAATGATACACATACAGTTATTGATAAACATAAATAATTGTCATCATAAATTGTTCCTCCTCAAAATACAAGTAATCATTTCTATCTAAATCACCAGCGCACAAATGATTTTCACTATTTTTAAGTATGCTTATATCGTTACTCTTACCGCAAAGACCGCATGACGGGTAGCAATTTTTCTCCATATTTTCATTATTACTCTCGCATTTCCCTGCGGCTGCGTCGGTTGCACAGCTTGCGGAAGTGTCAGCACACATGCCTGTAATAATGACAAAATTAACATCGTTTATGACTTAAATATATGCTTTGAAGAGTGATAGAATGTATCTGCTGACTTTTGTTCATGCATCATGTCTGAGAATACTGAAATATTATTTGCTGGTTAAAAGCATTAATAAATTCCACAAGAAAACATATTTCAAGGTCAAATACTTCTTGATGAATATATTATGACGATGATTAAACTGGTGATAATGTCGATGAAGACAATTAATAAAGAACGGAATATAATGATAAGATCGGGACAAATAGTACACATATTTCAAATGCTGTTCCTGGAAGAGTGATCATTTTGAATTACAGAATCCTTCAAAGGTATCACAACAAAAGCAACATCTGCACCGGCTAAATCATTATTAGTCGGCGCCCGGGCACTGAATTATATCTTTGAATAGGGATGAGTTCACAAAATGCCAAAGAGTGGTGTAAATAATGTCTAAGTTGCATAAAACAATGTTGTGGGCGTCGAGTTTTGAAACTAATGTATAATCTTATTGATAACGTCTTAAATTATAACGACCCTGTATACTGTGGGTTTATTTTAATTTAGGAGTATTAATACCCTCTTTTCCATTTACAGACACCGAACCGTCACAGTTTCCTACATGTTTATCAATCTCCTACGCAGAAATGTCCCCTGGGGAGCAGCAACAGAGGAAATTGTAAAAAATAGCATTATTCAAAATTGATTTAATGTGTTAAATTGTGCTAAATTGTACTTTTTGCAATGGCATTCCGAAGTAGTGTCTGTTCGCATGTTGTATTATCATTTATTGAGTGTAGACAAATGTTATCACAATGAATGATAACAACAAATGAAGTTACAATATCATCAACAATACCGACTTTCGAATACATTTTTACTAAATATTACACCATTTAGGTACACATATGCATGTTTTTATTTCGGTTGTTTTTGTTGATGCTGTGCACAATGTTTTTTTTTTGTTCTGTTTTTATCAATCACTTAGTAATTGTAGCTCACCACTGCAGTCGAGTCCACCAAATCCAACAGGACAGGTACACCTGCAGCCAGTGGCGTTGAATGTTCCCCCATTCTGACAAGAAGTAACCTTGCAGTCCTGGCAGTCGCGTCCAGTAAACGGGTACCTGAACAGGGAACAAGGGCGTTAATAAAATGGACTAGATGGGGTATTTTATAGTACATTAGTTTCCCTATAACCCTGACTGCGATAAAATGTGATCGACCAAATGAGTATTCTAGTCCAACAATCAACATAATTTTATGTTTAATGAACTTGACAAATTATACAGACCACATTTTCTGGCAAAATAAGAACTACGTTTAAAGCAATAAGTATGATATTCCAAAACATATTATTACCGTAAACGGACGTTTTAGTTCCTAAAATATGTCATACACAGAGGAATAGAATCCGCGCGCCTTCCGAAGATCCACTTTTCACAAAGGAACATTTATTTAATAATAATATTTTATCAAGCAACACGTGTTACGCTAGACTTCATCCAAGCTATGCAACGTGATACATGTGGCTTTACTACATCTAGAAAACATGAACGTGGCTATACACACCTGCAATTGCACACTGAACCATACGTGTTCCCCTGACAATCGCACTGGCACGCGTCTGTCGCCAGGTTTTGTCCGTTGTTGCAGTACTTATTGCACGTTGCGTTGCATGATTTACCTAGGATAATAACATTGCTGTTAAGTTTTTAAGGACCATCGTTGCAGCGGTCGGTTGCTGGCGTCACTATTATATCCATTGTTATATTTTAATTATCAAAAGTTATCACCATAATTCTATCAAACATTTCTACACTTTATTCTGGTTCTCCCCCGCTCATCAAACAATATTGATAACCCTCTCGTCGTTATTTTGGATTTGCAAATATCGTTACTTTTTTTTTAATAAATATAGAATAAAAACTGCTAAAGAAATAAACTGTAGAAAGACGACTCACTTACCGTAGAAACCGGAAGCGCACTCGCAGTAACACAGAGTGTCGTTCCACGTGCCCCCATTCTCACAAGTTCCGGTGCACGAGCTCACTAACCACGTGTTAGAAGTACAAGAAATAAAAAATATAACACGACGGCCAATCATTTGACCCATAAGATACTCCACCGCGAATTCCCTTGAGGTGCCAGTGAGTGGAAATTGACGTAAATAAATAGTATGGTTTCTTAAATTTTGATTTTGGAGGTTAATAACAGTAAAATGAAAACATTGGGGACTGTGTTTTCACTTTGGATAGAATATGTGTTGAGGTAAGGCTTTAACAATTCCTTCCAAGTGACCAGTAAGCTATAAGGGACTACATGTATTGAAAATACATAAATACTCTTAAAAATTAACTTTAGATGCGTTTTCTGAATATCAGCTACAATTCACTTAAATGTGACTTGTCATATGACATCGATCCGGATATAATCGACACAGTGATTTACCGTATTGCAAAGCGGAACAGTTAAGCATTAACTTACGCTGAAATCACGTTAAAAAGGTTGAACATGGGACACACGTTGGTCATTTAGGATATTTTAGAACCTAAGTTTAAAAATAATGCAAACAAGTATGAAACAAATGTAAATGAGGTGCGACATAGAAACATACAATGCATGGAGTCAGATCAGAACCTGAAAATTATTTCAGTTGTTTTTTCACAATTTGTTTCGTACTTTTAATTACAGTTCACGAGCACCACAACATATTCAATGGTCCACAACGTTCACATAATCGAGTCATGTGCACACAGTATAGCACATAAGGTTATAAAATTCAAAAAGGAGCAACCTTTTGTCAAATAAAAGCTACAAATGTGTGTAGGAATTGCTAACACTTAAGATACGAAAACACTTTTCATATCCAGATTTTTGCGTTGTGAAGATTAAGCTCTAGCAGGCTTTGCCTTTCTAGACGTTCAGATTTTATTGTTGTCCAGATTTTTTACATTTGACACAACACTTAATAAAAACTTCAATGAACCACATTTTTTTATAATTCATTTTACCCAAATAAACGTCTGAAAATGAAAATTAAAAAACAAACATACTCATTGTTTTCGTCCATTTTCAACTCGATGGCACTAAAACGGAAGACGCGTTGGAGAATTTTCAACATATAACAAAATGTTATGTCTCGAACGATTTCCCGTCGTGCATAACTATATATGCATTCACAAAAACGACATTTAACAACGATACTTCGATTCATTTATATTTATATTTGATAACGTTCTAACTGGTAAATTGTCTTTTTCGCCGTTTAGCTCCTTAAGGACAAATGATTCTGCACATGCATTTGATCAATTTTCAACAGAAAACCGTTAGTAACGAATGTATATAAAAGTAATGATAGCACATGTTAAACAATATAGGCAGTGTGTCGCCTACCACATAACTGGTTATTGAACTGTTTTACTGATCCCTCGTAATCTAGTTATGTTCAACGTACTGTTCATGCATGATTCCGAAGGTAGTAAAACTGATAACACAACTTACTATCATCAGGTAGGGAATATGCGAACTGCACACCGGCATTGGGATTTGAGCCTCTGTTGTGTAGCTGTAAACAGTAAATGTTTATTAATAACGGAAACCATTACATCAAAATTGAAGCTGTCGAGGTCGTCATACAAGTTTACTTTAAATTGATATTGTTAACTTCTTGCTTTTTTGTAATCGTCGAGTAGTGTTTCTATGCACACATGCATATAGCCAAATGTAATCCTAGTCATTTAACTTATTTTTATTTTATTTTTGAGATATTTATTTAAATTTGAGAATACATTGAACCAATCGTGTATGGCACATGAATTGTTCCAAATTGTGTGTATCATCGGTGCTTCCGAAGGATCCAGAACAAGTTGTATACAATTACTATCAGTCACATATCGCGATACAACTATAATCACCATTCCCATCTAACCTTAATCACTACGGGCGTGTCTGTCGGTCCCTCGGCATATAGGTATGCAGCGGGGAAGAACGAGTACCAGTAGGCGCCTGCGTAGTTTTTGGGATTGTCCCGGAAATCGCTAGAGCCCGTTATAATACCAGTCCCATCAAGTGTTCGAAGTTCTGCAGATCGGAATATATGAACAGTTTAATATTTATGAGACAGTACAACCTACTAGTGCAATCAATAAGTTTTTATTATTGAAAGTATGTGGTATTCATTCCGTGCATGAGGTATTACGTCACTTAAATCAATAATTGCGTCTATTCATTACGTAACTCGACAAGTAAAGCAGAACAACATGGCTTGTTGAAAGCTTCTGAAAGCAAACTTGTAATAGTATGGTGTGATAGTAAAAGAGTTGTTGTGTTTTCTTTATTGTTATTCCCATCTTCTGTCACCAAAGATCATGGTAGATTGACGATAACTTGGAATTCATCATCAACCACCTCTTGCTCTAATGTGCTTCAGCGTTATGGGGCTTGATGTTACATATGAAGAAAATCCTTGACTGGTTACCATATGCTTCTGTAAGAATTGTTTAAAGCGATTTGTTTTAATGTTGTAAACGTGGGATTAATTAAAATAAATTGGAAAGGTATGGTAAATAAAAACCAGCGGAAAATGTTGCTATAAATTTTAGAAAAAAATAAGTGACTTCTAAAATCTACATATAACCCTTTCGGGCTTCGTGAGACACGGATATTCTTTCAACTTAATTCATATTCCAATGAACACAACACCTTCGGAATACCTCTGATGGTATACGGAAAGAAGCTTTTGATTGGTCAAATCACGTGTTGTGGTCATTGACATTATCGCTGTTCAAACAGTCGAGTCTTAATACGTTCAATTGTCATGGGAGTGTTATTATCAGCAATGGAGTTGGATAATCCCGGGGCAAAATGAGTGTAAATATTGAAAATCTTAGCATGTATGGAAACATCTGGTCAGTGAACATATGAGGCCTTCACTAGCAGTGCAAAATGTTTCATACACCGATGAACCGAAAGCGGATTGTTAACGAGTCTTGTTAGGAAGGCATTGAAGCCAATAAATTGAATAAGTATTTGCAAATTTGGTCTCTATCTATACAATTTAGTTTCACATTTACATCATATATAAAAAAATAGACTACATTCTTGAACAAAATGGTATTCATCTTCTAAGACTTGACATACGTTATATTTCCTCTGCAAAAGACAGACGATTGGTCATCGCCCATCTTCTATTCTCGATTTGAAGTGTATTCGCATACACACTTAACGTCGATAAGCTAATTTGAACCTTTTATTATTGCATGATTGAACGAAACAGGCCATGCTCTGAGAGAGTCTTCTAATTTTGATATAATGATAAAAAGGCTCTGAGTAACATTTGCAAGAACTAATTTAATATTTTTTTCCAACAGCTTTTACTTTTTCCTTTCACAGTCGTTTGATTAATCGGCTCGCCATAAACAAAATCTGTCCATGAGCTTCTTTTGACACCAAACAATATTTACAGAAGTGAATGTACTCGCTCTATGGTATTAACCATTACAGAATACTATTTCGTTGAAAGTTTTCTAATACGCGTTCACCTCGTAACACATGATCTCACTATATACATGTATATATTCTTATTACCAAAGTAGTGGTTCCTCATATCGTTAAATATAAAGTAAAACCCGATGTTGAAGGCACCCGCTGGAAGAGTCATTATTTCCCATCGCTCATCTAGAGATGTGCGAAAAAAGAACCATTCATTAAACGTGTAAGCCAAATGTGATTAAATGTAATAAACCATGAATTATAGAACATATAACTAGCCATAAATGAATAAACTAATTCAATATTTTTCCATTCATAGTAATGCTTACTATCATAATTGATCGATGTAGTTAAAGTTCACAATTGACACTTTTAAATGCATTTTGCAAAAGTTAACGAACATAATGGAAAGATAAGGGAAATGTCTTACCTTTTGTAACGTTGACCGTGTAGACGCCCTCTATAAACTGGCACGTGGAGTTGTCTCCATTACATACACCACATCTGTCAAATACCACATCATTGGTCGAGTTGTCACATCCAAACATCTGGAGAGACACGTTCAAGTCGACTTAATCTTTTTCATGAACAATTGAGGAAGGTTAATCATCTCGAACCTTGTTCCACATTATCGGCTTCATTTGAACACCGATTTTAAACAATGAAACCAAAATGATATTTGGTGAGACTTTAAACAAGTTTGAGGAAGTAAAACGCTTTTATTAGATCTAAGATATCAAATATTTGTTAAAAACACTTTTGTCTCTTGACTATTTAACAGTATTGTTTTACAGTCTTGTTTATAAAATACAGTTTTACTATCTTTGATATAACCGTTTCTTGTAAATTATTACGATATCTGTTAACGTAATTCGATACCGGATAGTTGCTGAATACTATGTTTAAGTATCTTTTGTATACTATAATGATAGCACTCTGTTCCAAATTCCTGATAGGAACTTGAACTTGTTTGTCCTTGGAGTAAATATCAACACTCACTTGACAATATCCTTGAACACATCGACCCGTTCGACCGGAGCCACCTGGCAGGTTGTTAGTTTCAATAAACGATGTCATTTCCGGAAGATCACATTGCGTTCCGTCGGGCATCAGACCGAACCGTTGAAAACCTCCCACCGTCACCCCCTCCGCCGTACCACACTTCACCTCACACTGGCCCCATTCTTTGTAAGACGAATGAAACTACAGTGAAAACTGTTTCTATTTTATTGTCAATTTACATACTTACTAAACAATGTTTATTTCCTTCTCCAAGCCATATGTTTGCGTATGAGCATGAATAAGTATCGGATACTATGAACACACAAATTCACTAATGTTTTTTGAAAACAACACACATTATAAAGTGCAGTACGAACATAATAGAACAATAAGGCTAGTATTCGTATTTGAGTACTCGTACATGTGCATATCTACTATGTCAGCATGTTCCAAACAGAGGCACATACCATAATTGTTAAACCTATCTCCCGTATCGAGAAAATTGGTGGACACAAGGTTGATTTCCTCATATATTTCGGCCGCTCTCATATGGCTGCAACTCTCACCCGCCCGCGCCTTCCGGAGTTCGACATCGTCACTGGGATCATCTGAGCAGGGCTACATGAATGTACCATCGACGTTAAAGCTAATAGTATACATCGTACTAACAAAAAAATCTCCAAATAGCGACATACCTAATTTGTGTCCATTTTTTCACAGTTGTATCGGTGATACCTTTGCCTAGCAACGACAGATATCTTAGCGGGGATCGATCAACCCGTGACCCTTTGATCCATATTGCATTTCGCTGACCACTCGGCCATTAACAATGATATTTAATGATTTAGTTAAATGCAATTTAATCCATTCATCATTCTAGGAATAAAAAACGTGTGTTTTTAAATATTCTTGAGGAGTAATCACTTAGGAGACAACCTGCATCCCATCAACAGTAACGGTTTGTGTGATATTGTTGACATCGAAAGCTATTGTAAAACCACAAGAGCCACCAATCGGCATTATACTTTTAAAAAGTTGTTTTAAAAGGTCGCAAGGTAGTAATAATGAGGAAACGGAGCAGACGAATTAGAAAATGATGAATAAATAAATGATTTTCTATATATATTAAATATGTCGTAAAACGTACATGTGTGTTGCAGAGTTCGGCGTGGTATTCATTTCCGTCACACCACATCGTATTTCTTGGTCTGTTTGGAAAACAATTTCACACATACAAGGTATTTTTTAACTCTCTACATAATGCAGTTTAACTATAACGTGGCATTAAGGCTTAGCCTAAACGTAATTTGGTTTATATGCCTACACTGTTTATCAAATATTTATCCAATATTTAAGTCAGAGTTTGCTATATATTTGAAAATACTTTTGTGTAAAATAAAAATCGTTGTGCTCAATACGCGAATATGCTAATGAATCGTACGTTGGATTGTTGCATTTTCGCTGTCGGTATTGAACTCCTGTTCCACACGTGCGACTACATGACGTCATATCTTCGTAACTAGACCAATTCCCCGCTACTTCCGTAATTAATCCAAGGTCAAGACCGGTTTCGTTCCAGAATATACACTGATATGCTCCATTTACCACTTGGGATGAACAAACCTGAAATACAAATTAAATTGCTCAGCAAAATTATAACAGGTAACTATAAGTGGCTATGTATTCATATAAAAGAATTGTTTCATTCATTGAGAAAATTCATAGGCGCATATAACAATTGACGGACTTATAACCAATGCTATAATAACAATATGAACTTTTCTAGTTCGTGTATCTATCTACCTGTTGGGGGCCACAGTATCTCCCATCCGTGGGCACTGCCTCGTTGTACATGACACCGTACAGTGGAGAACTCGTGTTCATGTTCACGCACGAGTAAAGCGTACATTCAGACTAAAACAATAATTTTATAACAAATTATAAATTATATGAATCCACCTATGTGCCAAAATAGTGGTTTAAACCTATGGGTGTGTACTGTTCATGTAGCAAACCCTTCACTGTAAAAATACTATAGGGGTTCAGGGCCAAGAACATGTTGAAGTTGTTTCCAAAGTAATTATAATAATGTCTAGGTACGAAATTATGTTTTAATGCAAAATGACCAAGCAAAAAACAATTTTGCTTGTCTCATAATTGCCTACAATTAGACGTGGATGTTCAAAAAAAGCTCAATGAAATGGTATTTAATCAACGCATGCAAAGTATAACTTGCGAAAACTTCAGCTTAAGCTTAAGGAAAACTTTCTGTATACCATGTATTTCAATTCACCGGGTAATATTACTTACGAATTAGCTATAGGGAAACATTCAGAATTACATACGCTTACTTTCGTTCGGGTCATTTTACTAACGAAATAGTTATAGGGAAACTTCCTGTATACCATGCGCTTCTTTTCGTCCGGGTTATATTACTTACGAAAGAGCCATAAGGAAATTTTCTGTATCTGTATCCTTTCCCGAACTTAAATTCACAAATCTCGTCATCTGTGAATATCATCCCTGCAAGTGAACAAGAGATATGAACAAATGATATCACATAGTGAAGCAATTGATGAAAAATATAGTTCACAAACCAACAGTGTGCAACTAACATGGTAAAACCAAAACTTATGTTGACAATGTATTGCTGATAATGAAACAAGCAAAGATTCAACTTGGTGTTTAAATGAATGTAATCAAGACATTTACCGACGATATAATATTTGTTTACTTTAAACGATCAAGGACACAGTCAATCACAACAATAAGGATAGTGTACCTGGCCAGGCCTCAACAAGGTTTAGAGCGGTCGCGGAGTTGACGTTTGTTTCATTCAGACAACTTGATGAACTCCTGAAAAATCAATACAGGAATCCTTAGAAATTAAATTTCCTACAAAACCAGATCCGAAAACATTCAATGTTTGAATGATTTGTTTAACTTTCAATATAAAAACACTTAAAGAACTACTCTTCTAAGAAAAATCCGCCATATTATGAGTATTGCGGTATCATGAGGGTTTGTATTAACACGAACGTCATCAGAATAAACAACTTATCTTAGTATATGCCTTTGGAAAGGACATTTCGCGCACATGGCCTTGGATCAACTCCCGTTAAGGCAATAGTTTATCACTATCACTTGTTTATAACATATAACCGCTGATGTAATCATCAAACTATGATTGTTGAAAATAAAGAATTGTTTTATAATAACAAAACAGTTGAGTTACATATATATGAAAATATATATTCAACCGATAAACAAACAAACATTTTTCTATGTATCTTGTAGATGGTAGGAAACGTGTGGATAGCTACTTACTTTAATGAACAAACTGACAATAAGTGTCTTAATTCTATAAATATAAAACGGATAATTTAAAATATTTGTCATTTGTGCGAAACATCATTGGTAGAACACAGGTCTTAGGGAAACATAGTGAACAAGCGGAAACATTATGCTTATAATCACGAAACGCAGTAAACATCTTCAAATACGACTAAAGCCCTAGTTATATGCGTTAAGCCTGCGTTAAAATTTTGAATCCGGACCTTCTTTTAATATAGAATCTTTGTAATCTTAGAAAAATACCTCTTTTTTTGAAAGTGAACTGACTTAATGTGACGTCGAAGCAATACCGATGGTTTTAGAAGAGTTCGGGCGTTTTTTTTCTTAACATCTGGGATAAATTCTTCATTACTTATTGGCAAACCGACTGAATATCGTTTTAATACAATAAAAAATATTCAAAACACGCTCGGGCAATGCTTTCTTGATTTCTAATGAGCGTTTAAAGCAATATTAACTGGTTAAGAAGAGCTCTGGTTTCACTGATGCTGCAAGCGCTCCATCCGAAGACCTTGGAGCCCATAATGCCGTCATTTGGTGCTGGACATCCGTTATCAACGTCGTGATTCATACCCATGCTGAAAAAGATTTAATATACAGAGAATATGATATTGATTTTTTTTAATTTCAATGACTGATAAGCAAGTCCCTTCTCGGCAAGATGCTGTGATGTTTGTGAAACATGAGGAAAACCTGTTATTCGGCTTTGTGACCACCAACCAAACTGGCACTCAAGCCGGGAATCAAATCATCGCCTTAGTTAGAATCGAATCTGCTGGCTAATACGCTAACCAGACAATATAAAATATAAGTTGTTAAACCAACTTATCAGACATGCAACAAAGCTAAATATATTTATAGACATCGATCAATTTAAACGTACCTTTTTATTAAGATTCTAGTGGATGTTTTAAATTCCATTATTATTACAACTTTCATATTCGAAAAAGAAGAACTCCACTCGGCAGAAAACTATTGCTTGAACAGATACTTTTGGAATTTTCAAAAACATTACAATAAAAGTAGAATGTCAAATTGACCTGTGGCTACATTTTGAGGTTCACGCAAGCATATTATTTGGGAGTGGGTCAACCACGGGATTATTCAATGTTAGATAATTTCGTTATTTATTCAAGTAATCGAGATATAACAAATACGACATATAAACTATATAAGATATAATGCATTCTTTGCGATTTCGTACTTTATATGTAATAGCAAACGCTTTTTTACTTTGACTGTTATCCTCATACCCATCCCTTATTCGGCATAACTGGAAAATAAAATTAGCTTAATAATCACGGAGTTTCTGGTGGGCCTTACTTGTGTCCTAACTCGTGTGCAGCAATGGTAAACTCGGTCACGCGTGTATCGGTCGACACCGCGCATTTGTACCGCGGATCACACACCTTTCCAGTAAAGGCTTTGCCCGCCACATCTGTGCCTTTTGTTCTAAAAAAATAGGTTCAGTAACATTAAACAGATGTTATAGTCAGGAGTATGTCATATCCATTGCAGAAACAAATGTTTATAGATAATAATTGCTTTTTATTGTTGTTACACTGCTACAATATTATAATTTATATGCTGCTAGTGTATATGCTGCTAGTGTATGTGTTGTATCGTATGTGTTGTATCGTATGTGTTGTATCGTATGTGTTGTATCGTATGCGTTGTATCGTATGCGTTGTATCGTATGCGTTGTATCGTATGCGTTGTATCGTATGCGTTGTATCGTATGCGTTGTATCGTATGCGTTGTATCGTATGCGTTGTATCGTATGCGTTGTATCGTATGCGTTGTATCGTATGCGTTGTATCGTATGCGTTGTATCGTATGCGTTGTATCGTATGCGTTGTATCGTATGCGTTGCATCGTATGCGTTGCATCGTATGCGTTGCATCGTATGCGTTGCATCGTATGCGTTGCATCGTATGCGTTGCATCGTATGCGTTGCATCGTATGCGTTGCATCGTATGCGTTGTATCGTATGCGTTGTATCGTATGCGTTGTATCGTATGCGTTGTATCGTATGCGTTGTATCGTATGTGTTGTATCGTATGTGTTGTATCGTATGCGTTGTATCGTATGCGTTGTATCGTATGCGTTGTATCGTATGCGTTGTATCGTATGCGTTGTATCGTATGCGTTGTATCGTATGTGTTGTATCGTATGCGTTGTATCGTATGTGTTGTATCGTATGTGTTGTATCGTATGTGTTGTATCGTATGCGTTGTATCGTATGCGTTGTATCGTATGCGTTGTATTGTATGTGTTGTATCGTATGTGTTGTATCGTATGTGTTGTATCGTATGCGTTGTATCGTATGTGTTGTATCGTATGCGTTGTATCGTATGCGTTGTATCGTATGCGTTGTATCGTATGCGTTGTATCGTATGTGTTGTATCGTATGTGTTGTATCGTATGTGTTGTATCGTATGTGCTGTATCGTATGTGCTGTATCCGTTGTTTGGATACAAACATACAATAATGATAGCAAAACATATATATTCTTCATTGACATACCTGCATGTGATATGAAAAACGTCATGCATGAGGATATCAATGAATTGATTTTTTTTTCTAAAAAATATATGATAAAACATACGTAAACTTACCCAGTAAAGAGGTGAATATGGTCGAAGTCCGTATAGAGTCCTTGGTTATATGCCCCGGTACATATGCTGCTAAGAGTGTTTAACAGGTTTGTGCTGGGGTTGTACCACGACTGGAACAACAGATGACAACATAAGACGCAGCAAGATCACTCTGATCATGTATAAACATTGTTATAAAGGCTAACCTAAATCAGACTAATAAAGTGTTCTTATCCCATGTGTGGCTATTTGTTATTATATTTTCAAAAGTCTTATTCCAGTTATCAGCAATAGACTGAATAATATAACTTTATGTTTCTTCTCCTCTCTTTACATTTTTTTTTCATTTCTGTTCAACGTACTGGATTCGTTTCCCATATTACGAGTTCTTTTACTTCAATATGTATGTCGTATCCAAACAAATCCGCCCTGCCCCATTCTGCTTGAACCTGTGAATATCAAAAGATAACCAAAAAGTATACCTTCCGATCATATGCTGTAAATATCCCTCAACACACACCGTGTAAAACTATGCGTTTAACCTGAACATTTTAGATATGACATAGATCAAAACTATTAATAAGAATCTATAAGCAGGCAAAAGTGTAATTCTAACTGACTTTATATTAATTGTGTGTAAGTGCTTTTGGTTTTATAACTTACCGCAGTCCACCGCATTGTCATAAAGTCAATCAAAGATTGATTGGTCGTCTGGCCTCGCGAACGAGCACTCGCTACGAAATCTTCGTCCAAAATTACCACCGTTTCTACGGTGATCTGGGGAATTGCTGCGCGTTTTTTACGGCTGAGAAGTACTTCTGTAAAGGAAACGAATAGTCTCAACAATAGCAATGTCATATACGTTACGTAGAAGCTTTATAGTGAAATCGTCTGTATTTATGATGTATTTGATAAACAAAATACAACAGTGGAATGTAAGAACATTTAGGTTAAGAAACACTGCCTGTAATTTCGCATGAAATTGTAGCTATCTGTGTCCTTGGACTTACAAATCGATTCGCTTCGTTGATGTTACATGCAGAGAAACTGACATTCATTTAATGTTTCTATTCAATTAATTCAGAGCTCACGTTGGTTAATTTGATGAATATCACACATTGTACAAATGGTATTGAGACTTTCAATTTTCTACACGCAATAGATGAAGTGCTACGTAAAAAGTAGTCCGCACGAACAATGACACGAACAAGTAGCCTTCCCCAACCTCTGCTATATTGAAAAAAAAAACAATTCGCATCACCATCGTAATAATCATACTGACACTATTTTAACAGTCATTATGTAAATTCATTACCTGAACCAAAGTAGGGTCCGGTGCTGCCCCCTAAAGGTTTTGTTCTTGTGGATTTTGAAATCGAAACATTGAATGTGTCTTTGGATTCCGTGGGAAATGCCTCTTCTACGTGAAATGTATTGGTGCCATGGTGAAACAAACCAGTCTAAAAAA
The DNA here is from genome assembly GCF_026914265.1 of Mya arenaria. Taxonomy (NCBI): domain Eukaryota; kingdom Metazoa; phylum Mollusca; class Bivalvia; order Myida; family Myidae; genus Mya; species Mya arenaria. The sequence goes on along the minus strand of NC_069136.1, from coordinate 7,054,507 downwards.
AATAAATGATTAATGGTATACAATACTCGTTTGTCCGTGTAAGGGGTGTGTATAAGCTGACAATACAATTGATTTATGCTGATATACGCAATAATTTGTAAGATGCTGAAATAAGAACGTTATAGTGCTAAATCATTATTATTGAAAGTCGACCTTTCCAAACAAAGTTGGATTTCTATGCTTAAAGTAGATCGATTAAAGCGAAATTCATGTCTTGGTCCTTTGAGTATGTTACGTGTGACGGATGTGTTGCGCATTCCAAGTCAAAACAAATATGATTCTTATTTTATTTATGAAACGTTTACCTATAAGCGAATATATTAACAAGATTACTGATTATCTTAAGCTGAAATTAGTGAAAGGAAGCTTGCCAATATTTGTCAATTTTCTTTAGAAACGCTAACATTGAAACGAACAGTTTACATCATAAAGCTTTTCTTGTGTCGACATTTTTATTACATTCAATACATCTAACATGAGAAAAGTTTATGATAATCGCCATCCGATTTGTATTCATTTCAAATATTCATTGTTGTCTTTTTTAGCGGTTTGCATTACATGTACACATTTTAATACATTTATGTTATGGAACCTTAGGCGTGACAACACATTGAATACAAAAAAAAAAGTGTTAAATCGAAATGTTCGAAATTGTTGTGGGATGTAGAACATCGTCAATTTAAAACGTATTGAAATACACACTTTACCGATGCTAAATGTTAAAAAATTGTGTCGCCTACGGAACATCGCATTAATGGTCGAAAGAAAACACTCGCGAAAGCATAACCTGAGAATAATTCAAGCACTCTACAGAATCTGAATGAGTAAGAATGTAATTGAAAACTAAAATGATACCATGAAAATTTCCATCTTCATAGTTTCAAACCAATTTAATAGTAAAAAAATACGATTGATAAAAAAAAGTTCTTAACTCTTAAACTGACATTTCCATCGAGCGCCATTCTGTTCAAACATTCGATTAGTGCATACTCAGGTAAAGTATTGTATGTATATCAAGCCTTTCATCCTTAAAAATTACTTACTATATCACTGCAGAACGACAACACCAGGTTGTCCCTGAAGTCATTCGTCGATGTTCCCGTGACGACACAGTCGTTGCTGATCTTTGATGTTTGTTGTCGGTTTAATTTTGAACTGTCCCCGTATGTGACCCTTGTCTCCGCGTTAATTGGCAGTTTTCTTGCCTCTAGTTCGTATATTAATTTCTGGTCGTTAAGGTCTATGTGGATTTCTGATGGTGCTCGTCTATAATAGAACGGTGAAAACATACATGCATTGTATTTTATATGTTGAGTCTCAAAGGCGTCATGAAACAAGCAGATCCTGACTGTATTTCCGTAATATATTGAACGTCATTTTAATCTGTACAGTAAACTTTTTTTTTCATTTAATTATCAATAATACATTTACACAAAAGAGGGCCAAGATGGTACAATACCTGATTGGGCAAAGGGTTCTAAAGTTACTGATCATGCTTCCCTTCATTACGCCGAAGGTGAATGTACAAACGGGCTTATAGAAAACCGAAAAATATATGTATTTTTTAAATTTTACACAGGGCCATAACTCTTACAATATTTCACTTGGAGTTATATAACTTGTTGCAAAAGAGCACATTGCTACTGTAAACAGGTTGAAGTTGTCATATTCAATGACTGTAAGAAAATAAAGTATCATAAAATAAAAAAAATAAAGATTTTGTTTAGATGATTAATGATTTTGACAAAAGAGTCGCATACAATTTTTTTAGGTGAAACTATTCTGAAATCGGGCAAACTGGTTCTAAAAAGAGGCTTTTCAATGTTTTCCATAACGACATAGTGATAACTAGCAACGCCCCTGGTGGCCATTTTTTTATGAAACACAATGAGGTAAAGTAATTTTGAATATGGTCATCTTAGGAACATTTCTGTGAAATTATTTTGAAATCGAGCCAAATGTTTCTGAAAAGAAGATTTTCAATTCTTTTTCTATTCACACTTATAATGAAAATTAAGGACCGTCCCTGGCAAACATGTATTTTAATGAATCAACATGGGGTGAAGGAATAAGACAGGAGGTCATCTTAGGATCATTTCTGTTAAATAGTTTAAGAATCTGGCCAACGGATCAGAAGTTTTATTTAAAGTGTTCGATATATGGACGTATATGAAGTTTAGCCCCGCCTGTCGGTCATGTATGTTAACGAATCTCCAAGGGGTGGAGAAATTTGATAGAGGGTCACCTAAGCATCATTTCTGTGAAATGATTCTAAACTTTGGCCAACGGATTCTGAGCAGAAGTTTTCCATACAGGCATATTAGGACAATAAGTCCCACCCGCTCGCGTATTTGCATTAAAATATATCGGCACTAGCCAATAGCTGGGTTTGTATTAAGGTGCACCTTTACAGTGTTTAATCTTGAATTTGATGTTGCTCTTGGAATTTGGGTATCCGAGATAGATTAAGGTATTAGACGAAAATATTGAAACTGAACGAACACCTTTGCATTACCAATTGTTTTATGTTCTAAATGTTGACATATGTGTTTGATACAACTGTTATGTCAAGGCTCAATAGTTTGTATGCTGTTATCAGATTCAGTAATTAAGTTATTAAATATTGTAAATGTTAAAGTAACCACACACAATAACAAAGTTTAATCGCCCGACACTTATAATCAAATGACAATATTAAAGCTACTCTACCGAGCAATTATTTGTCATTGCACTTATTATATACTCGTCAAATATGGTTGTTAAACAATACATTAAATAAACTAGCAAGACTATATATTGCCTTATTTACCTGGGTATAACGTCATTGTCGCCATATATCAATGTAATATATGCTGTCTCACGACGGCTCGGCAGATCTGAAAAATAGATTTGATTGTTAGATATATCTAAGGGCTTCATAAAACATGGAGTATATAGAAAACAAGACAGTGCATTTATTTAAACTTTCACTTTCATTCTTTGTGTTGACACAATGTATTGTCAAAATGTTTCTTTGCCTTATATCCACAAGTGCAGAAAATGATTTAATGTAGTGGATTTCAACTTCCACTTAAAAACAACATTAAGCAAAAAAATGCAAACATAAACACATGTATTAAAATAAATTACAATTTATTTGGATATGGCACCCTGGATCGTTATACGCAATGTCATCGAACGTCCGAATCATGATTACAAGTGCCCCATTTTCATAAGATTTAGGTCAGATTTTCCTGAACGCGTCGTGCATGATTCGCTTCCGTTTCCGTTTTTGTTGCGTTACCGGCTGCGGATTGGTTTAGCCAAACCATCAGTATACTTTTAAATTTAACACTGACAATATAAATTAACTATGGTTCACATCGCAAATATAATAGAATACCTTACAAGCAAGCGTAGCGAGCGCCATGATAAATTACATCAATTTCAAAATATGAACGATAAGAAACTTTCACTCTGAACAAGAGTGTCACTGACACAACTATCCGATATTGAGTTGATCATGTAGACCACAATTTTCAAATTGCAAACGCAATGTATCGATTTCATTAGATGATAAAGACTGTTAATAATCTTTAACTTATGAGGTCAAGGATTGTAAGTGAAAAAGGCTCTTGAATGGATTGAAGCAGATAAAAACCGACGCGCTTCATCCTTTGTCATGAACGGAATGAAGCAGATACATCCGACTCGCTTCGTCATAAACGGAATGAAGAAGATCAAACCGATTCGCTTCATTCTTCGTCATGAATAGAATAAAGCAGATAAAACCGACTCGCTTCATCCTTCGTCATGTTCGGAATGAAGCAGATAAAACCCGCGCTTCATCCTTCGTCATGAATGGAATGAAGCAGATAAAACCGACTGGCTTCGTCCTGTACGGAATGAAGCAGATAAAACCGACGCGCTTCATCCTTCGTCAAGTACTGAAGGAACCAGATAAAACCGGCGCTTCATCCTTCGTCATGAACTGAATGAAGCAGATACATTCGACACGCTTCATCCTCCGTCAAATACGGAATTAAGCAGATAAAACCGACTCTCTCCATCCTTCGTCATGTATGTATTTTTTTCGAAAATATGGGAATAAGAAGATCGAAGTATTTATATGCAGAAATTTTATAACTTTGTTTAAATACTATCATTCCCTGATTCAATAATTGAAACATTAAACAGGCACGAAAAACAAACGCATTATAAAATGAATATACCATTTTAGCTTTTTATCCTCTGCTATATTAATTCCCGTCCGTAACTATTCCGTTTCCGTGTTGTATCGCAACTAGTTAGATTAGACACCGAAGCCATTAATAACGAACAAATAACTGACTTATGGAAAAGAGTGTGACATGACAAAATTTCCAGTTTTAATTGCAGAAGTAAAATATTTACTAGTCTGTAACTCTTATAAATACCTTCCTGAGCGCTGAAATCACAGTCACTTGAACCGAATACTGTCTGAAGCTGAAGAAGATAAACCAACACACCAATAAAAGCCACAGCGCAATATGCATTACGCATTTTTCATATAAAATAGATGTGATAACTATTTTAAACTACGTTTATATACCCGAATCTATAAACTGATGATGTTCAGTGAAAGTATCATACTAACTTTTGATATTATTCAGTTACCATAAACTGACTACATGCATGAAAGCGTGCGTTCCCACGACAGTAGGTTGTGATATTGACATGTTAGCTGATCAACGTGATCAGCGACATCTAACGACTGGAGCATTATCGCTTACAGACCGTGCTACTGGTTTGTGCACTTCTTATTTATTCGCCTGTTTGTCGTTTGATCTTTGTACAGCAAAGGATTCACACATGCATATTTCATTAACAGTATTTTATGTGCTGCTTAATTTATACCACTGTGCCTCAGTTAACAAAAAATTGTTATGAACAAATTGTTCGTAGAAAATCAATATGTACGTATCACAAAATATCGTACAGGGAACGCCGTTTTTGCGTAGATTATTTTATTACATAGCAGTATGTTAAATCGAGATTTTAACGCTCGATATAACCTAAGATAGAAGAAATCAAAGATTTCGAAACTTTTAAATGACAAACAAAAAAGTCACAAAATTTCAAATTGAGATTATCTGTAAACAAGGATTTTATGCAAAGCACTTTTGGAACAAACAAAATTAAAAATGAACGGTTCTTTGATCATTTTCCAAAACAAACGAACTGTCTGTACCTATTTTGCCCTGGAGGTTTGTCTAAAGAGAATAGTATATATAAGGTTATAGGTTGTGTCGCTAGTCAAGACTTTGATAACCATCAATCGGAATCTACCATCAACATAACATTTGACGAATTAATGCGCCAACGGGCGTATCAACACCAGCACAGTTAGAACTGCGACGGTTAACAACTATTTGAGGTTATATGCATAATGAAACTGCTCAAATTGCTACGAAGCTGCTTTATGCATGATTAAAAATTTGCTATGTTTATGATTCATGCAACTCAAAACAGGAAAGCAAACTTACCTCACTCATAATCAGTAAGCTTGTAAATATATAAATAATCGCCTGGAATGATCTGACTTCCATATGCACTTCGATTAATTGTTTAATTATCTGTCATATTACAGAACTATTTTTCAAATTATTTTTATTTTATTTTTTGACAAAAAACTATTTGGTAGCTTCCAAGACACATTAAGCTTTCGTGAGCTGTTAATAAAACTGTTCTTTTATTTGGGTATACCATATATTAAATGAGTATTTCAAGCGACTGATACACCATGTTTTTTATTTAATTGAGCATAAATTAATCTAATTGAGTAACACAAACAATAACACGTATACTTTACTTTTAATTATAAACCAACGTTTCGGCGCCAAGCGCCTTCTTCAGGGTTATAATTACAACTACAAACGGATGTTACGTCAAGAACGACGCAACGTCGTTTGGCGGGAAAACGTATGTCATATTACTTTATACAAAACTGTGTGTAAAACTAATCGTTATAGATGCTTTCGGATTAAATAGATACAAAAAATTTTTATAAATTAATCTAAGGAATTCATGAGCATGCATATATTATCTTAATATGTTTATGTATTCTGTATTACAAATTGCATGACTTTACTCGCAAAACGTAACAGGCCGAAAGCCTTTCAACGCTTTTAGTGCTTTGATTAGTTTAAGACGATGTTATACTTTCAAGAGCTTAAACAGTGTTTCAGTTTTTTACATATTGCCTTAAACATAGAAGCGCCTTCTTTAAATGTCTGTGGCTGTTTTTTGACACAAGCAGTGATTGTCAATGGTAGAGTCAATTTACCTGGTATTCAACTCAAACAGCATTGAACCGATATCATCGAATTATAAGTTTCCGCGGTAGTATCGACAATTTAGCTAGAGACATTTGTACGCCCAGTTCTTAGGTCAGTAGTGTTATTGTCATACACTGCATAAGAATATATATATATATATATAGCAAAAATACATTATGTCCTCAGTCACTTGCAGCATATCTATTATATATTTATATCATTGTCTGACGTATGCCATATTGTTAAATTCTAGTTTCTGACTGTTTAAAAACACGTTATGCTCGAAATGTGGGAACTTTTTGAGTAAAGGGCCCCGTTCCAATATAAATCGTGAGGCTTAATCCGTATATTTCCGTTTGTAATGGGTTTGAATATAAATATCGTAAGGACTTTAATCGCACAGATTATGTCCATAACTGTACGTGTGTACCTGAATACTCATAAGCAGAATAAGGTTAACAACTACACTATATTTGTGGAACAGGGCCCTGATGTCCATATTTTACTCAGCTGGCATAATTTGTTACGCTCTCAATAGGCAAGTTTCAAACGGCTATCATTTTAATATTTGAGTGGCGCGTTCCATCAACGATCGGGGTATCTAATAGTGCGTTAAAAGAATTGCAAAATTCTTGCAGTATGCTATATATTATATAGTCTATAGATGTACATTTGGAGGATGAACTACGTATCTCACATAAATAAGAATATGTCAATTGTTATCAATACGAAATCTTTACCAGTTTTATTGCGCATATGGATGGAATTTACACTACTGAAGCATCGTTTCCTAAAGCACCTCGTGATAAGATTGTTACACGTTCGATTTTTTTATAAACAGTAATATAAATCCTAAATTTTTTGATAATTATCCTTACCGAATAAAATATGCATGTTGTTTTACATAATCATGGAGCGCTATATTGCCAACGTAAACATTGTTTCATACAAATACGAAATCAATTAAAGGACTTATCAATTCAATTAAGTTTGTTGATTTTGCAATTTTTAATGAAACAGAAACTGTCAATGCTTTATTTTCTTTATTATATTTTTAACTTGTATCATCGTTTTTCTTTTTGTGGCTATGATGTTGCTACGTTATGTTTTGTTATCCTATGTCATGTTTAGTTAATATTATGTTATGTTTTGTTTTTTGACGTAATTTCAATAATAACATAACAATATAGGGCCGAGTGCTCAAGTTGACAATATGAGTTACGCCATTGTTTTAAGCTTTTAAAAGAGGGATATGCTCACCACACTTTTAAATATAAACAAGTCAAGCTCAAACAGTAGTCTAAATTTTGATAGAAATAAAGCAAACCAAAAATGTATTTATATATCCTAACCCTAACCCTTACCCTATAAAACTATTAGGGCAGTAACGATTTGACAGTAAACATCGATGACGTTAACAACGTTGTTGACTTTGACAAAGTTCTAAACTATCGGTCCAATTTTCAATTAATAATTCATCGTATCTGAGTGCAATTATCGGTGTCATCTCATAGTGGTATAAAAACAATTGAGTGTTTGATATCTAAGCATATCTGATATATATATTAATGTCATTTTCTATATCATCTAGAATGTTTTAAAATCGTTAACATTGCATTTGTCAAGAAACCATAAAAAGTTGTATGCTGGGGAATTTAGGAAAGTATTTGAATGAGCATGATTTGCGTAATCATGCTATTACAGTAAATCACTGATATTAAAGATCCATCAATTTGCTAGATAGTGAGTTTGTGTCCGTATTTACAAATTTGCTATGTTTATAATTCATGCAACTCAAAAGAGGAAAGCAAACTTACCTCACTCGAAATCAATAAGCTTAAAAAATAAATAATCGCCTGGAATGATCCGACTGCCATATTCACTTTGCTTAATTGTTTAGTTATCTGTCATATTATATAACTATTTTTTAAATTATTTTTATTTTATTTTTTGACAAACAACTATTTAGTAGCTTCCAAAACACATTAAACTTTCGTTAGCTGTTAATAAAACTGTTCTTTGTGCATATAATCACAAAGGTATTTTTGATTTAAACTACTAGCATGTGCTAGTTATACCACACTATGTAGCAACGTAAATTAGTTCATTTAAATTTAAAATTCATATGTCTAAATTTCTCTCATGAAGCGTTATTCTGAATAAAACTGCACGTTCAGTATGATAGACGCATTAGCTTTGAGTATTGATGTCCCGGCTATCATTCAGTATCATGAGTTAAGCAAAGGTGGATCCATGATTTTATATCAGACAGCGCGCAATTTGAGGGGCGTAATTTATGACTTGTGGCGGAACCAAACTGTATATGCTCTAACCTAGGTATGGGTGTTTTGCAAAAGGACCTCCCCAAATAATGGATGAAATTAGACTTAAATGGCGCATTTAGTCACACTTGAATTGAAACTACTTAGTTTTGTCATATTTCAAGTGTGTTAATGATGACAACACAGTATTTGGACACCATGCATCTAACATAGACCTAAATGATAACTGGGTAGTTTAGGTTTAATACATGAATAAGAACAAAACACTTGTTCATAACCTTATTTTTTTAAGAACTATGATGGCATAATGCAGTGATATCGACGTTATATCTACTAAATACATACTGCATAAGTGCTACGCAGTTGTTTGGAATGTTATACTTTCAATCCATTCATAAACTGATCGTTATTTTCCCAACCGCTTGCAACTATTCAATAAATGGCCTGCTTAGAAATGCTTCTTTCGTAGTTATGTAGATGACGTTTGTAGAAACCTTATCTTTGGTTTAGCTACTATTATTATTACCAAATGAGTGCTTTGAATGTTGTTAGCGTCTACTTGCAACAATAATTACCATTCATTTTGTGTAGGTACTTACTAACAACCTTTAACGTTTAAGTGATCTACATTTCATTGTGAATGAAATTACAATATATCATTTAAAAGTTGAAGAAGATTGCATATGCACTTTATATTAAAAAGGGATTAAATGAAAGATACTGTAACACGCGTTCATGTTTGGAGACCCCTGGAGTTTCATTGTAACGAAATTTAAAGCAATCTCGGGGCTAATTTATTCTTGTTATTCTTTGCTTCAATTTGTCTGATGCATCAATGAAAATATACCAATGTGTGACGGTGAACCATTGAAACTTTCCCCGCATTATGCCAAAGATATAATAATGGATATGAAAAAGTTCTTAATCGCTATAAGATAAATACATAAAAAGAAAGTCATTTTCTTCAAGGAATAGAACGAATAAATGTATAAAGAAAATTAGGTTTATTGACAGCCTTGTCCGAAATATTAACCCGTAGCATTGCAACTTTTTTTATTCAATTCTGTAACAATATAAATGTTTGTCATATTAAACCAATCGTTTGCTCTAATCGAGTTTAATATTTGCTAGTTTGCTCTTAGTTGTTATTGATGCTTATGCATACATCAAAACATAATAACGTAACATTTATTCAGCATTAAACGATAACAACACTCAAAGCCAACATAAAGTATATCACATTGTCGTAAAAGCAAAGATATGGTCAATAGAGAGATTTAGCATAATTCCATAAAAAGTTTTAAAAATGCTTTAGTATCACTATCTTGTTTGGTTTGTGACCGTAGTATAGATGCATTGTATATAACTTCAATAATATTTCGTACCGTGTTTCTAGAATCTGATGACATCAAAGAAATAAACTTTAGTTTTGTAGGCCAATTTCAAAAATAAGGTTTAAAGCATTGACTTGGCAGGCTTCATAAACGCAAACTCTTTATTCGTCTTCAATCTTTCAAATGATATGCACATAAAAGCAGTTGATAGCATTGTTCGGACTTTCTAAGAGATATGTACTTTTTCATTAAATCGATTGTTCTTTTGATTGAGTTTTCAATAATATATCAGTCGAAATTGTGTTGCCGTTTGTTTTCTTTGTGTGTTTTCTAATACTTGTATACAGTGGTTTGTAATACAAATATGTTTTCTGCAGTTCTATTTCCGTTTCAAATGTTTAAGGACAATATAACTATTTCTGTTAATATTAAATTCATAGTTTACATTTTTGTAATCAATACTTATGCTAAGCACATGTAGCAGGAGCGCATTTTTTAATTTATGATACGACCTAATTTAACTTCATAAGCATTGACAATCGGTCTAAAATTCGAAAGTATCTTGTTATATTTTCGAGAGGCTAATCACTATGATATTAGTTCTTCAGAGAAGATGCTTAATTAGTGTGAGCTTGTTTCACAGTTAGATATTATAGATACTATTAAGAAAGATAAATCCTAATTTGACTGATTCAAGAACAAACCACTGCGGTACAAAAGTTGGTATACGTAAGTTAAACGCAAACGTGTAAAACTAGTGTTAAATCACTGCAATTGCTATCGAAAACATTGAACAATATACAAGCTTGATTCATACTTTTTCGAATAACAAAACATAACAGAAAATACCAATACTCTAAACCTTTAAAATCTTTAAAGAATTTTAGTTTTGTTATTTAATATTCTTTTAGCATTGTAATGAAAATGAGAATTATTTTCAAAAGTTCTAAAAAAAATACTCTCCATAGAAAACTCCCTTTCAAAATTATGCATTTGCTGAAACATTGATAATGTCTTTTAAAATGAAAATAAACCTATTAAAATGTCCATACGAAGCCAGACAATAACGTATTAAGGCGTTTTAGCCAATAAAGGAAACTTTAAGCCTGCTGAAACAATGCTCCGGTACCAATACAAATGTAAGAAATATCATAAAATAAGGTTTCACGTAAAATTAAGCGTTGAAAGAGCTATTGCATTTTTGAATGGCCCCTTATGATCTACTTTGGAGCCTTAAAGAAAATGGAAAAGTCGTATGCCGTTTGAAGAGCTATATCAGTTGTAATGCATCACCAATGTAAATGTTTTGCATACAAAAATTAAACTACCCTGCATGTTATATCAATCGAGATTGTTTTTCAATGTCCCTGTTTATTTTGTTGGTTTAAACAATATTTATTTCAAAAGAGCATTTTAAGGATACATACAGTTGAAGGATAATCAATAAAAAATAGTTTTCTGAGGTGATAAAACATGGAAGGTAAAAACTTGTTATATGCACAAAACAAAATAATTTCGACATAATTGAGAAGGAAGCTATTTACTTATGCTATGCCTCCCTTCTGTCACTCTTTCAAGTTGCTTGTAATGGTGTAAATGTTGTAATTATTTGTAGATTCATGTTATCGTTATAATTTGATAGATAAGGTGACAAATATATGAAGAAAGTAGGTGGTACAATGCGTATACAAGTAGCCAAAGAGAGTAACGTAACGAACAGGAAGAGGGGGTGGGGCGGGGGGAGGGGAGCACGGATAGCTCAAGTCAGTTGTAGAGTCAAGGTTTTTCTAATTTCGCTGAAGGAGATCAAAAACGTACGTTTGGCGAATGAAGTGCCGAACGTGATTGAATATCGTTGAGTTGGTCAGGATCCAAACAATAGAACTTGAAGTGACATAGACCTAATAGCAGACAATTGGTCGAATCGGTGATGCCTTTATGCATGATATAGGGGAAAGGTGAAGAAGAAACGGTAGATGTCCTCAATTTCACCACATTTAGGTTATTGATAATGTATTTGAGAACAAATGTTCATTAAGATTATTACTTCCATGGGTGTTTTAAAATCATAGCAATATAATACGAATTTATGATAAAACAGATATTGGAGATCGTTTGAACATTCCTGGCTTTAATCATTATATTCAAGTTAGCAGCTAGCAGAAAACTGTGACGTATGTAAGCTCCAGGTGAAATATCCTAGCTGTTGAGTGACCATTTAATCGTATTGAATATGGCATTTGTGATCCAAGGAACAAATATATTAAGGCGGACGATCTACCACTAAGGAATATAGGTGGAGTAATTAGATTCAAAGAGAAGCATCATTCTAAGAAGCTTAGGACTTGCCATTCCAATTTCAGGAGGTGTGCTTAAAAAGTACTTGCTACGCACTTAGCTATACTTGATAAATTTGTACAGTAACTTCTCTTTTGTTTTGACTTTGCGTGGACGTGGCGGCGTTGGTTACAACGAAAATTGTGTGGTCCAATCAAAGGCGAGATATTATCAATTCAAGTCTTATTCAAGACTAGAAAGTAAATAACTGAACTGATTTTATATATAAAATTCACCGAGGTCATGATGATGATGATGATGATGATGATGATGTTGATGATAGTCAATACACTCAGTTTCCTAGTTCTATGTTGAACTGAAATGACGGCCTAATGGCGCAAAATATAAGTTAACACTTGGTAGATGCAATTTCATTTGTCAAATGTAAATGTATTATTATGTTTTACTCGTTTGACTTGAATGATCAAAACAAACCAAAAATCATATGATATGTGAACTGTTAAAAACATATCAGCCTTCATAAATGGGGTTTTCGATTTGTAGCTACGTAACCACGATTTGCCCGGTTACAACAGCGCAAATATGTCCCAAATAATTTTGAACCCTTTTTAATAATATCTGAAACTTATCATTTCGCAAATCGATCCATCGTTTTTTATTTATCGTTAAGTACAAGCACTTATAGAGGTTGACATTTTAATTGAGAACATTGTTTAAACACAGTTGTCATTTTTTTTTCATTGTCAATCCTATTTGTTAACTTGTTAAACATAAGTTGAATAATTATATGGTTCAATTGTGTGCAAGTCTGCGACTATCCCAAACAAAAGAACTGATTGGAATACCTTCCACAGATATTTTTAAAACTTAAATGGACGTAAGCAAAGCGCATAAAACATTGACTCAATGCCAGAATTGTTACGTTTTGTACGGTTACAGAACAGTTTGATGATATTGCATTCTTATGGGAATTTAATTTACATACAAAATGCGTTCTAATTAAAATTGTTTGTAATGCCTTCTTCATACAATACAATGTTGTACTTGTTTTTAAATAGTCATGGTAAATCTTGTATTTTGTTTCTTTTTTGTTATCTAGTAAAATATCTGATAACTTCCTAAACAAAGATACCTCTCTTTTTGAGTACTGGGTGTGTTGCGCATAGTGTAATGCATGTACTATGACAATATTCGATGGGTTTGTATTTGTATTTAAGCAATAACAAAACATGAGTTTAGTATAAATGATGTTAAATTTATATTCAAGTTTCCATGCCTCACCACAATAAAACTCAAATATTAATGATTCGAACTGCGTAAATGAAAGAGGCTTTGTCTCGTGCAAGTATTCTCGAAAAATGTTAACCAAAGTACGAGTAGGCTGGAGTGCGCATTTAAATATGGAAACTATATATTTAAGGTGAATTACGACTGAAAAAACACTTTTTATGTGTACATATTCTCTCATAAAAGTCAAAGTTAATTCTTTTTTGAATGCTGAGGAAAATAAGAAATCATCGCATGAAACAAAAGAGTCATTTGTTTTGAAATGACTGTGCACTAATAAGTATCACCATGTACCACCATACACTAAATGACTTTTCCAAAATAAGTTGGGGTAGAAAATGGCCTAAATAATATTGGCAAAACATGGTTCTAAAATGATGAACATGGGGCACAATGTTAATAAATGTGCAACGTACTTCAAGAGCACGTAGCATAATGGCATTGTCCACAATAGTCTGAGCAACGTCTTGTGCAAGTACAAAAATTGAATCACTATCATTATTTAAATATTTACATTTTTTAGAAATAAAACAGCATTTAAATAAATTAAAAAAGGCATACAACGATTTGGAAAGACTATGATTTCAAAAAATAATTTATTTTGAATTATTTTGCTGCTGTAATTTATAACGGTACCGAACATTTCTCGATCTATGATATCAGCATTACGTTAAAAGTTTACCTCACGGATTTCCTCAATTTAGTAACATTGTTCTTGAACGCATCACAATATACTTTATATGTTATCAAAACATATTTTACTTTATCTTAACGCGTTGAACTTCTCTTAACGTATGCATGGGTTATTGCTTTTAAACACACATGCTGTAGTTATAATCTTAACAAATTATAATAAACTTTAAACTGTAAAACGCATTTAAATGATTTTGTGGCCATTAATTCACTACTGAAAACATAACACCAAGCAGTAAAACTAAGCACAAGAACAACAGCCGTATTGTAAATATTGAATACCATATAATGTCGCGATTAATATTCCGGTAGTTACCCATCAATTATTTCATTGCCTACAACTTCAAAGCAGATTGAGTACGGATGCACCAAAATTTACTTCGATCAACTGCATTTGAGCTGTGTACAGTAAAGTAATGTTCTACCTCACCCTCGATATCATTCGTATTACCTGCTGAACTTCCAGAATGATCTGGATCGGTTCTGAGGTATTCTCAGGTAATACTCGCGGGTCAGTTGCTATATGGTAATAGACAATTACACACTTACAACTATTGTGGAGTGAATTTACTTCAACCATCAGGAAAACTTATCGTAGGCTTATTGTAACATATATATATATATATATATATATTACACTGAGTCTTCGATTTATATATATATATTACAATATGCCTTCGATAAGTATTTATATTAGTGTATTACGATTGCTGGCTTAAGTGACATTGCGATGTTGCTGACATTACAATGGTTACAATATTTACATCGAAAAACATCGATTTCCGCCCAACTCGCTCCTTTAAACCACCGCAGTATCGTAAAGGCGTTAATTGTGATAAATTTGAAAAACATTGCACTTTTAATCATTTTGTGCAAATGCTTACCTAAACAACCAAAAGATAACCAAACCCGCTCTTGGGCTTTAAGCCTATCTTTCAATATCACGACTCAGTTCTATTATATTCAATAGCTTCAATTCAAAACAGTTTAGCCTAATAAAGATGACCGTCACTGGCACGATATCAATGCATTGCTGACGATTTTCTAGTATAGGTGAATCTTTTTTGGTTACATTCGTGACGGCAGCGGGGTGAAACTGGGAGGGTGTTGTGTAGCATAAGTCCCTTTTAACTCGATTAACTAACTATTTCTGTTATGGTTTAATTTCTAAAATGCTCTCATTTTAAGAGTTTTGAGATATTACAGGAAGTTTTTTTCGAGATAGCCATGATAAACTGCATTTTGTTACGTGAAGCAAATATAAGCATTCCATTTGTCTCAATTAGATACGAAACTTAAGCATGTTATGCTTTAGACGTTTTGACAAATTGAGGCCAGATGAACCAGGAAAGCTACGACAGTTTTGTACAGTTCAAAAAACTGTCGAGGTGCTATTGTGGTTTGAACCGTACATTTTAAAAAAGTAACGCAATCGCAATGCAGACGTATATCAACCGGGCATGTTCTTACTGACATTTACCTTTTGCATGAAATCATTAATAATATTACTTTGATTTTATGTCGATACAATTCCAATAGACTGGACTTTTCCACTATTTAATTCGAATAACTCAACAATTTAAGATTGTTTTAGATCATTCCGCAATCAAGCTAAACCTCCTTTTTCGTGCATACATCGTCGTTATTCGCATAAATAAAGGTACTTTTCTTTCCGACAATTCCAACAACAATCGCCCAAGTGATATAATTTGCATGTTTAGAGACCAAATAAGACTTATCATAAAGACATTAAAAGAAAACTCAGGGCTTGTTTATTGTAAAGTTTACATTTTGTAAATGTTTGCATACGCAAATGAATGTCATAGGGTAATTTGGTAAAATAATATTGTAGTGAAATGAAGCAATCTTGTAAAATTAAAAAGAGTATTGTTCATTAAATATTTAATAGTTAAGTTTAGACAAATATAAATATAAATGGGGTTGTTTATCACATTGTTAAATATCAAACAGGGTAAATTTCTTTTTCCAATTGATCGACGAGATGTCTAAAGAAATTATTATCAATTGATAGGGGTGATGTATCAATTGTTGTTTTTGCTTTGATACATTTCAAATGTCTCTTACACTCAAATATTTTGAATGTTTCAAAGCGATCATCTTTTGACGCGCACAATAGGGATAACTCTTCAAATAACACAAATGCTTTATTATGAAGGAAATCAATTCCTTTCAGAACTACTTATTTGGTTTGTATCATTTAGTTTCTTCTATGGTACGTAATGCGAAGGAGTAATAAAAACAATCTCATGCATGAGGGCGTAATAATTTTGACATTAATGAAATTTACATTTAATACATAATTGAGTTTAAAGTGAAACCGTGTTACCTAAATAACGCAAAGAGAAATAAGCCAGGACTAAACATAAAAAGACGTTACCAGACAGACACTCAAGAAATACACAAGATACTTATAAGACATACACGGCAGCAAACAGACACACAAGAAACACACAAGTGATACACAAGACACAAAATAAACACAGGAAACGCAAAACATACACAAATGAGATACAATAGAGGTATACTCGACGACAAACAGACAAAAGAAACACACAGATGACAAACAGACACACACGATACACATACGACGCCAAACTGTCATACAAGTGGTACACAAGTTGGACTTCTATCAAAGTCGTCAGCGAAAAAACGGAGCAGCCTTGGTATAATGATTGAGCAATTTTTGCACTGACATAGGCGATCAGTCGTTGTTTCATATATAATGGGAAAACTTACAAAAAAAGCTCGTCCTATCAAGGTACTGATAAAAAAATTATGAATTTTCATTGCAAGAAAGGTTAAGAGGTGTTTTGTATTCGCTTCTCGGGCGATCGTTGCCTTGACCACATACAAAAGGACATTTTTCTACTACGAACAAGGACTCTAGAGTGAATCATATAAATAACAACGTCTTCACAATCGATATAAAAAATTAGTATGAACTCATAAAATATAAAGCACTTAAATAATATTTGCCCATTTTTTATAATATTTTATCAAAGGTTTTTCATATAAACAAAATTACGATGACACAGCATTTCTTCCATACATGTCTATCGTAAAATGTATTACATAAATCATTGAACTTTTCGCCCCGACCAAATAAAACGTCAGTCAATAAAAATAACGACCAGAAGCCCAATTCATACATCATAGCTATAGCTATTTACAAAATCTGACAACTTTTAACTGGTTTATCTTATTTACACGGAAATTTGTGTTTCGTCTAATCATTATGCTGAGGTCGATGACTTATCCCCGATAACAGACGCGAGGAATAGTATTTTTGGTTAATTTATTTAGGGGATGATGATCTCCTAAATATTTGATATTCATCACAATGCGGTACAACGGAAGTAGTCTTTGTCTTGTCATATTTGAACAAAATGTACTACACAAATAACGATGTATTGAAAGGAGCTCGAATAAATGATGAACCATTCAACCGTAAAGAATATAATTTCGTTTAAATGGATTTAAATGATATTCAACGATTTGTCAACATTTATCAAGAGTGTTTAATATGATTTTATGACGACCTTTACCACGACACTGTAACACAATATCCTACTCCTTGCGACAAGCGAACAACCCATTTCCTTTGAGTGAGTAGTTTAACAAATTTGTTCAGATACTCATTTCGATGTTGACATCACGTTTTCTAAGAGTAAAGTGATTAAGGCAAGACTTGCAAGAGGTTAAAAGTTAACGTCAGCAATAACTTAATGATTGAGAAACAAGAGGATACAGCCTCGTTTAGTCCTCCCAAGATAGCATTGATTTATTTGTATGCTCGAAAAATGGGTGACATAGTATAAGGTAAAATAGTGTTTGTAATGTTGAAAATTTCATTTCCTGTGATTATCTTGATGTCTTACTTTAGACTAATCCGAAAATTGGTGGGGTTTTTTGGTATTTTTTTAAGTTATTGAGTATGGTCATACTTTACACCCTCTAAAACTAACGTTAGTGTTAATGTAAAACGAAATCGACTTTTTACGGGATTCGATTTTGGAATTACTTAAGGTTAGGGTTAGTAGCCTATATAAGTATAATATCCCAACCTCACTATCATTCTAAATAAATTATTTTATTTAAGCAGAAGATACACAGAAGGTATACAAAGGGCCGACAGTTCATTGACTGCACTGACCAGCAAAATAATAAATATTTTGAAGAGAACGAATAAAAACATATGGCAAGTATCATAAATACAAACATAATACCAAACAATTAACAATAATACATTTTTAGCACAAAACAACTCAAATATTACTTATTTATCTTCCCATTTATAAACAGTTCATTGCGTATTCATTCGTTTATGAATGCAATTAACATTCTCCAGACAAGTTAAAAAGTCACAAAATTTCAAATTGAAGTGAACTGTAAACAACTTATTTTTGCAAAGCACTTTCAAGTCGCATACAATTATAAACGAAGGGTTCTTTGAGCATTTCCAAAACTAACTGTCTATACCATAATTAATTTGGAGGTGTACTTTAACATAATAAATGATATATAAGTTTTAGTTTAAGACGATGTTATAATTTTGAGAGCTTAGATATTGTTTTCAGTTGTTAACGTACTGCATAGAATCAATATGGACCAATTAATAATTTAATTTTGGTGAATGTCTATGACTGTTTGTGACACAAGCAATTAGGATGCCATAATCTTACCTTACTTAAATCCAGTAAGCACATATAAATAAAAATAATCGCCAAGAATGATCCGATTCCCATATCAACTTAAGTCTTTGCTTAATTGGATGATGATCTGTTACATTACATAACTGCTTTTTCAATTGATAGTTTGTTATTTTCTTTTTTAACAAACAACTAATGAGTAAATTCCAAAATCATATTAAGCTTTCGCGAACCGTTAATAAATGTATTTTAAAGATGCGTTGTTCTTTGACTCCAATTAGTGTTTAAGATTTAAAAACTGTCATGCGCTAGCTATAGTTATTTCACGCTATGTAGCAACGTAATTTAAATCATTTAAACTTTATTAAAATGACTAGTTTTCACTTATAAAGCGTTAAACTGAATAACTGGATAAGCTTCGAGTATTGATGTTTGGACTTTCATTCAAGATCGTGAGTTAAGCAGGGGCAGATCCCTGATTTTACATAAAAGGGTCCGCAATTAGAAGGGCGTAATTTATGACGTGCGACCCTTCTCTAGAAACCTCCTGGCTCTACTGTGGTATGGGTGTTTGGAAGGACCTTCACAACAAAACAAAAGTAAGATGATATTAGTCTTAAATGGCGCATTTAGTCGTACTGGAGTTGTTATGTATTTTTTATCTGTATTTCAAATGAAATTGGATGTAAAAATACCATTTTTTGTAACATTTCAAGTTTTTAAATGATGCTAATACAAAAAGGTTCACTATTCATCCAACAATCACATAAATGAGAATTGTATACTGTAGGTACCACTATCATTTAAAACTTAAACTTCGCTTACATTAATTTGTACAAAATATTTGTTGGTAACCAGTATTTTTTTTTAAAGCAGATGACTATCTTATTTTATTTCGATACAATGGATGAGTGTAGCGCAGTCGTTCAGAATTTTATACTTTTACTTAATTTTAAAACCAATTAATAGATTATAAACTGCTGTGCACACATATTTAATACCTGAATCGTTATAAATGCAGTATGCTCCTTTTGTAGTAATGCTTATGTTTATGACGAGTTATTTGTAGAAATCAAATATTGGGTATTAACTTACTTTATTTTCTAAGGTAGTACTTGATATACTGATTGATATAATTGATAAACATGATTCTGATCGATATTGGTTTCCTTAAACATCTGGTTAATAAGTAATTAATGCATAGTGTTTTACTTTTCATAAAAGATAAAATTAATTCATTCAAACAGTTTTGCTTATGAAATACAATTTATAATTTGTTTTGTAATGTAAGTTAGCAAACACAAAAAACTGCGCTATTACGCTCCATATTGACAATGTCACGCTCAATGTGAAATCGGCCGTACGGAAACAAATGTTTACTTTCTTTGAATAAAATATAAAGATATCCCTTGAAAGCTGAACAGTACTGCATAATCATTCTATATTGAAAAGGGTTTGATTAAAATACTATGAAACACATGATCACGTCTCGAGATCACTAGAGTTTTATTGTAAAAACGTTCAAAGCAAACTCGGGGCTAATTTATTTATTGCTACTTATTGCTTTAATCTTATCTGATCAATATATGAATATAACGACGTGAAATGGTGACGTATTGAAACTTATTAAGCATGACACTGATATAATTATGGGTATGATAAATATTTGTAATTGATGAATTTGAAAAGGGCATGTTTGTTCATTTATATGATAAATACATCAAAAATGTACTGCTTTACTTAAAGCAATAGAATGAACAGTTTTTGTAAAGAAAAGCTGCAGTCTGATTTATTAAACCGTATAATTACATCTTAATCATTCGATATAAACTAAATGTTTCTCATAAACAATAATTTGCTGTTACCAATTTAACTCAATTAAATTTTATTTATTACATTTTCCCCTTTTCTGAATAGGTTCTATTTAGCTTTTATTTGTTATTTGCATGATATAATCCTAATTTTGCATTCACTTGACAGATGTCACAAACAAACCCCTTTAATCGTCCTCAAGCTTACAAATGTTATACAAAAAAATTGAATTGGTACGCATTTTTTGATGTTTTTAAAATCTGTTTCAATACCAAATTGGTTGCAATACGATAGGAGAACCTGTTTTGATAATTAATTTAATATTTACATGTTTTGTAATTAATATGTTTGCTAAGCACTTTAGGCAGGATTGCTTGGTTGAACCTTAGGTAGTTTAAGAAGTTCAAATTCATTGACCAAGACAAATAAGGTTTAAAATTCGAAAGTGTTTTGATATATGTTTGAGAGGTTTAATATCATGAAAGAATTACTTATATCAAACTGACAAACAAAAGATGCTCAAGAAGTTCAATTCCTTTTCACCTTTCTTGTATATTATTGAATCATTAAAGTTGCACTTTTATTCAAAATCAATGCATATACATGTAAACCAAACATATAATTTGAGTGATACACCCTCAACTACTTACTCAATAATGCATATATGGAAAATAATAATTACTATTAACATTATATATAACTGTGTATTTAAAAGCTGAAACCGCAAAAATATTAAATGATTGGTGAAATCTAAAAGATTTACTGCGCTTAACTATGATCTTATAAGATACCAATACCGTGTTTTCTGCACATTTCTTTAAAAATAAACATTGTATCCTTCATAAGAACCATTGTTTTTGACATTTGTTCATGCTGTTTGGTATATTAAAACAATTGTATAAATGTGCTAAATCTTATTTGGGAGTAATAGTGCATCATTAAGGAAGATGGGTCTCAATTTGACTGAAACGGTCGTAATATTCTTGTATCAACCACTGCGGTGTTTATTTACTGTACCTGTTATCAAACATGTTGAACAATGTCAAAACACACTTCATTCTCTTTTGAAGTACTTAAAAATATTCTATGTTTCCCTTTTTAAAGGAAATTAATATTTTTTCACCGAGCTCAAGATTAAACAGAAGAAAACCAACATCAAAAACGTTTGAAAGTGTAAGAATAAGAATATTCAGTTACGTTATTTTATCTTTTGTTGTTGCATTTCTATTGAACATAAATACTATTTTGAAACCTTGACTCTACATGGAAAACTCCATGTCAAAATCATGCTTTTTAATCGAAAATCAGATACTTTCTTGTAAATGTAATGACACCAAACATAAACTAATAATGGAGCCATTAGTAACATTGGATCTTCAGTATATATTCGATACACTAACAGAAAACGTATAAAATATTTAAGGGTATATCGCATAAGTTATATTACGAAGTGCAAGAACCTATGAGAAAGTCGATACGACGACATATAAATAACATATTATCGCATTGAAGCCAGGGAAAGGAAACTTCTAATCTGCTGAAACTTTGCTCTGATACTGACAAAAACGTAAGAGATATCTTTAAACTAAGGGTCCATGTAAATTTAAGCTTTGGAAGTGGCTATTGCATGTTTACACGATATGATCTACTTAGGAGAATTGAAAATCGTAGGCCGCTTAAAATATTGAACCAGTAGTATTTGATCGCCAATGCTTATGTATTATACTGTAAACGTAAACTATTTTGCTTGTTCTTTCACTCGATATTGTTTTTCAAATTCCCTGTTTATTTTGTTGGCGAGTCGTTTTATCACATGGGCGTCATGTAAGCGTTTTAAATACATCGACCGGGATTCCGTGAACATCGAAAACGGCGGTTACAAGTGTGCAATTATAGTATTGTAGTTTAAGGTAAACCAACCATTCCACAAACGAACTTTCGTTATTTTACGATTCTTCTGTGAAAATCTACAGAAAAAAGCTCAGTAGTCAAAAGTTTAAACATAAATCCCGTTTAATGGCACAGGGTTAACGCCACGAGTCGTTAAGTACTAGTGTTTATAGAGGTTGACATATGTATTAAGAACATTGTTTAAACATACGTGTCATTTTGTTCATTTTCAATGCTATACCATTCAAGCAAGTTACAGTGATTTTCTGTTTGTTTACTTGTTTAAAATAAGTTGAATATATATGGTTTAGTTCTGTGCATGTCTGCGATTATCCCAAACAAAAGCAATGACGGGATACCTTCTACAGAATACAATTAAAACTAATCTGGACTTAAGCAAAGCGCACAACACATTAGTTCAATGTAACTTTTCCTAGGGTTATACAATAGCCTTATGATATGTATTCTTATTGTAAATAAATAAATACAATCCATTCATATTTTTACTGTGTCAAGTATGTTAGTCATGCAATCTAATTTTGCGCTTGTTTGTAAATTGTCAACCTAATATTTTTATTTTTATTATTGTTTGTTATCTAGTAAGATATCTAATAACTTCCTAAATTATGACACCACTCTGTTTGTAAACTGGTGTAACGTGCTTAGTGTAAAACGTACTATTACAATATTCGATGGTTATTTCTTAACTTTTTAACTGTTTAAAGCAATGGCAAAATATAGTTTTAGTATAAATGATATTTTCGAACTGCGTAAATGTAAGATGCATTGTTTCTTGCAAGTTTTCTCGAAAAATATTGACCTAAGTACAAGTAGGCTGGAGTGCGCTATTAAGGCTGAAGATATATATTTAGGACGGATTACGACCGAAAAACATTTTAATATATACATATTTTCTCATAAAAGTATAAGTCTATTCGTTTTTGAATGCTGGGGAAAATAAGAAATCATTGTATGAACTGAAAGAGTCATTTGTTTTGAAATGACTGTGCAATATTTAGGTAAACAATGTAAAACCATACACCAATTGACTTTACTAAATTAATTTGGGGTTGAAAACGTCCAAAATAATATTGGCAAATCACGGTTACGTGATGTATTTACGCAGTTGGAACCATGCCTATTAATTTGTGATGTACTACAAGAGCGACATAACTGCGACATTTATAAATGTAATACAGCAAAGAAAAAAATCATAGTATTGTAATAAAAAATTGAAAGTTTGGAAAGAGTATGATTTTGAAAAATGTTTCATTCTTAAAATCTTCGCAGCTGTAAATAACAACAGTACCAAATATTTCTAGATTTATGATATCCACATCAAAGGAAAAGTTAACTTCACGGACTCCCTTTTGAGTAACATTTTTCTTTAACGATTTGTTATGAAAATATATCTTACTTTGTCTAAATGCGTTCAACTTGTTTTAACGTATGTAGGAATTATTCCTAACATAAATATGATCTTAACTAGAGAATAGAATAAATTAAAGCTGTAAAACGCATTAAAATGATTTTGTGGCCATTAAATTCTGAAGGAAAACATAACTCTAGGCAGTAAAACTAACCACAAGAACAGCAGCCGTTTTGTAAATATTGAAAACTATATAATGTCGCGGTACAAATTCCGGTAGTTACTGATCGATTGTAACATTTACTACGACTTCAAAGCCGGTTTATTACTGATGAACTACCAAACCTAAGGTATGATACGACTTTATCTGCTGAACTTCCACTACGATCTGGAACAGTTCCTCTTCGTTAGCGTTTCGGTTTTCTTAGAAAATACTCGATAAGTTATTATATGCTAATGGACAGTTGCATACGACCAACTTTTGTAAGGTGAAGTATGATTTCTTGATATCATACTTTAACCAACCTTATTTTTTTTACAATTTATTACGTTTCCTGGCTCATGTGTTATCGCGATGCTTTTGACATTACCATATAAACATCGATTTCAGCCCCGATCGCTTCTCTCAGCCATCGCCTTATCGTAATTTCAGCCCCGATCACTCCTCTCGGCCATCGACTTATCGTAATTTCAGCCCCGATCGCTCCTCTCAGCCATCGCCTTATCGTTATTTCAGCCCCGATCGCTCCTCTCAGCCATCGCCTTATCGTAATTTCAGTCCCGATCGCTCCTCTCAGCCATCGTCTTTTCGTAATTTCAGTCCCGATCGCTCTTCTCAGCCATCAACTTATCGTAATTTCCGTCCCGATCGCTCCTCTCAGCCATCGCCTTATCGTAATTTCAGCCCCGATCGTTCCTCTCGGCCATCGCCTTATCGTAATTTCAGCCCCGATCGCTCCTCTCAGCCATCGCCTTATCGTAATTTTAACACCGATCGTTCCTCTCGGCCATCGCCTTATCGTAATTTCAGCCCCAATCGCTCCTCTTGGCCATCGCCTTATCGTAATTTCAGCCCCAATCGCTCCTCTCAGCCATCGCCTTATCGTAATTTCAGCCCCGATCGCTCCTCTCAGCCATCGTCTTTTCCTAATTTCAGCACCGATCGATCCTCTCGGCCATCGCCTTATCGTAATTTTAGCCCCGATCGCTCCTCTCAGCCATCGCCTTATCGTAATTTTAGCCTCGATCGCTTCTCTCAGCCATCGCCTTATCGTAATTTTAGCCCCAATCGTTCCTCTCGACCATCGCTTTATCGTAATTTCAGCCCGAATCGTTCCTCTTGGCCATCGCCTTATCGTAATTTCAGCCTCGATCGCTCATCTCAGCCATCGCCTTATCGTAATTTCAGCACCGATCGTTCCTCTCGGCCACCGCCTTCACGTAATTTCAGCCCCGGTCGCTCCTCTCAGCGATCGCCTTATCGTAATTTCAGCCCCGATCGTTCCTTTCAGCCATCGTCTTATCGTAAAATTAGCCCCGATCGCTCCTCTCAGCCATCGCCTTATCGTAATTTCAGCCCCGATTGCTCCTCTCAGTCATCGCTTAATAATAATTCCAGTCCCGATCGCTCCTCTCAACCATCGCCTTATCGTAAATCCATTAAATTGATGAATCGGCATTTTCCGTTAATGCTGACGACCACCCGGCCCACCAAAAGATAACCAAACAAGCTCTTGATTAAGCTTTTAACCCATCATTCATTATCAAGATCGGCTACAATTCAAAACAGTTTACTTCATCAAGTATAGGTGAGTATTGACAATTGTTTTGGATACATTCGTGACGGCAGCGGAGCTTATCCGGAAGGGTCTAGTGTAGCTTAAGTTCATTTTAAATGGATTTATTTACTATTTCTGTTATGGTATTATTTTTGAAATTCTCTTATTTTAATGAGTTTTAATACTATTACAGGGAGCTCTTTCAAGATAGCCGTGATAAACTGCAATTTGTTACGTAAAACAAATATATGCAAGTCATTTGTTTAAATGAAATATAAAACTTAAGCATGTAATGCTACAGATCTCTGGCCAGATGAATCGGGAAAGCCACGACAGTTTTGTACTGTAGAACAACTGTTTCGGTGTTGTTTTTTTATGATTTGCTACATGTTTGAAAAACGTAACGAAATCATAGTGCAGTCGTAACCGGGAATATTCCTATTGGCATTTACCTTTTGCAGGTAATCGTGAATTATGGTATATTTAAGTTTATGTCGATTCAGTTCGAATGGACTGGAGTTTTCTATTATTTTATATGATTCGCTCCGCAATTCAGAATTAAAACAGAATTAAGCATTGTAAAAGACCATTCCACAAATAAGATCAAATTTCGTTTTCCGTACGCATATTGACGTTATTAGCATCAATGTAATGTCGTAAGTATTCGTCTTTCCGAACATTTTATACAACATTCGTCCAAAATATATCATTGGGGTCATTCAATCGCGCGAGGACCGCGTGAGTTCGAGAACTACCAGGATTGTTTTGATGTGATATTTATCCAAATCGTAAAACAGATGATGTACAATCGTATCTAAATGTAGCATAATTAAAATGATATAAGACTGAACCAAGACATAGTTTAACATAATCTTAACTGTATTTGCATAAGCATGTCTTTAAATGATTGATTTCAAAGGGTTTATCATATCACGGTGCATGTTTGGAGTCCAACTGAGACATATTATAAAGACATTAAAAGAAAACCAGGGCTTATTTATTTTTTGGTTACTTTTTGTAAATATTTGAATACGCAAATGAATGTCATGGGGTAATTTTGTAAAATAATATTGTAGTGCAATGAAGCAATCTTGTAGAAAATAAACGGAGTATTGTTCATTAAATAATTAATAGTTAAGTTTGGACAAATATCAACATAAAAGGGGTTGTTATTACTTTGTTTAATATCAAACTGAGTAAATTTCATTTTGCATTGAACGATGAGATGTCTGAAGAAATATAATCAATTAACAGGTGTGATGTATTAATAAACGTTTATGCTTTGATACATTTCGAATGTCTCTTTCACTCAATTAATGTGGCTGTTTAGAGGAACGAACTCTTGAATAAAATAGGAATACTTTTTTAGATTTGGAATTTTAAATCACACAAATGCTTTCTATGTATCATATTAATTTCTTTTAGAAGTACTATTTTATTTTATGTTGGGGGTAACATCAAGTGTGAGAGAATTATTAAAACAACCTCATGAATGCGGCTGTTTTAATTAATTTTGACATTCATGAAATATTAAAAATAAATATGTTATTTAGTTTAATCTAAAACATGATACCTAAAAAACGAAGAGACCTTACCAAACCCAAAACAAGACACGCACGGCCCTAAATATACACAAAAGGAACAAACATGAGAAACGCAAGACACAAACTAGATATAAAAAACACCAAACAGACACAAAAGATGTACACAAAGACACACTTAACGAAAACAGACACAAATAAGCCAAAAAAAATGCACAAGACACGAGACGCCCAATATGCCAATAAGACACATAACACACCAAACAGACACACAGGAAATACACAAGAGATACACAAAACGCCAAACAGACACACAAAATACACACAGGAGATACACATGACGATAACAGACACACAAAATATACTCATGACGCCAAACAGTTACACAAGAAAAACACAAGACGCCAAACAGGCGCACAAGACGTCAAACAAAAATGCAAGTGAAAAACAAGAGATTCACATGACGATAATACTTAAAAGACATCAAACAGACACACAAGAAACACTAAAAGAGGCTAAACAAACACACAAGGGACACACACGACACCACACAGACACAAAAGCCGGACTGCCCAAGCCTTTCTATGGACTGCCTCAGCTTGCGGGCGTCGTCCTCGTGGTGGCGCTCCGCTTCGTCCGGCGACTAACAGCCAAGTTAAAACTGGTATGGTCTAGGGGAATCCGACTGACTAATTAAAACAAAGCAAAAGTCGACTGCAAAAAAGCAGCGTGGTTTTAATAATTGGGCGATTTCTGCACTAACATTGGCGATCGTGATTTGTACCTTATATACATTGGTATAGATAGAAACGTCCATCCGATTAAGGAAATGAAATAGTAAGTAAGGATTCTGAAAAGGATACAAAAAGGTCGACCTATCAGATTTTTGATAGTAATTGTTTGCATTTACATTGCAAGTAAGATTTGGAGTTGTTTTGTGGTGTATGGAATTATTCGCTTCGTGTCAGGCGTATCGTTTCTTTATCATTTACATAAGGACTTTGGCTTCTACTAAGAACACGGACACGAGAGGGAATCATATCAAGTACAAACGTCTTCAAAATAAATATATATAATACTATAAAGTCATTAGATATACTGATTTTAAATTATATTTGCCAAAACTTTTTTATAACATTTTATCAAAAGCTCATTCATATATATATGTATATAAGAAAACAACGATGATGCAGGCTTTCTTCATTACATGGCGATCGCAAATGAATCATATTAAATATTAAATCAAGAATTTTTCCCCCGAGACAAATACACGTCAGTCAAAAGAAAAACGACAAGAACTCCAATTAATACAACGTAGTCCAAGAGAATGACGATAAGCGACAACGTTTATCTTGTTCAATTTCTGTATGTTAATCTGATAGTTTCCTTGTATAAGTGCGTCATCTAATCATTAAGCCATGATCGATGAGCTGTCTCTGATAACAGGCACGAGGAAAAGCATTTTCGGTGCATGTTCAATGGGCATGATGATCTCGTAGAGGTTTTATATTAAAAGAAATGTGGTGGAAGGGAAGAAGTCTTTGTCTGGTCATATTTGAACAAACAGTTCTTCATGAATAGAGTGATGATAGAAACTCGAATGAATGATTCAAACGTAAAAATCATAATTATGTTCAACAGGGCTTTAAATGATATTCAACGATTTGTCAACATTTATCAAGAGTGTTTAATATTATGATTTGTCGACCTTTACCACGACACTGTAGCAAAATCCTTTTCATTGGTACAAAGAAACAACCCATTTCCTTTGAGTGAGTTGTTTGAATATTTGTTCAAATACTTTTTTCGATGTTGATCTCACGATTTCTGTAATATAAAATAATTAAGGCAAGATTTGCAATATAGTTTATTGAATAATTTGTAAACAATAATTTTCTAAAAACAATAGTTTACAAAAAATACGCATATAAGACTTATAACTTTTGTAGAAAACAAATCAAGAGCTAGTTTTAAAGTAGGTGAACTAATTCTGCAACGATGTTCTTGTCCCCGAACATATAAACAAAATGTCACTAACAAATAAGTCAAAATATGAGATATGTTCTTCCCACCGAGACAGCCACAACAAAATGTGCATGTATTTAGTTTCTAGCTCAGAACAAAAAGCTTCATGTCTGAATGATGTGTATGCTTTCGAGGGATCTCTCTTTCAAGAATCTCTCTTCGTAAGGATCTCTTTACAGACGATCCCCCCCCCCCCCAGTGAATCTCTCTTCCAAACATATCTCTTACAAAGGATCTCTCCAACAACGATTTCTCGTCCAAAGGACCTCTTTTCGAAGGACTATATACCGAAGTATCTCTGTTTCAAGAAAGTCTCTTCCAATGGATCCTTCTTTCAAAGAATCCCTCTCCCAAAATATATTTTTTCCAAAGACCCCTCTTCCAAAGGATATGTCTTCCAAAGGATGTATCTTCCAAAGATTGCTCTTCCAAATACCTATCTTTCAAACTCTTCCAAAGGAACTCGCGCTCATAGACCTCTCTTCCAAAGACCTCTCTTCCAAAGATCTCTCTTTCAAACGAAATCTCATCTAAAGGATATCACTACCAAAGAAACTCTTTTTCAAAGATATCTCTTCCAGAGATGCCCTTCCTAAGATCATTCGTTCACAAAGATCTCTGTTCCAAAGTTCCCTCTTGCTGAGTACAGTTCTTGTAATAATACCTCTTCGTTAGATCTCTCTTCCAAATTATCTCCCTTCCGAAGATATCTTTTACAAAGAACTCTCTTCCAAAAATATCTATTACAAAGGATCTCTATTTCAAAGATCTCTCTTCCAAGGACTCCCTCCTAAAAGATTTCGCTTTCAAACATATTTCTTCCAAATGATATCTCTCGCAATTATCTTACATCCAAGGATCTCCCCTCTAAAGATTTTTTTCCAAAGATCTCTTATCTGAAGAAATGTCTTCCAAAGGATCTCTATTCTAATAAATCTCTCTTCCATACATGGCGATAGCAAATGAATCATATTAATTATTAGAATTTGAATCTCTGTTCCAAAGGATTTTCTTCCAATGATTTCTCTTCTAAAGGATTTATCTGGCACGGACAAGTATTTTTAAAGATGAATCTTTCAAATATATTTTCCAAAGGACCTTTCTTCCAAAAATCTATATATTTCAAATGTCTTTCTACCTCTGGTTTCTCTTCCGAAAATCTGTTTTCCATAGGTCTCAATGTCAAAGATATATGGACCAATTTATTATCTGCCAATTGATATATCTTTCATAAGTCTATTTCCTTAAGATCTTCCTTCTAAAGATATGTTCAACATATCTCTATTCCTTAAGATCTCTCTACTAGAGGATCTCTATTTTAACTAACTCTCTTCCAATATATTTTATTTCCAAATTGTATCTCTTCCAACGGATCTTACTTCCGAAGATCTCCTTTCTTAAAACCTTTCTTCCAAAGATCTCCCTTGCGAAGGACTCTATTTCGAAGATCTTTTCTCCAAATATCACTGACCAAAATGATGCTGATCGGTTTTTAGTTTTGCAAGCTAGGAACAAATATTGCACTGCAAAACGTAAAGCTAAAAATACCTACTATATTAAAGAAAGAAATTATTTACGGTCCATATGCAAATCAAACTCACGGAAGTTTTGGAGGTTTATTAAGAAGTATAAAAAAAATGAAACCTAATGATAACAATGTAAATATAAATGCATTTGTAGATCAAGAATATGGCTTCTACGCCGAATGATAATAATTTCCGAGATCATGTTAACCAAGGTTCAGCCGATGGTGTTCATATTGATTGTTTAGATTGTGCGATTACTGTTGATGAAATATTGAAAACAATTTCTTCTATGTCAAGACATAAGAGCCCTGATCTAACAGGAAATGTTGCAGATGTTTTTACTGACTGCAAAGATTTTATTTTGCCATATCTTGCAATTATTTTTAACTATGTATTTGACAAGGGGGTTTATCCCGATTCATGGACTAAGGGTGTAATTGCTCCAATTTATAAAAAAGGGTATAAACGCTATCCCTCTAATTACCGAAGAATAACACTAGTGAACATTATGGCCAAAATATTCTCATTAACATTACGTCATCGAATAAATAGTTGGTGTGAAAGTGAAAATTAATTTAACGATGCGCAGTTTGGATTTAGAGACAATTGTAGTAAAGTTGATTGTACTTTTAACCTACATTCTGTCATACAAAATGTGTTAGCAGACAAAATGAAGCTTTATTGTGCTTTTATTGATTATAAAAGGGCGTTTGACACTGTCATTCACGATGAGCTATGGTTTTAATTAGTTCAATCGGGCATAAGTAGTTAAATGTTAGTTATGTTAAAATCTATTTACCGAAAGTTAAATCGTGTGTAAAATATTTAGACAACATGTCTTATTCGACCTTCCTTGATATATATATCACTAGGGGTGAAACAAGGAGAACCACTTTCCCCACTGTTGTTTATTCTTTTTATCAACGATATAAGAGATAATTTAGATTTAAACAACCTCACTAATAATGACATTGAAAGGCTGTCCTCATATATTATACTTTTTGCTGATGACATAGCCCTATTCACTACAGATCCACAACGCTTACAGTCTCAGCTCAATTGTATAAACAATTATTCACGCAAATTGGGTTTGAAAATCAATTTTAATAAAACTCAAGTTTGTATTTTCCAGAAAAGGAAGTCAAGAGTGGATTTTGTATGGTAATTAAATAGTGAAAACATTTACGAACTTAAGAATTATTTTCATCTACAATGGTACTCTTAATGATGCTGTGAAAACACTAAATGAACAAGCATTAAAAGCTTTTAACAATCTTTTATCTTTATTTAGCAAGGTAAAACTGGATGTTAAAACTAAATTGCTATTGTTTGACTCTTTAGTTGTGCCTATTATAGCATATGGATCTGAAGTGTGGGGAATTTATAAGGTGAAAGAAGTTGACAAGTTACATCACAAATTTTGTAAATACATTTTAGGCGTCCGTCAGCAGACATCGAATGATGCTGTTCTGGGGGAACTTGGTCGCTTTCCACTATATGTTCTTTGTAAAGAGAGAGTTCTAAAGTTTTGGTGTAAAGTTATGAACTCCCCAAATTCTTGAATTGTACCGGTTTATTGTAATACTGTTCGAGACAACTCCTTTGTAACCGTAAATGTTAAACAAATTTGGGCAAAAGTGGTAAAATGTTTACTCGATGAATTCGGTTTTAGTAATATTTGGTTAAACTATAACAATGAAACAAGCTGTTTCCCCAGGCTAACAGTCGGAATATTAGAAATCTTTCAAAATATATATTTAATGCTATGAAGAAACGTACTGAAGCTCTCGCTATTATTGCTTCTTGATGTGTTTCAATGTATTGCTTTATTTATTGATATCCATATATTTTGTAGATACTCGTCAGATATAAACATGTTTAATTGTTCTTCTGTGTAGCCATTGTGTAAATATGATACTGTTTGTGTTTGGCCAAAGTCATGTATTTACTTGAAGAGCATTTTAAACATTCACCAAGAAATATTGCTGGACATTGAAAGAGGCAATCGTACATGGAAGGATAGTTATGCAGATATTGAAAGCCTGAATCTGCTACTTGACCGGGAACCTGCTGTTCCCGCGAAGCGCGCTTACGGTAAGTCTGGTTCGTCACTTGGATCGTCAGGAAAGCGATCGTGGTTCTGCTCCTTGTATCAGAAGGGTGAGTGCAAGAATTCTTCACCGTACGCAGCTCGTATTGGGTCGGATTTACGAATGGTAAAACATGTGTGTGCTATTTTGCTACATGAAGGATCGTGAACTGCGGGAAAACCCAGAATGTTCCAGCTGCTGTCCGCACAAGCAGGACTGACTAGATAACTTGTGTCTTACGTCTGAGTTTTCCATTGCATTTTCGTCTGATTCGTCTATTAATCATTTGCTATCGTCTGATGTTTACTATTCCGAGGTCTCTAGTTCGTCGCCGGTCCCGAGCTGAACTTTTTTCATCGTTTTAAGAAGTCAGCTGTAGTAAATATCATGGGAAACTCATCTGTTGAAAACAGTGTACAAGACTGTTGACGTCTCTGATTCGGTTGATCGTTGTCCTGAATCGGAGGCATCTACGTTGTCTGGCGTCTTGCCGTACACACATGGTGGTAAAACATTAAAGATCGTACAGATACATGACATTGTGTACAAATCAGGTGTGCCAAATTTGAAAGGTGTAAGGATTCCTTTTAAAACTGGTTGGAATATTTCTTATTTACGTGGAGTTTTATTTGAGTATGACGATAATGCTATATGTGATTTGCTGAAATATGGATACCCTATCGGCTATTGCATAACGTTTTGTCGGAGACATTGGAACGCGTCGACGCCCAGGAGAACATCAAGAAGGCATGTTTTTTTTTCTTGGAATCTTGCTGGATTCTGAGCTCATTGAGCTTCGCATCACCCAAGAAAGGATATACGAGATCCGCAACCTACTTCCGGTTTGGATGCAACTTTAATACGTCTCTAAGTGCCAACTACATTTTTTGTTAGGATAATTACTATTCGTCGATAAAAGTGTCAAGCCTAGTCTTGTGTTAATTTTACGTATTTTGATGCTTTTTGAGACGTAGTCTCAACATGGAAAATCATAAAGTGAGATTAAATTCGGAATTCAGAAAGGAAATAGTGTGTTGGATAAATTGCTTTAATTGTGGTCGGGTAAATTGATAGGTAGAAAGATGTCTATATTTTGTGATAATAAAGCAGTGTGTTGTAGGCTAACTTCTGCTCAAACCAAAGATGTAGTGTTACTTCAATGTTTGCGACGTGGTTTTTCTCGCGTGTACCCGCGTGTTCGAGATTCGCGCTATCCACCTGACTTCCGCGGACAACAGACTCGCGGATCTACTAACCCGTTGGCACAGTGATGCACATTATAAGAGTTTCTTTAAGAATCTTCAACATTGAATACAAAGGAGATTAACGTGGATGGATCATTGTTCATGTTTAAGAATAGATGGTGATGCGCGTATCTTCATTTTTAGACACTTTTCACTTGTACAGGTGTTTGAGGCAACTATTGATTTTAGTCTGTTTATATTATCAGTAATGCTTATTTCTATTTGAAAACTTATATTTGTCAATATGAGCTGTATTTCTTTTGATAGACTTAATTCATTTCTCGCTTCTAGTTTTCTACGCATAATTAAAAAAATGTTTGTTTTATTTTGTTCCGTGTGAATACCACACAGTTTCATTAAAAGTATTTTTGTGTGTTTTATTTCACTATCAGATGTTGCTAACGAAGATTCTAGTGGGCTTTATTGTCTCCGTTATCAGTTATAATTTACTCAGAAATCAGCCTTTGCTCTTGTAACTTAAATATACATATACATATACATATGTAACAAATATCTTGAGACGCAAATTTGTTCTTTTTTATATATATTTTGAATAATACGACCAAAAAGACCGTCCTGTTTCTGTAGTAACATTGTGTTTGTACGCTCAGTAGAAGTATGAAGTCTGTTAAATCTATCAATAACTATATCAATGGTGTACGTTTATATCACATTTTCAGGGGATTTGTATTTCCCGTCTTTTCTAATATTTCTTTACAGATGACTTTTAGAGGTCTAGCTAAGGTTTTGTGTCATTCTCCTCACCAGGAACCTCCGATTACGCCTGGTATATTGCTAAATATCAGAGACGTTATTGATATAGAAATTCCTTTTTACGCCACTGTTTGGTATGTTTGCTTTTTATATAATGTGTAGAAAATCGACTATTGTGCCTCCTACGAAATTGTCTTTTGGTGACACTAAATTTTTATGTCGTAATGATGTGACCTTGTCCGATTTTATTTTTTTTTGTTAACCTTAAATACTCTTTGACAAATCAATGTGGAGACAATAATGTTGTTTTACCGATGTAAAAGAATGACACATCTCCGCTATGTCCAGTTGTCGCATAAAGTAATTTGTGTAATCTAATCCAGCAAACTCATTAGATCTTCGGTTAAGTGTCGAAGAGTCTCATTCTTTAGTTCTTTTGAATGCAAGTAAGCTTGACAGAACTTTTAAATGCATCATGAAACTCACTTCTGTATATGGAGCCTCTGAGTATACTTTACATTCTTTTAGAAGAAGAGGTGAATCTTTTTTCGTTAAGTGTGAAGTTCCAGGTGAACTTGTTCATTTATTTGGCAACTGGAAGTCGGACTGCTATTTACGTTATTTACATTTTCTAACGAATGTTTGATTCAGGCCGCCAGACATGTAGCTCTGTCAATTTATTTATTTTTTGGCCGAGTTTTTGTTTTGGGTGATTTGGCTGCTTTTGTTCTGTATCATATGTGTGTAATAATTATGCAGCCTTTTTTCGGCCAAAATAAAATATATATTCATATCATTTGTTTTAATTACTCCCGAAATAATTTGCAATTTTTGCTTCAAAAATCTTAATTATAAGGGAGATAACTATTGTACCTCTAGTACCTTTAATTCCTTTTCGGTAATTCTTCGCTTGATTTCCTTAATTTGCCGCTCACATTCATTGTTAGAATTTAAGTCGCGGGAACGGTCGTCGATTATTTTTACCCTCCCTCCCGCCCTTCATGCACTGTATTATATTGTAATTTTATCTTTTATTTGTAATTAAATGTATTGTGCTTTAATTAATATTTCCCCGATTTAAGGGCGATTTGACTGCTTTTGTTCTGTATCATATGTGTGTAATAATTATGCAGCCTTTTTTCGGCCAAAATAAAATATATATTCATATCATTTGTTTTAATTACTCCCGAAATAATTTGCTGATATTGCCAATAAAATGAAAATGAAACTGAAACTGCAATATCTATCTTCCATATATATATATACACAATATATACGATTGCTACTACACCTGTCTTGACCTTTGGTTTCTTTGGCAACTCTTTTTCAAATACCTACGCATAAGTGATGCTTTAAAGACATTTAAAAATATAACTAGACGTTCACTATGATTTAAGAGATAAATCGTATGCCGTCATAACTAAATTTTCTGAAAAAATATGTGTTGTATTTTACATACCAAAATTAATATTTTGTAATTACAATACTGTGTACTTTTATACGCAAAAGAATTTAAATAAATTAATGGTCCCTTCCTAGCTTTTATTTTACCAAACTATTAAAACAATCCTAATGCATTAACACTTATGCCAGAATTATTAACCAGTATCATTTTATTCAATTCATCTGATACATTGTCAAGGTTCCTTCACAAATGAAATCGATTGATTTATCTTATTAAACCGTAATAGTAAAACGTTTTAGATTAGTACGTTATTATGTTGTCAATTGCCTTAGACAAATGACATAATGCAATGTTGCTAGCAGCAGACACGGCGACATTAATATTTCAATACATTTCATTATATGCAAATACAGAACTATCAATCCGATTTCTAATGCACTCGAACAATTATGCAAACTGCATATTTCAATGGTAATGTTTAATGCATAAACATACAAAAAAACTATTATGAAATATTAACCTCAGATAGTCCAATACTCTTGGGCTGATGAATTGATCTAAACGTACGAGCTAAAAGCATTTCACGGAAGTAAGAAATAAAACTGAAATTGTGGCCTTTGGAGTTCTATGTTAAAACGTAGCAACCCAAACCTTTACATAATACCTCTATCATGTGGCGTAGCCAATCATCATATGTTAATATAACAAACAATGACCCTTCTGGGCTGAATATTTACATTTACATACAAAAATGATAACTTGAATGTTGTTAATGTCTTCAATTATATTGGTACTGTTTTTGATTGCTCTTGTAAATTCGCACTGAACCAATAATACCTCGTTGGGTAAGCCCTTAAGACGTCTAATGTGGTATTATTTAATTGTAGTAAATATAGTCTAAAGCCTAGCATTGTATGTCAATTATTTGATGCTTTTGTTGGATCAACTTTAAGTAATGTGTCTGAGATTTGGGGATTTGGAAAATCTAAAAAACATTTAAAGTTTTGTAAAATAGTTCTAAATGTACATATAAATACATTCAGCAGTGCAGTATATGGAGAATTAAGACGTTATCCACTGTTTGTATCAAGTTATATTAGAATTATAATATAGTGGTATAAAGTCGCAAGTACTGACAATGTTATAATTAAGGAAAAATACTATATGTATGTTAATGATTGCGAAAATGAAAAAATGATTTTCTGGCGTAAACGATCTGCTTAGTAAATATGGTCATACGTATGTTTTCAAAAATCCATCGTTGTATGATGTTAACACATTTGTAAGCATATTTAAACAAACATTAATTGATACTTTTAAGCAAATGTAATGACAAGGCAACAAGGGGTGTGTTAAAATTGTATAATAATATTAAAGATACAGTAGGCTACGAGCAGTACTTCCACACGAATATTCTTCCACACGATTTACGATTTTATGTGGGTAGACTAAAGGTTTCGGTGCTCTCGTGACATAGAAGATGAATATCACTTTGTATTATTTCTTCCTTGTTATATTGACATTAGAAGATAGTATATTAAGAAATATTTTTACCTTATACCAAACATGCATAAGTTTATAGTATTGTTAAATTCTGATATTAAAAAAAATATTTAAAATGTCAAAATTTTATAAAAGAATCTGTAACAGAAAGAATTTCTCTTACTTATGATCATAAGTATAATATGTTCATCCTTACACTATTTATGTGTGTGCATTTATTTGCATTTGCTCATGACAACTTATTTATTTTTAATAAAATTCTGTCCTGTTCTGTTATATATGATAAATTAAAACCATGACAATAAATTTATATGCAACTGGCATCACAGCACCACCATTTGTTTTTATAGCACTTTAAATAAAATACAGAGATTGCGAGATCACGAAAACTGGTTAATGTACTTGTACACATTTAGTACAAGTAGTGACATATCATAAATAATAATATCGCATAATAAATGCACATGACCAAAACGACCATTTGTGTTCACAAAAAAAAACGTATGTCTTCTTTTTTTAAATAAAAGGTTTTGTCAGTAACGAATGACAGAGCAGATATATCTAGAAGGTCAATTCAAATAGTTCTCCCAAACAAAACTGTTAATCACCATGTGCACTACTGTCAAGAATTAAATGAGATTAGCACGTAGCTTAAACAAACGTGCCAAATGGTTGGGAAAAACAACAGTCGGTCAGCGACAGGACCATTAAGTGTGAAAAGGAGTCAATGGTAAATTGTATTGAGAACATATTATAACATAACAACTACCTCAATGTGTCGAAATAAGTCACTGTTCAAAAGAAGGTAATACGCATTAATTAAAACCATGATTCCCTGTGCGGAGCCCTTAACAACAGCACACAATCAAAATGATATGTTTATCTCGTTGGCTGTCCGTTAGGCTCTTAAAGGTTTACAATGTCTCTTGTATTGATCAATGCTTATACTTATTTTTTCTTAGTACTGATGATTGTGATGGCAGCTTTGTTTATTATCCTGTCACTCTTGCTGTGGTTAGGCATTTCTGAAGAATGCGATTGCTTTTATTACCGATTAATGTTTTATCTCTAGTATGGCAATATGTTTATCTGTGTTTTATGATTTAGTTAATTCTATGAACCTCAGTATTGACTTGGTTTGTAATTTGGCTTATCGTTGAGTAAATGTGCCATGTGCATGTGCATGTCAAAGTAATTGCCATGTCCGCATAACACATAACATACCCATATATTTCATGATGCTATACATCCATCGATTGTTAATTTAGTATTGTAGTTAGTTTTGCATGTGGGTGTTTCATTATTTCCAAATTGTATTCTACCGATTTGTTTTGAGACTGTATGTGTGTGATTCGTATGATGCACATGGCATAAGTTGTAATACTCAGGTTGATATATCACGAGTTATTATTTCACAGCTAAATTACTGTTAGTCTTTAATATGAATATGCCCAACATTTTTGTAGGATGTATAATAGTAGCACTGTAAATGGGTTGTTTACAAATAAATGTTGAATGAATAAATAAAAAAGTAAATAGTTAAATCATATTTATTACAACATTTTCTAACCCTGATATATACATATTACGAATAGTACAATAAATAATTTATGAGGTCTTATAATATACAATTTAATGCATTAAACAATATGCATTGACAACACCAAGTGATAGTCGACATATTTGTGCGAAAAGCTACAGAAACAAGCTCAGTAGCAAAACGTTTCAACATAAACCCAGACACTTATGTTACAAAAACGCAGATTGCTTGACAACAGCTAATTGAAATATCAACGAAACAATAAACACTTAAGGAACATGCCCATATCAAGTATATGGACATTGTTGTAAAATTTGCTAAACATGCAATTAACATTTGACAAAAAAAAACAACAACAACGTTATTATATTGAAGCCCCCTCGCATCCATACTTTATAAAATGTTTTATATTTACGTGATCTAAACATGATCGTTTAAATGGCTGCTCTAGTACTATGGACACAAATATTATACAGAAGAGCAAACGAATTGACCTAAACTTAAACGATGTATGCAATTTGCACCGTTCTTATTGGAAAAAAATGTCATAATAATTTATTTCATTTTATTTGCCTTTGCTTCCCGATTCGATTCCCGGCTTGGGCGCGTGTGAGTTTGGTTAGTGGTCACCAAGCCGGACCAATGGGTTTTCTCCGTGTACTCCGGTTTCCCTCACAACACAAGACCACACTCTCGCGCAAAATCGTGCCAACGAAAGTGATTAATATAAGTTGCGAAAGCACACACATGTTTACGCATATGTACAGACAGAATGCTGTTACATGCACAATTTTAATGGCCAACTTGTCCCTTGTCAGAATGAAGATAATACTTCCCTAGACGAGCAATCAAATTACCTTACACTCTAAATACAATAAGAAAGAACAACAGCAATTCATATGATGTTGTTTTGAATACTTGCAGGTGATTTAAAATTGTTTTGTACAATACGGAGCTATATTTGGACGAGTACACAGCTTGGAAATCCATATTGGACGAGTTGTTAGTGACCATGCTAAATATATGGGAAACCATGGACTATGCCTGAAAACCCAGGATTATAAGAGGAGCTTGGAGATATATGAGAAACTCAAGGGATATACTGACTAACACAGGGATATAAGGGAAACCAGGGGCTATACGGGAAAGCCAATGGCTGTAAGAGAAAGTAAGGGCTATACGGGACATCCAGGTCTATACGGAAATACCCATGGTTAAACGGCAACATCAAGACCAACATTGGAACGACCGTGGTCAAACGGCAAAATCCAGGGCTATACGCGTAAAACCAGGGCTGCACTAAAATCCAAGTGTTTTCCGAAACTACCCAGAGCGATCCGGGTAAATCGAGTGCTATACGAACAACCATGGCTATACGGGAACACACTTGGCTATACTGGAACCCAGGGATATACGTGAACACACATATTGATATGGAAAAATCCAGTAAAAGACGGGAACAACCAAAGTTTTACGGAGAATCCATGGCTATATGGGAGATTCAATGCTTTACCGGAAGCTTAGGGCTTAACGGGTTCCGAATAAAGTGTATTCATTGTGATCAGGTAGTTACACGGCACTTTATACAACTTACTGATCCTTCTTCGGTTTCCACTGTCTTTTGTGTAGTCAAATTATTATGTTTCATCTAGGTCTTCGCAAGCAGCAGTGAATCAGATAAGTCATTAGCTCCAAGAAGTCGTTCCTAAATTTACTTCCAGCAAGGACATAAACGTAAAAGTTAATAGCTGCGTTGCAGTTCTGAATATATTCGCAAATGATGAACATCTTGAAGATGTTTAGCATGTTACCCTCCGTCATAACTAAATATTTCCCGCAAACAAGACCATTCAATATTTGTCGAGGCGAAAGGGTTACAACAAACACAATGCATACAATAAAGACATTTTTAGTTACGGATTGTACTGTTCGATTGGTACTTCTTGTAAGAGCAGAATTTCTGCAACTGAGTTTGAATATAATAAACGCATTTGATGGCACTATAACTGCGAGTGGAATCAAACATTTGAATAACATCTCCGTCCATTGATCTATGTAACCGTAAATCGGCTCGCGTGGGTAGAAAACAGTGGATCCACGTTCTTTACGATCTTCGTGTATATATGTTGTGAAAATGAAAACGCCATTGAAAAGAGGAAAGAACAATACAATTACCACTACGGATATTGTAACGACACGAACAGATATAATATCATTAACTTTGTGTGGAATAGCAACACATACTACTCTCTCGATCGTTATAAGAGTCAACAACCAAGAAGAAATTTGAACGACAGATGAAATCGTTACAATATATAAACCTCCATCATACTTTGTCCATGAGAAGTATTCAAAACCAAACCCAACGTACAGGAAAAGCCGTAATGGTCCGAAGATCGTCACTAAAGTGTCCGATAAGGCCAGAGCAGTAAATATTATCGACGTTTGTTGTCCTCGATTTTTCTGTCTGGACATTATGATAACGATAATCGCGTTCCCCAGGAAAGACGCGATGCACAGAACAGTCCGTAACACTTGTATAGTGTAATCGAATCCGCGTAAATTAGGGTTATTAAGGAACGGGTCGCCTGAACGCGTAACATTGCCAGTTGTGTTTAACGTGACTAGGTGATGCATTATGTAGCTGTTTATTCATCACGAACTAGACATCGATATTTCCAGATGCTTCACTGAAAAAAGACAAAGGTGTTTGCATAATTTCTGTTCGATGACAATATGGATCACTAATTATAATGTATGTTTATTGTTAGTCTTCAATTTTCAACCATACGTGCCACGCAACAAACAGCTATGTTGTAAGAAATCACACATATGATTTCCTTTAAAAAGTATATTCCTGAACTCAACCTCTGTGTGTTATACAAATATATTTGCTCTGAACGAGAAGCGCTCATACAAGCATAAGACCAAACTAAACACTTAACGTTCTTAGTTTTACGTTATAAGTGTCCCTCGTAGTGAATGTTAGTGTGCCTGCCCCAAAACAAGGTCAACAGTAAAAGAAAATGTTAATTGGAAAAGCCCTGTTTTTCCTCCATTTTTATTATAGCATATCTTAAACGTGTTTCATTTCTACAGTTGCTTCAACAATTTCATTTCCTTTGCCAGATATCGCGTTTTCAAAGTTGTTTTTATAGCCAGATTGGTCTTGACATATATTTGTTTTGGCAAGGAATGAACTTATATATTCCATTGCAGACTACAAATAATATGAGTTTGTTTGTAAAAGATCGAAAAGGTCTAGAGGCATTTGTGTTCTCCCCTTATACATGCCGCATGCATTCGAGCCCATCCAGAGTCGCTGTGTCTTGACCTTGTTTGGATTGATTTATTTCAAAGAGAAACGCAAACTGGTATACACATAATTACAAGAAAAAAACAGTGAGTACACGTTTGCCTTTTGTAAACACATTCAAGTACCGGATGTCGTATAACATTAAGCGTTGTTTTACCGATAGGTCAATGCATGAATGGGAAGTGGTATGATATAAAGATAAAGGTTATCTATTAATGAGTGTTTTTGTCTGTGTATAAAACGCATATACAACATTAAACCTAATATTCAAAAAAGCTATGGTATCAGTCATTTCAAAACAGTCTTTATTGTATTAGCATGTTAACACACAACATAGACCTTGTATGTGAATGGATACGCATGTTTAATTAATTAAAGTCATTCAAAACAGTCACTTTCTTTAGTATTATTATAATTATACTTTAAATATTTTATAAACGTCATTGGTACTTATTCACTTACTAGTGAGCACAAAATCATGCAGCTTTAGAAAACTAGAATCAACCTCAATACGGATTTAAACAAGTTTGCTGTTTTACATTGGAAGTAAATTGAAGCACAATCCTCTATTCGACCTAGTGTTTTGGGATTCTTAGATGCAATATTGATTGAAATTACGAATAGTTCTCATGTTTTAATATCAATAAATGAAGCAAAAGTTAACTTTTAGAGCATAACAAATCCCGTGCATCTTTATTGCTAATACAGCATTTAGATTGGCCATCTCACTATAAGAATACCAAACGATTTTGAAACTCTGATCAGACGCTGCATGTGCCGAGGTATACCGCGTCGCCAATATAATGGAAAAGCATTGTGTAGAAAACTATGAATAAATGCTTATATTTCATATATCATTAACTACTTGTGTTATGCAAGACAGTTCGTCTTACACCCTCATTATTTTGGTCGTATATTCTAATTATTCGTTTTTACCCTAAGTTGAAAGGGTTCTACCCACTGGTTTAA
This sequence comes from Mya arenaria, assembly GCF_026914265.1. Lineage (NCBI taxonomy): Eukaryota > Metazoa > Mollusca > Bivalvia > Myida > Myidae > Mya > Mya arenaria. The sequence goes on along the minus strand of NC_069136.1, from coordinate 7,010,925 downwards.
GATAATATTGTGTCGGCAGTTATGGTCGTAGTCTATCTCAAGCCAGTTAATATTGTCTAGTCTTGGAAAAGAGCATAAAGAAGGAAGACATGACATAATGATGATTTGAAATGTTAACGTTGAATCTAATTAAAAATGTTTCCGTCTCTATCCACACGAATTCATTCCGTCTGACAACTCCATTAGTGCCAAAGCATTTATACCCATGTGGTATGGCAAAAACGATCGTTAATCAGCTCTTCGGGGCATGGAGTTATATGAATATAGATAAAACATAGACAAATTGGAAATACACTTTAAAAATAATATTTTCTGAGGCCAGATGACATGTTGGTTAAATATTTAGCTAGTTGATATGTCATATGAAGTTTAAAATCTTTACTATGTTTATTCAAATCGTCTCTCCTTGCCAAGGTCCAACGAATGAATACTTATTTTAAAAGATGATATACATAATGTATATAACCTACATCAAAACCAGCTCTTTATGTGAGCAAAATCAAAAGCAAGAGACTTAATATTAAAATATGTTTTAGCAACAAGTGGTGTTATATCAAGCTAAATTCATTTTTTTGGCGTAAAGGTTGTTTTCAGTTTTTGCCTCGTGGTATCAATGAGAAGATTAAATGACATTTGGACGGTCGTTAAAATATGACTTTTCCGAAGTTTCAAACCGCTTTAGCGCATTCTCAAAGTTTTGGGTTGCATGTAAGGCAATAGCCTTGTGCTTATAAACAGCATATTGCGTTTAAATATTTACTACTGGGTCATTGTAGTTTCCATAGTATTTTTTTCATCTGCGTATAGGTTTAACCGATCGCCATGACATTTTGTCAATTTTGTTAAGAAGGATTCTTGTGCTTTATTTTATCATAATTGTATTTTTGCTGAACTCTATAATCGGCAAATGGGTGACTTGTAACAATAAGGTGGCTATAGGCACGGTTTATACATCAACTGTAGGTCTTTAAAGAGCAGCAAAGGGGTTGTGTAATAAAGATCATGCTTATGAATTGTAAGGTTAATGTTTATACCTTGATATTTTTATAAATGTTAAAGGTAGATCGAAACTGGAAATAGGCATGACCATGTTAATAGTGCGATTAACATAAAAGGAAATAATGTTCCTGTGGAACTATATTCTGAATGTACAGAATGCGTATCTGTCAGACAAAATGCTCTCTATTGACGGTATTAAAAGATATTGCAGATTCAACGCAAATAGCAAATATGTACTTGTAAGAGTGAGTAATGGTATGTTAAAACAGTTTTAAAGCAACATTCGTTTACAATAAATGAGCTTCAAGAAATGCTGTTTACCCTTTAATGATCTAAAAAAGATATTGATTTCCCTGAAACAAGCTGATGAACCTTTCTTATAAAAGATCATCAAACATCCAAAAGATGAATGGAATACCTGCAGTAAAATACGGTAGTACATAAAAATGAATACTTACTTACTAGCCTCTTATTACTTCAGTATAGCCTAACAAACAAGACGATTGCTTGATTGAATGATTGATTGCACTAAAAATCCTATTGATAGTTCTGTATTATCCATTTAAGAAATATATTGAAATATGTATGCCAGAGCATCAGTTTCCGCAACATTGCAAAAATACATAATCTTAATTGTGCAAGTCAATTGGCAGTATAATTACATTTTATGAAACTAAACCGCTCAACAATTGAGGTCGAGTTTAATCAATCATACTATTTAATATTTCATTTGTAATGGAGATTTGATAATTATCATATGAATTGATTACTGGTAACAGTTTATAATTATTGCACAGTTATTAAACATGAGGATTTATTTTGAAAATTTGATGATTTGGACAAAGTCAAGCTTTGAAGGGAATCTATAAAAATGATTTTAATTTCCCATAAGTGTATAAGAAATTATCATCTTATAATAATAAATGTATGATGAATACAAACAACAAATATATTTTAAAAACCTTTTTCAGTAAATAAACGTTAAGTTGTCCTACTAAAAACATAACACTTCAGTGTTTAATGGAAACACCAAGGATAGAGTGACCCCAGTTTCCCAACGAAGATAGATATCTAAAACTTAATGACCTTAGAACTGACTTTAAAGGACACCGAAGATTGGTTTTGAAACAGCGTGACTACAGACGCCAAACGAAGATTTGTTTATAATGAAAAATAGTGACCACAAATACATACAAAAACTAGATATTTGATACCGAACGGCGGAATTTATTAGATATTTAGTGACTACACACAACGAAAGAAGATAGGTATTCGACACGTATTGACCACAACTCCTCACGAAGGTTTGTACTTGAAACTGCAATGCTCTGAAGATACCGAACAAAGGTAGATACATGTATGCGTCTGAAACATACTGATTCCATACACCAAACGAATATAGTTATTAGAAACAGAATGTCAGCAGATATCGAAACAAAATGCCAATATATATCGAACGAGGGTAGTTATTTGAAACAGATTGATCACATACAAGATGCAAAGGTGGGGTTTTGAAACAGAGGTAACACAGCCACCAATCTGAACACCGATTATTCTAAATAACGTATTGACTCTTCATGCTGACGTTTTGGGCGGCGTTTAATATCCGGTGGTTCCGTATTTTTCGCCATATTACGTCGACGTTCTCTAATTGACGTCTCGATGTATGGCTGGGTGTTTGTTGTTTCACAAACTTAAAGTGGGGAGCATTTCAGGTAAGTATCACGTATCTATGGCGGAGATTTATCATTGAACCTTTTAATGAGAAAACATTTCCTTGTGTGTGGTTGAAGGGTGATGTCAGCCTGTTTTACACACAATGTTTTACAAGTACGCGGTCTCCGGATTCAAGTCTGATGGCGTTACCTTCCGCGTGTTGTATGCATATACCCTTTTTGATTTTCGCATAATTGTTTCTTTTTCTAATATATGTATCATTTTACTTGTCTGTGAGATACGGTAACTTTCAATATTCTATTGAAGATGATTTTCTCTAGAGACACAGCCGTACTGGAATGCGGAGTACTTCTGTAAACAAGTAAAAGCCCGCTTAAAGGTGACTTGAATTTTCTGCCAGATGCCTCATCTCTTTTTAAAGTCTTAACCAGATATTTCAAAAAAGCTTCTGCATTTCTGTTCGCTTGTGGGTTAAGAGGGGGTAAATTTCCTGTGCTTGAACCCATACTGTTTTGCAATTTGTTCGAAGTTATGGCTATTGAACTATTGACTTCCGTTTTCCGACTTAAGAATAATCGGGATCCTTGCAGAATGTTTTCTCTAAGTATGGCATGACTGTTTGAGCAGACACGTTTTCTTGGCATTTAACTAAAGGGAAGCAGCTGTAGTAGCATATGACCACTATGATGTAGTCACCGTTTGGGAATAACTCGCAAACATCCGGAGAAAGATCGGCCCAATGTTTCATTGGTAATGGACTGAATTTGGTCGGTTCATTGCTTTCAGTTGGCGAAACGGTCAAACCTGGAATGTAGTTTATTTTCATTGTTCATCTTCAATTTTGTCCACCTACGGAAACCAACATGTTTCTTGAAGAAGCGCTTTACAACGAACGTGACTTTGGTGACCCTACTACCTGATGTTGCAGTTTATCAGAAATGCAAAGTCTAGTGCCGCGTAATATGACCATGGTTAATGTTCATCACTGTCAATTCTTCCGATGATTGTTGATTGATTTTATGGCTATCATCCGGCGTGAATGTTTGTTAGTGCGTCGAATTGCCCTGCACAGCGTCCATAATTGCAATTAAAATATCATCTTTCTGAGAAGCATGCGCAACAAAATGAAATTCACTTTATCTTCAGTAACGCTGTTTTTTTCGGCTGGTCATTAAGCCGATGTCCACAACAATAATCAGATATCATCTGCTTCCCCGGGCGATATTGATTGTGAAATTTGTTGTCGTTAGATTTAATCGCCACTGTTCCAATCCGGTAGATTGTATTTGTTTTAATGGTGTTGAAAATTGATGCCAAGCTTTTATGATATGTTATCAAAGTGAATTCTTTGTCAAACAAATACAAGTGGAAGTGTTGAAATCCAAACACGCAAACAAGTGTTTACCTTTCAGACTGAGAATACCTTCTTCTACATGTACCAATGATCTGCTGGCAGAAACAACGATCTTCCCGTCTTCTATAAAAATCGGTTATAAGCCAGCTGGTTTCACATCACACCATAGCTTCGAGTGTTTCAAATGACAGAAGTAAGTCTAGAACTGGTCGCTAACAAATGCGTTTTAAGGCGATTGAATGATAAGTGCTGCTGTTGTCCCCATACGAACTCTTGTATAACAAGTGAGCAACATTCAGCTTAAAAAAAATTGGATTACAATTTTCTTGTTTACGCAATATACTGGTTCAAAAGTGAAGTACTCAGTTTATGTTAAAGTCCTAGTTTAAGGAATGTTGGGCATGATGATCCTCTGCTTTGTATCTACTGCTAATTGCACTGATGTCACAGTAGGGGCCAATTTCCTGTTCCTTGGCTCAGGGCCATTTAGTGTCCATTTCTATAATAAAGCCTCCAAAACCGCACAGCAGGATATTCAAATCGTAGATCTGATAAGCCAATTAGGCGATTAGATTTAAGGGAAGTAACTACAGTTGATTTTAAAAGTAGTTCCTAAGGCCTAATTTAAGAAAATTTGTTAATCCCCTGCTATGCATCTCCTGTTTATTGCACTGGTGTCACAGAAGGGGCAAATTTCCTGTGTATTGACGTTGGCACTTAGTAGATCATCTCATTTTCTCATTAATACATACACACAATAAGCATAACTAATGTATTTATTAATTGAACAGTTTGGAAATAAAATATAAACAAATTAGAGTAAAAGTTCTTAAATAGTTGGTATAACATATATATTCAAAACCACTTTAAATATATGGTCACCATTTTTATATTCAGATTGTGAAGCATCATGGTTAAATCATATTAAGTGGGTATTTCATATGACACTACTCCTATTCATATTCTAAGGCATTATAATAGTAGTTATTTAAAAAAATAACATCAACTTAAATACAATATGAATTCTCCATTTCTATAATAAAACCTTAAGAACTGCACAGCATGGCACTTAGATCGTAGATCTGATAGACAGCACAAGGCAATAAAGATTTAGGTCAATACACAGAAGTCGTGTATTATACACGGATTGTGGGTGCCACTAACAGAAGGCTTAAACTAGGCCTATTAAAGTTACATTTTCACTCCGTAGTTTGTAATGATATGAAAATATGTAATTTTCAAGCATGAAAGAAATTCTTAATAAATGTTTTACAAACGTCAACTATCATATTAACCCCTTAAACAGAATAGTATTTTGTTCGACTAGTCTGTATCATAACGCTGTTCTTGATATAGATTAAAAGAATTCTTTATTCACATTTAACCAGATAAAAATACTCTTTTTTAACATATATGTTTTATACTAGAAAAACCCTGTACGAGATCATTATGCCCAAATCCGCATATGTTTCATCTCCGTTATAGGGACAGCCTTTCGATTCCATCACAATGATAAGACAAAATATTAATAATAAGAGACGGCCACAAGATGATAAACAAGTTTCAAGCTTTCGTTTATCACCATGTGCTATGAAAGACGCATTTATTTCTCTTTGTCGGGGCGAAAGACTGAACAAAAAATGAAATGTAATACGTTGACGATCAACAGGTAAGGGGCAACACCGCGTCGTCGATTATTTCATATCAATAAACGAACGATGTGAGAAACACGCTTATTTTGGCCAAATATTATATACGTGCTCCAATCAAACTAGTTTCAATTTAATTGTTGAAGCTTGAAATTTGCATTTGATATATTTCTCTCGAGTCCATGTTCTTGGTAGAAACCAGAGTCATAATGTGAATGATCAAGATTGCGTGTCTCCGGTGTGCGAACACCTACTCACACCAAAAACCACACTCACCCTTACTTGTAACTGGTTGGCTATATTAACAATCAATAAATCTGCCTTAAAATACATACGAATACCATCAATTATTTAAAGGAGATCGAATGATACACGGATTTATAGGGCGAGTCAATTTGCCATTTACCATTTCCTCTCCTTCTAAGCGGGTGGACGTTTCTCATACACTGGAGGTAAAAGGGGTACAAAAACCAACCTCTGACGTTAGTGCAGGAATATTTAAATCATTAGGCCCAGGCAATGTTTTTCCCTATCGACTTTGTTAATTGTCCGACTTTGTGTATATTTGAATGTCTTTTTAGAATCATGTGCATCTCTTGTGTGTTTGTTTCGCGTCTTGTTTATCTTTTTTGTGTTTGTTTGGCGTCTCGTGTGTGTCTGTTTGGCATATTAAGAATTTTCTGTGGGTCTGTCCGGATTAGTGTGTATCTTTTGTGTGTGTCCTTTGTGTCTCTTACGTGTCTGTTTGATGAATTTTGTGTCTGTCCTGATTCTTGTGTGTCTATTTTTGTGTGTGTTTAAGTAGTGTGTATCTCTGCTGTGTTTTTTTTGTGTTAAATGTGTTTCTTTTGTGTCGTTTAGTCTCTTTCGTGCATCTTGTGTAACTGTTTGGTATCTTGTGTATCATGTATGTGTCTGTTTGGCGTGTTGTGTGTCGCGTGGATGTTTGCTCGGCGTCTTATGTGTCTCCTGTTTGTTGGTTATGTGTTTTGCGTGCCTCCTGTGTGACTAGTAGGCATTTTATGTGTCTGTTTGTCGTCTTGCATATCTACCTGCCATTTAACAAAAAATTTATAAGGTTTGGGTGGGGTATAACACGCGTTGTGTTATTTTGGTTACTCTTTTGCTGTTTAATTTAATTAGGAACTGGTAATATTGGCACATTAAAATGAGTAGTATTTGACACTCCGTTGTATACGACCAACCGTAAGTAACGACTCAAGCGATAGTTCTTAACTACAATTATATGATATATATATTAGAAGTTTTATGAAAATGGTAATATAAATTCTTCAATTTTCAATAGGTCGTTCATTTTGTTTTGAAACAACAAAAACAATTTAAGTGAAAGGACATCTCAATATCTGATACATCACACCAGTCAATTAATAATAATTTCTTTAGACATCTCGTCATTCAATTGCAAGAAGAAAATTATTCAATTATTATGCTATTAATCAAAGTGAACACCCCATTGAAGTTGGTATTGGTTAAAACTTAGCTATTAAATATTTAATCATCAAACCTTTTATAATTCTCTACATGATCGCTTCATTGCACTACAATTTCGTATATTTTTATCAAAACTCACCATGATATTTATTTGCGTATGCAGACATTTAAAAAAAATAACCAAATAAATTAGCCCTCCTTTTTCTTTTAATGACTTTAAGTCTCAGTTGGTCTGTGAACATATACTTTGATAAAATAAACGCTTTGTAATCTATCATTGCAAAGACATGCTTTTGCAATATTTATCAAGTTTATACCATGGAAAAAATATACGTCTTGGTTCCGCCCTGTATCATTATGAAAAATTGCATTCCAACAAAATTAGGTACACTCTTTCAAGTTTCATTTTCACGTCAACTGATCTTGACAAATCAGCGGCCCTTTGACATGGATTATCGTCAACATTAAATGGGTTTGGTATAATATTCTGCTTTACATTTAGAAGTTTTGAAATTACGATGCAAAAACATTCATCTACGATGGCTGAATGCCGTGTATGGATTACACTGCTCTGATCATCAATATTGCTTGAAAAAATTAAAACCATTTTCATCAAGCCCTCATGATAAATGACTACGAAGAACAGAAAAAATTGCCTACGAACGATTACAACGGCGTATATGAGGGCTGTTCGAATGTGCCAGGTCGCGATAAGATAGCCCTTGGTCTGGTCAGCGATTTAGACAGATATCATAATCAGAATAATCGTTGTCCTGTCCGATATAAACGAACAACGCGATTGTCCAAGATCCGTGCAGATGACGTCACGAACGAGCCTTGAGTTTGATGGCTGTCACCGCCGCGATTTCAGTCCAGATTACACCCAATTCATCGAAGGGTATTAACCGTGATAATTCAGGAATGAATAACAACAGGCATATCGTTTGGAAGAATGGCGTTCGAGGGAACATTTTTTATGACAAAAGAAGATGGAACTTGATTGCGGAAAGATCTGTTACAATCCTAAATTGCGTAACAAATCATATTGAAGAGTAAAATATTCCCGCAATTCATCCTGTACCGACATGATATTATACAGTTACAACGACCAACCACGGTTATTATTCATTATAACCCTTGTGTGGCTTTTCCCATTTATCAGGGTTACTCAAGACTCTTCCGGATTCAAGCCGTCATTATAAATGTACCCCAAATTTTGTCAAGATCACTAGAACTTTAATTGTTTTAGAAGAAATCGGATTAAAATCGTAAAATGAGAGCCATCTTGAATAAACTATTATGTTTTCAATTAAAGAGGATCATGCTATTCAACAAAACACTAAACACCTAATCAAGAGCTAATCGGAGAGGGATGGGAACTGGGGCTGACATTTTGACAGTGCTGCAACAATGATGTTTACAATGTTGACTTGGTAATGTCAAAAGCATCAAAAGCAATATATCGAAACAAATAATCAGAAATACGTACCGTATATTCATTGTAATTTATATTCATTAGCCATACTACATCCACCAAAGTCTTTGACTTCGGGAACACCAGTTAGTTTACGGGCAGAATCTATACCGTAAATGCTCTTACGATACATATTTATTTTACGACGCTTACGCCACAAAAGGTGTTAAGCCAGGAAATTTACGATCTTAAGCCTTACAATATTTGTTGAAACGAGGTCCAGATGAGCATCTGGTCTTCAGAGTAATACATAAAATACTTTACCGTCAGAATAAGAAACCATAACAAAAGCGATTTGGAACCGTTTCATATTTTTAGGGGGTTCAACGGATATCGATACCTGGTACAACTAGCATTGTGGACAGGTACGTGAGCGTATACAAAGCAATTGCAGTTGATGTACCTGTTTTGAAGTCGTAGTCAAGTTATTTTGTAGGGAACAAAGCAAGCTATCTCGCAAAAATCTTGAGCGGGAAAAAACACGTCATTTCTGAACCAGAAAATGTTGCCAAAAAATAATTTGGAATTCAAAAATGGTTGCAGGTGTTTAAATAAAGATATTCATTTTAAACCATGAAAGAAACTAATCTCATATTAGGTTACCAAGCATCCGAAGTTTGCATTATTGACAACAGTTCGATTAAATGGATTGTAGATGGCGACATTCATTCGTCAACAACTGCGAAACGGATAATTGTATCACAAGGAACCGTAGCAATTTACAAATAAACAAAGTAATTTTGAAATAATTTTATTTTTCATAATAATACATCATCATAAAATTTGTATAAGCGCTATTATGCAGAATATATAGTTTTCGAATGTCACTTTATAAGCTACAATATCAATGACTTATCTTTATTAAAAGGTCAAATATTAAATTAAGAAGTGTGAATCTGTAATGTGTTTATAATGTGTTTTATGTTAAGTTATGCCATGAGTCTCTCTTTTCGACAGCACGACGGTCGCCAGTATTTACGCAAAATAGCGCAAACGATGTTTTCATTGACTTCTCACTATGACGCCGATATTTTGCATGCTTGCTGACTTGTGTATCCAGTATCAAAATACTCCACACAATATAAGCGATTTTGGAGACAAAAACATAAAAAGGACGACAAATTATACTTTGGTCCTATCGTTATGTCAGGTGTTAAAATTAATTCACAATTTCATGAGAAGCCGTTTTTTCTCTTCAAACTTAACTAAACAAAATACCTTTTTGCATATATAGTGTTGAAAAAGCGAACAATGTGTTTATAAATAGAATATTTTTAACAATCTACATAAAAAATCAACTGGCCATTCTGTTTATTAAGTTTATATTATTCGTCATAAAAACAAAACGAAGACCAAACATGTAACAATTGAATATGAGTACTGAATTGTTTTACAACTATGCAGAGTGGTGTATTTTCTCAACAGTCGAAGTGGCAGCCATATTACAAATATTGTATTAATTTATATAATCTGAAACAGGGTGTCTGTGAACGACACTTTAAAACAAATCATTCCAAATGATACGTTAAAGCCTTAACATGGATTCAATAAGTGGTGCGGTTTTACTGACGTCCGCTATGGTTTTATTCTGTAGAAGGTATCCCCATTCAATGCTTGTGCCTCGGAGTACCGAATTTTACCTCGTGATAAGTCATACAATAAACAATAAATGCCACTTATATTTGTATAATGTATTCAAGTAAAATGTCAACCTCTTAAAGTACTAGAACTCAACGATTAAAGAAAGAAATTATCTCATTACATCGGGTAAAATGTGTGATATTTGGCAAACAGTGTCTTTTAGATTGGCAAGTACAAGTTCATACGTGTGTTGTTTACAGTTCATCGACATGTAAAGTGCTACGGTATTTTACGTTGTAGCATTTAACGACGAGTGGCATCACGTATGGTTTTGTTCAGTCAAAATTTGGCAAAACAATTCAATATGTATTTACATTCTGTGCTACATGCATTTGCAGTTCCTGATACAAAAATAAACATACATTTATTCCTTTTGAATTAATTACTGACTAAAATAAACATATCTTCGAGTTAATTGCGAACATAACTAATAACAAGGCAGTGGGATAAACATCAATTATATTTATTTTAAACGTTCACACCCGTTTTTGTGGTGATACTATATGATAGAACTAAATTAAGTGAGGTTATTTCCATGGTTCATTTTAAGTTCAACATAAAAGTATGAATCGGAACACATTAACCCATCTACTTCCCACCAAGAAGGCGATGTTTGTACGATTGTCATGCTGGGAGGGATTGTATTACAATCCCACATTACTAGTCGCCTGCACATGCAATATAGCAGTTGTGCATATTGACAAAAGAATATCATTAAAAACAATTTCTAAGGTAAATCATTTTGCGTATCATTCCACAGCTTGATACCGAACCGAAAAACATGTAAACGTTTAAAAGCCCTACTTATAGTCATGTTTGCACGTTAATATATTATTTAAGATTACAGTTATGTCTACAAGTACCCCATCCAGCTTATGTGTGTTGATGATATGTAGTCAGAGTATGATTAAGAGTCTTATGTGTTGTTTATTGTTACAAACTTTTAGTTTAATTTCATTTATTACCATTTAATGTTAATTTAATCATGCCAAAGGGAGAGACAAGAAAGTCGCAAAGCAATAATTAAAATTGTTAAAATAGCGATACATTGGCATATCTATAATTATAACATAACTTACGGTGCAGGACAATAATAATCCCATGCAATAACTTTCATATATAACTAGTGTAATAACTATGCAGATTAGGTAAATTAGCATAACAGAAAAAATGCATTCACACGCGCTGTCAAAAAATGTAAACACATATTATAAACGATGATTCAAAAGAGAAATCATGTCGGTGTCAGCAAATTCAATTCCACAAAGAAAGGAATAGTGAAGAAGGTTGGGCTTAATCCAAACAAACACCTCCCTGATCACAGCGCCAGAAAACAACTCGTCCAGAAATTAAATGATAGCAATGTTCCTGCGAACCAGATTATTTATGCAAACATCGGTACACAAAAACATTGCATCTGTAAACAACTATGGCCACATAAACCTAAATCAACACAAGAATATGTCCAGCATCCTGTAACTCTCGTCAAAATACCCGTCAACTTCATTGCAAAATGCTCATTCTAGGCGGTTCGCCCGCAATGCTCAAGAACAAACATTGACACAGTCTCTGTACAGATTGCTTCATCCATTCACCATGCCCGAATGTGTCCGTGGTAGATCGACGAGTCCTACACAACTCTGTACAGATTGCTTCATGTTGGTCCATTCATCCTGCCGTAATGTGTCCGTGGTAGATCGACGAGTCCTACACAACTCTGTACAGATTGCCTCATGTTGGTCCATTCATCCTGCCGTAATGTTTCGTGGTAGATTGACGAGTCCTACACAACTCTGCACAGATTGCTTCATGTTGATTCATTCATCCTGCCGTAATGTTTTGTGGTAGATTGACGAGTCTTACACAACTCTGTACAGATTGCTTCATGTTGATCCATTCATCCTGCCGTAAAGTTTCGTGGTATATTGACGAGTCCTACACAATTTTGCACAGATTGCTTCATGTTGATCCATCCATCCTGCCGTAATGTTTCGTGGTGGATCGACGAGTCCTACACAACTCTTCACAGACTGCTTCATGTTGATCCATTCATCCTGCCGTAATGTGTCCGTGGTAGATCGACGAGTCTAACATAACTCTCCACAGATTGCTTCATGTTGATCAAATCATCTTGCCGTAATGTTTCGTGGTGGACCGACGAGTCCTATTTCGTGGTGGATCGACGAGTCCTACACAACTCTGCACAGATTGCTTCATGTTGATCCATTCGTCTTGCCGTAATGTTTCGTGGTGGATCGACGAGTCTTACACAACTCTGCACAGATTGCTTCATGTTGATTCATTCATCTTGCCGTAATGTTTCGTGGTAGATCGACGAGTCTTACACAACTTTGCACAGATTGCTTAATGTTGATCCATTCATCTTGCCGTAATGTGGCCGTGGTAGATCGGCGAGTCTTACACAACTCTGTACAGATTGCTTTATGTTAATCCATTCATCCTGCCGTAATGTTTCGTGGTGGATCGACGAGTCTTACACAACTCTGCACAGATTGCTTAATGTTGATCCATTCATCTTGCCGTAATGTGTCCGTGGTAGATCGACGAGTCCTACATAACTCTGCACAGATTGCTTCATGTTGATCCAATCATCTTGCCGTAATGTGTCCGTGGTAGATCGGCGAGTCTTACACAACTCTGTACAGATTGCTTTATGTTAATCCATTCATCCTGCCGTAATGTTTCGTGGTGGATCGACGAGTCTTACACAACTCTGCACAGATTGCTTAATGTTGATCCATTCATCTTGCCGTAATATTTCGTGGTAGGTTGGCGAGTCCTACACAACTCTTCACAGACTGCTTCATGTTGATCCATCCATCCTGCCGTAATGTTTCGTGTTAGATTGATTGGTTCTACGCATTCACCATGCCTTGATGCCTCAATGATAGATCGACGTGTATTATGCACGTCTACACAAAATGTTACATTTTGGTTCTGTTCACCTTGTCTAAATAACTAATTTGAATATCGACGAGTCTTTCGCAACTCTACTCATATGATTCTCTTTTTGTTTCTTTCATCCCGCCTTGATGCCCCAGTGGTACATAATCTACACATGGTGCTTCTTGTTAATCAATTGAGCCCGCCAAAATACCTGCTCATAAGACCATGCGGCTCTGCATATAGTGCCTTTTCCGCTATGGCTATTCTGGAATATAAACGTACAACATTGAAAATAAGTAAAGTTTAATTTAATAGAATATGGAAAATCGCAAGACCTGAATAAAGTACATACAGACATAAAATAACATACCAAGCGCATATAGTTTAGCTTCCTATCTACTAAAGGTTTGATACTCAGCATTTAGATGAAGTCAGTATGACGTACACTTAATGTCAGTCTCCAAAGAGAAGCTCTGAACGAGGCACACTATCTTAGACACAGCCATTATCGGCGAGGTTCGCTTAGTCAAATTTTGTCAAAACTATCTTATTAAATTACCCTTATAAGAGGGGGATAGTAGAATAGAAGCTAGCAGTCAACGAAAAAAAGCTATTAGACTTTGAGATGTGTGTGGTGTTCATAACTCCTTACGGAAAGAAAAGGCGAACAAGTGACGTCCATTTAGATAGAAAAGATAAAAAACAGGAAGGAGTTTTACTATGTCTCTTGTTTGTCGGGTGAATTTAAACGATACAATTTAACAGTTTTCTTATTCAACAACTACAGGAACGCAATTGACAGGAGAAAACATAAAATATTTTATTCCAGGCGTAGTATTTCAAAGACGTCACAGTATAAGCAAATATAATGTTTGATCAAATAGTAAATATTGACACACATTGGCGATGCACTGCAACGGAAGCATCTATTCAAGTATATTGTGCCCACACACACTGATGTATGCGTTAAACGCAAAAAAAAACTTCGATCTAATCTTATAATTGCAGAATAACATGTATATCTCAATTGTACATAAAACATTGTTTATGTTATTTTATAACGTTTCCGTTTGAATCAGAGCAGCGAAGAAGTCAGATTTCCTGCCTTTAAATGGGAGAATTTTGTTTGAGTATATGTCTAACCATATCCTTTGCCATATCCATAAGTGATACAGCACGAGTACTGAGAAATCTGTAGCACACTTCTGTTTTTTTTCTGTGTTTATTGCTGCCTTTTACAAACTTGAAACTTGAAACTTGTTTATTTGCTTAAACGCCTATTTCTGCATATAAATACATATTCAAAGGCGTTGTACAATAATGAATTATAAGATAATAAAAGCAATACAGCAATACAGACACAAGAATTAAATAACCAGTAATCAATGAAAAAAAATCACGAATATTAGCACACAGTACACAACATACATAGTTTCACCATTGTGTAAACAGACAACAGCTCATCAATATATTGGTAAATAGTTCATGGGTATACATTTTAAAACAATGCATAATAATCTCTGAAAAGATGGGTTTTCAAATTTTTCTTGAATATGTTTACTGAATCACTTTGTCTAAGGCTCAGAGGCAGTTCATTCCAAAGCTAGGGCCAATAGTTCTCACAAGATAGCGTCCTATTGATGATTCCGAGGATCTTAGTGTGCGTTTTGAATTTTTTCTAGACAAAAGTTCAATAAGGTATTGAGGAGCATTTCCAACGGAACAGTTATACATATAAGTGAGGATCTTAAAATTAATTCTTGCCTTTATGGGTAACCAGTGCAGGTCATATAATGCCTGTTTTGAACTATCACACCTAAAGCGGTTGAGAACAAGTTTGGCACACATATTCTGGATGCGTTGTAATTTATGTAGTTCACACTGAGCGACACCATACAGAATGACGTTACAATAATCCAAGTGTGAAATTAATAATGACAGAACTAAGACCTCAGTTGCTGTTTGGTTAGAAACTTACGGATAATTTTTATCTTAAAATAGTTCAACATAGCAGTTTTACACTTTCTTTTAATATGCTCTTTGAAATTAAGTGGTGCATCTAGAAAAGCACCCACATGTCTGATATAATTCTGCAGTTTGATCCTATCACCGCATATTTCAATTTCTTTGGTGTTACATTTATTCAACTGCGGGCGACTACCAAACATGATAAATTCTGTTTTGGATGCATTCATTTTTAGTTTGTTATTGTTCATCCAGTCGTTTATGACAATACCACAGCCTTGAAGTTCCTGCGATTGTTGTTGGTTTGAAACGAACATTCGCTGTATGGTCGTCCGCAAACCCAAACACGGAAATGGACAGGGACACAATGTCAAATAGAGTCCCAGCTTAGGTCAAATAGAACCAAGGACCCAAACAACTTCCTTGCGGGACACTACATGTAAGATGGCGCTGAGATGAAGAAATTTGATTCACCTTCACGCAGCAGCCACGTGGTCGCAGGTATGAATCCACCCATTCCAGCGCTGATCCACAAACTCCATACTGGTTGGTCAATACATGGACGATAATGTCGTGGTCGACCGTGTCGAACGCCGCACTAAGGTCTATAGCTATTAGTGCCGTAACCTCCTGATGTTCGATCCCATCAAGCAAATCATTCACAAGCCGAAGTAAAGCGGACTCGCACGAGTGAAACTGTCTATAAGCAGATTGGTTCTTTGGGAGGAGGTTATGCTTATTCACATGCTGATTAAGTCTATAAAGTGCCTTTTTTCAATTAATTTTGACAAAAATGTCAAATTGCTGACAAGGCGATAATTCGAGAATTTCAGCTCAAGGCCCGACTTTTTTAAAAGTGGTCTGACAATCGCCTGTTTCCATTGGGTTGGAAACACCCCTTGTGTCAAGGAAGGTTCACAAGCCTAGTGATTGAAGGCAACAGCTCGTTCAGAAATGACTTTAACACTTTTGTAGGCAACACGTCGAGTTCTGATGATTTTGTTTGTAATTTATTTATAAGTTTTCTAATTTCCTCCTCTGAAAGTTCTTCAAAATATTCAAAAGTTGGCACATTTTTCACTGCCGGGATAAAATCGTCAAAGTCCTTCAAAGATTCTCGTATGTTTCCAATTTTGTCCATGAAATGGTCAGCAAACTTAGCAGCTAGATTGCTTCCGTCTTCCACAGTTGGCATAGGGTTCTCATGCTTGCTTCCGGTTAAGTCCTTTAAAAACTGGTAGAGTTTCTTAGAATCTCTCTTGGACTCGAGTACTTTCTGGCTTAGAATTAACTCTTTTTCATATCTCAGAGCATAGTGATATTTATTTAATGCTGATTTGAAAAGTTCATAGTCTTTTGGCTGGCGATATTTTCTCCACAGTTTCTCAGATCTACGCACAAGTCGTTTCGTGGAATGGATATCCTCACTGAACCAGGGTTTCGGTGCTCAGAAAAATTTGATTTTTTTCTCTCACAGGAGTATGTTTATCAATAACTATATTAATTTCATCTTCAAATTGCTCAACACACAGATCGACAGATTCTCTACAAATGGATATCTCAGCAAGATCATTAGCAAACTCAGCCTCATCCATGTCTTTAAAATTCTGGAAAACAATAGATTTGCTAACAATATTTTATTTTCTCACTTTAGTTACAGTTTTAACAGCACAATGGTCTGACAGGAAAGGACCTGGTTCGCTTGAAAGTATGTCGATGCCATTTTCGACTTCGGTGATCACCAGGTCAAATTTACACATTGCAGTTTACTTATATTTCTGCTAAGGAAATTGTGAGTATCATTATAAGAAACCCTTCCAAAATAATCGAACTGCTTGATTTTAATATGTACGTTCAAGAAAATACAACAATGTAGTCATGGCCTTGTTTCAGATTGGAAATTCCGGGTATTGTCGTGTGAAAGTGTAATGAATTTGGTAGGGACTATATTCTGAACACTAAAACATGGATAAATTTCATAAAATGTATTTACAAAAGGATGTTCTCTGACTACCTCAATCACGTCTTGTAAAGTGTATAAACATGAGTCCGTAATTTGTATTTACACAGCTAGCTCGGCCTGATAAAGGATATCAGAAAAGCGTAATATTATCTTTTATTAAGTGTCATATTGATTTACTTATTTGAAAATACAGCTTTAAATATCCTATTGTGAGGAGCAAATTCTGTAGAACCAATGACCCTAAAAACCACGTGAACACTTCAAAATTTATGTTTTATTTCGTGAGGTTTGATTTTCAGCAACACGTTAATTTTGAAAAGGCGTTTTCCTTGAACAGTAAATATTTAAAAACATTTTAAAATTATATTTATTTTTTTCCAATATAAAGACAATTTCAAGAGATCAAAGAACAGAATTAAAAATTCGTAAAAGATTCCAAACGCTTCGGCTGTTTTGAAGAATTTTAACTTTTCATTCAGTTTACTGTTCAAAAAGAAGGTTGAAAAATAAAATATGTTTAAGTATTAAAAATTGACATTTAACTTACTATGTTTTATGGCAAGTGTTGATATAGTTCAACTTTTTTTCATAGCCTTTGAATGGCCAACGTCATTGCCCAAAACCAAACATTGCGTTATCGTTAATTATACTCGTAAGTGTTTATTTAACCTCTTTGTTGACCAAACCCACCAAATCCGTCATGAACGCTTGTGACATTATCAATCAAATTAGGATTAACATATATAACACCAAACAAAACTGTGTAACAAGATCTAACTACTTGAACACCTTTTACTTTTACGTTTGTCTTTAGAAATTCAATCATATTAAACCTTTCAAATGTATAACGAGAAACTTTCAGATATTTGACCGAATGCGTCCAAGTCACTGATTATGATCTTCTTAAATAACGTCGCATCAGAAGTGCAACAATGCGATGGGGCTACAAGTGCTGAGCACATATTTTGATTTCAAAAGCTTCAACTGTAAATTTACAATAAAAAAGATTCACCTTTCGTGCTAAAAACAGTTTGTAATTTAAAAAAAAACGGCAGAAAATTTTGTTACAAACCAGAGTATCCAAGTATTAAAAAAACACACACCCAAACAAAACAAACAACAGCACAATTTATATTTGTAATTATACGAAATTCAATGCAAAAATGTTTCCGATGAAATGTACGTGTCATTTAGGAATATAAAATGATTATTAAATTTGATATATCTGCATATCAATTGAGAGCTTCAGGACGATTTAAGGCTTTGTGTTTGTGTAATCTGTCAAGTAATTGCATAATCAGGATTAATAGCAAAATAGCAACAATTCAAACAGCAACAACAAGCTATTGTTTATGAGAAACACTCATATTCTATCGAATGGATGAGGTGCAATGATACGGATGATTTATTCAGACGCGTTTGTCAATAAAATAATTTTCTTTACAACTTTATTAATTATATTGCTTGAAGAACAGAAGTTCATTTATTATGTATTTTATCATATGAATCAACATGCCATTTCCAGATTAATCTTTCTTGAATCATATCCATGATAATATCGGTTTCGTAATGCTTATTAAGTTTCAATACGTCATCGTCTCGCTTTAATATACTCATGGGTGTAATAGACAGATTGCAACAAAAACAAACAAAACCACTCAAAATCCTCTCCAAACACGTGTAACAAAATCTTTACAATAATCCCTTTTCAATTGGATGTGCTTATGTAATGTTTTTCAGCTTTTAAATGATATCTATTTAATGTATACAAACGTAGTCAACACATGTTTCCGTATTGCAGATTTACATAATTAATATAGTTTTAATTCTGCTTCCTTTTATGACAAAGTTAATCGATTTTAAGAATCCCTTTTTCAGTGTTTATTAGTTCTCAATAAGAATTAGGTTTATAACTAACCCGACATCAGGTTTTTACCACAAAACTCTTTTGTGCCAATGCAATTGCAGAAAGGGCAATCATTAATTGCTAGACTTCAGCTATTTTTACACAAGTGTTTAAGGTCCTTCTGTCACTCGTCCGAAAAACATTCTGCTTCAGATTTTGCGTAGGCAACGTGTCAACCAATGCGGTTTTGTTCTAAGTATGTATTCTAAGTCAGTATGATGACCTGAGTAATATCTTAGTGATTAAGAAAGGCTCGTTTACTGAGCTCACTCTGACCATTCTTAAGCATTAAGACTTCGCATCATGTGATATAACTTTGACATATACATAATGGTTATTAAGGAAAGAGCTCAATTCTTTTTCACAGGTCAGTAATACTTATATCTTTCGATTCTTTAATTAAGGTGAGTCCCTCTCAAAACCTTTCCCTGCTTAACTCATGATCCTGAATGCTAGTTTAAAAGTTCAATTTTCGAAGCTAATTCGGCTGAAATAACAAACTTACGCTTTAAACAGAAGATCGTTTTAAGACAGCGTGAAAAAGTGGGCAATTATATCTGATTACGTATCATATTGAACAGTTTTAATGTCAATGTAAATGTCCATTTCTTTATGTATATATAGAGTACTTTGATTATCAAGTCCCGAAACCTTAATCAGGGTGAAGAGTCACTTCGACGGGATTCTCACATGGGTCACAACGGCTCAAAACCGATGTAAACAAACAATTAAGTGACGTTAATTTCAAAATTACTTTGACTTCTTAGCCTTTTAAAAAGGCCTTTGATAGAAATTTTAGATGTGGTTTATGGCAAAAATATACTCTTTGGAAATTTGTTGGACGTATTACGTATTGGTTAAAATATGTATGCAAAGGTCAAAGTGTGTGTTAGAGGTTCTTCATATTTATTCTGATTTGTTCGAATGCTCTATCTGTTTAAAAAATGGCGAAGTTATGTCCCCTTTACTGTTTTCTTTGTTTTAAGAAGATTTAGAGATGTTTTTGCAAGATTATTTCAATAGTGGTATTACAATAGATGATATATTATATATGTTAATGTTATTTGTTGATGATATGGTTATACTTTGCAAAGTGTTGAAGAATTACAAAAAAGTCTTAATCTTTTATATGAATACTGCCAAACATGGGGACTAGAAGTTAACCCTGATAACAGTAAAGTCATTGTGATTAAAAAAGAGGTCAGAACGCGTTAAAAAATGCCATACTGATTCGGGCAAAATTGGTGTTCGTCTTAGCCAAACGGCTTTTTACGTCTGTATGAGAACACTTTTGAAGAAAAGCTAGCACTGTATCTTACAGCTTTTCATACATAAAAAACAACATCTTGCTGTATTCTGAACTGCGAGTTTTACATTCGACTGTTGAGAAATTAAATAAGTCCGAGGGTGTTTGAGTAGTGTCCACCCATCTGGTAAAGACTTTGTATTTATGTACACATGTTTACATATTTAGACGTGCGAATTATAATTCATCTTGGCGGACAATATAAATTTTAATATACTACTTGTCTGATGTAAGCCATTTAAAGCACACTAGACCGTCTCCGTGGCCTTGTGGTTAAGGCATCCGCCTACGGAGCGGGAGGTCGTGGGTTCGATCCCAGGCCGCGTCATACCGAAAGACGTTAAAAGCTGGTACAAGTAGCTCCCTTGCCTGGCGCTCGGCATTTAAAGGGTAGTGCTTGGAAAAGTGGTGTACTCAGTACTGGTTCAACCCAGGAAGGTTGTATCCCGTGTATCGGTGCTTTACACCGAGCACGTTAAAGAACCAAGAGGTCTCTTCGCAAAGAGTTAGGGTATCGCACCCGGATCTCTTGTATCTCACTCTGTTTCTTCAAGTCTGGATTTCTGGATTTGACTGCAAATTGCTGTCACTTCTATCTCATGTCACTTACGGCATTTAAACACAATATAAGTCGTGATGGCGTCACGGCGGGGTCAAGCCCTAATGCAGCCAATGGGCGCGGGCAGACCTTGATAAACTCAAATAAACACACTAAAGCACACTAATTAAGATAGCCCTTCGTCAAAGACGTCACTCGAAATAAAAAGAACGTAGACGTAACAAGAAAGTTTCTAAAATGCAACTAGCGAGGCGTAAAATGGTACGTCAGTATTCGAAAACGTTCTTACGGCTTGGAAATGGCGTGTTTTAAACAGCAAAAATCTAATAATTTTACAACATGACTGAAGTCCACATTTTATTTAAATATTAGCCTTTATTGTGCATTGAAATTATTTAGCATTTTATTTCGTTTAGCAACTTATTCTATCTTAACATGTGCTTTCAACACTACTGGAGTCACATTAGGTGTAAAAATAAGATATTGCCACTTAGGTGTCAAATCAGAATTCGATGACATCGGTTGATTTTTCGGGCTGCTTGAATTGAATATAAGTTTATATAAATATCAAAATTGATTCTTTAGAAAGTATCCTAATCAATGTTTGTGGCACAAGCAGTCACAGACATTCACCAAACTTTAATAATGATTGGATCTCATTTGTTCTTTATAAAATGTAAACAAATATTAGACACTGGTAAGCCCTTGACATTGTACCATCGACAGTCACTAAATACTTTAAAACATGTTTAAACAATATATTCTGTTTAAATACATCTCCAAGTTGTATTACATATAGACATTTCATTTGTTTCGGAAAATATAGTTCAAGATTTTTACTTAGAGCGTTACATTATTTCTGCGATCCGAAAGTGCTGTGCATACAGACGGTGTTTACAGATCATCTAAATATGAAAGTTCGTGATTGTTCTGTTTGCCCTGAAACTTAAACTTTCAGAGAATGTAAAGTACAGTTGTAGAAAACAACCTACCTTTTCAGCCAATGAAATTGCAGATAGACAATCATTAAGGTTTAGGCTTAATCTGTACGGTTTTTAGGCGGTTGTTTAAAGGTCCGTCTACTACCACTCATCCGATACACACTCCCTGCGTCAGGTTTTGTGTTAGCAATGTGTTGTTTTCTACGTCAGTTTGATGGCCTGAAGTAATATTTCGTTCACTAAGCTGATTCCGATCTTTCTTAATCATGTAGATTTTACTTCGTGCCATATAACTAGTACATGGACCAATAAATGCGCAATGAAACGTGAATAGATAGTAGGCTACATTTGTAATCGTAATGAGGTCAGTGTAGTCAATGAACAGTACGGCTTACATAGCATCATTCATTCAAAAGGATGGTAGTTTTAGAGTGTGTAGGGTATGATCTTACGTATTTGCTTTCAAATGGACAGATCTAACGTGTTCCCATACGGTGATGAAGGGAAATTGTAAACTTTAAAGGTACAATTTGTTTCAACATTGGATGGGAAATATATAAGAAATCCAATGGAAAATGCAGGGACAAGCCCATTTTTTGGAAAATTAAAAAAATAAACCCTGTTTAGGGGCACAAGTCAATGAATTATAGACACAAACATATTCACATCACATACACAAATGCAACCACGGCACGACACGACACGAAACGAATATTAGAAGTTAGAACCCAACACGAGTAATAACGATGAGTGCCATCTGTACCGTCACACAAGCGGATAATGGAAAAACCAACAAGAATGTCTACCCAAGATTAGATTACATATAATGAAAACAGTTATCGGATAGGTCTTAAAGCAAAAACGTTCAGAGAATCTACTGAATCGAACATTGCATCACTGCTCAGTTTTTTCCGCCTTAAGTAATGCCACCATATTATCAAGCTTACCAATATCCAAATAAATTGCGTGGAATAAACGAGGCTGTGTACCCTCTTATTGCTCTTTTATTAAGTAATTACTGATATTAAAGGTATATAAACAAAATGTGTATATTTTAAACGCCATTAAATGGTATTTATTAAAAGGTCAGACTAGACATACTGTTATTACATTAACCTTATTTTTCTATGCATTTTTATAATTCAATTAAACAAAATATGGGCTCATGATTACGAACAGTCTCAAGTCCGACTAAAGACTAAGACTCATTAAAGTACTTTTATAAACTTTTAAAGATTCAATTTAATTCCATTCGTTTTAAAAAAATGTTAATAATTGTAAATTGTCAAATACTCCATTAGTCTCTTAATTGACATTTCGGCCTTAAGGACTTATACTAACAAAGAAACTGTTTCCTCCTTTTTCTCCCACCTCAGATAAGTAGATCCATTAATTTAACCATGCTAGAAATTCTTATCTTGCCCACGGGCGAAGATAAAATGCCCATATGGAACTTCTTTTAATGGTCACCACATTGTAATTACCTCCCTTGTTGAAGACTGTCGTCTGTAGCGCATCATGGAAACCCTGTCTTGTGGAAATATTTAAAACGCTAGTTAATTATTTCTCGCTTCAAATGTCACCAGAAAACAGTTTTCAAGCACCTTTCAAGAAATAATGTTTCACTCTTCTCAGAACTATTTAAAGACCGATCAGACCATTTACTTACTCTGAATCACTGCGCGAATATCCATGACAACCACGAATTATCGCATATCCGTACGCAATGATTTTCACTAAGCACAAAAGAGTTCCAGCCAAAAAAATACATTTTTACTTAATTTTGTTTAACTGAGGTGTGAGAAAAAGCATCTACCATAGCCGCTCGTGTAAGATAGGTTCATCCCGACCCTCGCGCAGGGTGTTTTGCGCAAACTAGGTAAACCTCGTTTCCGCAAAACAACCTACGCTCGGGTCGGGATGAACCTATCTTACACTCTCGGCCATGGAAGATAGTTATACTCTACACCATTCATAAATTCCTGCACGTGCTTTGTGTACCGTTAGCCAATGAAACTCGGCGAATTTCCATTCATAAAATATCCCGAGGCACGTTTAAGGGACTTGTTTTTACTACAAGTCATTTAGCAGATCAACGAGTAGTATACATGCAAACTTCTTAAGCTGTAAAACTTTGTATTACATTGATTTCCTTTATCATGCCTGTTAGCGATTTGTCACTGTACCCGGTGGTAAAATTGTCTCAATTGTTATTTTCCGTCATGTTGTTTACCCAATTGCTTGTATATGTTATTACATGTCTGTTGTAACGATATGTTACAAACATGACAAATGTAATATATAGAAAGACATTATGTCAAATGGTTACAAAAAACTTTGCAACTTTTATCATCAATATTCAACTAGAAAGAAAGTTGCAATGAAAATAAGTTTTGCAGTTTAACCATTTGAGTCTGAACTCCGACATGAATCTGTTTGTAAGCACGTTTAAAAGTTTACGTGTAATCAATTCTGTACTGTGTGTTCTGTAATCACGGCTCAGACTTTCTTCAAGGGAGAAACAGTTTTGATTGAAAGGAATACGTTATGAAAATTGTCGCTGGTAGGAGAGTAACGAAAAGGCGTAATTTCACCCCGTAAGGACGAATGTAACACACTGTTTAGCAATTAAAACCACAATTATTCTAAAGTGAGCGAGTTTAACCAATGTGCGAACCAATCAATTTTCCTTGACGGTAAGCCATCAGTTAAGGATTAGTCAGCCTTAACATATATACCTTTACATTACACATACATGTACATTTAAAATGTGCAGTACAGCTGTTTTGGATATTACTTGGATGAAGCAGAAATGTCGGAAAACAGCTAAGTTGTATCATTTCTAATATGCATTATAACTGTAGTTTTTTTCTGTATAAGTTGTTTTAAGTAATTGTGCTGCCTTTTATGGCAAAACGTGGTTTATTAATATTGCAACCATTTCACAAAGCATTTGTTGGCTATTGTAATGCAAAACCATAATTAAAAACACGCGAATGCAAAGCATACACCTGATATCGGTGGATTTTTCATGTTAACTAAATTGTAATATTTTATTGCAATGGTTATAACAAAATAATAATTTAAATTACATCACTTTCATGTTAACTATAACGATGGTACGGTTGTCTAGATTTGGTAGCGCTTGTTCGGGTTTTCTTGTAAGTGGAATACCTCTGATGCTCAACCTTGGTGGACATGCGCTCGACGCCTTTTAGAAATCTGAGCCGAATATTCTCAGAACTCTATGTGCAGGTAGCGACAGGGACCTAGGTGGCTTAGAGGGACATTCATGAGCTGAACTGCCTCTGCAAGCGCATATCAGATCTAGATCACTATGCTGTCGTGGTAGAGTATATAAAGATCAGGCGAAAAATCAGTAAGTCCAACTATGGTTACGTCCAAATTTAGTTGGCAGCTGCATTTTCGCAGATCACAATGTTATTATTGTCGCATTTTTATATTTTTGTTCTTGCATGTACTTAAATAAAATGTCAACAAATAGAAGCGTTTATATGCTCATTAAACAAGGCTTAAACGATGAATCAGTTGTACACACTTTGGTTAATACTGCATAAGTTTCCAACTGTGTTTTCGTCCCCCGCCTTGTCATTTTAAAAGTGTTATCTTTTAATTGACATCTTATTACAGCAAATGTCCATCATATCATACCTTATAATATTATCAAATGCAGGATCTGTGTGAGAAAACCGTTACAATACTTTATGGAAGCGAATAACATTTCTCAAGAACAAACATTAGCAATAAAAATTGGCACTGCAGACAGACTAAACGTGTTACTGTATGCTTGATTCTTTTCTATTAAAGTTAAATGCGGTTTCGAACTTGCCCTCTACAATTTGAGCCATATTTGATCACCATTGACATGTGTGCAAAGCCGGCCAATCGGGAATCGAACCCACGATGGTTGCACATGATACAAGCACGCTTAGAACTGATCAACAAAGAAAATATTGAATATAAAGTATTCATTAGCCTAGATAAATATGGTGTAGGGATATAACTCGAGGTTTTGTATTAGTTTCTTTCAGATGCCTGTATCCAGGTACGGAGTTGGTTGTGGCTTAGGCGGGGCAGATTATTTATCCATGATGACGAAGCCGGGGATAGACTGCTATTAGGCAGGAATACTTGACAACTTATACAAAATATTCCACTTGACTGTGAAAAAATAAAATGGCTTTGGTCACCAATATTAATAGTTTGAGATATTCACATAGGTGATGCTGAGTTGGGAGCCATCGACAACTGCGACACAAGACCGGAAGTTCCGTGCATTTTTTCAAGAGAATCCGAGCCACCAGTGAGGACAATAGGCGTTGTAAATCATCAGAATGCATGATACAAAACCGGACATTGCGTGTTGTGATCCAACAGAACCCGTGACACCAGGCCGAAAGTTAAGCATCATGATCCAGCGCGCCCAGATATTGTTTTAACCAACTGAGTTAACGGCACATACGGTACCCTACCCTGGGACCAATAATCTTACTCCCAGCCCTACCAGACAAGATTTTGTGTGCAGTTATCAAGCAGAGACCGCCTGACAAGATCGGTATTGAAGCTGTGAAACTAACCCTGATACCAGACCTGAAGCTTCGTATAGTTATCAAACACACATCGCATATCTGGACCGGAAGCTCCGTATTGAGATGTAGCCTCATCCCTGATACCAAACCAGAAGTTCCGAACAGGAATTAATAGAAACCATGTTGTCAGAATGGAAGCTCCGTAGTTAGATGCAGCATCACCTAAATTTACACACCGGAAGTTCCATATAGGGATAAAGCAGACGACCCGTTACATGAATAGAAGGGCAGCAATGTGTTATGAATTATGTTTGTAATTATCACTACATTGTTATGCCATGATCTGTCTATTTTTATGATTTGACATTAATGGACACTATTGGAATTTGTATTTTTGTTCCATATTGACCATTTAACATTGATATCACATGTGTTTGTCGTAGTCGTATCATTGCAGACACAAGCGGGTCATATCGTCCGGCCTAAACGTCCTTGTCTGCGACCTCGCGTATCCGGTCTGTTCTTATAATGTAATAAAAGGTTACACTTAGAACTAAAGCCAGTTTAATATTACCATAAATAATTATTCAATATTTTACTGAAGCAATATCTTATGATCAACATAAGTGCATGTAATGAGCTGATGTTACTTAAAGTGGCGTACTTTCTACACACATTTTTATCATGAATTGAAATGAAGGAGTTCAGTTTCTGTTATATTCATTTTAAAAACCTCAGAGGTTTTGGCCTTGTTAGTAAAAATAACCTTAATATTTCTGACCCACCCTCATTCTTGAACACTGGTCAATGAAACTCGATAACATTGCACGTGTGCTTTTAAGCTTAGACCAAGGCCATCGTTAAGCAACAGCGCGCGTAGGAAGCAAATTTACATTGGGGCCGCGGAAGGGGTGTGCATTGGAGTGGCGTCCCCTCCCTTTAAGAGTTTTATTTTCAGATACCATTGTTAGCGCTCGTTTATTCCCGTAATTTGGTCAAATGGAACTGAAGAAAACAGGTTTAAAACACGCATTTAGTTGAACTTTTATCAACAGTATAAAACTAACAATTCAAACAACATTTGTATTGAAAATATGAGTGATTCATTTGGCGATAAATGCAATATGGGATCATTGATGTTTATGGGAAAATGAAATAAGTTAAAATAAAACCATATGGAAATGAATAAGGTTTGGAAAGTAAGTATGGACCATCTGGGCTATTCGACTTTTTAATTTTGGTTTTGAAAAAAAATAAAATATTTTGATTGTTTTCTTTGAACGACGTAAATACGTATTTCTAACCATATGCATTGACGTACATGTTTCTGTTTCCTACCATCATACCTATAGGACATTATGATAAAGTTATATACAATGAACTTCCTTACATCGTCTTACTTCAGGCCATACCAAGTACCTTCTCTTGATGTTTAGCTTCATCCCGAGTGGGGTTTTCTTCTTTCCAATAACATAACTCAATATTGAGCCATAATAATCAGAAGAAAGGAGTTGACATGGGCCATCTTGGGAAATAGAAAGAGGTCTGTTCGAAGCGTTTGGTTTGTTTAGAACATATTTTGACAGTAAACTATCAATTTAACTTAACTGTACATCTAAACAGAAGGGAAAGGGTCCTAATCCTTATATCATGAGTTCCGCCTGCAATATTGATTTCAATCTTATAATGAAATTGCAAATTTGTTGCATGTTATTGTTGACACTGACAGCCTTGACTTCCTTATGAAGAGCAAACATGAAACAATATCGGAATAAGCTCCTCCGAGTGTCTGATAGCGCCCTCGGGGCCAGGGCCACCATTAACGAGTACGAGGCCCCGGAACTAAGGTCAGATATTGATGACGGGAGACAAAAAGGGCAGAAGCCAAGGATAACTAAACACTAAAAATGTGATGAAACCAATTATGAATATCCCCCTTGTTTTTTTTTTCTAAACTTATGGAGTGGAGAGCACCACCTGCGGTAACCATCGCCTACCCGGGTCGCCATTCAGATGCTAAACCCGTTGTCCACTCGCGGCTAATGGTGACGGGCATGCGGGATTTTCCTCAGCCCTATGCTGCCTACCAGTACCAACCCTAGTTTCAGACAGTAAGACGAATATGTTTTCAATTTTGCCGATGAGGAACATTATTTTGAGATCGAGTTTAAGGTTGTCTCAAAAAATGTGATTTGACTGATACATGTAAGTTGGCATTATACTTTTATTCGGTTTGTTACACCGGAATGTTCATTTGTAGCTGCTTCAATTTACACGATATTTAAGAGCGCTGTTGAAAAGAAAGATAACTACGGCAAGGCAGTTTATTTCTGTGTATGGTTTGTCTCATCTTAGAGCTCTAAATTCGTTAACACAATGTTTCATAAAAACTAGAACGTATCACGATTTTTAAAAAATCTTTTATCGGACTAGAGTACCATATTGTAAATGGATTTGGCTTTCCATTCGGTCTGTTATACCAGTGCACATAACGAGATATAGCATTGACAATATGGTATATTACTGTGATTGCGTCCTATTTAAACACCCGTGTACAAATGCTTCCCATTTGGCTTAGTTATTCGATAATCAGACTTGATAAACTAAACATCTATTTCAAAATTGTCACCTGTCTTATGCTTCTTTGGTATTTTTAGTTTGGTATTTTTCTATTTGAGTCTGCTTTTTAGCAGTTAGTTTTGTTTTCTGTTTCGGATATGTATAAGAACAGTGTAGCTGGATGCATTAGCTCGAAGTTGTTTTGGAACTAATTGCCTTTCATGCGAGTTAATTTTCGATTAAAGTATACCGTCTGTTGCACACCTATATCTGTGTACATTTTGCTCATTATTATCATTAAGGTAAATTATAAATTATTTATGTTTGGCGTGTAATGGAATGAATTAGAAAACATCAACTCTGTTGGGAAGGGTCATAATGTGAAATTCCAAGCCAAGTTTAAGTGTGTTTTTTTAAATGTTTTGACCTGTTGCAGTTCACTACAAGTTAACAGTTTCAGTTTCATTTTATTGCCAATACCCACAAATACATGCCTTTGGCCAAACAAAAACAGTATCATAAATACACAAGTGGCCACACAGAAGAACAATTAAACATATTTATATCTGACGAGTATCTACAAAATATATGGACATCAATAAATACAGCAATACATTGCAACAAATCAAGAAGCAACAATAGCGAGAGCTTCAGTACTTTTCTTCATAGCATTAAATATATATTTTGAAAGATTTCTAATATTCCGACTGTTATTACTTGACATGATGGCTACAAATTTATTTATAGTATCAAAAGATCTATTCAGGTTAAATTTACTTCTCAGGTCAGTATATAGAGGACAAATACACAAAAAGTGGTACTCTGATTCAACCGTATTATTATTACATATTTTACATTTGTTGTTCCCTCTATAACAATATTGTTGTATCTACCAGTTTCTATTTCTAATGAATGTCAAACTAAATCTTGACAAAGCAGTTCGATGACACTCCTTATCAATGGTTTCAATAGAAATTAACAATGACAGTTGACACAAAAATGACACAGAAAAGTCTCCCATATATATAGTTCAGTTTATACTCCAAACAAGTTCACAAAGCCGTGTTTTTACTACACATTTTTTAGGTAATTAAATAACAATTAACACAGCATAATATCCTTTATCTACGATCGTAAGCACATGATACTTGATTTTATGTGAAACTTTTGAAGCAATTTCGACAATTTCGTTATTTCTATAAAACGTTGGTAGGAATAGTCAAGCGCCGCGAATCATTGTTTGTGATATAGCGATCAAAACATGTTGTAACGAGAATATTAACTTGTTCAGTGGGAAGGGGGTGAGGCTAGGCGTGGCAGCCTCACTGGCAAGACAGCGGACAACGTCTTCGATTGCTTATTAAACTGGCAATCCGGGAAGAAATAGCGCTGGTTGTCAGAGTTGCCTTTCACAACATGAGACAAGACTCTGATAAAAATGCAGTTAATGGGCTCGAATTCGAGGACAAGCCGAAATCTGCATTTTATCAAGGTGTATAGCCGATGTGACTCTTCTATGTGATGTCCTCATACGCGGAATAGCCGATCGTGAGATACAGCTTGACCTACTCGGAGACAATGAGCAGAATATGAGCCTTAAAGATATGTTTAGTTTTATGAAGCTTAAGAAGCTGGCAAACATTCTAACTAAGTATTGGATTCTGCAAGTATCGTACATCGAAGGACCAAGTCGGAAAACTACCAGTCAAGGACAGCTCAAAAGCTGACCAATGTTTATATTATGGCATGCAATGCCAGAGAAAAGGCGCCCCGCCTGCATGCGTAAAACAGAGAGCATTACATATGGTCATATATGCAGCCTATATCATCATGACAATCATGGGGAGCATGTATGCCCAATAAGGACGAACACATACTTAATATGAACAATGGCGCTCACTATGAGAGCGCAATCTTTTACACCTTGTGTTCTGTGAATGGCTCCTATCTAAATATGAATTTTACCGTAATTGACTCAGAAATTAAAAGGTCCATCTGCAATAAAGACCATGTCTATAATAAAACTGTACATGAATTATATTCCATACCCAAACTGTTCGTGAACCCGATGGCTCATGTCACAAAAGGGGATTACGTTTCCCTTGCTTCTATTTGATATGAGACACAATTCACAGCAACATCTTCACTATCCGCAATGGCCGACACGAGCAGCTCTGCCTTGCAGGCTTTAAGGCAATACATCGTCTTGGTTTACGAAAATCGGACCTTTTACTGATAACATGATGCACACAGGCACATATGGTGGAATCAAGATCATTGAAGCGACATCTCATGAGGCGATCAATGTTGTGAAAACGAGACAGATGATATAAATCACAGACAAACTATTCCAGGGGATAATCCTGCACATGTGTGGATATAATCCCGTTCCCCACTGAGATGTTCAAACAATGCAATGCAATGCAGACACGACTTATTCCCTACAGGCGCATACTAGAACAGTATGCGGCTGCCCAACAGTGCCTCCAACAACCGCCAACACCGCTCAATACATGTGCACATGCGCAGCTACCATCAATGCATTAACCCCGCGGAAGTTAATGGTGGATGGATGCGAACCAATTCATTTACTCTTACCGGTACCTGTTCCCCTTCACTTGAAGCAAATGCTTGACCTTAATGCAAGGATTTGCATTATAGTATCAGTCATCGTTGTGCTGGCGACTTTAAGCTACTATGCTATCGCTACCCGTGAAACGCACTACACGATGTTACCATTTCACAAAGCCCATTCAAACCCAAAGGGAAAGAAGAAGACGGTGTTCTGCGCTTAAAACGGTTATCAAAGCGTACCCATCTGACAGAAAAATAACTCTTGTTGATAACTTCAGTTGAAAGAGATTCGAAATCTTTGACCAAAGTAAACCAGGTAAAAAGGAATCCTTGCAACAGATCGTTCCGAGACTGACATTAGATTTGACAAGTTCCAAAAGCACTGCTCCCGTCCCAAGGAGCAACCACTATGCTGCCACAAAGAGAATACCTCCACAAATTACCGATTTTAAATTATTCATTATCATAGAATACGACAACCGTGCTGCAGAATAGGGATCCCTCCACCCTTATGACAAGCCCGAAATACTATTCCTCAAAGAAGATTTCGCAACTGTGCTGATATCCATGATCTATTTCACCCATTCCCCTAAACTCATGAATGCTCTCTGTATAATTTTAACTGGGCTAGCGCCGCTAGCCTGCGATACGTCACTTGAGAACGGATTCGAACCACTGTTAGCGACGATCACATCAAACGTTGGTCGACGTAGAAGAAGAAGAAGAATAAGAAGAAGAAGAAGAAGAAGAATAAGAAGAAGAAGAAGAAGAAGAAGAAGAAGAAGAAGAAGAAGAAGAAGAAGAAGAAGAAGAAGAAGAAAAAGAAGAAGAATAAGAAGAAGAATAAGAAGAAGAATAAGAAGAAGAAGAAGAAGAAGAAGAAGAAGAAGAAGAAGAAGAAGAAAAAGAAGAAGAAAAAGAAGAAGAAGAAGATTGACTTCTATAAGTGCCAAAGGTGCCAATTGAAACCGTTGCAACCTTTTTGTCCCACCGAACCTTACTGCTCATGGTTTTATTTCACAATATTGTATTCCTACATATGATAGTAATGCTGTGGTAGAAATGGATCCATTAGAAATACAGTAAAATAAAAATAAAATAAACCTGAACAACTCCAAACTAATTCGAGACCTATTACTTTGCTAAACGTCATTTACAAGATAGCTTCAGGTAGCAAATAGATTGAAAACTGTATTAGATTTTTTTTATTTCTTAAGACTAAACTGGTTTTGTTAAAGGTTGGAATATAAGTGTAAAGACTTGATTTATGTATGATGTAATAAAATTGTGTAATGATAAGAAAAATCCTGGACTTATTATTCTGATTTACTTTAAAAGGGCGTATGTTTCTATATCGTTTAGTGTTATTAAGAAACTTAAGCATTATTTAAGTTTTAAATGGATGCGTGTCAGATTTGTTTCAGATAGGTAAGTGTTGTAGACAGGAAAATCCAATTTCTCCATATTTATTTATTTATTGTATGTGCAGAAATCCTTCCTATTGAGATAAGACATTGCAAAGAAATAAAAGAAATATGTATCGATAAAGAGGAAAACCAGATTTCACAAGTTGCAGACGTTACATCTTTAGAATAAGATGGTACAGAGAAAACAGTGAAAACTGTCATAGAGAAGTTATATGGATTCTCAAAATCATCAGGTCTAAATGTAAATTTTGATAAGACGCAGTTTGAATTAGAACACTTAAATATTCTGCCCGATTCAACAAAAACAATCAATTTGTTATGCGGAGATACTAGATTTAAACAACTTGGTGTACATTTTTATGTAAATATTAATAAAATGTGTGATCTCAACTGTGATGAGAAACTGTTGAGAGTGAAGAATAGCATTCGATATTGAAAAGAAGAAAATTAACACCTATAGGGAGATTTACTGTCGCAAATTCTATTTTATTGCAGCTGTTAACACATTTATTTATTAGTCTACCTAATCCATCAAATGCTTTTATTAAACAGCTCATAGTTTGTATGGGATGGATGTCAAAAGTACAGTATTTGTAAAAGACTTTACAACCAGTTTTTAAAAGTTTTTATTGGCAAATCGGCATCTTGCTTTTGGCCATTTGCACATTTGAGTTCAACTTTCAGCTTCTTATTAAACCTGTAACATGCCGACTTATTTTTGGCCTCCCTTCTCTTGTGCGACTTGATCATAGCTTCTTTCCGGGCCACCTATGCTGGACGATTTTGGAATTATTGTGGCGATGTCGGTGGTGTCAATCCAGTATTGCGTGGTCAATTACGTGGGAGAATGCCTCCGGTCCCATCTAGAACTCAAGTATACACATCACCTTTAGCCTGTAGTCTACTCGCCGTCCTTCAACGCCACCGATATACGAACAACTCGAACGAAACTTATTTATACTCGCATCCGGACAAGGCCCATTCGGCGAGTGCTCCGATATGATTGATAGTCATTTTTGTTAGTGCAGACATAGTGGTAAGAGCTACCCAGGTTCTTCAACGTGCAACAGCGGGACCCCCGTTTAACGCCCCTCCCGAAAGACGAGTATCATTTGTGTTGTGTTGCGGCAGTGAATCGAACCTGCCATCCCAGAATTGACCGTCAAGTGTGTTACCACTAGACCTAGAGTCCATCACATCCGGGACGAGCTGTATAGGCAAAGTCCTATTTTTATAAAGTATACAACTCAATTAAAATAACGCAGTCCGGTAAACATCATAGTTAACTTATAACAAAAGAGCCCAGAAAATCCCACCCACAGTTCAACACTGAATTTCTAAGCACTGACCCAAATTCGAATGTCGCCATGGGGACGTAGGTGGCGCTCTAGGCTAACTTGCCGTTGCATTAGATATCGGTTGTAGATTACTCCATAGAGGCCCACTTCTGGCGAGTGGTTACGTGGAGAAGAAGTAAAACACAACAATGTCTCGTCTATACTTGACAATTTATTTGCAAAATAATCAGGCCATACTGTGTTTTGATTAAATAAAACTAGCTGCAAAATATACCTAAATATTTACAAAACGGTGAGAATATAAGATCACAAAAATAATTCAGTAACCAAAATACAAGAGGCCAGAGATAACAGCACAACGCTTCAGTAAAACAAATTCAAATGATTAAAAACAGCATGAGTGGTAAAATATATGCGCTTGTAACATACAAATAAGTGTAGATCTGTTTTGATGTAAATTATGAAATTTAATGACAAATCTTATTTGTTCATAAATAGGCCAAATTAAGGACGAACACTTCTCCACTACCATGGATTTATAATCTAAAGGCAACAGACTAATCTACAATTAGTATTTCTAATTGTATCACATATTATGTTTTCTATAGCACCTAAAAATATGATATCAATACCATGGTTATAACATTTCTGAGAAGACTTTACAACCAAATTGTATTCTTATTATCCAGTGTTTAATTTCTAGAATATAAAGAAAAACAAAAGCCAGAGAATTGTATCATCAGGCAGGAATTTTCAATTATAAATTTCATTCTAACTTGTATTAAATATAATCATAACAAATCCTATTTAAATGGTTTGAATCTACTAAACATCACAAATTGAATAATATTTTTCTATAGTTCCATGAAAATTCCTTTTCTTCTTTCAAACAACATTCCCATACATGGCAGTATACTGATTTAAATAATGATTAAGTGAGATACAAAGAAAAAAGATCAACAATTTTGAGAATTAAACAAAACTAAATGTAAAACTGAAGTTGGTGAGCAAGCATTATGATATGGGCTAATCAAGATCCTAAAAATATATACACTGTAAACAGTTCACAAAACACGTTTAAAACAACACAATATAGCAAAAGGAATGAACACATTTTATAAATCATCCCTGGTTAATATAACTGTACATGTACATGTATCTGGTGGGTTTGAAAACAGAAATTATCAAAATATGGCATTTGTTCAAAAAACAATTTGTTCAAATGATTTTTAATGAAAACTATTATCAGTGTAAAACTGATTCATCCCTTCCAAAACGTTTTCTTTAACCTATCATGAAACGATGGTATATCAGTTCAATTACTATCAAAACTTTATTATGCTCATGCTAAATTGAGACTTTCTTCATGTTTCAGGTAAGGTATCTGTTGTACAACATGTTCAATACGGCCTGCCAATTCTTTAATGCTAAATGTTGATGCCTGACTCCGCTTTCTCTACGTCTGGAGTCGAAGTTTGAGATTCAAAACCCAAAACTGCAAATCTTCATTTCATTGCATAATTGTTACTCAATAATATTAAAAACCATTTTATGGTAAAACTCTCAGATATGATACACATAATTATATGTTTTTGACAAAATAACTATATTGAAAAGATTATTTTTACATTTACGATCGCTTCTCACCATTTTAATACGGAGTCACCAGAAATCCAGAAAACACGTAATTGTTCACTTGTACATCAGACACTTTAAGGGACATCATAGCGAACATTCTACGGTAAGCAGTAATAACAATGACAAAAAACAAAACAACAACACAAATGTAACAAAAGCTTCTTGTAAAAACAATATCTACAACCATTGGCACAAGAGCAAGTGAAAATATCATGACAATGAAAGGCAGTCAGTTAAAACTTCATGGTTTCAAGGAAGGGCATAGCTCGACCAGGCAGCTTTTCTATGTGGGTTTGGGGACATGGCCCCTTGATATTTATTTACAGGTAGATGGTCGGAAAGTTTATTTTGATGTGTATTTCAAAGGGGAAAATACATGAACATGAACACTGACTTTTTGACATTTTACTTTAGAACCTTAGAGGTTACACCTGTCATTGCGATTTTTGTTGGGAAGAAAGTGTAGGTCGCAGCCTACATGGCCTATAAGGAGTGAGACCCCTGCTTGTGTTCCTGTTTATTATTTAAACCATTTCAGATCCATTGTGAATATCAAGCATCAAGTATTCATGTACCAGCTGAAATGAACTGTTCAATATATTTTAACCTGGCTAAAGTTGCTCAGCATACATGTGGCCTACATGTACATGTACCTAGTGTAACATAGTTGTGTAGTGTAGATATGTTTAATGCTGATCAATGTGATGTTATTATTATAACTGAACTATCTTTTATTATAATACAAAAACACATCAATAAGTAGTTTTGTCTTGGTAAAATCTTATACATCCTTGAAGAGGATTTTAAACATAATGGTACAACTGATCATAGGGTTAATGTTAAAAGGCCAAACTGTACTAGTTAACATTTACATACAGGTTTCAGTTCCCTTCAACACTTACCAAATGAAACTTTCTCTGGAAGAACAGCAGAAGAAAGACTTCAAACAAATTTATAAATAGCATTATTGTCATCTCACCTGCCACACTGCATCAATTTCCAAATCTATCATTCTTGGAAATCTCGTTTTATGTTTTGAAACAAACTGACAGATTTATAATTTAAAACAAACCGTTTGACAGAGGACTTCAGACAATACATTAATTTGAATTTGATGTGAAAGTTTAAATTAATGACAATAACCCATGGTCATTACCTTAATTAACATTAGCATGACTTTTACTATATGTAAGCAGCATCACTAGTCTATTTACCTACGTTTGCTATGTTGGTCATTATTTATAACAGTAATATAATGCAGGGTTTGTAAATAATAAGATATACAGCAGCTGAACCCATTCTGGAATACATTTCCAAAGGTACATGTGCATAGTCTATAGGATTTTAGCTCAAGATAATGGAAGGGTGTTGCATCCTGTCCTTTTTGGTAACACCTTTCTGCCCTCATTGTGATCAACATGGGCACCCTTGAACCTTCATTGAATTAAATACTTTAGGTTATCAAATATTTCCTTTGTTTTGGGTAAAACAATAATATGATTATAAATACAATGTACATGTAAACTATAAATATTGGCATTTAAAGCTTACATGTAATATTATTTCATTTTCAAGGTTTCTTAACATTTTCTGTAAAATTAAAATTGTTTGCTCTCTTCACAGCCCAATACAAGGTACCCGGTACTCTTTTCTCCCTTAGCACCCTAACTCTCTTTTGCAGCACCAAGTCCCTTTTTTAAAACCTGGCTAAAACTCTACAGCCTATGATAAAATATGTTACTATTACCTACATGTTTCTAGGCTGGTGTTTGTACAATTCTACTTACAGTATCCAATATACTTTAACTTACGATATGATCATTTTAATACTACATGTAAATAGTTTTTATATAAATAAAACTTGCACAACACTCTTAAAACTGTTGGTCCAAATATTTGGAAAGTAAAACCATTATTACAATATCACCTTTTTTCTTAAACTATTCACATGCATTTGCCTCCTGATAATTCATGCGAATTTTTCAGTAGCATTAAACCACACTCTTTTAACACTAAAATTATAAAGTAAGAACACCATCTTAGTGTTTATGATACTTATCTGGTTTTAAAGCCGACCTTATTAGTTATTCAAAAACTTACATTTGTAATTTGACAAAAAAGGATTTAAAAACATTAATAAATTCATAACTTTCAATAAAAAATGAAGCTAAAATTTTTGCTCAGCAAAGATTAAAGAAAATCTCAATTTTTTTCTCCTTCAAAAATCAATAATAACAATCAAGCTAAACAATGGCCAACAAGCTCAGGCTACATTGTATATGAATGGGTAAGCAGCTGTCTACCAGTCTTCTGACTTCATCATCATGCGGTTATTGCGACGTGCGGGTGTGTTCGCGGAGGACTGTCCGTGCATAATGGCTGACATCTCTGATGCTTGGTTCTTCTGGTAGTTTGTCATTGCCTCGGGTCGTGTACGGTATGGACTGCTTTGGGGGCGACTGTAAGAAGCAAACAGTTCTGTATGACACATGGTAGTGGCTTTGAATAGATTTCCAATCACGAAAGGCTACCTGTTATTTCACTGAAGCAAAGATATTTATTGAATTCATGTCACACTAAAATGAAGTTAAGCACTAATTTTTACCGAAAATGCAAAATTTTAAAATCTTTTTACCCCCAAAAATGAAAAAACAACAACACTTTTTTGAGTTGCCAGGTTGCCTAGCGCAACAAAAAACAGGTTATTTTATATTTATAACAACAGGTTAATAAAATGAATATTTTGTAGGGTGTTTCCTTTAACTATCACTTAGAGCGAGGAATACTGTGGTAATCATTATACATATCAAGCATAGAGGAATTAAACCTGCTCCTGTTTTTAAACAAAATGGATTTCTTTATATTTTCAACTGCCTGCTTCATTTGATCTGAATAGTCTAAAACTGAAGAACAGAAATTAAATTGGTGTGGCCTATTCATCAATCATAAGCACCCCAAGCAGACGCTAAGGCCCGTCTGTTTTGAACAGTCGTCCAAGCATCTGACCCTAGTACAACTAATCCAATCCATGAATACCGTAAATGGCTGATTATAAGACACACTTTTTCCCACAGATTTCGATTAAAAAAATATGCCTGCGTCTTACAAACAGGAATAAGCTTTTGACATTTTTTTGAAGTTGATTTCAGCCTTTTTGCTATTAAGAGAAATAAAGGGGGAAAACTTGTCTGTTTACATTTATTTAAAATCAACACCCCACATCATTTCAATTTAGTAAAAACGGCAGCTGAAGATCAGGTGAGTTGAAAAACATTAATGACGGTACATGATTCTGCTACAACTTACATGATTTAAACCTTGTACATAATCTTTAAAATAAAATAACAATTGAACCCATTTCAAAAGTCCTATTGATAACTATGATATGAAATAAATTTATGCATTAACCTTTTTCTGACAAGATAAGCAAATTCTAACCTAACGGTATTTTTGTTATCACATTTTGTACTTCATAGCGTCAGCTGAATTTATAAGAAAAACCAATAATAAATTAGTTTTGAAGCAGGTCCATTCTTACGGTGTGGTGGACTCTTGCATCTGCAGCGGCTGTTTTGGCGTACGGACAGTTGGTGGCGCTACCTCCCCTCTCATCAGATTTCCGACAATTTCCGACTGCTGTTTGTCCGCGATTCCCTCAGCCTCAGGCCGTGTTCGCACTGCTGGGGGAGTTTCGTCCCATCTAGAAAACCATTTATAATTAATTAAAGGGGCTGTACTCCGTATGATGAAATAGCGAGAGAAAAAAGAAAATTGTTGAAAACCGACATGAACTTGGTATCAACATGTACAATGCATTGAAACTTACTACATGTAACAAAGTACCACATAGTTTACAATTAATTTATTTTCACAGTTTTTTTTTTGTATTTCTCCTTTTCAAAAGATTACTAGGTATGTCTACCTAGTAGAATTCATTCCTTATGCGTGATTGGCTAGTCGATGTTATCACGTGATATTACCAAGTTACGTATATAGCTTAAATATTCCAACTGATCAGGGTAAGCTTTCATAGCACAGTGGATACAACACTGGACTGCAATTTTGGCGACACCGGTCGAACCCGGTCTCCAATTCGATTTTTTATACATTTTGGTATTTTTTTGACAATTATGATATCAAAGAGTAAAACATTTTATTAAATAATTGTCCTGAGATTTGTAACAGAAAAAAAATAATTTTGGTGCCTATCTGGTGAACAATTCCTTTAAAGAGTTAAAATAATTTAATATTTATTATTAAGAGCTATTCAGTATTATTAATATTAACATAAAAACATGATTATTCAATATAATCTGAAACATGATAATTTATGTATCAAGATGTGACAAAACAAAATGGAAATTTCTGTGAAATATTTTATGATGATAGTACTTTTACTTTTTGTACATGTATATATAAGACAAGATGCTTATCGTGTCTGCTTTTTCTCTTTTGGTCAAAAGGCATATGGTAGCAAACATTTTATCCAGCATTATGGAGCTTATAAATTAATTGCTACATGTGTTCCTTACTATTGTATAAGCAAACATATTTACATGTCTCATGGTAATCTTAACAGTTATTAACAGTTTGTAATGCGGTGTTGTTACACAAAGGCTACGACAATACCTGAACATAAACTTAATTTTTTTTTTCAAGTTTAAGTAATTTTTTTTTTTATTATAATTTTCATTAATGAACAAATATTAGATATATACAAATACTCACCCTGCTCCCTGTGACTCCTGGTGCAGTACGCCAGTCTTCCCTTCCTGCTGGGTTCTCTGCCCTTCCATACGCAGCAATGGACCCATTCCTGCCCCATTGTGCCTTTCTGCCACAACATCTCCACCAAGGCCCAACTTCTGGGGCGGGGGATGGTCAGGTGTTAAATTACCGTAATTATCCATTAATTTATTAACCGTCCCATGATTCCTTTCTGCATACTCCTCCGCTTCGTACCCATGAACTTTTGGACCGTGTCTAGCTTCCACGGACATATTACCATAATTGTCAATTAAGTTTTTCATGGCTCCACCTTGACTCTGTTGAGCAATATCGGATGCTTCCCCTGTTACTGCCCGAGGGTGTATGGTTCTCTGTGGAACAGGATCTGCATAACCACCCATGATATCTGACATGCAGCCCTTATTTGTGTTGGCATTTCTACGACCTTCATCTGTAACGGCCCTTCCTACAGGCCGCGGTGAATTATATCCATCGTCTCCACTGTAGTCAAACCAGCGCTCCATATTACCACGATTTCTCTCCGCATAGCTCTCGGCCTCAGGCTTGACTCTAGGGTGTGGCTTTGGTGAGGGGTCGGGAAAATATTCTCCATTTACTGTCGTCATGGTGACTGGTTATTTTAAGATGGTCACAAGAGGATTTTGATTGCTAGGTGGATTTAATTATCTTAATATTCTTCACATTGGTCTTTCCTGTAAACAGAATAAAGACATTGTTAGACAGTTATTTCTAGGAGAAATTTCTAGGAGAATTGTAAAGACCAATGACTTTGTTGGTCAGAATTGACATGACGCTTAAATGCCCTTTATCATTACCTACTTTGTTTAACAAAAGAATATATTGACTCCAAGTCCACATACATTTACTTAACCATGTAACTACATTAAGTCCAACATAACAAACCATGTAACTTAACATGTAGTCCAGCATAACCCTGTAACTACATGTACACGAGTGCGAAACAGTGGCTCCAGCTCTTTTAGGAGCTGTGTATAAAAAAGAGCCAATGACACTTCCGAGCTAGAGCAAAAGAACGGATATCATCATAAAACGCAAGTATGAGTCGTTATTTTATCTAATATCACATTTATGAGGGCTTATTTGAGAAATCGGGGAATGCAGTGCTAAATAAATATGTTTAAGCTTCACACGTATTTCGGTTATTCTGTAAACATATTGTTTATGGAGTTATAAAACCGATTCTCCCATCAAACACATGCATGTTTACAAACGAAAGTAGAACATTTTCACCAATTTTCAGCTGAATTTTACTCAAGAAGCTTACATTTAAGATAAAACCAGTATTATCCAGTGTTTTTATTTTGTCGGGAATAAAACTGACCGCCTGTTTACCGGAATAAGCATGTTTATATACTCTTTTTCTGGGTTGAGCTGGAGCCAAAAGTCAGGGAGCTGGAGCCAAAGCGTGGAGGCTGAGCCAATACACTGTATAATAATGCACGTTTTGATGAGAAATATCGGCAAATTCCGAACGCTCAATTCTTTATTAATAAAGATTACTAAAAAAAAAAAAAATGTTATATGTATTACTCCTCGATATGTTCCAAGTCAGAAAGTCAGATGTGCAGCAAAAACTGGGATCTATTTTGTTCTGTTAGATCTATGTTTATTCATTTATTTTTATATATATAAGTGGGCGAGGATACTTATAAGGTGTTTATTTTTTTAAGTTATCGTAATAATAAAGCAAACCTGTTTGGTGTAATATTATGATAAATTGATTAAGTTTGACAATATCTGCATCTTAAAAGAGTTAAGGGATTTCAAAAGGTGTTTGTATCAAAGTCGGATGGTAAATAAAAAATGCGATGAACTTCCATGTACAACTTTTAAACCATAATGTAAACAAATACATTAATTTTTCAATGACAAAAAAATGTACACTTAGTCCATTTGTTTATTGGCTTAATATCGGGTGCTAACTTATGCTGTATTACAACCTTGCTGGTCGAGGAAACGATGAATTATTGTAAGAATGCACACTTGTTTTCACTTAAACTAAGCCAAGCTTGCGTTTAATGTCGGTAAATTATGTACCTCATTTAAGGAATTAATTGCAGGGTCGATGTCATTATCGGGGAATGAACGCAATTGGGCTGGTCAAAGTGTGTGGAGTCGAAAGGACTCCACGCATAGTTTGACCAGCCCAATTGCGTTCATACCCCGATAATGACATCGACCCCGCAATTCATTCCTTATATTTACACCAATAGTTCATTATTTCATTTAAGAATTGTTAAAAAAATACTTCATTTCATTTAAGAAAACCTTTCACTAATCTTTCTTACCCATTTTGTAAATATAGCGACCGGACTGTAACGGGAAACATTTTTTTCAAATGACGTCGCAATAACGCGGGAAAAGATCAACCACTTGAAATCACTTTTAAATGTAAACAAGAGCACCGCGGAGTGGGTGCCAACGCTCGTCTGATGAAATTCCAAGTCGAAAAGGGGGGATAACTCAATATTAATTAAAGGCAAAATTATATGACCTGCTATAAACATGCATAGTGTTAATAGGAACACGTGTAGCAAGTTTAATGTGAAAATGTTGAACGGTTTTTGAGTTATGAGGTAAGGTTAAAGTTTTTGGACGACGACGACGACGCAGACGCAGACGCAGACGACGCCGACGACGCCAAGGCTATCACAATAACTCGACTTTTTTTCTTCGAAAAACAGACGAGCTAAAAATGAAACAATTATGGCAACAATACATATAATAGATTAACACTTTCTTAAATGTTGCAATAAGATAAATAGTTTTCATGTATATTGTTATGCGATGAATTGCGATCCGCACATATCCGAAGATGTTGCGTTCATCAATTGATAAACGCAATTGCCGAAAGGCAGTTCATTTAAGGAATGAATGTTTAGGTGTAAATATTATATATATATATATATATTATATGTATATAGCAAATATTAATCAAACGTACAGAAAAATAAGAAAATAACACTAACACGTATTCAATCCGATTGGTGTATTAGCGGTCATTTAAATTCTAAGTTGATGTAATTTAGCACATAGTTTACCAGTTTTTCGTCTATCTAATCTTTGTTAAATGACACTCTTTCTTTGATCCACTACAATTAATTTATTTTGGAATCTGATTGTCCAGAGTAAAAAACTGGTCAAGAAACAGTAACCATATAATTATATAGATGTTGTGAAAGGATTGTTTAGCTTCATCGACATTTCTGAGATTGTAACACCCATTATCAGATGAATTGCATAAAATATTCATAAATAATTATATATTTTAAAAAATACAACAATATCTTAATACTAGTTATAAATACAGAACTTCAACTATTCCAAATATGCCGAGTTGAGTGCATTATTATACAGCGTTTTGGCTCAACCTCCACGCTTTGGCTCCAGCTCCCTGGCTTTTGGCTCCAGCTCAACCCAGAAAAAGAGTATAAACATGCTTATTCCGGTAAACAGGCGGTCAGTTTTATTCCTGACAAAATAAAAGCACTCGATAATACTGGTTTTATCTTAAATGTAAGCGTTTTGAGAGAAATTCAGCTAAAAATTGGTGAAAATGTTTTACTTTCGTTTGTAAACATGCATGTGTTTGATGGGAGAATCAGTTTTATAACTCCATAAACAATATGTTTACAGAATAACCGAAATACGTGTGAAGCTTAAACATATTTATATGGCACTGCATTCCCCGATTTTTCAAATAAGCCCTCATAAGTGTGATATTAGATAAAATTACTAGTCATACTTACGTTTTACGATGATATCCGTTCTTTTGCTCTAGCTCGGAAGTGTCATTGGCTCTTTTTTATACACAGCTCCTAAAAGAGCTGGAGCCACTGTTTCGCACCCGTGATGTAGTCCAACATAATAAACCATGTAACTACATGTAGTCCAGCATAACCATGACTGTAACTACATGTAGTCCAGGATAACCATGACTGTAACTACATGTAGTCCAGCATAACCAGTAAATCTCTTCTGTCAATTGTAAAAGACTTTCAACTAAACTTACTACGCACATACCCAATATTTTCATAAACTGATGAACCAGGGATGAGCCCATATACTTCAAAATTCAATATCAATATTGTTCAAGTTCACTTTGGAATAAAGAAATCAATTTGAGTCTTGGTTGGTGCATTTCTAAATATAATAACATATACGGTTAAGGCAGTTTTAA
Source organism: Mya arenaria (assembly GCF_026914265.1). Lineage (NCBI taxonomy): Eukaryota > Metazoa > Mollusca > Bivalvia > Myida > Myidae > Mya > Mya arenaria. The sequence goes on along the minus strand of NC_069136.1, from coordinate 6,966,136 downwards.
TACTAAAATAACAAATAACTTAAGTGGTAACTTTTACCTGTTGAGCATTTGACAAGTGAAAAAAGTCAATGTAAAATATCCATTTCAAAACAAGCACAATACATGTCACCTTTAAGGCTTATTCACTTTTAACATTAAAATATTAGCTACAAAACTTTACAAAAATTGTCAGTGATTCATTTTCAAATCTGCCTGACTGCGTTCCCCGGACTCGCGTATTTCAGAACCATGGGCTCTGAGCAAAAACAGACAGTCCCAAGCAGTTTGTGCATACATTACTAAAAGAGGAATGAGTCCTACTTCTGCACATGTATAATGAGCTCCCTATTAGAATTGGGAAGCAGAACAAAATGATTCACTGATTTAAATCCTTATCAAATGAGACATCCTAACTTCCTTCTTTAACAGCTAACAGTGAACTGTTTAAATTTCCCAAGGCACTGACGATGCTAAAGAAATAGCTTTCAATTTCTGTCAGTGACATTTGAAGATCCAGAACATTTTGTCAGACACTTTACTGGGAATGTTCCATTATTATGCAGTGAAATATGCATGAATAACCACTTAAGAATGCAAAAAAATGTCTTTTTGTTTGTTTTAATTCACTTAAGCATAACAAACGAGATGCTTGACATCATGCAACAATGATGACTTATTATGTTTAATCATTTACACAATTTTGCACAGAGACAAATTCATCTAAATGTAATTATTCTTTACAGCAGTGACTGTAAGGCATTGTAAAATAAATTAAATCAATCAAGAAAATCGCTATAGCATGGAGGATGCATATATTTTGAATAAAATTTATACTTTGTGAACTAACACATTATTTTAACAAACATACCATATAGAATGGCCGCATATATATCCTGTTTTGTACATATTATGCTTAAACTGAATCGCATATAGGTGGCTGAGATGTAAATAAGTAAATAAATATACCTTGAATATCAACCAAAATAAAAATTATTTAACACAATGTCTTTCAAATGACAAAATTGTTATTCAAGTCTATAGTTTGTTATATTTCAATACCTGCAGCTTACAATTACAGCAGAATCTACAGTATTATACCCAAATATCAAACATTATGGCGATTATAAAGCCAGAAAAATTAAACGGCATGAAATCATACTTGACTTTCTTTAAGTATTATAATCACAACAAATATTTCGTTAATCCTGAATTTGCCTTAATGAAGGCTATAGTTTCTATAAATTCTGCAGTCACATGTAAGTTAAAACATTTAATCTTTCAAGAAAATCTTATCAAATAAGAAATGTTTTTTATGTTTTACAAATCTGAATACTAAGCCACAACAGAACTATTTCACACGGTTTTAAACGTTTTTATATAATTTATCACTTCTCTTTACAGCAATCAGATTGTGCAGGTTTAAATTTTCACATAGGTAAAAATTACTATAAAATTCAAATTAAACATCAATTGACAAATAACACAAGACATTATAGATTGAGAAATGTGGCACATACCATTTCCCACATACAGCCACAAGTTGTTTACTTTTAGGCAACAAATAAATTTTGCATATTTATTCCATTTTTGTTTTCTCTATTATAATACTTTGTAAAGATTCAAACTTAATTAATCTATCCTAAATAGAAATAAAATATATTATTGCTACTTACTGCCTTAACAAAATCCATAGAAATGAAACTATTTGTATTTATTAAAAAAACTGAATTTCGATTAATATATTTCAATAATCATCCTCACAATTCAACATTTGATCAAATGCCGATTTCAGATGACACTTTGACGAGATACAAGCAAAAACATTCATACCTTTCACATTCGGACATGAAGATATGCATCACACCAACTGTAACATGCCCAGAGGACAACAATCTTAAATTGAGGATTGTAAATGAAACTCAATTAATTTCGGTTTGACACTTGAAACAAAAGTCATCCGGTATTGAACAATGTAAATCATTAGCATAGACCACAAGAAAACGCATTCGTATGATAATTAATGTAATCACACTATGTTGTTTTTCCGTTTATTTTTGGTTTGTAGTTGATGCGTATATGCAGGTGTAAAAGGATGTTATTGTTGATCAAAAGACTTTATGTAGCTGATATGTTTTAATTATCATAATATAACTGAAAAAGTAAACAAGTTCTACAAGTTGCAGTGAAGTCATGAAGTCAAATAATTTATTCATTCAATTATGTTGCATACATGTGCAAAATAAAAGAGGATATATTTGTAAAATGTTTTATCTTGATAAAGTAATAACAGATATTATATTTTATGTTAAATTGTCTATAAAAGCGTACCAAAATGTTCACATGTTCATGTATGTAGTGTACTTCACAGATAAAAAGACATCCCTGTTATTGAATTGATAAGCTAATGTAAAAAACGAATGTAAACTCTGTATTTCAAATTTATTTTTTGGTTTTGGTTCAATACAAACAAAATATCTGTAGAGTTCACCATGTACTGTCAACAACTTAAAAACCTGAGCTCCGTAGGTCTACAATCACGGTGTATAAACATGCACCAAATAGAAGTTGGCACACAAAACTTAACATTATACTTGCTATCAATACATCTTGTATTACTTTTCCCCCATTAACAATAGTCCAATAGATAATAACAACAAAACCATATGACATTACATGTCGCCATAATACCGTTATTCAAATTAATCTGGCTTTTTATAAGAAGACCCTATGTTTAAGATAAGAACAAGACCTATTCATGCATACAATACCATGTTGTATAGAAATGATGTGCTTTTTTATTGTTATTTCATGATGCATAACATTAGCGACTGAAAACGAGACAGATTCATATTAATCATATCAACTGATATAATTGTAAGAACAAATTCATACCAAAACTGTAGTTGAATATTGATTAATTCTCCTTTACTGTTATCTTACTTTCAGGACTTATTGGGGAATATTTTGGAGCTATGACCAATAGAGGCCAATACCAAGAACTTCCTACTGGGAATATTTGTATGTAGATGTAGATGGTATTAGGTAATGGGATAAGAGCAAAAACAATACATAAATAAAGTATGGGTTACTGAAATTAATCGAATAATGCTCTTTATAAGCTTAATGGGAAAGAATAATTTCCCTTACTTAGTCCTTTTGAGGCCATGAAAAAACACATATCTAAAAATTGGCTGTATCAAATGCTCATCTGGGCTGTGGGGTCTGCTGATAAGGAAAAATATAATACTTTTAAGGCCGAATATCGGGTACAAAAACAGCTGATAACTAGAGCTATCTCCATCGTAAAGTATACCCAAAGAAGCCACCTGGGCACAGGAATGTCTGGTTGTGGTAATACAAGGAGTAAACTGTGAAAATAAAAGAATGTGCACAGTAGCCTATGCCAAGCAACATCCCTTGGAAGTTTCATGAGAGTATGTGCAATATTTTTGGTGCTACATGAGACAAAAAATATTTTTCTGACCATTTTTTACTTATGAAAGGTTCAGAAAATGTGCAATAAAAGCAGGTGCACAAATTCCAATGATGACCAATGTACCTGTACAGTTTTAACAGCACATTTAGGTGAAGAGTTATAAAAGGGTGCTTATCTCTGCTTTTTGATAGCACCATTCTGCCCTCATGAAGACAACATGTGCATCCTTCTGCTTTCTTAGAATTGAACGCTTTAGATAATCATATAGGTTCTTTTTTTTTTCTTAAATGGCTTATATTTTAATATATCTCATAATCTGGCAATTCAAATCTAAAACTACTTCAATTAACCCATATCTTACATTTTTTTGTCTAATTTGAAATTATGTAGGTTCTTCACAATCCCATACACAGTGCCCCAGATAAGCTGCATCTTTGCATATTTCACTCACAAGAAATTGCCACATATGCAATAAATGTCATCAACGAGCCCTAAGGTGACGCAAAATCTTTTTAATTCTCCCACCTTTCACAATCATTAAGCCAGCTTTGTTTACTTCCAGAATTCATCAGTTTTTGTATCACACAGAAGCTTCTTAACTACAGCGATTAAATTTTTGCTTTGAATCACGTGTTTACTTGCGATCATGATCACATCAGCAATCTTGTCAGTTAGGTGCTTCCGCGATAAGGTATCTGCATGTTCAAAACAAATTATGTACAAAGGTGGACGCAATTAGGTGTTTGCAGGTTCGAAACATGTTCTTAAGTTTATCTAAAACAACATTGTCACTAAAGCAGTACTTACGGCAGATTGGGAACATACATGTACAAAAAAAAAAAAAAATAAGGGTGTAAACATTCATAACAAAACCTACATGTATTGGAAGCAGTCGTTCTCATAGTTGCTTATTACTTACAATAACTATTTAAAATCTGAGTAAAGTACCAAACATAAACTTTAATATTGTAATATGCGAGCCTAACAAGGCCAACGGATCCCTCAGAGAAAAGCATGCTCAACCCTGAAGGGGTCGACTGGTCTTTCTATACACATATTCTTCATTCACACAGAGTACTGGATATGCCAATTTGCATATTACGTGTTCCTTTTCTACAGCAGCATTCCCTTTTTGAAACCTCGTTACTTCCCTTGAGAAGGTGAAATATATTCAACATCATAATGAATATTTTATATACCATCTTTTACTAAGTCAAGGGCCATAATACTTCGTAGCCGGAGTAAAATTAGACAGAATGGACAGATGCACAACAGCAAATGCTAACCAATATACATAATATTATAAGTACGGGGTTAGTAGGTGACCCGATATGGGCAAGCTCGAGCCCGAATATTGTTTCCTGCACCATGTATATCCCATTTCGGGTGACCTACTAACCCTGTATTAAACGTAAATATAACGTCGAAAACCCGTTTACATGTTTAAATGTTTCATTCATTCATCGGAATCTGAAAATAGACCCCATTTTTGAACCAATATGGAAAAATATGGGGTCACCGCGTGACCAGTCCTGGACCAATGCTGTTGCGTCATTTATGTTGAAGGCGTGATATAAACTTAATGGCGTGATATAATGTAATGAAATTTTAATAATGCGCATAACCTGAGGAGCTTTAAATGCAAAATATTATTGGAATGGGACCTTATGCACATAACTCCTTTTTAGTTATCTGGGGGTATAAAAAGGCCTGAATATAGTAAAAACAACTTTTGTAGGTATCAAAGGTCCACACACCAGAAGCTAGATTAATATGTGCAGTGTTTGGTCAAAATTAACAATTAAAATTAATTTGTTTGTACAATCTAGACGCTATTGTATATTGTATTGGTTTATGAAAGATACGGCCCATAACAGACAGGACCTAGACAATACAGCCCAGGTTAAGAGTCCGCACAACCTGCTTGACCTTTCAATCTGACATGTATTTTCCACCAATCTGGGAGTGGACATATGGTTCGCAAATTTGGTCATTTAGTCTTACAAGCTGTCTTAATTTTTAAGCTGAGAAGTCAGTTCATTCTATGCAGGGCCAAATGGTCTCACAATTGGAGCCTTGAGCTTTTCAAATCTGGGACATATCTTAGTCTCAGTGGCCAAGTGATTAAGCATCCGCCTCAGAGTGGGAGGTCATGGGTTTGATCCCTGGCGTCATACCAAAGACGTTTAAAGTTGGTACAAGTAGCACCCTTGCCTGGCGCTCAGCATTTAAAGGGTATTGCTTGGAAAAGAGGTGTATTCAGTACTGGTTTAACCCAGGAAAGTTGTAACCTGTGTATTGGTGCTTTACACCGAGCATGTTAAAGCACCAAGGGGTCTCTTCGATAAAGAGCTAGGGTATCACACCCGGACTTCCTTGTGTCTCACCACTGTCTCTTCAGCGTGCGGTCCCTTCAGCAAAAACAAAGGACCCAGTTCGAAATAAGTGCTTGCACTTTCACAAGCTTCGAGATAGACCTCGTAAAAACAATTGTAACAACTCGGCCATGGCCGAAGTGTTTTGATTGTTGTGAAACTGTGAACTGCAGCCTTACAGGTGCCCTTCATGTATATATCGTTATGTTTTGACAGAATGAAATGAAGAAAACCTCATAATTATTCGTTGTATATTTAGTTTTTGTGTATGGAACTACATTATCTGGTAATATTTCTTATTTTCATGACATATAATAGACACAATATGCTTTAACCCGGAATCCCGGTCTGAATAACTACGGTCCACTTTAAGTACAAAACAATTTGTACGTGAAGGATTTGCCATATCAAAAATCGTACAAAAAATCTTTCAACATACAATTATTTGGACTTAAAAGAACATATCTGTGCAAGGTCTTGTTGTCCCTTATTCGATGAGATACGAGTCTGTCACTTCTGAATCACTGAATGACTCTCTTAGAGAAATAACATTATATACCTGCATGTCCTGTGTTTAAAACACACAGTACTAAATCAGCTATAAATCAGCAATGATGTCTAGGAAAATAAATATTCCTATTTTAAATCATTAGGAAAACTTACAACTTGGAAGGGAAGCTACTCCCGTGAACCAATATTACTCAGGGACCGCAGACATAACATACACTTATATTTCTGATGATTTAAGAAGTTACGTTAGGGAAATTGGTTGAAATTTAGATCACTTATACTAATAATAATTGTTAGTTATATCAGAAAGAAACGTATCTTTGATTCTGCTTAAAATCTTCATAAAAAGAGATTTGCTTACCCAATTAAGAACTTCAAAGTATTTTGCCGCTTTTCCGGAAGAGGTGTTCCGAATTGCTTTCACCTGTCAAAACCCACTTCCTGTTTACATTAGTTACTTGCACAGGTGAGATATTTTCCCATTTATTCTTTATTTGAGATTTTAATAGCTATTTTTTCCATGGTTCGATGTTTAATTAATTATTGTTTTCAGCTATGAAGTTCGTGATTAGTTGCACAGTTAATCGCATTCAAAATATGAATGAACAGACCTGATGTGATCAATGTGTGTAAATAGAATGTAGGACGAAGTGAACCACTTCCTAAGTGAACCAGGACTAAGTGAACCACTTGGTGAGACGAAGTGAACCATCTATATGTTATATAGGGAATATTCTCTTAATGAAATATTATGTTTCAGAGTTTATTTTCCTGAGTATAAATGATTTAATAGATGATATGGATAAATTGTTAATCATATCAAAGTGTTTATTTATTAGAATTATGTATTTTGATATAACAATGTTTTGAAAAAAGGAAAAGAAAAATGAAAAACAAAATACCTTTTTATTTAATCCTTATAATGAATATATTATCAATACATCCTACTTTGTTGAATTTTATTCCATATATGTTCAAAAATTCTCTATGTTTGTTATTTACACCTCAGTCATGTACCAAAAACAAATAAGTGTGGGTGTTTCATGACATTTCGGCTGGATCCATCTGCATTTCGCTAGCATTTTAAAGATAATCTGAGCCTATGATAGTAATAAATATCATACTGAATTTTGAAAACACCTTAGTAATAGCCAATAATGTTGAATGCATCAAGTAATAAATATCATAATGTTTATGCATCTCTTGTATTTATGTTACTATCATAAAATAGCTACTATACTAATTGTCATGAAGCTTAAAAGTCAATTTCTAACAGCTAAATAAACATCTTTAACAGTGTAGCAAATGTGTGAAGTCTTGCATTCAAATGGCGATAATTACTAGTTATTATCACCTTTCAGGCAGTGTGCCATCACACAATAGCCACTATATAATACATATGTGGTTCACTTGGTCCTGAAATGGTACACTAAGGAACTGGTTCACTTGTGAAATGGTTCACTTCGTCCTGCACCCGTGTAAATATACCTTCATTCTTTTTTATTAAGTTAATTCAAACCCTTAGACTATGATAATGCATGGCTGTGTGAGAATTGTATAAAAATACTTGAGAAAAATGGAAGCTGTTTAAAATATTTGATATAACTAGATTAATTTAAACTGATGCATACTGGTAAACGAAGATGTTATATTGCAGAAATACTTGGAACATATTATAGTCCTTTACATGCACATTCATGTATATAAATAATGCACCAATTGAGAATGAGAGCAGTCTAGTGACTGAAGTTCCTGGCTTTCATCCTAAAGCTTGTTGGTTTGTTTAAACTTATATATTGTACAATGATTGTGAAACAAGTTATTACAATATTATACTTATCACTCTTGTTGGCACAATTTTACATGACAGTATGAGTGCACCAACCACTATGCTAACCGAACAACCAAAGCTTGTTGGTTCAATTTTAATCAGGGTTTCTCTTTTTCTATTGCCTCTCAAAACGAACATGAGTTCCACCAGGAAACAAACTCGAGCATGACTTGTTACTCTATCAGCTTTCTTCACAATCAAGCTAAAACAAATTAGTTAGAAATAATTGCAGCATGTATGGCTTTTGTAATCTTTATAAAACATGAACACATAATACGGAAAATTATTCAGGCTGGACAGCTTACCCTTAGGTGTACTCCCAAAAAATTGTTGCCAGTTTACCAATCAATGATATGTAATACATGCAGCGTAAATGCTGACTGGGTGTGTGTCATGCATTTTTTAACTGACTGATTTCATAGAACAATGACATTATACCCAGTACATTGTTTGAACGGAAAATAATATGAGATTTACATGTAACCATAATGTATAATCTATTGTACTGATGTTGTTATGTCTGTACATGTATTATCAATCAAAATTGATAAATTGCAAATAACTTAAGTTCTCACATTCTGGATCAGGTTGTGTCATATCAAAATACTTATAGAAATGATAGATAATGTTAGGCCTTTTTTTCTTAGCTGTACAAAATGTGATGGTTATGTCAATGTCATTCATCCCTGCAAGACAAGCGTCTCAAGCAGCGGCTTAAACCTTAGCTCATGCGTCTCCAAAATTTTCAGGATGATATTTGCTGTTAATATTAAAATATGCTATTTTGAAAAACATCAAATTTGCTGCGTGTATTATAAAAGAAATTCAGGTAAATCATTTCCTTCAATCTAGTGTAAATCCTCTCAAACCTGGAGAACTTGAGTATTACACCAAAGAATATTTCATTTCACACAGCCAAACATGCCATATTTATTTGATTTATATTCAATAAAATCATTTATCCTTTTTTTCAGAAACGGTTGATTATAGATACATCTAGGTAAAATGACAGACTCTAAACCACGCCCCTATCCAGGTTATAATCCAGAAGGGGTGGACAACAGTCCGAGGCAAGTGGCTCGTGTCAAACCGGAAGCTGAGGGTTTTGCAAATAGAGGTCATGGTTCACTGGACTTATTTGCAAGAACTCCAAGATATATTGATGATCCACAGCCAGAACCAAGATGCCCTGGTAATTCTGCGCGACGGAATTACGAAGTTGGGCGTCATGGGACTGTCAATGCCCTATTGTATGGTCAGGCAACTCCACGGGCTGACTACGAACCTGCCCCACGTGTTAAGAGTGAAGCAGAGCCTATTGCTGAGGCTCATAAGGGTAGAGCTACCTCGGCTTTACTAAATTCTTATGGACATTTGCCGACAGATGATCCCAGTGTACCCAGAGTAAAACCGGAAGCAGAAGACACTGCAGAGCAACATAAGGGTGGAAGGATGAACTGTTTATTGCATGACCCGAAAAAGCTCCCTAATTCAGCTCGCCCTGTCCCTAGGGTTAAAACTGAGGCTGCAATGACAGCCGATCAAGGTAAAGGAGGACAAATGAATAAGACCATGCACAGTTATGGTTCTTCATCATCTAGACAAACATATGCACCGAGGGTGAAACCGGAAGCATCAGAAAATGCTGAGAAAGGCAAAGGCTACATGGGGACCCTGTTTGGAAAGTATGGCAAGCTCCCCACAGACGTGCAACCGGTCCCAAAAGTCCGCGGGGAGGGAGGGGAGAACATGAACCTAGACCAAGGCGGTCGAATGTCACGACTTATGTATGAGGGGAGCCGGCTTCCACAGGACCCTAAACCGCCACCAAGGGCAAACACCAAGTCCGCTAAGAATATATTAAAGGCCAGTAGGGGTCAGATGGCTCAGATATTCGCTGAGCAGGGTAAAAGACAAACTGTTGCAAAAGCAGGTGTGCGTTCGTCCTCAGCTTTGGGGGTTTACTAGTTTTTGACTTTATTTATATTTGCAATACTGAATTGTGATCTTTTGTCCGTTTTCTTTTTAATCATAGAAATTATCATACATGTTTTATAATACTGTTTATATTTTATCTGCTATTGATGTTGGTTAGTACTTATCGTTTGTTCATAGATAGTAATCTTATCTTTTTACCCCTGTGGCCTTAATGTTGTTGCATTTTAAAGAGTTTTTAAAACATAGTTTGATATATAACATTTACTACTGTTGTTTGTTGAAGTATTGTTAACGGTAATGAACTTCTAGTCTGGATATATGTATCCAGTTAGAGCATCCGATATACAAAAAGGATTTTTGTTGTATTGTGCCGTTAGGTATCATGTCAAACCTCTATGTCTGGCCCCTATATTTTAAATGATTTTAAGTGTAAAAAGCTTAAGATGCTTATTTCATTAGGAAATCTTGATTTTAATTAATAAAAATTAGTTTATCATGTTTTAGTTTATCATAAAGATAATTTCCTTTTCAAGTAAAAATTATACCAATACAAAAATAGTCACTTTGATCTTGCTTGCTATGAGAGACTTAAGGTGTTCTTTAACAATGGGGCCTGGTGACCCCATATACTTTTGGTATCATTTGAAAGGGTATTTCATACTGATAAGTAGTATGTAAAATACATGAACAAAAACATATTGATAAAGTTCTTGCAGTTTGTGTTTTTCCTTGTTTATTTCAAATGAAATCGAACATGATTCTGCCTATTTTGTATCTTTTAGGGGCCAAAAAACCTTACTTGTGATATCTTTCTCAGTATATACTATATGTTTTACATACATGTATTCATTCTCTTCATGGGATTCCAAGTTCTCTACTCATTAAACCTTTTAAAATGACACCAAAATAATAAAGGGTCAAAAGGCCTCCCAAATTAACATATTTGTACATGGGTTTCCTTCAACTCATCATATATCACTTGCATTGTGCTGATAAGCATGTTGGGCCTTATACTAGTAGCTGTTATTTCTAAATACATGTAGTATATTAGCTGTGATAATCTGGGGCCTTTAAATATGCCTGTTGCTTTCAAAATATTGTAATACTATAACATTTACTGTTGATACTACAATATTTACTCTGTCTCATATCAGACTGTACAATCACTCGTACATAAAGGTATATTTTTGCATTCTTATTAGTTTTTGTTTTGTTAGAATAGTGCAATATGATTCATATATTTGCGGGCATTTTTTTACAGACAAAAATGCTTATTATATAATGTCATCATTACCTTATTAATAAATAGTTCTGTAAGTTAAGAAATACATGTATCAACACAATGTGTATTATCATCTTTTTACATTTCAAATATTTTATATGAATAGCAATATTTTTAAACAGTTTTATTGCATTTACATTTGAGGACATAGACATCATTCTGAGATGATCCAACAATTATGGCATATTGTTTGTGACATATTTTTTTTAGATGTGATAAATCCTGCGAGTTTTTGTTGCTGGTTTTCACACATCTTTTGTTTATAATAATGCTCAGTATTTCAGAACAAATGTACTGTAAAAGAGATTGTTTACCCCCAAAACGATATATTATTTAGATAAAAGAGTTATAATTTATTGTAATGTACGTGCGAGAAATAATAAATGTAATAAAATGATAGGATGGTTCTTTTTTTCTGTTTGCCTTGTATTTAGTTCCGAAACATTGATAGTCAAGTCAAAGATTGGTGTTTTTGTGTGCGGCATCTTTGCCGTTTCTACAGTCTTGTTGTCGTTGTCATCAGGTTTGTGTCATTGTTAACAAGCTTCATGTCATTGTCGACTGGCTTTGTGTCGATGTCAAAAGGCTTTGTGTCGTTTTCAACAACCTTTGTGTCGCTGTAGGCAAGCTTGGTTTCGGTGTTGGTTTACTTGGTTTCGGTGTCGGCACGCTTTGTGTCATTGTCGACAGGCTTTGTATCGTTGTCAAAAGGCTTTGTGTTGTTGTCGACAAGCTTTGTGTCATTGGCGGCAGGCTAGGTGTCGTTTTCGATAAACATGGTGTCATTGTCAGCAGGCTTGGTGTAAATTGGCGACAGGCTTTATGTCGTTGTCGGCAGGCTTGGTGTCGTTGTCGGCATGCTTGGTGTCGTTGTCGGCATGCTTTGTGTTGTTGTCGGCAGGCTTGGTGTCGTTATCGGCATGCTTGGTATCGTTGTCGTCAGACTTGGTGTCGTTATCGGCATGCTTGGTGTCGTTGTCGTCAGACTTGGTGTCGTTTTCGGCTGGCTTGGTGTCGTTGACGGCAGGCTTTGTGCCGTTGTCGGCATGCTTGGTGTCGTTGTCGTCAGACTTGGTGTCGTTGTCGGCAGGCTTGGTGTGGTTTTCGGCATGCTTGGTGTCGTTGTCGGCATGCTTTGTGTTGTTGTCTGCAGGCTTGGTGTCGTTGTCGTCAGACTTGGTGTCGTTGTCGGCAGGCTTGGTGTAAATTAGCGACAGGCTTTATGTCGTTGTCGGCAGGCTTGGTGTCGTTGTCGGCAGGCTTGGTGTCGTTGTCGGCATGCTTGGTGTCGTTGTCGGCAGGCTTGGTGTCGTTATCGGCATGCTTGGTGTCGTTGTCGTCAGACTTGGTGTCGTTGTCGTCAGACTTGGTGTCGTTGTCGGCAGGCTTGGTGTCGTTATCGGCATGCTTGGTGTCGTTGTCGTCAGACTTGGTGTCGTTTTCGGCTGGCTTGGTGTCGTTGACGGCAGGCTTTGTGACGTTGTCGGCATGCTTGGTGTCGTTGTCGTCAGACTTGGTGTCGTTTTCGGCTGGCTTGGTGTCGTTGTCGGCATGCTTGGTGTCGTTGTCGACAGGCTTGGTGTCGTTGTTGGCAGGCTTGGTGTCGTTGACGGCAGGCTTTGTGCCGTTGTCGGCAGGCTGTGTGTCGATGTCGGCAGGCTTGGTGTCGTTGTTGGCAGTCTAGCTTGGTGTCGTTGACAGCGGGCTTTATGTCTGTGTCGGCAGGCTTGGTGTCGTTGTTGGCAGGCTTGGTGTCGTTGTTGGCAGGCTTGGTGTTGTTGACGGCAGGCTTTGTGTTGTTTTCGGCAAGCTTGGTGTCGTTGACGGCATGTTCGGTGCCGTTGTCGATAGGCTTGACGCCGTTGAAGGGAGGCAATAGAATAGCGAAACTCGTATTTTGGTGGCCGGAATTTCACATGAACGCTTTCTGCATTTCATACTATAAACTATAAACTTTGTATCTCCATATGTTATTTGGCCGGACACGGTTCGGACACGGGTCAAACGCGGATCGGACACGGATCGGAAACGGGTCAACCGCGGATCGAACACGGTTCGGACACGGATCGGACGCGGTTAGGACACGGATCGGGCGGGGGTAGGCCCCGGATCGGACACTGATCGGACGCGGATCGGACTCCGGTCGGACACTGATCGGACTGTGATCGGACGCGGATCGGACACTGATCGGACATGGATCGGACGCGGATCGGACCGGATCGCACACGGATCGGACACTGATTGGACAGTGGACACTGATCGGACGCTGATCGGACACTGATCGGACACTGATCGGACGTTGATGGGACGTGGAGCGGATACTGATCGGACACGGATCGGACACTAATCGGATACGGGTAGGACGCGGATCGGACAATGATCGGACCCGGATCGCACACGGATCGCGCACGGATCGGACACTGCGTTCAGATTTGTAACATATGCGAATTAAGATCGCCGAAGAGCGTAACTTCCCGGTAAAATGACGTTACACCAACGGAGGGTCGTTCAATGGGACATGCAGACGCGTTCTGGGATTGACATTTATTAAATATAATTATGAAAAATTGGTTCTGATTCATGTATTGTACAACACTACAGGAAATATATATATCCTTAAACGCTTTACAATAAGTTACATTTCGAAGCACGAACGTTAAATAGAAACATGGAAACCCGTTTATAGCGCATAACTAGCAGATGCCATTTATATCATCAACTTGGGCGATTGGAGCAATATTGCACAGTTTAATTGGCAGTCAATACAACACAATGGTCGAAGGATGAGTCCTTAAACACCTTAAACCCTTAATTGGCAATGCCATGATCATTTTAAATGTACCGGAAACAAGTAAAATTTGTTTGATTTCACTTGTCTAATAGTCAGCGATTGTAAATTACGTGGACTGGTTATAGTTCACGACGATATGACGCATGTATTAATGTCATCAAGTTCACGCCTCTGGCATCCTTAAGGGGACAATCGTTGTAAAACAAGACAAACGAACTTTATACACAACAATACACTTGTAGGTAAAAGCTAGGTTTCTTATTTTATTTCTTTAACAAAAACATCGAATATTCGAATACCGATTTTGACACTCGAATACCAAACGTTTGATCGAACAATCGAATATTCGAACATTTGTTTGCATTCCTATTGGAAATGGATCGGACCGATGATCGGACGCGGATCGAACGCTGATCGGACACCGATCGGAGACGGATCGAACATGGACGTACACGGATCGAACGTGGATCGGATCGATGATCGGATACATGGGTTATAGACCCAATTGTATCTAACTGGTTAGATTTTAATGGACGTGGACAGCGTGCACATGGAATACCGCCATTAGAAAAAATATTATTTGATATCATCTCATAGTTAGAATGTCATTTAATTTCAATAGTCACAATTGCTTCCCACATTTACAGATACAAATGTTTGATTATTATTCAGTCATGAGTCATTTCCATATAGAAAAACGTACATATTGAGCAATAATAAGTTTCATTCCCCGTATGCTTTGCTTTATGACTGTTTTTTTTTTTGGCAATTTGGTGCATTGATTGTTTATAACTTATATAGCTTTTTTATGCCCAAACTTATGGTCCGTCCGGTCGAAAATATTATGCGAACCTGTGTCATTAAAGACCCCAACACTGTTTGATCTAGAGTCTTGAAACCTTAAAGGAATGTTGATGAGATGATGAAGTTGTACACCTGGGGTTTCGTTTACAGCTGCACAAAGTATGGGGAAGTGTGGTCCTTCCAACTATCAAAAATGTATTTTGTTTGCATACTTGAGTGACCGATTTTTTTATATGGATAGACATTCATTTTTGTTTGTAAATAAATTAGAGCTCGTGTGAACATTTCATGTGTCATTTGACGCAAGTGGGGGCATTCGTGTCCTATGGACACAATCCTAGTTAACTTGCGTTTTTTTCTATATATTGTTTAAGTCACTTCCTGTCCGCTATGACCGGTGACCCCCCCAGCTGTTATTAACTGGTTCGTTTTTTACGTACACGTAGCGCCTACATGGAATACCGTCGTTATTGTACGGTAATGGGATTTAAATGTTCCCAGATTCATCTATTTATATGCTTCATAATAATCACCATTTGGCATCAAGTTAACACAGAGCGATAAATAGAACATAAAACGGATCCATGGACCAAAAAAGGTTGGATACTTACCATAAAGGTCTGTCGGGACAGTGGAAACAAAACATTTATTTTATTGTGTCCCAGAATAGAATCAGTATGTGTGACATTTTTTTTAAATAACTGTGATCCTTATAGTTTTTTTCTGTAACCCTACAACGGTTTAACTACAGTGTCCATTCAACGTTGAAACTGAAACGTTGTTTCAACCTTATTCCAACTTGTTTCAACCTTATTTCAACGTTGTTATTTCAGCGTTGTTTCAAGCTCATTTAACCTTTTTTCAACGTTGTGTTAACCTCATTTTAACGTTATTACAACCTATTTTCAACGTTGTTTCAACTTCATTTTAATATATCTCAACGTTGTTTCAACCTCAATTCAACGTTGTTTCAACCTAATTTCAACGTTGTTTCAACCTCATGTCGACGTTGTTTCAATCTATTTTCAACGTTGTTTCAACCTCATTTCAACGTTATTTCAACCTATTTTCAACGTTGTTTCAACCTCATTTCAACGTTGTTTTAACCTCATTTCAACGTTGTTTCATTCTTATTTCAACATATTTGTTTTATTATGTCCAAAACAGAAATCAGTATAATTATGTGACATTTTTTTAAATAATTGTGTTCTTTATAGTTTCTTTTCCGTAACCCTACAACGGATTACTACAGTGTCAATTCAACGTTGAAATATCAACGTTGGTTCAACCTCATTCCAACGTTGTTTCAACCTTATTTCAACCTCATTTCAACCTATTTTCAACGTTGTTTCAACCTAATTTTAGCCTATTTCAACGTGGTTTCAAACTAATTTTAACTTATTTTCAACGTTGTTTCATCCTCATTTCGACGTTGTTTCATCCTCATTTCAACATTGTTTCAACCTCATTTCAACGTTGTGTTAACCTCATTTCATCGTTGTTTTAACCTTATTTCAACGTTGTTTCAACCTCGTTTCAACGTTGTTTCAACCTCATGTCAACGTTGTTTAAACCTATTTTCAACGTTGTTTTAACCCCATTTCAATGTTAATTTAACCTATTTTCAACGTTGTTTCAACCACGTTTCAACGTTTTTCAACCTCATTTCAACCTATTTTCAACGTTGTTTCAACTTTATTTTTACTCTTTTTTTTCAATCTTATTTCAACCTATTTTCAACGTTGTTTCAACCAAATTTCAACCTATTTTCAACCTCATTTCAACGTTGATTCAACCTATTTTCAACGTTGTTTCAACCTCATTTTAACGTTGTTTCAACCTCATTTCAACGTTGTTTCAACCTTTTTGTGTTATTATGTCCAAGAATAGAATCAGTATATTTATGTGACTTTTTGTTTCATCCTCATATCATTCTCGTTGCAACCTCATTTCAACGTTGTTTCATCCTCATATCATTGTCGTTGCAACCTCATTTCAACGTTGTTTCAACGTTGAAGTTTGACCGTTGCTTCAACGTTGTTGTGCCTGCTGAGAAATATATCTTCTTTGAAGACTTTAAATGACCAATCTTATGTATACATGACATTGACCTTAAAACCGACATGGATGTAATGAGGTAGACCCTAGATGTTTTATTTTCAATTCTTGGTTGCTACAGAACAAGAGGAACATTGTGTGCATTTTGACTGGCTATACAAATTAAATAACAAGACATCCTTTCTTAAACATACTCATTGTACAAACAATGCCCGTTGCGTTTTTTCACAAATTAACTTTAACAACCAACAGCCTTGTACTGCCAGACAGCATTTGTACCTTAGTACAAATATAACAACTTATTAACTCTTTACCACCAAAACTGGTGTATCAATATCACTTCAGTTATGGAGTTATTTTAACTAGCCGAAAAAACAACACAAAAATAAATATGTAAGAATGCCCTGAATATGGGTTAGCCTTTTTTGCCGCCTGCTAGAAGCCACGACATCCTGCCTCCCATGCTCTTTCTTGCAATTTCCTCTCCCGCCGAGGTAATCCGCGCAACCCCACGACTGGATTGCGGAAGTCTACCATAACTTCCCATAAGCACGCTCATGGTCCCCTGTGACTTTCTATAATTTTCTTCCCCCTCTGACGTCACGCGCGATGCTGGCCGGGAGGACGCCGGGGAGCCGTACTCGTACAAGAGGCGGCCGACTTGTTTCCCCTTGTCAAGTTCAGCATTGTCATATGCATCGTCCTTGACCCGTGGCACGGGGCGGTTCGAGCTCGGAAGCCGCCCGGGACTATGCACAAGACACTTCATACGGCCACCTTTGTGCGGTTCTGCCATTTGTTCCGCTTCCGGTTTGACCCTTGGAGCGGGTCGAGCTGAGGGAGTGTTATTCCCATAGGAATTAAGAAGCTTTGCGACCGGCTTTCCTTCATGACTTTGCGCAATGTCTTCAGCTTCCGGTCGCACCCTCGGCACAGCTCGCGAGGATAACGGCGTGGCGTATTTGTGGATGTACTTATTCATTCTTGGTCCCGCTCCGAGCTGAGCAGTTTTTTCGGCTTCCTGTTTCACCCTAGGGACAGGGCGATCCGACGCTGGTAACTTTTTTGGATCATGGATAAGATTCTCCATCCGTCCTCCCTTATGTTCTTCTGCGATCGATTCCGCTTCCTGTTTAACTCTCGGGGCTGCCTGTGGCGATAATTGGAGCTTCCCTTGCTTGTGAAAAAGTTCTTTCGTTCTACCTCCTGCATGTAAAGTGGCGGTAGCCTCCGCTTCCGGCTTAACACGTGGTGCCGCCAACGTTCCTAGGTTTAAGCGCGGAGTAGGGCGTCCGCCAAACAGCTTACCGACTGTTCCTTTTCCGGCCTCGTAATTCTGTCGGGCAGAATTACTCTGACATTTTGGCTCCGGTTTTGGCGTCCGTGTAGTCTTGGCTCCGTATTTAAGCTCAAAAGTACCACGAGCTTTATTGGCATTACTAGAAGCTTCCGGTTTCACACGAGCTGCTGGACCAGGGGAAAGAGGAGCTGTTTCCTTTTTATATCCCGGGTATGGGCGTGCCGAGTCAGTCGCTGTCATTTTAGATGGAGATCTGTTAATGAGTAAAAACTAGAATTAATGATCATACTTTATTTAGTGTTAGTCCTACATTTTAAGCCAATCAAGGGCGCTAGAATTTTTAAATGTTTAATTTCTGAAGAACCGTTACTTAAATTATTGCCGAAGACTACTTCGGCATGAAATACAAAACAGGTAAATTACAATAACGTCGCATGCCATAGCCACGCTTACTGTTTGCATAATTATGCAAAGGCGCATTTTCAGTTTCAACGCTGATTTCAGGGGCGAATACAGAATTTGATATTAGAGGGGTCGTACGTTTTCAGACTTGCGCCACTCAAACAAAACTGAAATTTGTTTTGTTAACGTGTTGGCAAGGGAGTGGAGGTACTACCGGCCAAAGTCGATTTGAGGTTCCCTGCCCCTTGGATCCGCTAGTGGATTTAAATTACGTCACTATATATGTGTAGGTCTTGCAGTGATTGACATGTCTTTTTGACAGGAAGGCATACTATTAAAAGCGATACAACTTCGGGGGTCCCCTCCCTTGGGTTACTTTTTCACGAAGAAATTACTTACTTAACTTTAACCTTTACAAAGAAGTGCTATTTTCAAATGAGGTGTTACACAGAAACATCATGATAGTTTCAGTGCTGTACATTATAAGCATTTTCAACTTTTATAAAGCTGTATATACTAGATCTACCGATCCTCCGCTGTTTAAACCCTGACGATGCAATGTCGCAAAGATACATGATGAAAGTATAAAAACAACAGTAAAACCGTGGTAATTCAATAGTTTGTTTATCAGGAAAATAAGAAAAACACATACTGAAAACAATTACAGAAAATAGCATCTGTATTTAATCAAAATGACTCACCTCTTTTAACCTAATGCATATCCCAAAGTGTTCAATACCAGTTTAAGTTAAACCTATAGGAATCTTTAATATTTCAAGAGTATATTCCAATTCCCATAGCTGTAGAAAGTACACTTTCAGATAAACAGATATGATGTACTAGTAAACAACGTATGTAGTATAAATGAACTTTGCTTCAGTTCCTTGAATAATTAGTCTCAAAAAGTTATAAGAACAATT
Source organism: Mya arenaria (assembly GCF_026914265.1). Taxonomy (NCBI): domain Eukaryota; kingdom Metazoa; phylum Mollusca; class Bivalvia; order Myida; family Myidae; genus Mya; species Mya arenaria. The sequence continues at coordinate 6,946,510 of NC_069136.1, read as the reverse complement.
TAGTTCCACAATTATATATGTATAGGTTTAAGTTCGATCTAAAATATCAGACTAGGCATATTGATCGGATATGCTTTAACAAAATAAACATTAACCAATCAATAGATTTGTTCTAAACCTATTAATAAAACTTAATGGTAGAGTAGTTTCTTATGCCAGAAGCCTAAATGTATATTAAACCACACCTAAAAGCTATCATGGGCTGAGTTTGCGTGGTGGAGGATAGCAAGGGATGAACCAACAAGGGTAGTCTCTGCAAGGGAGGATGGGGAGTCCCCGCAGGGCAGGATGAAGAGCCAAAGAAAGGCAGAATTTTGAGACCCAGCAAGGCAGAATGGGAAGTCCCCACAAGGTAGGATGGGTAGTTCCTGCAAGGGAGGATGGGGAGTCCCAGCAAGGCAGGATGGAGAGTCCCAGAAAGACAGGATTTTGGGACCCAGCAAGGCAGGATGGGAAGTCCCCACAAGGTAGGATGGATAGTTCCTGCAAGGGAGGATGGGTAGTCTCAGAAAGGGAGGATGGGGAGTCCCAGCAAGGAACGATGGGGAGTACCAGAAAGGAAGGATGGGGAGTCCCAGCAAGGGAGGAATTGGAATCCCAGCATTGAAGGATGGTTAGTCCCAGCAAGGGAGGTTGTGGAGGTCCAGAAAGGGAGGATGGGGGAGTCCCAGAAAGGGAGGATGGGGAGCCCCAGCAAGGGAGGAAGGGGAGTCCCAGCATTGAAGGATGGTTAGTCCCAGCAAGGGAGGTTGTGGAGGTCCAGAAAGGGAGGATGGGGAGTCCCAGAAAGGGAGGATGGGGAGCCCCAGCAAGGGAGGAAGGGGAGTCCCCAGCAAGGGAGGAATTGGAGTCCCAGCATTGTAGGATGGTTAGTCCCAGTAAGGGAGGTTGTGGAGGTCCAGAAAGGGAGGATGGGGAGTCCCAGAAAGGGAGGATGGGGAGCCCCAGCAAGGGAGGAAGGGGAGTCCCAGCAAGGGAGGAATTGGAGTCCCAGCATTGTAGGATGGGTAGTCCCAGCAAGGGAGGTTGTGGAGGTCCAGAAAGGGAGGATGGGGAGTCCCAGAAAGGGAGGATGGGGAGCCCCAGCAAGGGAGGAAGTGGAGTCCCCAGCAAGGGAGGAATTGGAGTCCCAGCATTGTAGGATGGTTAGTCCCAGCAAGGGAGGTTGTGGGGGTCCAGAAAGGGCGGATGGGGAGTCCCAGAAAGGGAGGATGGGTAGCCCCAGCAAGGGAGGAAGGGGAGTCCCAGCAAGGGAGGAATTGGAGTCCCAGCATTGTAGGATGGGTAGTCCCAGCAAGGGAGGATGTGGAGTCCCAGAAAGGGAGGATGGGGAGCCCCAGCAAGGGAGGAATTGGAGTCCCAGCATTGTAGGATGGGTAGTCCCCGCAAGGGAGGATGTGGAGTCCCAGAAAGGGAGGATGGGGAACACCAGCAAGGGAGGAAGGGGAGTCCCATCAATGGAGGAAGGGGAGTCCCAGCAAGGGAGAAAGGGGAATCCCAGCAAGGGAGGAAGGGGAGTCCCATCAATGGAGGAAGGGGAGTCCCAGCAAGGGAGAAAGGGGAATCCCAGCAAGGGAGGAAGGGGAGTCCCATCAAGGTAGGACGGGGATTTCCAGCAAGGGAGGAAGGGGAGTCCCAGCATTGTACGAAGGGTAGTTCCAGCAAGGGAGGATGGGGAGTCCCAGAAAGGGAGGATGGGTAGCCCCAGCAAGGGAGGAATTGGAGTCCCAGCATTGTAAGATGGGTAGTCCCAATAAGGGAGGATGTGGAGTCCCAGAAAGGGAGGATGGGGAACACCAGCAAGGGAGGAAGGGGAGTCCCATCAATGGAGAAAGGGGAGTCCCAGAAAGTAAGGAAAGGGCGTTTCAGCAAGGGAGGATGGGGAGTCCCCGAAAGGGAGGCTGGAGAGTCAAAGCAACCGAGGATGGGGAGTACTTGCAAGGGCGACAGGATGCAACGGGTACATCGCCAAATGGATGCCCGTATGCAGAATGAGTTTACACAGAGGTAAATTCTCCCTTAATACATGTTAAAAGAAAGAAAACCATTCATATAGCATAATATACGGTCTGATGATGAATTAAGCAAGCAGGCAATTCGGGCAGCAAATGATGTAGATGTATATACATGATCATATTGTATGCAGTGAGCATGCCCAGAACCTTACAGATAATCCCGCCACTACAGTAACATCCTGGCAGTTGTAATAGAATAAAGCATAGTACAACACGTATCGTGTGGACTCTCTCGATATATATTGCACGAACGGGGACGAACAGTTGGTAAAATCCCCGACAAATGCCCCCGCACCCCAGGGACAAGGTAAAAACACGGCTCATTTCCCCGGCTATCCCCGGTATACCTCCGGACCTTGAGGGGGGGGGGGGCGGGGCGTGGTTACATGGTTACAATTGACATAACATTCACCATTCCTGACATATACATGACATCATGACATGCATGATTTATCAAAACAACGTACATAATAAGTTGTTAAATTTCGTTCAAACATTGGAAATAATAAGTTCTCGTTTTGGTAGATTGAGTACTGCTCAATTATCTCGAACGGGGAGTTTTATGGGTGTTCGGTTCGCAAGACCGGGTGGCCCAGTATTAAATTTTAAGAGGAAAGTCAGACGGTCCCGAATTCGTTAAAAATATTGTGAACTGATTTTTTTAAATGTACCCGAATCATAGGCGTCCCAAATTTGATATATTTTAGCTAAGTTGAGAGTCTGCATATCAAATACCGCACACTTGCGCATCCCGGCCAGCATCCCCACGGCATCCCGCCGCGATCCCCTGCAGCCACCACCCCGAATTGTTCAAGTGACTCCATGTCGTTACAATTATAAGTATTTTGAATTCAGTACTTCATTGTTATTAAGTGTTCGATCCCCATGGGGGTTTTCAGTTCTGTTTAAGATTCTACTTTACCATGATTTTTGCCTCGGAAGAATGTTCTGGAAAAAATTTATTTGGTATATACGGGCAAACCTCTTTAATCTTTGGGATGGCCTTTTGTAAAATTTATGTTTCCTTAAAAAGTTTTTATGAACGTTTCACCAGTGCTACGATATTTCTGAAATAGATTATTGTGTGGGGATAACATTTCAACCTTTTGTGGAAATAATTCCGAAAGTTTTGTTGGATTTAGTTTTGCCCATATACTATAATGTGTTGAATATTTCATGCGGATCATAAAACCAGGATCAGTGAATATATTTTGTTAACATGAGGACATTATTCTTTAGTCGATGTTTTTAAATGTTCACATTACTTACTTGAAATAACATTTGTAAAACTGCTAGAAATTAAATCTATAATTGTGTTGTTAAAGTTTCAGTTGTTTTATCCATTATTTGTCTACCGAATATGCTCGCATTTGAAAGAGTTCTGTGTAAAGACCGCCAAAAGGCGTTGTACACCTTCAATATGCGACTACAAAATCGAATACTGTTTCAGCTTAACGTATCAACGTTACAGTATTTAAAACATTGTACACCGCGAAAGAAAAAATGTGCATCGGCCGGGAATCGAACCCGGGCCGCCCGCGTGGCAGGCGAGCATTCTACCACTGAACCACCGATGCTTACGAAAAAGACTAGCTATAACAGCCGATATAATATTAAACTTGCTGTCAATCAATGAAAAGCTTAATCGGAGAACCTCTGACTTCACCGTAATTTCCGCCATATTGCAACAAAGCAGGTTCCCGACGCGATTGATTATCAATCAACGAACTTTTTGGGCCCACCTGAGAAATATTTATTAAAAGGTATTTTCTGGCTTTTAATTACATTTGTTTTATGTGCCCAGCCTATGAGCTGCGTCTATTTCCAGCGAAATTGCGTTTCGCTAAAGTTGGGTTCGAGTCTCGAACCCACTTGCCGTCACGGTCGGCTGATTATGAATGTAGAGACTCGAGACTCTGGTCGACTAGGTTATTTTATTTAACATTATTTGTGGTTTCATACTTAACTGTTAGACTGATAAAAAGTGTCAACAGTTAGTGAATTATAACACCGTGCAAGTTTGAGTACATGTGAGGAGCATGCACCCATCAAGCTATTGATCAAGGGAGGTCACTCACTAACTGTAGGGCCCTATCACAAAACAAAAGCAGAAATGAAAACAAGTAGCATGACATTCTTTGCTGCAGGTACTTCAGATACAATGTAGATAGGATTGACCAATCGTTTTTGGCAACATTTGCTTGAGCTGCCACTGATTTTCATTGGTCTGCGCACAATGCCACTGGCATCGACTACACTGGTATTGTTTATGCATTCGGATTGGCTGAGATCTGTTATGAAATCTTTTACTTAAACAAGGATTTTGACCTTTTCAGTTTGTGATGTGAGATACGCAGAATTTGGTATCCAAGGAGCTGTCAGATGAGATATGGAGGGTGGAACGCTTGACTTCAATGATCTCATGGACACAGGAGATGAGTTTCCCGGCTTCGAAATCACCAAGTTCACACCTGTCAATGGCAACGGTAAAATAAACATTATGTATTGTTTTTTCTTATTTAGTTCAAATGCAAAATTAAATTGAAAATCAAGTGCTAAAATTTTTATTTTTTTTATTTTTATTTTTTAAATTGAATTTGATGTTTTTTTGCAAGAGGATGTTTTTAGATCTTTTTGGGAAACATATGTTCTTTCAGTCCTTGAAATTAAACTTTTGGATGAACAAGCCCGAATTCTTATACTTTTGCTTGGCATCAAATTTTTGAACAAACCCTGCTATATAAAATTCAGAATTTGAGCAAGCCCGAAACATATTTTACCAGTGCAGGGCTAGTGGGCTTGTGTTAATTTCGACCACTGTTCTCTAAGAGATGCGGATTGGGGTTGAATTTTCACTTAGTTTAAAGCTGCACTCTCAGAGATTTTCTGTTTTACAACTTTTTAATTTTTTGTCTTGGAATGAGCAAATTTTTGCGTAAATATCTGCAAACCAGTGATAAAAGACTGCTGACAAAAGGTCAGATCGCAGATTTTCATATTTTCGTTTGAAAATTATTGTTTTACGGCTAAAACCGTTACTAATAGTTTAAGAAAAATGCATAAAACATCAATTTTGGAACTTAAATATAAAAATCTGTGATCTAATTTTTGGTCAGCAGTCTTATATGACTGGTTTCCATGCATGCTCGCATAAATTGGCTCGTTCCAAGACAAAAAATAAAATAGTTGTCAAAACATTCAATTTGTGAGAGTGTAGCTTTAAACACTATATATTTTACAACAATTGTGAAGAAAGTTATGATACATGAAACTTATAATATGTCACTTGTTGGCATGATGTTACTTGAGAGTGCGGTCTTGTGTTGTGAGGGAAACTAGAGAAAACCCACTTGTCTGGCTTGGTGACCACTAACCAAGCTCACAAGTGACCATCTGGGAATGGAACCTTGGTCGTCTTGGTGAGAAGCGAGAGCACAAACCGGACAACCAAAATATTGCTTGACACCATTTCTCTTCACTAAGTACTGTTTTGACATTGTGACACATATTGATACAGATAATGATGATGATGTGCTGAAGACTCCAGAACATGAGCAGGAGGATGACTTTGTGCCAGCCGTAGGTAAAGCAGGGCAAGAGGACAAGGTAACAGAGTATAAAAACACTGTCACAGGGTTTTTTCAGAGACAATTTCATGTGGGGGTGGCGTTTCAGCTGGAAATTTTTTAACTCCAGATAAGCTGCAAATTTTGTAATTTAGCCATTATAATCACTGAAGCTCTATTAAAGCTGCACTCTCACAGATATACCATTTTTTTGGTCTTGGAAAGAGCAAATTTTTGCGTAAATATCTGCAAACCAATGATAAGATAGCTGACAAAAAAATCAAATCGTAGATTTTCATATTTCCTTTCGAAAATTAATGTTTTATGGTTTAAGAAAAATGAATAAAACATAAATTTTTGAACTTAAATATAAAACTCTTCAATCTAATTTTTGTCAGCAGTCTTATATAACTGGTTTCCATGGATTTTTGCAAGACAAAAAATAAAGAAGTTGTCAAAATGTTCAATCTGTGAGATTGCAGTTTTAAATTCATTTTAAGCATGCAATAATGCAGAGTATACATGAGTTTGTTTTAGTTCTTTTGCTATTATATTGATTCTACCACTACAAGACATTAATGATACGTGACACAAATGTTTAATTTACCTGTGCTAAATTTACTTGTGTTCAAAGAGAAAGTAGACATTATTTTTTTATTTGTATTATAGAATTTTTAATAGTTTGGTTTTTCAATCTGTAAGTATTTTATCATTAGATTAAGCAGAAGTGTTGGAATATCAAACAGTACTTATTTAAGGGAGCCAGAAACTGTAAAAGTATGAATGTAAATGAACATTTCAATCCCGATTCCATCAAAACAAGTCATGTATAAAATATAATATATGAACATTTCTTCTTACAATGATAGGTTATTGTACCATTTACCATTTCATGAAATATCAAGCATAGAATAATTTTAGATTGTCTGTTTTTGAGTCTGTCCTGTACAAAACCATGTGTTCTATATATATATTTTAGTGCTAAAAAAACAACAACAGGAAGTAAACATAAGTTTGCCTTAAATTCCCTGAACAAATCATAATGATAAATTTTAAACATTTCAGTTAACGGAAGAAGCAGAAGAGGCGTTATTAAATGGAGACTGCAGTCCTGGCATTGAAGAAGATGTTGATAACAAACTACAAGGTCCTGATGTTGACATTGAAGCCAAAGTAGCTGAAAATTGGAAAGAAAATGGTCCAGTTGATGCTGATTTAGAGAAAGAAAGTCATGAAAGAAATGGTGGGGAGGTTATTGAGAACGACAATGATGCAAGTATGTTAGATCTAGATGAAAATGGTGAGAAAAACATTAAAGAAATGGAAAACAACGATGATGACATTGATTGTGTTATTAATGGTGGCGAAAACAATGAAAAGGATGGAGAGAAGACTGATGGAAATGGAGCACAAGCTCTAGATATTCAATGTGAGAACATGGTAGAGGGTGATGAAGAGATGGGTGAATCCAGAAACAGCAGGGAGGGCAGTTCCGACCTCACTGAAAAACATGATGTGGTAAGTTCTGATTTTAAAGTATTTGTATTATAAATAGCAGATATTGATTGGATACTATAGTCCTACTATTATCCTTGTTTTACTGTAAGTGTGACTGTCTGATTTAATTTCCCAATGTCTACATATGAAAATTACCACACTGACAGGTATTGGTCATCTTACAAAAATTGCCTTATAATAGCCCTGGTATTTTATGTTCATTGACCACTTTTTCTTCCAGCAAGAAGTACATGAGCCCCCAGTGAAGAAGAAAAAGCTCTACCTGCAGCCTCCAAGACCCAAGATGAAACTGTGGGGCAGTTCTAGCAATGTTGACCAGGATAACGACAGTAAACACAGGTAATGGTGATAGTGATATGAGCTTAATTGTGGATTGGTGGCATAAGCTGAGTCTCTACAGCTGGTAAAACAGTATTATATTTACATAAAATTACTGTAGTATGCAGGCTACAAATTCCATAGCAATACAAACATTTTAGGCATGGCCCATTACTCTGGCTTAAATGATGGTTGGGTTAGGCTTAAATACTATCTGGGAAAAACTGTTGGTTGGCTAGCATCAGCTTGTGCGCCCCTTTTTGGGGAGCAACTAGAAAAAAAAATTGTCATGTGAAATTTAGTTCTCAATCACAAGTTGTCTTCGAAAGGGGGGCAGAAGGGTGCACATGTTAGTCTCCATGAGGGCAAAAGGGTGCTACCCAAAAAGGACAGGGTGTAGCACCCTTGAATACCGGTAACTGCCTAAAACCCTAGAAAACATGTGGTTCGCAAAATTCATATTCATGTAGTTGTAGTGACTGGATGCACTGTCAGTTTGGCGCATAAGCATTTTCTGCTTCCTTGGCCCATTCTGGGTTTCTGATAGCAATGGTTTTTCATGTATTTCAATTTGGCATTATTCCTTTCTTTTAACTTCATTCATAATTCTGGTTTAAATGCATTTATATTGGCTATTAACACTGGTGTATTTAAAAAACACTTAATTTACACTTCACACCACTGATGTCTCAAGTGTCCCTTTTACTGTCTTTCTAGACTATTTAAAACCACGGACCTATAAATAGGTCTGTGTTAAAAATTGAGCAATGAAACAGGAACTCTGATACTTTCAATTGCAGTGTAAACAATCGGGATGATTCGAGTCAAAGCAGTGTGGAGGGTAATTGCTCTAAAAAGGACACAGCACCAAACAGTAAAATAGGTCATCAAGGAGTGGAGGCATCAAGCGACGGGGACAATGAACACTTGGACGAGGACGGCGAACAGAAAGATGCAGATGGAGAGCAGGAAGAAGACGGACCACATCAGCAGTCCTTTTTATCTTTCCTGAACCTTAAGCCTGGTATGTTATTAGAATTATTCAGAGAACTCGTTACTTTGGTATATACGGCAGACCCTGATAAATTCGAAGGCTTTGAAAGATAATAATATGGTGAGACATAAAGGCATTTCCTTCCCTAGCCTTTTACATTAAGAGAGTTAGAAAGTTTTCATTACTTTAAAAACTTGTATATGTACAGCAGACCCTGGTCGTTTTCTCCTGCTGTTTGACTTTTAGGTTTAATTGATTTTGTATTCAAAAGTATTGTAATGTGGTAGGTTGTTCCATCAGATTTGCTATACAGGCATGTTCTTTATGGACATAGTTGTTATGTCTACACGCTGAACTTAAGGTCCATAATTCAAGAGAAACATAAACCACTTTTGTCTTTCTCTTTTGCAAATCAAAATAAATTGAAGGCTCTTACTCTTCTCAAATTGCACTGTTCTCAGCTGCCAGCCAAATTGGACAGTTTAATTGGCAATTTGGTTTGTTCAAATTTGGAAAAATGAGTGAACTTTTAAGTAGATTAAATAGGAGCTGGTCGTTTACTTAACTAGTTTAGATGGTTCAACCGAAACTTATTGTAAACCATGAATTGCTTAATGAGATTCGCAATAAAGATTCAATTTAATATTGGTTCAGAAGTCAGTTCTCTCTTGATACTCTGGTTTTCACTGACAACATCAGACCAAGTTGTCACATTGTGCCTACGAGATGGATCACAGTCATTGTAAAATAATTCTGTTCAAACTTAGTCTGAGTTCAATAAGTCTACATTCCATCTCTTCAGGTTCCTCCAAGCCACGAAAAGAACAGGATAAAAACCAGGACAAAAAGAAAGAGGAGGAATTCTACTCCCGAAAACGCCTAAGGACGAGGAAAAAGGTATATGTATAACTGCTTTTTAGGTTTTAAATTTTTGTAGGCTTCATAATATTTATGCATGCAGAATATACTTCAGTATAATATTATCCATTAAACACTTTGTGGAAATTAGTCAGTCGAGTGATATAACTATTGGGTGCAAATGTACTTAGCCTTTCAAGTCTTGAATGATAATGGCACTCATTGTGCACTAATCCTCCAGTTTATTCTCAAATCAAATGCAGACGTCGCTAGCCAGTCGATTGACTTCATGCATCTAAGTCACCATCTGCACCACTTTCAGCAATTGATGTTTACTTTTTTAATTTAACTTGGAACTGACTTTATTTGAATTTTAGACTTTAATTACTTTTGCACCACTGGGACAATGACAGATGAATTGCTTTGAGGTGTTGAAACCGAAAATTCTAAGCTGCTGTCTGAGCGATACAAGCATCAATATATGTACAATTTGCATTGGTGTCACTTCAACAGACAAAGTAAATGGAAAATTTAAACCATCAGCGCAATGACAGACAAGACATTGAAACTGGACATCTACACTGATGTTTTGGCAGTACAAGTTGACCTTTTGTTCATTGTATAATTGCATTGTGGTCATGCATTGTTTAACTGATCTATGTTTCACTTAGTTTCATTTACATTGTAGTTTATTTGCTATCAGTTGTTATATCCCCCTTTGAAGAACAGATGAGAACAGACCAAACTTGACCTTTGGCCCTCAAACTTGATATTTAGGTTAGGAGTGACCAGTAGATGATCCCTACGGATTTTTTTGGTCATAGAGTCAAAGGTCACAACTTATATTGGTCTTTAAAATTACGTCATATTTACTTATTTTCTGCTGCTAACAGGATACATGTTTATCTGATAACATCAATCATCATCTGAACATGATTAAATACTGTATCTACTATCCTCACACTTTGAATGGTCATGAATAGCTTCAAAGGCAATATCAATGTCGATGACAAATCAGCTGCCATTTCGGTCCATGCATATTTCATTCAAATTTTCAAATATTCTTGACAAACATGGCGCTTAGGGGCATAATGGGGCATAATGTTTGACAAACATCTCTTGTTGAATTTTGTAATAAAAAGTGCTTCCTTTATGAATGAAAATGACAATAATATGCAGGAAAAATCATAAGTATTTTTTATACAAGATCAATGTCAAATGATTACAAAGTCAAAGATATGATAATAAAAGCCCCCAAATATTGCCAATAAAGAACAGAAATCCCTTTCTGAAGGTATTGCACCCTAACAGCAAGGACTTAAAACTACACTGGGTTTTTCTTTAAGCACAAACAAGCGGCCAAAGGACAAAGGGGACTGAAACTAGAAAAAAAAACAGCTTACACCCAATTATCAGTGTTTAATTAGGTTCTAGATTTAAAGAATTAACGATTTTTTTAACTGTTTTACAGGTGAGTTATGTGGACGCAGAAGCGGAAGATGATGATGACGAATATGAGGCTGAAGACAGCGAGGAAGAGGAGGGTGATCACATGATAGACCTGACATCCCCACGTAAAGGACGTGTTCGAAACAACTCCCGCTCCCCAGGCCATCTGACCACCACCCTTACACCAAAGCAGGTCCCTGGGGCGGCAAACTACGCCCTGGCACTACAGACCTTGCTTCCTGGTGTTGATTTGACCTGTCTGAAGACAAACAACCAAACACCGAAGATTCCTACTAAAGCTGGAAATCAGTTACCTGGGATGCAAAAAATTGCTCCACGTCAGGGCCCCTTGAGCTTTCAGCAGGCTGCTATTAACCAAGCTAATAAATTGGATCTGAAAGGACTGTTTGAGTGTGGTATTTGTGGGAAATTCTTTGCCACAGCCGGCTTGTTTATAGCACATCAGGATTCCGTTCACGCTGCGGAAAAACGATCGGGAAAGTCTGCCATCGAAACATTCCGCTGTGAAGTTTGTAACTTTGTTCTTACGAACAGGTACGCATACTTGGAACATAAGAAAATGAAGCATAACAAGTCGCTAACCTTTACCTGTAGCAAGTGCAGGATGCCTTTCTCGGTACTCGCCGAACTACAGAAACATCAGATGGCCTGTGGAAGACCATCGTGTAATACCTGCCACGCCCAGTTTAAGTCCTGGGTTGAGGTTGGGGAACACAGGATAAAGGTTCACGGAGCAGCAGATAATAATCAGGTGGCAATTTGCAAGTACAAGAATTGCAACTTCATGGCATCAACACAGCAGCAACTTGCAACACATGTGAAGACTCTGCATATGAATAGCGAGCTTATCAAATGCACTTCACCCAAGTGTCCACGAGTCTTTCAGACGCGTGACCAGTTGAATGAACACAAGAAAGAAGCACACGCGTCTGAGTTTATTGTTCAGTACCAATGTATTGAATGTAAGAATTGCTTCTCAACCAAAACTATTCTAGCGGAACATCAGTACCTTCATAGCATGGAGAAGTTACGAAAGTGTGACCTATGCTCTCGACGTTTTACCTCGTTTAATGACTTACGACGTCATCGCGAGGTGCACGTTGCTAAGGGCACATTCCGTTGTCAGGCATGTAAACGATGGTGCACGGATAAGGCAGAATTAGTCAGTCATATGTGTGCTATGTCACACAAAACATCAAATGTTCGCGTGTATTTTTGTGACGTTTGTCAGAAGGACTTCAGATCGGATGAGAAAATGTTCAATCACAGGCGTGAACATAAGAATTACTATCAGTGTGGGAACTGTTTCATGGAGTATGATACTGAATTGAGTTATATCGAGCATAGAGAAATTCACGGTAAACATGCCTGTTTGCAGTGCTTTGAGGAGATGGACAAGGAAAAGGTTGAAGCTCATTCAAAGGCTCATGGCTATTATGTTAAGCTGGAAGAATGGGTTGATGATGGCAAGAATGAGAAAAAGATGTTTCTCTATCCAAATCTGGTTAATGTTGTAAATTCTTAAGTCTTAAATAGTTTACATAAAGTCAAAGTGTGACTCTTTTTTGTGCTTAATTGATGGTAATTTGTCAGTCTTACAAAAGTGGATTCAAAATATTTTCTAGTTGGAATTCGGAATTATTTTGGTTATGCTGAAATGTTTATTGAGAAAATAAGTGTTCACTAAATGATAATATTCCAGTTTATGGTCAGGAAGAAACAATACAAGTCAAAGATCATGGTTTTGTTTATTTGATATCTGTTCGGTGATTGAAGCATCGTTCGAAAATCAGGGGTGATAAAAGTTCAGGATTATTCCTAAATCGGGTTTGAGAGCATATTATACAGTGTATATTTGTACAAAAAATATTTTTTCTTGATTTTTACATTAAAAATACTAGAAATACTTTGAAACCATTTCAACAGGGATCTAAATCCCTTGCCTATGCTTAGGGCTTGAATTTTTTATACCCTAACTAAATATTCAAGGTTGAGATTTCAATCCGTCATCAGCCCTGGAAAGTATATAGAATTATATATATCTCTAATTCATCAAATTGTTTTCAAGTGCTCACACCATTAAGAGATTTTTTTTTTTTGATTAAGTTGTTATTTTATAACTGTATATTTTCAAATAAAGAAAGGGTTGTTAAAATTTAGAGAAAATCTCTATTTCGTTAAGCATCCATGTTAAACTTAATAGTCTTTGTTAATGTTCATGTCGATGATGTTTCACTACAATTGTTCGGAAGATAATATTTTTTTTTGTTGGCGAACCTTCTAAAAAACATTTTAATAGCATGGCCCTGAAAGTTGATTGATGAACTTGATTTTAAATCCTCTGTTTTTCAAAGTAAAAAATCAAGATTATGACATAGCCTTCGTGTCATTGTCGTAGAGCTTGAAACTTGGCCGACATAGCCTTCGTGTCATTGTCATAGAGCTTGAAACTTGGCCGACATAGCCTTCGTGTCATTGTCGTAGAGCTTGAAACTTGGCCGACATAGCCTTCGTGTCATTGTCATAGAGCTTGAAACTTGGCCGACATAGCCTTCGTGTCATTGTCGTAGAGCTTAAAACTTGGCCAACATAGCCTTCGTGTCATTGTCGTAGAGCTTGAAACTTGGCCGACATAGCCTTCGTGTCATTGTCGTAGAGCTTGAAACTTGGCTGACATAGCCTTTGTGTCATTGTCGTAGAGCTTGAAACTTGGCCGACATAGCCTTCGTGTCATTGTCGTAGAGCTTAAAACTTGGCCGACATAGCCTTCGTGTCATTGTTGAGAGCTTGAAACTTGGCCATTACTCAATAACCATTTGAAATGTTTAGATGAAACTTGGTACACATGTTGCCAGAGACAATACACACACATGTAGCTAGGCCTCAATTATTTTTATGCTCCTTGTTGAACTAAACAAACAACAGTTGAGTGTTAATGTTTGCTCCATAGCACTCTTTATTTTATGAAGGAAAGACGGCATAACATTAGCCATTGTAGAGAACAGCATGACCCATTATTTTTTCAAACTCCAATTTTAGGTAAATTGGTCAGTCCATATATTACAACAACAAACAATATTTTAATGGTGGCTTAGTTGTTTATTGTTATATGTTGCATTCCTGGGCATTTTTAATCATTGGAAGTAAAATACATATGTACATTATATAGCGGATTTCTTTATAGGAAATTAGAAATATTTGTTGTCTGTAGTAAGGATTTTAATCATGATTTTTCCATTATTTTCTATGATATGAATATACATGTTATTTTCCAAAGAATTGTGTCTTGACTCTTCTGAAATAGTCTTGTATGATAAGCCTGACCAAGGTATTTGAAATGTATGTAATAAAACATTCAATTTCATTGGTTTGTTTTAGATTCTTCCCTCGGTTTGTGTTATAGCCTCGATTGTTAGAAGCTTTCTGGTGTTGTACTGATTGTTGTACAGAGTTATTATGCCCCCCCCCCCCTCTTTGAAGTTAATCTGCCAATAATCATTCATCATCTGAGCATGACTTAAAACTGTACTTACTATCTGCACACTTTAAATGGTCAAAACTGCCCTAAATGCATCCAATGGCAATGACAAATCAGCTGTCAATACAGTACATGCATATTTGATTCAATTGTTCAAATATTCTTAACAACATGGTGCTCAGGGGCATTTTGTTTGACAAACATCTCTTGTTTAAAATGCACACTTTGTCCGTTATTATAAATATAGATGTACCACAATTAATTCAATTGTTGGAAGGATAAATATTGAAAACAATGGTTCTAATGAAGGATACTGTGTTTAATTTGAAGGAAAGGGGCAGAAAACACAGTATTTCTACCTTACAGGACGATAGTTGATCACTGTAAATCTTAATAGAACCCACCAGTGATTCAATATTTGTGTGTTTTCAGCTATTAAATACATGGTTACTACACTGGTTTCTTGTTATCAGTATTTAATATTTCCATAAATGCAAAAAAAAACACGATAACCCCTTGGTCAATTTTGGAAGTTGGGGGCTGGAATGCAACTTCTTTGCTCACTATTTTATGGTATGGTCAGGGCCCCAATATCACCAAGAATCCTCAGTCAAATCTCAACTCAATATACTACAAATGCATATCGCACCTCAAAATGTATGTTTTTCTATGGAAGGGTATTAACGCAAAAATTACATCTTGCTTTCTTACGTTACATCGTGCTTTCTAACTTGTGCATCTTGCATTCTGTCTTGTGCATCTTGCATTCTGTCTTGTGCATCTTGCATTCTGTCTTGTACATCTTACATTTTTCCTCTTTTAATCCAGGATTTTACGGACATCTTTGTGATATTTGCGCCTGGAACTGTGGTTAAGGGGCATGTCAAGTTTAAAACGAACTGGGGTGGATTTGAAGAAGTATGCTGTATTATGTGCACCAGGCAGTGATGTCAATAAGAACTGGCTGCCGGCTAAAATGGACGGTTAATATTGCAATTAGGCTGGTTAAAATTTTAAAACAAATATGTGAATTTTAAGTACTGGTACAATAAATACTCGTATGTGTAACCTTCTTCAAAGAATAGAAATTAGGCTAAATTTAATGTTGCTAAATCTGCTAAACATGATTCTTTTCAAATAGAACATCACAGATAATTGTAAAAACAAAATTAAAAATTTAAGGTATTGGTTGTAGAATCCTGTATCGTTTCTGCATTCTGCTCACATGGTGAACATTTCTGCATTCAAGTAATAATGGTGAAGCAATATTGAACAGACACAATCTGTAATTGATAGACAGACTGACCATTTTTGATACCAAGCGCTTAAGGGGGGGCTTAAAAGTATTGACCTATATAAGCTTGCCTTTTTAGCTCGCCTGAGAACAAGTGCTCAAGGTGAGCTATTGTGATTGGTCTACGTCCGGTGTCATCATTTGGTTATAAACATCGTCTTCTAAACCCCTTGGACAATTTTGATGAAACTGTATAGGAATGTTACTTGGGTGGGGCTCTTTCAATACTGTTCAAAGAAATGAATTTCAGCGGAAGTCTGGTTACCATGGCAACCTAAAGAAAAATAATCTTGACAAAAACCATGAGGCCTAGAGCTTAGATATTTGATGTGTAACATTGTCCAGTGGTTGTCTTAACAAGTTCGGTCAAATTATAACCCTGGAGTCAAAATTGGCCCCACCCCTTGGGTTACACGTTAACTATAAACACATTTTGTTAAATTCTGAAAGTTATGTCAAGTTTACTCCTGAAGCAGGTGCAGCAAATTTTGCTATATTGTCTCCCTTTCTGTTGGAGATTGAATTATTGTCTATTTTTAGAAACAAGAGAAAGGATTTTATATTTTATGAATTCTTCAAAATAGTAACTTTTAAGGTAATTATTGCTCTTTTTATAGGTTTATAAGTTAAAGTAATTACTATATTTCTTTATTTCCGGGAATATTTTTTTTACATGTAACTCAATACGGTAATTAGTAATCAGAGTTTTCCATTGAACTAGACCATTGCTAACCACAATCTTATAATTTGCATGGATAGTTTATACATGTTATATAAACAAGAATTTAAAAAATGAATATTGATGGAAGACAATGTTATGTATTTTAAAAGTAGAGTTGTATTTGATGTTGACCAGCATGTAGTTTTATTAATTTAAAGGCAGTAGATTGATTTTATTAGATGGTCTGTACTTACAGTAACACAATTGCTTGTGAACATCAAATTATGCCCCTGTGATCAAAACTAGCCACGCCCAGAGGTTTTCTGTGGACTTATGTAGGGAATTCTGGAAAATCTTCTTGTCTTAAACTGCCAGCCACAGACCATTAATAATTTGTAACTAGCATCATATTGTGGTCCTCTACCAAAATTGTGCAATTTATGCCCCTGGGGTCAGTCAGTCCAACCATGTTGGACCATGCGTAGAGTTTTGAAAACAAATATCAAAGTTGTGCTTGGATGACCCTGATTGTGACCTTTTGACCTACTTTCGTATTTTTGAAGTTATAGCCATGAAATTTGGACATTGTGTAGAGTTTTGAATACAAATATGTTGTCCTCTGATGACATTGACTTTGACCTTATGACCAACTTTCTTATTTTTAAAGCTACATCAATACAACTTAGACTATGAGTACAATTGTGCGAACAGATATCAATGTTGTCCATTGATTACCATGACTGTGACCTTTTGGCCTACTTTGTTATTCTTTAAGCTGCAGCAATGAAATTTGGACACTATGTACAATTTTCAAAACAAATATTGATGTTGTCCTTGGATGACCTTGACCGTGACTTTTTGACCTACTTTCTTATCTTTAAAGCTACATGTACCTGCATTGCAAGGCCCATAACTGTGGTTTTAATAATTGTTGAAGTATGCAACTCTTTTTGAATGAACAACAACTATGCACATCTGTTGAAAGTAAGCAATTTCCATGTTTGCGAAAGTTTTCCTATATTTTTTCATAGCCTTTAACATGCGAATTATGCAACACTTCCATATTTCTACTAAAGAATATAAGGACCAATATAACCATATATTTTGTTATTTAATGTCACATATAGATTTAATACTTCAATTATGACATGTTTACAACACAAACTAAAACCATTTTATAAACTGAAATGGATTTGTATGGTATAAATTTATCAACACCTTTTCTACAACAATACTCAATATAACATTATTTACAACTTCTTCATAATCTATTCCTATAAGTCAAAAAAATACAAATAGTTGCACTCATGATCATTATCATGAACCTTTCTAAACAATAAAACAACAAGTGGCAATTCTAAGCTTCTTCCAACCAATTTCTTCTTTACTTACAACCATGTTTGCTTCTTAATTCTTTATATGACGACTATGAGAAAATCACTTTAACCAGCCAGCTGGCATATTAAATCGGTGTCTCGTTTGTATTTTTCCTCATAAGCCATGCATGGACTTAAGAAAACAATGTAGACTTATTGTTGAGGTAAACTGTTTTAAGTAATTAAATATATTTGTTTATCAGTGGTACAGGTAGTTATTTATTTTTTCAAAATATCACATACCATTAAACATACATGTCTCTCTGTGCTAGACACCTGACAGTCCAAAAAACGGTTATTACAGTATTTCCCCAAAACAGCCTAGAATTCTCAATGCGAGCAAGAAGGAGGCGATAATACATCACTTAACATGGTTAATATAGTAATCGTCCATGTTGCTGTCTCATCTGTGTTTTCCCTTTTAAAATAGCACATAATGTTTTCCAGTTTAAATGAAATCTGTTTATGAGTACAGGTAAATATACCAAGGCTATTTTAAAGTTACTGGAATTTACATGGTCGACAACCCTAGAAAATTTTGAATTGGAAAATTTAGCAAAAAATGCAAAAGATGCATGTGTCAGAAGCGATGTGATGCATCAGTAAATAAAATTCAATGCTTTGTTCACAATGTCAATTTTCTGTAAGTTTTTTAAAAATATATTTTTTTCTTGCCATTGTATCATCTGGTGTCTAGCCCTCAAGTCTTTTATTACACTGTTCTGCTGAAAAAGCAATCAATTCTTGAAATTGTGTGTTAACTTGTTTACTTACGGTATGTAAAAGTCACAAAACCATGTTCAGTAATGAGAATCAAGCTCTTGTAACTAGTTCTTAGATTGTAATCTTAACAAAATAATCCCATCGGTTTTAGTTATTGCACAGATTTGCACACAAGTTTATACTGAAGGATGCCCATCAATAATGCCTTGGCTAATGTAGCAGTGGTGTATGTCAAACTCTGCAGCCCTGCTCAGAGAATCAGAGCTAATTTTCATCCATTTCGCTTACTAGATGAAATGCTTCAGCTAACATGATTTGCCATACACTGCAGTCCATGAAATGAGAGTTCTTCCGCTTGGCTGAAGAACTATAACAAGCCTGACTACATAAAAATTCAGACTCTGAGCAAGCCCAACTGACCTTTGAATAATGTGGGGTTGACAGGCTTGTCCTTATTTTAACTACTGACACAATTCAAGCTTCTTGTAAGCTCACATTACAGTTAATTAATCCATTTCAATAGTTCTGGTACTGATTTTGAGTAAATCCGCCAGGACCCATCTGCGGAGGCTGTCCCTGATTTGGCACTCTCAATTGTGCCATCAGAGCTACATTGTTAGATTGCTGAGCTTGGGCCATCTGCTGCTGCTTCTGTTGCTGTAGTAACAGCTGCTGCTGCCGGAGGCGCTGTTGTTGCTGCATTTGTAGTTGCTGTTGTTGCGGGGTAGGCATGCGCTGTATGTAGTTACCCCCAACAGACTGGCCGCCGGGCTGACCCATTTGGCCATAGTTTCCGGAGCCCATACTCATTGTAGCAGGTGGGTTCATGCCTCCAGACTGAATGGGTAGCCTGTGTAAAATACAACAGAGATGTAAACTAGACGTATAACAGCAGTTATTAGTATCACAGGGGTGATGACTAACCCTGTATGCTGCTTTTTTTGGAATGTTGCTTTGCACTACTTCAGCCAGAATGCTAAGTCAGATGCAAGGGCACTTTTGATGCACATTGAATGACCCTAATGGGGCACTTGCAAAGGCTGATGAGCAATTCTTAATGAGTATGTGTTGTAACTACTTTCAATACTCATAGATTGTTATGAAGACCTTAGCTGTTATCTTTACTGTAGTGTCAAAGTTATGTACATAACTTTTTTTAAACTAATTTTTGAAATTTCACTCAAACAAGAGGGCACAGCAGGGTGAAGTGAAAAGGTAGCAGGGTGCTGGAAAAGGGCAGTGGGGTGCCCCACCCTTCTATTAAGGCATAGCTTGAGCACTACTTTGTAACAGAGTTAAATATTTCAAAGCTTAAAACACCCAAGTCAAAAAACAACAACAACAAGCCATCGTTGAAGAACTGAGTATTGCACTAGTCTCAAAGCATACCTTGAGGTAGAGGAGAATGGTGCCTGTGAGGGTTGGTTCTGTTGGGACATGTAGCCTGGTGCCTGGGGCATAGAGGACATCATTACCCCAGGGTTCCCAGAGCTAGGGTACGACTGGTTGTAGCCCTGGGACACCATGGCACCGCCCATCTGTTCCACTGGGGCAGCCTGTTGTATGCCCCCGTAGTTGCTCTGGTATGAGGGATTCATTGGACCTACACCTGCAGATAATGAATGGTTGGTTTGAAAATTGTTTTTCATTTTACAATGTGATAGGAAGGTAAACGCCTGTACAAATAAAAATGAAGATTTAAGTATGTTTTTTGAACCCTTAATTTGCCAAAAAAAATGGGTATTGCAATGTGAAATGAAAGATCATGTTTAACATACTCAAGTAAAAGTTACAATTGAATGAAAAACATGCATCATGCCTGTATTTTCTGTCGGCATATTTCATATATAATCCTGGCCACTTACCAAACTCTCTTTGTAACATTGGCAGCCTGTTTTTCCAGTCAGCATGTTCCCATACATTCCTGGCCACTAACCAAACTCTCTTTGTAACATTGGCAGCCTGTTTTTTCCAGTCAGCATGTTCCCATACATTCCTGGCCACTTACCAAACTCTCTTTGTAACATTGGCAGCCTATTTTTCCTGTCAGCATGTTCCCATACATTCCTGGCCACTTATCAAACTCTCTTTGTAACATTGGCAGCCTGTTTTTCCTGTCAGTATGTCCCATATAGTCCTGGCCACTAACCAAACTCCCCCTGTGACATTGGCAGCCTGTATTTCCTGTCAGTATGTTGTTCCCATACATTCCTGGCCACTTACCAAACTCTCCCTTTGACATTGGCTGCCTGTATTTCCTGTCAGTGTGTTGTTCCCATACATTCCTGGCCACTTACCAAACATTCCCTGTGACATTGGCTGCATGTATTTCCTGTCAGTGTGTTGTTCCCATACATTCCTGGCCACTTACCAAACTCTCCCTGTGCCATTGGCTGCCTGCATTTCCTGTCAGTGTGTTGTTCCCATACATTCCTGGCCACTTACCAAACTCTCCCTGTGACATTGGCTGCCTGTATTTCCTGTCAGTGTGTTGTTCCCATACATTCCTGGCCACTTACCAAACTCTCTCTGTGACATTGGCATCATGCCTGTATTACCTGTCAGCATGTTGTTCCCATACATTCCTGGCCACTTACCAAACTCTCCCTGTGACATTGGCATCATGCCTGTATTTCCTGTCAGCATGTTGTTCCCATACATTCCTGGCCACTTACCAAACTCTCCCTGTGACATTGGCAGCCTGTAATTCCTGTCAGCATGTTGTTCCCATACATTTCTGGCCCCTTACCAAACTCTCCTTGTGACATTGGCAGCCTGTATTTCCTGTCAGCATGTTGTTCCCATCCATTCCTGGCCACTTACCAAACTCTCCCTGTGACATTGGCATCATGCCTGTATTTCCCGACGGGATGTTGTTTCCATACATTCCTGGGTTATCGCCCATCCTGCCCTGCTGATGGAATGTCTGCTGGAGACGCTGGCGAACAAGCTGCTTCTGCAAATATCATGTTAACATGTTAGCACTAGATTACTACCCATCACTTGTTATAAATGTAGTATATATAAAAGCACTATTGTTTGTGCACTCGCAAAATACTTCACTAAGGAAATCTTTTTTAAATTATCAAAAAAAACAACATTAAAACTTACACACTTGGATACATTTTGTTATTGTAAATGTTATTGTGAACTACCGTAGTTCTATTTTCTCTTTTAAATACTGTAGGAAAAAACAGTAAAAAATTAAAGTATATATGAAAAGTAACTAAAATTTAACTAAAGCAACGCCAGACAATCACAATGCCACTGCTTGAATGTCTCTTTCTTTTTTCAGTCAATAAAGCAGTGGTTGAAATTAGCACAAGCCAGCAAGCCCTGCAATGGTAAAATGTTTTCCCAGCTTGGTCCAATTATTGGTTTTATACAGCAGGGCTGGTTCAAAAATGTAATGCCAAGCAGTAGTATATGATTTTGAGGCATAACTCGGATTTAAATAAAAGCAGGAGTTTTGACCTTGATGCCCATTTGCAAATTGTTGTTAAAAACATTCATGTGACTAAATTGAGCAGGTCTAGATCAATGGCCAAAGTGCGAGTTCTTGCACAACGCTGACCATCACATTTCCTCGTCTACTATTATTCTTAAAACAAGAGTCCTACGGGGGCCTATGCTCAACTGGCATGAATTGTTTGGTATTTTTTTATCCTATACTGAACCCACAAAGGGTGAATCAGTTTTACAAAGGGAGAGAAATGCTACAATAATACACCACTTTCTGTTCAGAGCTGTTGACCTCAAGGTATACTTTACTTTCAAGGGCCATAATTAATTCATGCATTGGCACTTCTAGCTTGTTTAAGAAATGAAACAAGCTTTCATCGATATCTAGCTACTGTATAAGTTTGATTGAAATAAAATCAAAACTGAAGACTGAATTGCACAACCAATTGTTTACAGACAGACACATGAATGATGGACACCACGCCACAAGCTTATCTGGCCTATGGCTAGTAGGGTTTAAAATCAGGTAACTGAAAAAAAGCCTTACAAAACAAGACACAAGTTCATACCTGCATCATCTGTGTAGTCATGGGTTGTTGAGGTATGAAGGGTCCGGATCCTGGCTGACGGTTCCTCAACATTGATTGTATAGCCTGCTTGGGGTTGGTAGACGGGAAACCAGGGGCTGTGTAACGAGGGCCTTGCACTGTAGGTAGATTTTCTAGGATATATGATAATGTGATTGATTAAAATCAATCAGGTAAATGGCATATTGACAGATAATTTTTCTCAACAAATAAATTATTTTACAACTGGAATGGCAATTGAAGATTGAATAATATTCAACCTTGATGCATGACTTGTCGAAGAACAGGACAGTGTTGCTTATCACTCTATTGTTAAAACATCAGGAAATAATCAGCAACATGACAATGACAAATCCATGAATAAGAAGAAATATGGCACCTTGTTGCATGGCCTGCTGGGGTATGTACGGGGGTTGTTGTTGTGTCGGTGTAGGATAGCCCCAGTTGGACGGGGGAGCTGGGTTGGGGGCATACATTGTATCTCCATATCCTCCATACTGCCTTGGGGCCGGCTGAAATAGTACAAGCTGTAAGTTAAGACTGCATGTTCCGTGTTAACTTAAATTATTACATTCAGTATTGTTGTTGATTATGCTTTCAACCTAGATTAGTTTTTTTTTCAATTGAAACCAACAGACCTGAGTGATATACATTTTAAGTCTGACCCAAGATGAATGACATATCAGAACATATATTTAATTTTGGCCCAGTTCCATGGCAAAACAATCATGTAAATGAATGGACAAAAAATAGCTTATTTTCTTAACCAACAAGTACAGTGTACTAGAGGTAGGCTTGGAATACAAGAAACAGGTCACTTAGTCAATGTCCTATATAAATTCTCATTGATTTTGGCATATTTTCTAGGGATGGCAACGAGTACCCGAGTACTCAAGTACTCGCCCAATCAACCGAGTACCAAATCATTACTCGAGAACTCGAAAGAAATATTTTTTTTATAAAATTCACCAAATACACATTTAACAGACGAAAGGTCAGATCTGGCGCGTTTCCAAGATAAAAATTTTTGGTCCCTCTAATCTCCACTGTGTACACAATTGGCCCTAATAAATTCATTGACAGTTGTTGTGAGAGTTGCAAACTGTCAACAAAGGGCCCCTATTTGCAAATAGCACTGATGTCAATCAGCAGGGTTTTCATAGCGGTAAATCTCCTACGCAATTGTATTGTTTACCAATTAGAGAGTTTTCACCAAACAATGGACGTAGAAAATTAGTAACGGCCGTTACGAGCAATGATTCATGAATGGGCATATTTTTTGCAATGATTATTACAATTGATTGGTGGATATCTTATTTCAGAAATTATGCATATTAATGAGGTGAACAACAATAGTTCAGTATGAAAAACTGTCATTTTAAAAATATATTTTCGTAAACAACTAAACAATTTTCCAAAAATATTTTCATTCATTGTAATTCTAAATGTTGTTAATTATTGAGTATAGGCTTGATCATTTAGAAGCTTTAATATGATCTGAGTTTTACTTTCTGTGTATTTGTAGTACATACATGTGTATGTTTAAAATTAAATAAAAAGGGCAAATTAAAAGCAGGAAACAACATTTCTTTTCTTTTTATTGATTTTACTGTTAAGGTACATAATGACAGTCTTATTTAAAGATGAAAATTTCCAATATTACGACCAGCGCATAATATACACGAGCAATACATCTTGTCAACAGACACGTTCTTGTCTTTCCGGAAAACCAATTCAAGTTATACAAGTAATCGAGTATCCGAGTACTCGATTGGAAGACTGTCCGGGTACTAGAGTATCAATTTTACTACTCGTTGCCATCCCTAATATTTACCAATGATCCTTTCAAAAGAGAAAATTTGTCCAAAAATAAGTGTAATGACTCAAATGTCAGAGGTGTTGTCACATTTACCTGCGTGTAAGTGGAGGAGTTATTCCTCGGCGTCCGTCTATTCCGGCGCGCAGAGTTCTTTGATTTATTTGATTCAAGAGATGATGCGGCCTTCACTGGTTCCCGAGGCTTCTCTTCCTGTTGCTGGGAACAGGGATTTAATAAAAAACAATAACATTAAAAATGTGCTGGGGCTTATAATTTTGTTCAAGCAAATGCATGGTTATTGGACAGTCATAAAATAACAGCCCAGATAATCTGATACAACAAATAACCAATGTCACAATAACAAGACAGTATGCAGGTCAGCTCCAAACTTCTTGCAAAAATTCAAATGGGAAAAGAAAATGATAATACTTTAACTGTTGAAATCAATTAGGGTAAACTTTTCATAGTATATTCACAATTTTCTCTGGGGGTGGTTCCAGTTCCTCTGGTGGCAAAGTGGGCGGGTCAAGGTAGTATTTGGCTGACTTCTGCAGGTTATGGGTGTGGTATAGCAGCATTCTGGAAATATAAGTATATATGTATTAATAAAACTACATATGACCATTGCCAGTTTGACAGGTTTGGAAGGGTCCAGGTAATATTTGGCCTATTTCTGGAGGTTATGGGTGAGTTACAACAGCAGTCTAGGGTACTTTTGACAACATCAAAAAAATACCTCCGAACCCTGTTGGGTTGCACACAATTTCCTCGTTGGCTCGAACTGGATGTTAAAAGGCCAATTTCTTTATTGATGGTAAGTATTCCTGTTTGGCTCAAATTTAGTCAACCCCGGGGGGTTTGAGCCAACAAAGTTCGACTGTATAGTCGAATTAATTGTGATCAATTGATTTTAGTCCTTTGTGGTATCATAAATTAAAACAAATAATTAATACCGGTTGAGGATAAGGTTTGTTTCAGTGTGAGAATGTACTTTGTTTCATAAGTGACGCTCCTTTTCGAAAAATGCATCAACTCAAGAAGAAATGAGAGTGATATTTTTAACCAGCATTGTGTACTGTGAATGTTTATGTTTGATGAACAAATGTTAAACATGCTAAAACTTCAGTGAAATTTTAACATTGTACACCGTTGTTTACCAATGAGCAACTGTAGAGCATGTGTAATGCACTGTTTGTTACTATCTCAATCATCATTGTCCTGTCATTCATGCTATCAAGGACATGTCACCATGCAGCTGTTTCATTCAATATAATCTTTCTGCTATCAGCTGTACCTTGGCTAATGGCGGTATATCCCATATCGGGTCACCTACTCACCCTGTTATGTAAATATCACGTCAACAATCTGTTCACATTAATCAGACACCAACACTATCTGGGGAATTCATTGGAATAGGAAAATAGACTCTATTTTGGTACGATATATGCTAAGATTAGTGACCTAATATGGAAAAATATGGGGTCACTGTGTGACCAGTCCTGGACCAATGGTGTTGCTCCTTTCATGTTGGAGGCATGGCATTACACTTTAAAGATGCACAAAAGAAACATCTTAAAGTCTAATGAGTTTATCATAACAATGAATAATTTTTTATTTTTTTTTCACGCATCTATAAGTGTAAAACTATATTACTCCCCTTTGATACAATAAGCTGTATTATCTGCATCACCTATCAAAATAATAAAAAGTTTATCATCAATAGTATTGTTCTTGGAAATTTGTGCTTGTGTTTGGACATTGTGCATTATATATGTACTGAATGTACCTTTTAAGTCCTAATCAGACTGATGAACTGTTACATCACATGTTAGTCATGTGCTAAATAATAACCTTGTTATGGGTACTTAAGCCACTAAATACTTTCTGTCAACATTCTTATACGAAAATGGCGACAGGGACGTCACCTGTATACCAGGATTCAAGCAAGATTCTTCACTATAAATGTGATGGGTGTAGGATAACAAAATATGACCTTGACACTGAAGCCCAGCACTTCTGTCCAGAGTGTGAAGCGTATGTGTGTGATAAGTGTGAAAAAATACATGGCAGGCGTTTTAAGAAGCATATTGTGCATGGACCTGGTTTCGTAGAGAAATGGGCAGGGTTCTCCATGGACAGATGTGACCAACATGGCAACCAGCTGGAGGTCCACTGTGATGACCACCAGAAACTTTGCTGCAGTATCTGTGTGTCCCAAAACCACAGGTGAATAAACTAGTTTAAGTTTTTCCTCCTTTCCATCCTTTTTTTTTATTTTTTTATTTAAAACTGAGTTGGAATCTGGAAAATAATCTCTTTATTGCAAATCAGAATGAGATTTTGAATATGTTTTATGAATCTTTATGTTCTAATATGGCCACCAATTGAATGTTGATTTTATTTTATGGGGTTTCATGATACACCTATAATATTGAAAATATTTTCAATTGTTTTTCATTTATTATTGGTACATTGTAGTTTGAAATTCCATATTTCAGTCAGTGCAGCCGAAAAAGCCCATTATCTGACCTGTGCCAAAAACATGTAACAAAAGCACAGTTCAAAAAGATTTTAACAGCCGCTGACAGCATGAGGAACAGGTTAGATGAGCTGAAGGGTGCCAGGACAGAAGAATGTGATATCCTTAAAGAATTGTACAAGAACATCATTGCTGAAATCAATACTCTTCGCAAAGAGATGAATGACATCTTTGATGAAATTGAGAAGCAAACCCTTGGGCAGCTGGACAGCATGATGAAGGATTTAGAAAAGGCAGTGAAAGGTGATACTGAAAGATGCGCCCTCATGAATGACCAACTGGAGATTTTAACAAAAAAGCTGAGACAGATAAGAAGCAAACGAAAAGAGACCACCTCTGACACCAGCCCCTACATTGGATACAGCAAATGTCAGGCCAAACTGACCGAAGCTGAAGATTTAGTGAAAGAAATAGAGGGGAAGCCAAATCATAGAATACTATTTTATCCTGAGAGCAAGATAACAACTTCTCTTAAAAGCTTTAAAACATTAGGAAGCATAGAAAAAGTTCAAGCATACAAAACATATGAATCAAAGGAGTATCCTGTGCGAATTATAAGTGATACAAGTACCCTATGCAATATTGTAGGCATATGTGAAACATCTGATGGAGACATTGTCATTGCTGACTCATTTAACAGGAAAGTGAAGCTTCTTAACAGCCAGTATCAAGTGATTGCGCATTGTGATATTCTTATACCTTCCGACATTTGTCACACTAAAGGCAATGAAGTAGCAGTAGCTGTACATGGATCATCAATTTCAGAAGTCCAATTTCTCACGGTGACCAATGGATGTCTTAAAGCAGTGAGGAAGTTTAGAACTAATTATCATTCAATTTATTCTTCTATCGCTCACTACCAGGGTCACCTGTACTTGGGTTCAACTCCGGCCCTGTACCAGTATACTGTAGAAGGACAACTTGTAAAGAAGATGCATGATCATTTATTACTTTGGTCTAATAATAAGTTTGATTTGAGTGCAGATGGCGAGAAATTTTTTGTTGCCGCATCACAATTCAATGGGAAACATCATTTTATGACATTTGATAGAAGTGGAGACTCAGGACTGTTATATGGCTTTGATGATCCTGATCTTGAAATGCATAGTAGAGTTAGTGTAAGTGCCAGCGGACATGTGTTTGTTTGTGGAAGAGAAACAATTGTGCAGCTGGACAAAGAAGGTAGAAGAAAAGTGACAGTGGTTAGACTGTCTGATTCCTTGCCAATTGTACAGTCTCTATGGTTCAGTGAAAACACTTCAAGCCTCATTGTCGGACATTCTGTCAAAGACACCATCACTGTATACAAATTGTGTTAAAATTTAAATGAAAGATTCACTGTTTACATCTCAATAAAAATAAAGCCTTGTTTTCTTTTGTATTAAAAGTGTATTTGTAAAACAGCAATATTAATTATTTAATGTCAATTCTTATATTTGTGATTTATAAGTCAGATAATATCTTTGCTAGGTGTTGGTTTAATAAAGTTCATTCTCATTTATTTTTTTTTTACTACATTGGTGACTAGTGGTATACATGAATTTTTACTGTCTAGGTCCTTTGCCCTCGCTGACGTGATCATGGATTCCAGCTTAATAAAGGCAACATTTGACCCTTCCTTATAGTTTG
Source organism: Mya arenaria (assembly GCF_026914265.1). Classification (NCBI taxonomy): domain Eukaryota; kingdom Metazoa; phylum Mollusca; class Bivalvia; order Myida; family Myidae; genus Mya; species Mya arenaria. The sequence continues at coordinate 6,918,203 of NC_069136.1, read as the reverse complement.
TTTTAATATCTCAAGTGGCCCAATAGACTCATCAACAAGAGAGCCAAAGAGCGACTGCTAACACTCAAACAAGGGCCATAACTCCACATTTTTTAAAGCCAGAGTTATGGGTCTTGCTTTACATGTGTGTAATGTCTCAGGCAACATGTATAATACAAAGTTTCAATGGTTTTTGAGTTATGACCAGGGTTTAAAGTTTTGCAAGCCGATGCCTAAAACGTCAATACCTCTTTTATACCAACATTTTCTTCAAAAACAGATAATAAGCAAAAAAAGCTTTAAATACTTCAAATTACATCTTGAGTAAGCAAAAAAACAACTGTGTTACATGATATGCTGTTCTGGTATCAGAGTGAAGTGTGAAGCGATGGGACAAGCAAACACAAATCAACATTTTGAAAGGAAAGCCTTATCAAGGTCCTGGTCTTTCAAAATGAATGATAGGAGTCATACAGGGTTCCATAAAAGGAAGTCTGAAAATATATTACAACCTAAAAATGGGCAAAAACTTGAATCCCTGCAAAATCCAAATCTGCCAAAATTATGGGTGGAATTTCCCTTAAAAGGAATGCTAGGAAGTCTAAAATATAACAAGAGCTGTCATTGGACAGCATGCTTGACTATATGCAGCTTTGTCTTAGAAATGAATACAATAATGATGTAATATGTGCCTGTCAAAATTATTACAAAAAAGTCACATAAATAGCAAACAAGCAACGCAGCATGACAAAACCAAGTTTTCAATGATTGACAGAAAAACTTCAGCGGTTGTGAGATTCAGTTTCAACTGTTTTTATTTTCTATTTCTAGTAACAGTGATCTTGACTTGACGCTAGGGGCCCAAAAGCAATCCCATGGAAGTTCTTCATAAAGTCTCCATACATAAGAAGTCACAATATGTCAACCCAAACTAAAGCTATGAAGTACCAAACGGTATTCCATTTTTTAATAACAGTGACCTTGACCCTAGGGAACCCAAATGCAATCCCATGAATCCATGTTTGGTCACTAAATGTCAAACCTAACTAAAATTAATAGATAACATAGGTGAGATTGACGCTGCCCTCCTGCCAGCCCGCCCGAACTATGACATACATCATTTTAATAACCAGGTTTCATTTTATGATATGTCTACTAAGTTAAAATGTCAATCGGTTTCCCAAATGTCAATCCGCTCCAGGAAACTTTCTACAATCAAGTTTTAGACATACTAATGCGGTGAAATGTTAAGCTGTATACAATTTATTTTGTGTCTATAGATTAATTTAACGTTACATAAAATAAATACGGCATAACAATTTTGATTTTTCTTTAACCAGGATTTGATTAATTTTTTAAGTCATATTTCCTGTGAAAATATATGACAATCACAATATTTTTCAAAACAGCAAAAAATAGGGTCAGGGCAGAAAAAACTGTAAGGTGTGTCAAGCAACCAAAAATAAACCCATTTTTTATCTGATAAAAAAGAATCATCCTATACCTGTGTTGGTCCTCATATTTGAGGGGCTTCTTTTCCACACGTACACCCCCAAAGAATGTCCAGGAAAGGGGTGGGGGGTTCCTGGAGCTCTCGATCACGTCCCAGGGACTCACCATCTCTATCTTGCCACACTGAAGGCCCTGAAGGAGGTAAAGGTTGACAGATGTTAGCAAGACATAGCGATATAATTCATTTCAGGCAACAGGGAGGTAGATTTTTTAGCTCTTGATAACACCCCAAGTAGGAAACCATATCTATCTTACCACAGCATTATCCCTGGATGAGATTTTGGTCACATGCTAGTGATGCTACATGTAAATTAGAGGAGCTAAAAGTAAAAGGGATTGCAGAATGACGAGGCAAACATTGAGGCACAAACAACACTTATAAACTTTCATTTAAGTCTGTTTATATGTCATGACCAAACTTAATCACTTAAAATTTCTTGACGTAATTTATTTATGACCAATGGATTGAGTCAAAATCTGTTTTACTGTATGTTATTTTTTTGTTTGGTGTAAAGGCATCTGGCTGTCAAAATAGCTGTAGAATGTCGGAGGTAGATCAGTGCAAACCAAACATTTATCGTTGCTGGCCTTAGTACCTGTTTTCTTTTGATCGAGTCAAAACCCTGTATCTTGTTCCCCTTTGTGTCGACCAGCGTCCCATGGGGCTCCACAGTGACCACCTCAAAGAATTGTTTGGGGAGGGGCAACAACTGGCGTACCTGGTCAGTTGCCTCGAATACCTTGTCACCTAGCTCTTTCTGCAATTCAAGCCAAATGGATAATGTACCAGCAGAAAAAAACATTTTTTAATTGGCTTCTATTTTTGCTTTATCATACAGAGAAACATTGGTAAATATTTCCTCTTCTGACAGACAGAAGGACATAAATAATTAAAATACACATTTTTTAAACATGTTGATATCCAGTAGGCATTTTCAAATATGGCCCACATCTTGTATTACTTAAATCACTCATGAAAATGCATTTATACATAATCTATATCGATAATTTTAGTGAACAAAACATGAAGTCAAAATTCACAGTCGGTGTAAGTTGCCATTCTCGTTTACCAGAGCAAGGATGCTAAACCTACATCAGGGCTTCTAAAAACTGACAATTTGCCAGTCTGAGTGATTTTGGCCACACCAGACCAATTTCAGGAACAGAAATGAAAAACGGTAAAAAAATTGGTCTGAAATTTGTTCATTTTTTTCTATTTTTAATCTTAAAAGACTATTAAAGTCATTCAATCTAAAAAGACTAAGTCAGTAAAAATTGTAAAACAATTTGTCATTTGTCAATTTGGTTTGTCATTCACTACACAAAAAATGACAAGATTTGACGCGTGTCCAGACCAATTGAGGTTTCAAACTTTAAGAAGCCCTGGCCTACATCACCAAACCCATGTTGAATGAGAATGAATGTTACAGTCACAAGTACATTCTAGGCATACTAACAATTCTTTACAGGGTACTTATTTCAACACAAACCATTGTATTCAAATATGATCAACTTACCCTCAGTTTCTTAACCAAGTTGGAGTGTATTTTCCTGGTGTCGTCTGTTCGATCACTAGGGTCTGGTACAAGAGTTCCAAGAACAAGACAATTCAGCATGTCCAGTACTGTCGCAAACAACTCACTGGAAATGATCAATCATAGATTAAAACAAGTGATTTTTATTTTACTGTAGATGGGTTCAATTTTGTGAGGGTTTGCTATTTTTCATTTTTTCACAAATCTGTGAACATACAAGCAAAACAATAAACTATTATGTATGTTTACAAGCTGTGGCATTGCAAATGTTAAAAACAGGCCAATTTGTACAACTTCCCAAAAAACCTTTTTTTAATACTGATCAAACAACACTCTTTTTCTAATACTGCCCAACTACTCATTTATAGTACTGTCAAAACAACCATTTTCCTAATACTGTCCAAACAACCCTTTGAAATAATTATACTGCCCATCAACACTTTGTCTAATACTGCGGAAACAATCCTTTTTCTAAAACTGCTGATACAATCCTTTTTCTAACACTGCCAATTCAATTCTTTTTCTTAAACTGCCGAAACAAGCCCTTTTCTACCGAAACAACACTTTTTCTAATAATGCTTAATAAACAACCCTTTTTTTAATACTGCCGAGACAACCCTTTTTCTAATATTGCCAAAAGTTTTGTTTTTCCTATCCTGCCCAAACAACCCTTTTTGTATGAGAATTACTCACTAGTTTGAATGCATATCAATCACACCACTGCTAATGAGCTGCAGTAGTAGAATGGCCCAGTCTGTGGTTAGGCTGATGTTGCGTTGTATCGTGTCAAACATTCCACCCAGGAGAGATAACCGCAGTTGTACAGTCTCGTGTATGTTGTTACGGATCTTTGTTTCATCTGGATATTTCTCCTGAAAAGGGGAAGAGAATGTGCTAACTGATTTTTACATCATCTAAGTCTCCTAAAATAAGCAAGAAGATATTGTCATGGATCTTCATCAGTATTTTTCCTAAAATGGGTAAGATATAGACTAAGACATTATGTCCGGAAACACTGTCTTCAAGTTTAGCCTTGATTGGATAACAAATCTTAGTTTAAATCTGCATTACAATTACCAGTTGTAAGTTGTTGATATTACTACTGGTGTGGTCAATAATATTACCACTGTGGTTAATATCAATACTGCTTTGATTATAATCAACATTGCTGTGTTCGGACTCCACACACTTTGACCAGCCCAATTGCGTTCATATCCCCGATAATGACACTAGTCCCGCAATTCATTACTTATATTTACACCAATAGTGCATTATATGATTCAAAAATTGTTAAAAAAAAAAATACTTCATTTCATTTAAGAAAACCTTTCAGTAATCCTTTTTCACCCATTCTGTAAACAGAATGACCCGACCATAACAGGAAACGTTTTATCAAATGATGTTACGAAAACACAGGAAAAGATCAACCACTTAAAATCACTTTTAAACATAAAATTGAAACACTTATGGCAACGATACATTTAACATATTATAATGTTACACTTTCTAAAATGTTTATTTATATTTCACGGCACCTGCTGACACAATACAAACAAAAAGAAGATATTCATGTATATTGTTATGCGGTGAATTGCGATCCGAACATATCCGAAGATGTTGCGTTCATCGATTGATAAACGCAGTTGCCGAAAGGCTGTTCATTTAAGGAATGGAAGTTGAGGTGTAAATATTATCAATACTGCTGTGTTTAATATCAACACTGCCGTGGTTAATATCAATAGTGCTGCGGTTAATATCAATACTGCTGCAGTTAATATCAATACTGCTGTGGTTAATATCAATACTACTGTGGTTATTTACCAGTTGTGAAGAGAATGTCTGTATGAACTTCTCCAGTTGTGTGAGCAGTGAATTCAGGAGGCCCTCTCTCTGCTCATCCTGGCCCTTTAGACACGTCAGTATCAGTGAGAGGAAAGGCTGGTGGCTCAGTAGGGATTTACTGCAAGATAGATATATAATTATCTCATCATATTTATTATTGAATTTATATGCAAATATGTGCTCAAATTCTGGATAATTTAATAGATGGTCATAAAATTTGGCACACCCTCAGAAAGTTTTGATTTAATTGTTTTGCTTTTGTCGTTCTAATATTTGGTGAATGTGAATCTTTAACAAGAGCGCTGTGAAGGGAACACTAATGCTTGTCTGTTATTGCTTATAGAAAATTCTTAAAGCAGAGTAACGAGCCTTGCTATATAATTGCCTATTGTCTCTGGCAACATGTGTACTAAGTTTCAGTTAAACACATTGAACATTTTTTGTTCAATCATTGAACATTTTTTGTTCAATAAAGGGCAAAGTTAAAGTTCTTGCAAACTGACAATGATAACGCCAATGCCAGCAACGACATCAAAGCTATAACACTATCATAATTATTTTCTATAAAAATAATATGCACATGTAAAAATGAGTTCCTAGAACCATCAACATGACTCTTACCTGCGCTGGTTCCGCTCCAAGTCCTGTTTGCTCTTGAAGAAAGTGTTGCTGTTCTCAAGTACCTGCCCCGCCTGTTTTAGTACCCGTCCTTGGAGAGTGCTCGGCAGTTTAGATATGAGCGGGGCCACCAGCCACACACTTATGTCCTTCTCGCCACTGTCACTCCTGCAATAAGAAGGTTACACTACTTTTAGACAGAAAGGATCCCAAATATACAATTTAGCATTTAACAAACTTTGGTAAAGATACAGAGACAGATTCAGAGTTTAAATGTAGTTAACATACTTCAGTAAGTCTACAGAGAGGATTTCATGGGAAAAGAGATTATGAACATTCTTTAGTGGCAATACAGTCAACACAAAGTGGTAATAGAACAGTCAATGTCTCAGATTACTATGTATTAACATTAAGGTTCATATTGGTTCTGAGAGGTAAGAAGAGTAGCAATTTATTTAACATACTTTGGTGAAGGTACAGGTTGTGGCTTATACACATACTTTGTTGAGTGTCAAAAAATGTCTTAACAAACTTCCACAGTGATAAGGAGTGTCTTTAGAGTAAACATATTGTGTAAGGGAACAGAGTGTCTAAGGGTGAGCATACTTCGGTGAAGTTACAGAGTGTCTAAGGGTGAGCATACTTTGGTGAAGTTACAGAGTGTCTAAGGGTGAGCATACTTTGGTGAAGTTACAGAGTGTCTAAGGGTGAGCATACTTTGGTGAAGTTACAGAGTGTCTAAGGGTGAGCATACTTTGGTGAAGTTACAGAGTGTCTAAGGGTGAGCATACTTTGGTGAAGTTACAGAGTGTCTAAGGGTGAGCATACTTTGGTGAAGTTACAGAGAGTGTCTAAGGGTGAGCATACTTTGGTGAAGTTACAGAGTGTCTAAGGGTGAGCATACTTTGGTGAAGTTACAGAGTGTCTAAGGGTGAGCATACTTTGGTGAAGTTACAGAGAGTGTCTCAGGGTGAGCATACTTTGGTGAAGTTACAGAGTGTCTAAGGGTGAGCATACTTTGGTGAAGTTACAGAGTGTCTCAGGGTGAGCATACTTTGGTGAAGTTACAGAGTGTCTAAGGGTGAGCATACTTTGGTGAAGTTACAGAGTGTCTAAGGGTGAGCATACTTTGGTGAAGTTACAGAGAGTGTCTCAGGGTGAGCATACTTTGGTGAAGTTACAGAGTGTCTAAGGGTGAGCATACTTTGGTAAAGTTAAAGAGAGTGTCTAAGGGTGAGCATACTTTGGTGAAGTTACAGAGTGTCTCAGGGTGAGCATACTTTGGTGAAGTTACAGAGTGTCTAAGGGTGAGCATACTTTGGTGAAGTTACAGAGTGTCTCAGGGTGAGCATACTTTGGTGAAGTTACAGAGTGTCTCAGGGTGAGCATACTTTGGTGAAGTTACAGAGTGTCTCAGGGTGAGCATACTTTGGTGAAGTTACAGAGTGTCTCAGGGTGAGCATACTTTGGTGAAGTTACAGAGTGTCTCAGGGTGAGCATACTTTGGTGAAGTTACAGAGAGTGTCTCAGGGTGAGCATACTTTGGTGAAGTTACAGAGTGTCTCAGGGTGAGCATACTTTGGTGAAGTTAAAGAGAGTGTCTCAGAGTGAGCATACATTGGTGAAGTTACAGAGTGTCTAAGGGTGAGCATACTTTGGTGAAGTTACAGAGTGTCTAAGGGTGAGCATACTTTGGTGAAGTTACAGAGTGTCTAAGGGTGAGCATACTTTGGTGAAGTTACAGAGTGTCTAAGGGTGAGCATACTTTGGTGAAGTTACAGAGTGTCTAAGGGTGAGCATACTTTGGTGAAGTTACAGAGTGTCTAAGGGTGAGCATACTTTGGTGAAGTTAAAGAGAGTGTCTCAGGGTGAGCATACTTTGGAGAGGGGACAAAGACTGTCTCAGAGTAAACATACTTAGGTGAAGGTACAGAGAGTTAACATACTTTGGTGATGCTACCGAGAGAGTCCAAGAGCTGACATATTCTGGTGAAGGTAAAAAGAGTTAATATTCTTTGGTGAGGGTACAGAAAGTGCCTTAAAGTTAATATACTTTGGTGAGGCTACAGAGGGTTGACATACTTTGGTGAGGCTACAGAGAGTGTCTCGAGCAGTGCAGCAGCCTGAGAGTTGTTGGTTGTACGACTGTGGTGTTCTGTCTGCTGATGGAATAGCTGTATCGTGCCCTGGGAGATACAGTCTAGGATGTTATTGGTCTCCTGAAATACAACAATATGACAATTAACCATCCCTATACATAGCCACGTCTTATTGTGTTTTTTATGGCTACCTACCAAATGGATCAAGTTATTGAACCAAATGCAATAATTCACTAACCAATAATGAGGTGTGATAAAGAAATATCAATATCTATTTTTTTATCACCCCTCGTATATTCCTGACATTGGTTTACTTAAATTATTGGTAAGTAAATAAGTCAATGAAAGTTGGTGCATAGTTTATAAGAATAAAAGGTACTAAAAAGTGTTAATATCACTTAAAGCACACAACAGGCTCGTTACTGTATCAAGCCACTGGTAATTATGTTCAATTTTGATGCCTGGTAAAGCCATATATTTTTGGTATTATTTGAAAGGGTACTGTATACTTATAAGCTATGTTAACAAGAGAAAGTCTACACATCCCCCCATAAGTGGGGGGCATAACAAAGTCTTTACATTTTTATTTTTTTCACTTTATTGCACCTGAAATTGGACTTGAAATGACCTGCTTCTTATCTTTCAGGGCAAAAAAAGCTTTCTTCCAACATTGTTTTTTATCAAACCTTGGGATATTTTTTTTCCATTCATTAAACATTTTCAAATGATACAACATAAAATGGGGTCACCAGGCATCCAAAATTCACATCAACTGTTCATTGGATTACTTGATATAACCCTTATAAAATGGCAATAAGGTACATACGGCATTGGACTTGGCCTGCTTAAACATCAGGTTGAGTTCTAGAAGGGATACACGAAGCATCCATAGATCTAGACCCTCAAGGATGCGCCGGATGACATCCATTTCATCCAGATCTTCCTCTTCTTCCTCTAACTTGCGCACAACTGTCTGAGGGTAACAGATCATCCTCACAAGCTGCTGGGTCTGGAGGAAAAACATTCTGTGTTTGTATGACAAACAAATATTCTTGGACATCTTTAATAAACTATTGCACAATTTTCTGTCTCGTTCTTTGAGTACATGTCTGGCATAAGCACATTTTTATCACCTATAACAGATTTCCATTATCTTAAGAATATGATATTATCTTTTTTATACTTCTACATTTCTTTGTAATATATGTTAAAGCAACATCAACATCTCCAAATTTTAACATTTATACAGTTCCTATATTTTAAAATGTGCATTCTTGCATATTTAGCCCTAATTCCATGTTTTTTTGTTTTGCATTTTAATTTTGCCTTATTGTTGTTCCATTTGCATTTTAATTTGCCTTATTGTTGATATAGAAACATCAGCACCTTAATAATTCAACATTTAAAAAATTGGTGTACCACTATTGCAAAAGAAGTTACTGTTCTCAACAAATGAGTGTACATTTTCACCTTGAACAAATTTCTGTACCTCATTAATGCTTGCACTAATAAATCACTATAAAGCCAAGACGAAATTAAAACCGCACCTGTTCCGGACTGAGTTTGTTATCCAGCAGCATTTCCGGGTTAAAGAGACCCTCGGGGTCTCGCAGGAACTTTTCCCGAACCCAGTCCTGACTGCACAGCTCACGTAGAGAGTGCTTTGAGAACTCGCTCAGTCCCGCATTCTCCATACCCCCTGACCTGTATGTATAAAGTTTAGGATGTCAGCGAGTATGTGAATATCTGGGGATGCTTGAAGCAAAATAATTTCTGACTGTAAAGGTCACATATATAGCGAATGCTTCAAATATTTCACTTGTCAGGCGTTATCCATACCAAGACCTGAATTTTAAAACATAACACAATTCATTTACCCCGTTTCATGTATTTCTAGAACATATATACATACATATGTATACATCAATCAGTTAAAATAAGTCCTGGCTATTCCATTCCACAGTAACCTATCCCGCAAATACCTTGAAGGTTTTTTTAGTTATGACCTATTTGAATGTTTTGCAAGACCAACCCCTCAACAACATCAAAGCTATGTTCCTAGAGTTTTCCTAGTAAATGTCACCATGACCTTAACCTTTGACTCCAAAATCAATAGATGTCACCCACGGACCATGACAGAGGTTCATACCAAGAAGTGTAAAGATGCCACCACTGAACGAAATACTCCCTATCTGTTTGCCATGTTTCCCAGCCAATTCTAAAAATCATCAGACAACCTAAAACTAGTCCTCCAGCTAGGTCTTTATAGCAGGGTGGGGCACTCTGCTGCCTTTTTTCCGGCACCATGCTGCCTTTTAACTACACCCTTTGAACACTGACTCTTGCAAGTGCACCATTAAGGCTCATTCAATGAGCATCAAAAGTGCCTCTCCTGACCTAGCATCCTGCCCTTTTCAAATCCTGGCTGAAGCCCTACTTAAACTTAAATGGTATTCAAACATTTTACGTACCCTAACATCATATCCATATCAATGTCATCATCTATGTTGCTGAGAAGCTTGTTAATGTAGTCATCATTGCCCTTACTGTCACGACGCCCAGACGACTTGGACTTCACCTCGTCACGACAAGAGTCAGCTAGAATAAAATCAGCATATCATGAATACTTTTCAAATTAAGAAAACTCACTTCTTACTTTGTATACATTTTAAGATATAAGCTTTTTGCTAGCAAAAAGAGTCAATATTTGCCTGTTTTGAAGTTTTTCTTAAGAGTATTATTGCTTAAAAATAGGTTTGATTATTCTAATGTTAACATCAGAACTGCATCTCTAAACACCATGTTGTACCCAAAGGTCATTATCACATCACTTCCGCTTTTTGTAGTGGTATTTACACTTACATTGTCAGTAATGGGTACTTGAGCCAAAGTACATTTATTTAAACCTGGAACCAAAGTACACACACCTACACAGTACAAAAAAAAAAAAGGATTTCAACAATTCAAGAACTGCGGTCACATCGATAATATTGTGCCAGATGGCGAGCGGATTGTCCATAACTGGAGGCATTCAATTGGCATAGCTTTTAACACTTTCCCATACAAAATCTGTCTGAGTTTTCCTTAGGCTACTTACACAGCACAAGAAGTGATTTCAACAATGCCAGTACTGCTGCCACATCAATGTTATTGTGTCTTGCTGCTAGGAGATGTCTGTCACATGAGGCTCGGATGTGGGTACCCCTCCTCTGACCTCCTGTATAAGACCATAATACACCATTGTGCACCTGCAATAAGAAAATATGAATATATACAGGGTTTCCCTGGGTATTTGATAATGTCGTTAAAAATTTCACCAAAAAGTAATTCTTGTCATTATTACACCAAGAAAGTATATTGTATAATTATCATAAACTATTGTTGTATAGAGTATTACAATCAATGAAATTATACATTTGTACTGAAAAGCCTGAATTCATATACCTATTGCTACTTAAAAAGCCCGGTTTCATGTATGTAAAATTAAGATTATAAACCATTCCGCAGAATATTTCAGCAGTGATTACGACCATCGATACAATCATAACTCAAGTTTTACTGCAGAACAATCTACCAAAAAAAAAAGAACATTTGCAAAAGACTGCCTGCATTTACCAGAATAAGACTGAATTTTCCAATATCATAGTTCTTCACTCTTAGCTAAATTGGTTGATTTTTCCAGGCCCTCTCAAATTTAATTATTGACTAGATCCCAACTCTCTCCTAACTAAATGTTATAGGTTACCTTGAAGAGCCTCAACAGGAGGTGACATGTCAGTCTGGCTCCTGGCTCAGCGTCTGCTATTTCACCTGGAATGAAATATGGTGTCTTGTATTGTGAATGATTTTTCATTTTTGTTAAATGCTTAGGACCAAGTAAATCATATCATCATTCAATTTCATCCAGGTGGTATTGATAACAAACAATACAAGAATGCAACAGAGCAAACTCCAATGCTCGTTCTTTTTGTCGATTAAAGGGCACAACTCATAAAATAATCAATTATTATAGGTTAAAGGCCTTGTTGTACATGTTTGTTTTTTCTCTGGCAATGTATGTACCAAATTTCATATGAGTATCTTAAACAGTTTTCCAGTTATGGCCAAGGATTAAAGTTTAAGAACAAGGAAACTGACACCACTAATACTAAGGCTATGACAATTCCTTGACTTTTTTTCTTTAAAAAACAGATGAGCTTACAAATCCATCTTATCTCTTGTGTCAGGAATGGTTCTTAGTTAATATTTCTATTGAGGTTTTGAAAGTTGCAATAAGACAGAACTAGAGAATGCTTTCTTGAAAAAGTGCTTGTCTCCCCCATTGTGTGGTCGTAGGTGAGAAACAATCCATGAAAGATATAAAATTTGAACTTTTGGACTGGAGACAAACATACATAGGGGTCATCTACTGGTCATAACCAACCTGCATACCATACTGCATATGAAAATCCTGAGTCAAAGCCTTCTTTAGTTATTGAGCGGAAAGAAGTGTGACGTATGGACTGGTGACCAACAAATTGTTTTTTAACTGAAGGTCACTGTGACTTTAACTTACTGACCTCAAAATCAATAGGGGTCATCTACTTATCAAGTCCAGCTAGCAAGCTGTTCAAACCATTCAATGGGGGAGACATAATCACATTAGTTTGTGAAAATAAAACTCTTGCATATTAGACAAAACTAGAGCTGTCACAGGAGTGATGAATACCCCCAAATGCAGCCTGGACACAGGAATGGCAAACCATTCCTTTGAAAAGAGGCCATAACTCCAAGGTTACTGCACACTGCATCTTCTTTTATCATGCATGTATTGTTTTATTTAAATCTGTTGAGTAATTTAGAAGTTACACTGCTGACAAGAAAACTAGCCTTTCATGAGTTATCATCCGGAAACCATTTTTCTATTTTTAGTAACAGTGACCTTGACCTTGGCCCCACCAGCCCCAATATCGAACTTGACCTGTATCTTCTGATGTTACACCTGTGTACCAAAAATTGTTCAAATCCGTCTAGCCTTTCATGAGTTATCGACCGGAAACCGTTTTTCTATTTCTAGTAACAGTGATCTTGACTTTGGCCCCACCAGCCCCAATATCGAACTTGACCTGTATCTTCTGATGTTACACCTGTGTACTAAAAATTGTTAAAATCTGTCAAGCCTTTGATGAGTTATCGTCCGGAAACCATTTTTCTATTTTTAGTAACAGTGACCTTGACCCTACCAGCCCCAATATCGAACTTGACCTATATATTCTGATGTTACACCTGTGTACCAAACTGTATCATCTGATGTTACACCTGTGTACCAAAAATTTTTCAAATCTGTCTAGCCTTTCATGAGTTATCGTCCGGCCACCGTTTTTCTATTTTTAGTAACAGTGACCTTGACCTTGGCCCCACCAGCCCCAATATCGAACTTGACCTATATCTTCTGATGTTACACCTGTGTACCAAAAATTGTTCAAATCTGTCAAGCGATTCATGAGTTATCGTCCGGAAACCGTTTTTCTATTTTTAGTAACAGTGACCTTGACCTTGGCCCCACCAGCCCCAATATCGAACTTGACCTGTATCTTCTGATGTTACACCTGTGTACCAACTAGAAATGTGTCCATAGAAAACGGATGCCCCCACTTCGGTTTTTTGTCACAGAAAATAAGCCATAATGATTTTTGAAGTATTTTTGGCAAAAAAGGGCCGTAACTCCTAAATGACTAAAGCGATTTCCATGACTATCGAACTTGATCAAGATATTATCAGGGATGATAACAGAGCCAAGTTGCCAATCCTGAAAATGTCTGCGTGGGGTTCAGGGGGCCGCTCAAGGCCCCCGATGGGTCCAGGGCAAAGCCCTGGTGGGGGGAAAAGGGGGGCGAAGCCCCCCGAAGCTTTCTGTATTTCAGGGATTCTAATACCCTTTTTTGCCTTAGAATAGTGTTCAAGGAGTACATCTTTCGGTTTGGTAGATAAAATTATGTTCAACACAAGACATCCACAATCAGAACAATTATCAGGAATCTTAGCAGTGAAGTTTAACACAGTTGTCTTTAAACAAAGTTAAATTTACTCTTTTTTTACCTGAAGTCACAGGCATTAGACATGTACCTGACATTTTGGTTCAGTTGTCCACTTCCCATAAAACTCAACTGGCTATTATCAAATGCCTGTGTATGAACAGTCTACACTGTGGGATGTTTGATTTATAATAATGAACAACATATCAATTATCATGCTTGCAAATTTTTATTGTAAAAGTGTTATTTATTCAATTTTCTGCACATTTGATGATAATTTAATGTTATTAATTATGATATATATTATTACAAGTAATATCCAAACGGGACTTAAATGCTTTGACAGCGTAGCTGTTGTGGACATGGTGGACTTTGACTATTCTGGTCCCCAAGCCAGATTTTTTCCCCTCATGGTGTTACATGAGTCCAGTAGCACACAAACTAGATTGTCCCACAGCAGTTCAAGTCTCTCAAACAGCCTTTCAAATTCTATGAAAATTGATTCAGAATCAGCCCTTATGATTTTTAAGGAGGCCAAATGTCTCAACACTATTTCTTTCTCTATGCCAGAAAAATAGTTGCAACAGTTTTCTCATTGTTTGTGTTTGTTGACTTGTCTTAGTTGAAACAAAACCGAGATCCATTAACTCCTCCACATGTTCATCATTGAAATGGCTAGCCACTCCGTAAGTCATCTTGTATGATGCTGTACACCTTTGAATTTTAATTCGCTGAGAGCTTTTGTATCTTTGGCAAGTGTCTTAAGTAAGACACACTACTGTGGTGTCAGGGAGCATGTTCAGCCATAAATCCAAGTATCATGGCCTCTCGATTGAATTGTCAGTCATTGACAAGAACAACTGGATGCACTGGCTGAGGTGTCTGTTCATCCCTGACTTTTGTAACCATATAGGTAAACATACCTGGAAATACAAATTACAACAATAGAATTTAAATCTCACTCAAACTGGGTCCTCAAGAAGTTTTGTTGAACTGTCTCAAATAGAAAATAAAATGACTGCCTCTGCCTAATATATATTACTACTACAAAATATTTATTCATTTTTTTTTAAATTTGAACCAAACCAATTTTCATTTGAACCTCCCATTACGGTCAACAATGCTACAAACATCATGAGAATAATAAAGAAACGGTTTACAGCGTAAACTTCAATCGGCCAAATAAAATTTGTAAAATAAAAATCGATTACTATGACACAATCCGAATCAGGATGTCCGAAATAATGCTACATGCGCAAAATTCATTCTCAGTTTGATCAATTTCTATTAAATTAAAAAGAAACGTTTCGGGAATTTCTCTTAAAAATAAATAGCAAATATACCCTTAAAATCGACGAATCGATGTTTTTAGAAGTTGGTGGTGGTCGTTTTTTTTTCTCCAATTTTCCAATACCCGTTTATTCGTCTTCGTCGTCTGACATATCCGGATACAACCATCCGGATACTGTCTTCTAGTCCCATCGGTAATTTCCGTAATCACCGGATGCTATCTTAACCAATCATATAACTCGATTGCCCAAACTCCGCGCAGTGTTACTTCCCTTGCAGTACAGTAATCACTGCCTTCACAAATATCACGTGATGATAGAAACGGCACGTGATTGCAATTAACAAAATGGACGGAACACCCTTAAAAGAAATTCCAGCAACATGTTTCATTTGTTTAGAAAATAAACGATTTTTCCTCTGCAAGAACATGCCGCCAACATTCGATTTGTTTTGGTTTTGCTTGCAATCCTGGTTCAAAACGTTCGATACATGTCTGAATAGCTAACAACACATCCATGTTGATATTGTAATTTGTAAATCCTACTTTCAATTTGAAAAAAGACCGAACATTTCCGAATGTTTTTTTTAATTGTTATTTTTTTATAAAACATATTATGCCTATCAACTGGCGTAAAGTAATTATTTAAGAAAGGATATAAGAATAAATATATATGATTAAAAAAAATGCCATTAAAAGTTTTCATCCAATTTTGGATGAAAATCTTGTGGTGGCAGTGATTACTGTACTGCAAGGGAAGTAACACTGCGCGGAGTTTGTCGATTGCCAAGGCGTAATTAGGTTCGTTAATTTCCGGCTTTACACTTCCGGAAAACTTACCTTTCGTACCCATATTGTTCGAACTGAGCTCGAATCGCTCCCTGTACCCCTCCCCCCTAGAAAAAAACTCAACGGATTTACATTAATCTCAAAATCGATCCGTGAGGCCTTAAATCCGGAATTCCGGATTAATCCGGAATTTTATCATCCCTGTATTATGGTCACAAACATGTGTTTAAAGTTTGGTGAGGATTGGACAAACAGTTTTCAAGAATTAGATCGGAAACATATATTTTTGAAGTATTTTTGGCAAAAAAGGGCCGTAACTCCTAAATGACTAAAGCGATTTCCATGACTATCGAACTTGATCAAGATATTATGGTCACAAACATGTGTTTAAAGTTTGGTGAGGATTGGACAAACGGTTTTCAAGAATTAGATCGGAAACAATCTTCGGGACGTACGTACGTACAGACAGACAGACAGACAGACAGACAGACAGACGGACAAGGGCAACCCTATATGCCGCCACTTTGTGGGGGCATAAAAATTGTTCAAATCTGTCTAGCCTTTCATGAGTTATCGTCCGGAAACCATGAAAACCGACAGACCGACCGACAGACCGACCGACCGACAAGCTCACTCCTATATACCCCCTCAAACTTCGTTTGTGGGGGTATAAAAATCTGAATGTTAAACTCTTGCAAAGTCAAACTATATACAGTTATTGTACTAACCGAATGCTGGATTAACAAGTGCTGGTAATGCCACATAGAAGAGCAGATCTTGCATGGAGAAACAGTGACGGGCAATCAGGATGGAAGTGAACACTGCCAGGTTGTCATGGAATGACAGATCACTCACCTTCAAGTACATAAGGTATTAGTTTATAGTATAGAGTTCATATTTGGCTTAATATGGAAAAAGGTTGTAACTTATAGATTTTTTTTTAAGATTTTGATTTTCTCTTCTCTGAGTTAATTTCAGCTATCTTTTCTTTTCCGAGATGATCAACAGCCTGAATAGAAATAAATGTATTTTAATTAAACAATTGAAACAATCTTATGTTTTACGAAAACTTACATCAATCTGAGTGAGTACATCAATGTAACCACAGCTCTGATTGGCTGAGCAGCAGAGGGCACACAGCACCCCCAACCACTCGGCACTCAAGGCATTACATTTGGCCGTCAGTTCCGCACACAGAACGCTGATCTCATTCAACCTGCAAGGAAATGCTCATCTTGTATCTTACCTAATCATAACACTTTCTTTTTAACTTTTGAACACAGATATTTCAAACAGTTCTCATTTGCTTGACTTATCATATATTTAGTTTTTACTTATAATTAAAAAATGAACAACTGATAAATGATTGTATACAGATACTCATGTATGTTTATCACACATATGTATCTGTGTTAAATTTGTAAAAATGATCTTACTACAACTGTTATACAAATTCTTCACAGTAGTTAGCGCTGTCATTTAAATAAATAACCAAGTAAGCCTGTATCTTAGCTAACTTAGTTAAAGCAAATAAAATTAGATTTTTTTGCCAAAATGATTGTCAAATCTGATGGCTGATTTCCAATAAAGAGATATGTCTATTTCATGCAAATGGAGTTAAATCTACTCATTTTTGTCTTTCTGTTTCTCTGTCTACATATAAAATCAATGATCTAGGACAGCATTGAAATTGGTTAGAACAAACACAGAAATTCTCAACTGAACACACATGATCTATCATCACCTATGGACTATTCCAGTAAATCAAATAACACACAGGGGAAAGGCAATTATTTTCTTAGTATATGGGAGGGGGGAGGGTGTCTTCAAATTGGAGGGGGGGGGGGGGGTAATAATTCAGAAGTGCCTTCCCCCCGTGGTGTATATGTTTAAATGGATTAGCCCTAAATTAACCCAATATTTGCTCCTATTTCTACACACAGTTACTAAGTTAAAGCAAAAGGGTGAGGACATACATGTAGTGAAGTAAATTACCTGTATATTTATAACCTTATAACCTTGAGTGTGCCAACCTACCTATCCGATGTCACAGTGAACTTGCAGATGTTCAGCATGGTGTTCACAACAAAGCTGTAGCGATTTGCACCATTCTTGTTCAACTGCTCTATGTAATGTTGCTCTATGGGGATACACCTGCAGTGAGCATATAAACCATAATATTCACAACAAACATGACTGTAGTAGTTCGCACCATTCTTATTCAGCTGCTCTATCAAATACACCTTCAGTGACAAATATTCAAAAACCAAAAGTGAAAGGAAAGCACCGAAAGAGGATGTAAACATGTCCAGCTGTATAGCCCACTAGTGCGTACTACCAGAGTTGCAGGCCTTGCTATATGTATGTATTTTGTCACTGGTAGCATGTTAACTACATTTTATATCTATAGATATATAGATATGTTAGAGTGATAACTGAAGTTTAAGATCTCACACGACAATGAGAATGCAATGATAATACCCTCAATTTTTCTTTAAAAAGACAGACAAGCATATAAAAAGGAATTATTAAACCTACTTGGCACTTGCTAGAAAGTCGATCATGAAGGAAGGGTCCCACATGAGATTGGAGGCTGAAGGTTTGATGTCTGCATACAGGGTGACTCTGATTTTGGAGTATGCATTGCTGAACATTTCCTGGAATTTATTCTGAAATTGGAAAACATATAGTTTTTTACAATGTTAATTTATTTACAAAAACAGTCATGGAAATAAGGCTTTTGGGCGAAACAAGTCCAAGTTCTGACACTAATGATTGGCACCAACATTCTTAAAGAGCAAACCCTGAAAGCATTTTAGGGCTTGTGCTAATTTCGACTACTGTTGGATAAACACAGTAGCACACATACTTTTTAAGAAGGATGTTTCTCAAATTTTTGTATAGTGACTATGACTATAAAGTATAAGCCGATAAGAATCACACAAAACTTTTTTCTAGGTAAAACACAGTACTTGCGTTCTTTTGACGACCTCACAGTTTAGAGGACAGACACCTTAACCACTAGACCACTCTCAACAATATTGATTTCCTTAAACAGGCTTCAAATCCCAAATGACAAAAAAACAGTGATAAAAGTAGGGAATTTAAGGACAAAAGTAGCCATAGCAAGACTGAAGCAAATAAATGACTACTGAACCTTGCTACCAATTTTGAACTGCATATCATATTAGGTGATAAATATTTTTTTGTAAAACAGGCCCATAGCTAAAAGTAACCAGCCCCTCCCCTCCTCCTTAAAACTGAGTGCTTCATTTTCTGCACTTAAAGCCTTTCTGAGGTTTTTAAAGAACACATTCTTATTTTTTGCACTATTTTCACAAAATAGTAGGAACAGTAGGGCTTTTGCTAAAAAATAGGAATTAGTCAGAGCATACAAAAAGTAGGCCAGGGCACCCTAATCAAGGTATTTTCAAACCTTAAGGTAGCTGCAGGAAGTGTAGACGTCATATAGGTATGCAAGAATACACCTCTCTGCCGATGTACAGTCTGCTGGATTACAAACATGCTTCACCACACCAATAAGTCTGAAAACGCAATAGATGAATTAAACTTTTTTTATAATATCATTATTTTTTAACAATCATTATTGAATTTTGTCTTCGAATAGAACCTTAAAAAGAGATAAGGTTTAAATGTTTAAGCAATCATCAAGGCAATCAATATTTTACAAGAGAACCAAAGCAGTAGCCATTCCTTAAAACTGTTTTCTTTGATAAACAGACTGGCTAAAAATAACGACAAACACTTGACGACAATAATTTATTAATTTTTATCCAGTGCCATCAATCACATGAGCCCAACCATGAGTCAGTTAGCCATATGTCAAGAGCTTTCCTTAAATCACTGAACAACATTAATTTCATTCCTGATAAGCTTTAAAAAACTCTGTAGAGCTTATGTTGAAAAATTATTGTAACTTTTGTAACTTGCAGACATAGTTTTAAGATGATCTTATCTTATAATCCTATCTTATCTACTGACCCTTTAAATGCCTTGAGAGTCAGGTCTTCTGATACGAGCAGGAAGGAGTGGTATTTCCTGAAGATGGCCACGATACACAGACACAAGGACGTGGTGTAGATGCCCGCAAGACTCGACCCACCCTGGGATAGCTGGCTCTCCACAATGCTTAGCTCCTGGAGAAGCTGTGAAGTGAGAAAATACACAAGTACTTAATGTTTGAGTACGGTAAATTTCATACAGCATAAAGTATCATATCTTTAGAAGAGAGTAAACATCAGATGCTCTAGGTCATTTAAATAAAATTTTAATAAATTTCATTTAATTTGTATAAAACAGGCCAGTTTATATGTACAATATATAACACTTTCCTTCTGATACATTTATTTCATGAATACATTTGATAACCAGTTTACACAGGTCTAGAAAGGAATTAATGTAGGAATTAATGTTATGTGTTTTAAACACTTATTCCTAATAAGCTATAAGTTTATAACAATTTTGTTCAGGCCTACATCCTGACATACCTGCACGGAGAAGTCGAGTAGATTGTTAACATCCATTGAGTGTTCCATGAGATCAAACAGGTACGAGATGTTTTCCACCTTGGGAAGGTATGTTGAATTCCCGCTTGTGAAGCTCAATATCTGCTCAGAGACCGCACTAGTACACTGCCACGTCACATAATGCTGATCGTAGTATGATAGTTTCATGAATTTTGCAAAGAGTAACTCCAAATTTGCCACAAGACATACAGACCCTACTTCATCCTTATCTTTCTTCTTCTTTAATTTCCCGATATCTCCACTACTAACATCCATACAGTTTTTCCTACTGTATAATCTTAAAATCTCCTTACTGACTTTCTTAACCATGTGTCGCGCTGCTTCACGCGCTTTACCAACCCCATACAACACAACGAAGCGCTGATTACACTCGTGGTTTGAGAGTTCCTCTTGAGGCAAGGGGAGGTGACTAGTATACTGCATGTGACGGGAGGGACCTTTCATCTCAGGCATTGATGGGTTATCCACCTTGCTTCCTGTGGCCACAGGGTCTTTCTCAGATCTCGTGGACTTCACAGAGGCTAGCAAGCAAAGAATATTTTCATTGAAAACAAGTGAAATCAGGTTAAGATGGCAAGTTTTTGTACAAGCAACCATTTTCCTAATTTACGTAGAATAAGTGTCACAAATTTATTACATATTTGTGTAAGTATAATAAAACTTTCACCAAACTAAATTTTATTGCATACTCAAGTGCTTTTCGGCTCTTTTTGGAGAGGCAAAAGTATTCATTTTTCCCCTACTCAATTAAAAAACAAGAGGCACATCAGTGCCTGTGCTCCACTGGCCAAAAGGTTCAAGCAAAGACCACCTAACGAACATTTTCGTCAAGTTTCATAGAAATACAATCATCAATTTTTGAGGAGAAGTTATTTAAAAAAATTTTTTACTTTAATAGCTCTGGCTGCCATGTTGTGCAGTGGACCGAAATGATTTGGGCAATTTGAGTAAAGGAGCACCAAACAAACATTTCTGTCAAGTTTTATCGAAAAAAGGTCATCGGTTTCGACGACAAGTCGTATAAAGTTTTTTTTATTTTTTAGCTCTGGCAGCCATGGTGTGCAGTGGACTGGAACCATTTAACAAATTTTGGTTAATGACCACCCAAGGAACATTTCTGTCAAGTTTCATCAAAATCTGATCATCGGTTAACATTTAATCTGAATAGATTATGAAGCAAATATCTAACCTGAACAAGAAATGACGAGATAGAATCGACTTGGTGTTTCACTTACACTTTTCGGCCATTTAAGTTACTAAAAATAGCTGTTTCATAAACTTTCAGAATGTCACTTAAACGAAAATTAATGTTCAGTCTATATATACTTTCCTATGTATAAATGTAAGGTTTTTAAATTGATCTTTTTGTGAGAACTTTATGCTTATATGTTTACTCATAAATTATTATTGTTTAAAAATTATTTAAAGATGCTATACGTGAAAAATTAAGACATTATTTTTTTTTCTATTAAAGGGAGGTAATTCAGTAGTAAAATGTAATCAAAGCTATTAAAGCATGGCATTTCTTTTCTAACCATGTTGATATTATTACAGTCTATTCAAGCAAGATGCCTTTTGTTTTTACATAGTACCCATAGGTTCTGAAAAACAAGGAGCACTATTCCCAACAGAAGGATGTCACTCCCTATCACTGCATGTGCATCATAATAAAGAAATGTTTACTCAAACTGCAAGCTGCTCAATTGAAATAGGTATTTACCTCAAGCATACAGTTTTATAATGTGGCAAAATAGTCGGACTACTAGATTGTCATTCGGACTAGTAAAATATGCCATTATGCTAGTCCAACTGGCTAGTAGGTTAAAATGTTTTTCGTGAAGACTGCGGACGAGAAGTCCTTAAAGGTTTTTCTATTTTTAACTCTCGCAGCCATGTTGTGCAGCGGACCGGAACCATTTGGGCAATTTTGGTTAAAGGGCATCCCGATGAACATTTATGTAAAGTTTCATCAAAATCTGATAATCGGTTTCTGAGAAGATGTAGTTTAACGTTTTTTTCTATTCTTAGCTCTGGTGCCCATGTTGTGCAGCAGACCAGAACT
The DNA here is from genome assembly GCF_026914265.1 of Mya arenaria. NCBI lineage: Eukaryota > Metazoa > Mollusca > Bivalvia > Myida > Myidae > Mya > Mya arenaria. The sequence continues at coordinate 6,895,918 of NC_069136.1, read as the reverse complement.
GTTTGGGCTATTTTGGTTAAGGACTACCCAAGTAACATTTCTGTCAAGTTTCATTGCAATACGATCATCGGTTTCTGAGGAGAAGTCGTTTAAAGGTTTTTCTATTTTTACCTCTGGGGGCCATCTTGTGCAGTGGACCGAAACCATTGAAGCAAATTTGATAAAGGACCATCCAAGGAACATTTCTATTAAGTTTCATCAAAATCTGATCATCGGTTTCTGAGAAGATGTTCTTTAAAGGTTTTTCTATTTTTTTGCCCTGGCAGCCAAGTTGTGCAGCGGACCGGAACCATTTGAGCAATTTTGGTTAAGGACCACCCAAGGAACAATTCTGTCAAGTTTCATCAAAATCTGCCTATCCGTTTCAGAGGAGATGTCGTTTAAAGATTTTGCTATTTTTAGCTGTGGCGGCCATATTGTGCAATGGACCAGAACCATTTGAGCAATTTTAATAAAGGACCACCCAAGGAACATTACTGTCAAGTTTCATCAAAATCTGCCGAACCGTTTCAGAGGAGATGTTGTTTAAAGATTTTGCTATTTTTTGCTCTGGCGGCCATATTGTGCAATGGACCGGAACCATTTGAGCAATTTTGGTAAAGGACCACCAAAGGAACATTCCTGTGAAGTTTTGTCAAAATCCGCTTATCAGTTTCAGAGGAGATGTCGTTTAAAGTAAAAGTTTACGCACACACGCACGCACGCACGCACGCACTCACGACGGACAATCTGTGACGACATAAGCTCCATGGCCTTCGGCCAGTGGAGCTAAAAATCTTTAAAAATAATGTTTTAGCCTAAATAGTGGCCTCTGCACCTACCAAAACCACACAAAGAAAAAGTACTTATAAATGTTTAATATATTCATTTCAAGTCAATGTTTCTTGAGAGATCTGTAAAATAACATTATATATTTTTCCTTTATTTCACTATGCAAAAAACCCATTACCAGGTCCAGGAGAGGTTCGAGGCTCGTCATTCACCGATCCAAAGAAACTGCTCAAGTCTGACTCCATCATTTGTATGTCCATATCCACCTTAATGTCATCCTGGTGCTGTAAAATATGGTATGTCACTGTAGTAAACTAAAATTATCACTAAAAAGGTCGCATACCCTCAAGTATGACCCCTTAATTTGTATGTCAATGTCAGCCCTTATTTTATCTTGGTGCTGTAAAAATAAGTATGATGATAGGTTAGCAATAGTTTAAGTGTTTCAAACCTGACTCCGTCATCTGTATGTGTATACATGTGTGTCCACGAGTACCTTAATGCCATCCTGATACTAAATATGTAGAAAAATTAAAAAGAGAAAAATGATCACTGAAGAGGATATATACCAAAAAAGGATGTTGCTCAGGTCAAACCAATTCAATTCAGAAACTGATCAGCCACATGAAATATGAGCTCATTTCTACAGGTGCTTGCAGAATTACACTGTAGAAAATCGATAGTACATCCACATTGCAAGAATGGGACATCACACATTCCACATTGGCAATCTCTATACTCTATCATAATGTGAAATCACACATTCGCCATTGGATACTTTTTTACTCTATACAAATAGGAAATCACACATTCCTCTTTGAAAATCTCTTTACTCTATGCAAATAGGAAATCACACATGTACCTACTAACTGGAAATCGAAACAAAAGCAAGCATGCTTCTTTCCTGTGAATTCATACCTCATGTTTGACACTTTCCACCTCACTCTTCATGCTGGCGAGGTCCATACTATCCATCATATTGGAAACAACCGTGGGAGCTTGGAGCATTTCCCCGCGAGAAATCAGGGTGCACATGTACGCATCGTGGGAGAAGACCTCGTGGCGTATGAGTTCAGAAAAAAGGTGGATCAGATTGGCAAATGCCTGCTGGTTTTCCTCACTGGCATTCTCGTCTAAAAAAATAAAATATTCAAAATGATTTGTACAAAAATTTTCAAGTTACTGTATTAATGTACTACTGATATTTAAAGGAGGGAAACTATTGCCTAAATACCACTCATAGCGATTCTTAAGCAGGAAATCTTCAGTGATTTTTTCTTTATATTATAACCATAATACCAGTTTGATTTTTTTTCCAGGAAATATACAGACTTGAACATCAAAAACAAAGAATATAAAGAAATGCCTAAATGGGAAGTGATTTATATACCCCTTACACACACACTGCTTGATACCAAGAAGAAATTACCATCTTAAATTATACAATTTAATATTTGAACTTCAATACAGAGCTTCATCCTTCTGGTATAGACTCAAGACAAAACATAAATTGAAACAAGCTTTATGAAGGACTTGTAATCCCAGCACAGTAAACACTTGAAATTTGAAACTTGTGCTCACGATGTTTAAGGCCTCCACCTTTAAGGTTAAAAGAAAGCCAGTAGTCACTATTTTGATTCAGACCTTTTACCCAGTCATTGAAATTAGTCTTTTGGATGAAAAAGCCTGAATTTGTATACTTTTTCTTGGAACCAAATTTTTTAACAAGTCCTGCCATATAAAATACAGAATTTTAACAAGGCCAGAAGGCATTTTACCAGTGCATGGCTTGCGAGCTTGTGTTAATTTAGACCACTGTTTACTCCATCAAATTTTATTGAATTTAACTTGATTTTGAAGACAGCTATATGCTGATATAAATCATTCTTGAGTCTGCTTCCTTGGTAGTAACCAGTACAAGGGACATTTTATAAGGTCAAAAGAACCCAAAACCATTTGGTGATAACAGACAAATTAGCCACAAGACCATTCTTACCTATAATGGGAGCCTTGTTGTCAAGGAAGTTCAACAGAAGTCCCTGGAACAAGGGCACACTGGGAGAAATCATCATGTCGGATCCTGCTGAGTCCTTCTCATCTGGAACATCCGCATCACTGTATTTCTGCAAATGGAGATTTAATACCGATATCATACAGACTGGAGTGTACCTTAGGCATTTTGATGTCCATATTACTTGCTACAAGCTGACTTACATTAAGTAGTCATATCTCTAATTACGAGCTGACTAAAATTGGGTATGTCATATTGCTATCTACAAGATGACTTACACTGGATATGTCGTATATGTGTTCTACTTTCAGATAAGCAGGGCCATTGCTTGTGTTGCATCAATTTAACATACAAAACATTTGTGAAGAACTTAAAATACAAAGAATCTAGAAGAAACAAATATCTCCATACCTCAGCCTTCAAATCTTGTTGCCTTTTTTCCAGTAGTTTAGCCACTACAACTGCCCTGTGGGCTCCATGTCTCTTCACACTGACTGCCCAGTCTATAAGCAGGGTTATGATTGGCTCATCACTGACCAATGGCTGCAAAGATAGAAGACATGAATTTTATTGGTTCAACTTTATAACTAGTGACTGCCCATCCTGTAAGCAGGGTTAAAATTGCATCATCACAACCAATGGTGTGAACTAAAGTTACAGTAATAGAACAAGAGCATCAAATGTGGGTGCAAATGCATGACTACTCTACAATTAATATAACCTGAGTAACTTACAAGTTGTTCTACCTGTGTGTATTGTCACTGGTTACATATGTAACATGTTTCATTTGAATATCTTGAAAACTGTTATACTGATGGATATGGACAAATCAGAAGTTTTTGCATGACAATGACAAAAGCTAAACAGGGGTTCCGTTAATGGACATACGGACGTATATTATGTCCGTTTTTCATCTTCATACGTCCAAAATTCCAACTCAAAACGTACAAATACTTCCAGTAAATTCAGTTTTACGTCCATTTTAAATTGCACGGACGTCGCATTCATCCTAAAAGTTGTGTATTGATTCATCAGATAAGACAGTTTAACTCCGCGGGTGTTTACAGAAGCCACATTTTATTTTATTTATTTTATTGATTTCCGCAATAGAGGGTGTATACAGCTTCACTGAAGCTGCTTCTGAGCGCTGATTGGTCGGTTTTGTTTATTTGGCTCCGCCTACAGTCTGATGATGGGTATTTTGACAAGCGGAATGAGTGAATGTGCGACATTTACATCCCAACACTGATGTCAACCGCTTACTCGACTTTCTACGCATGAGTGGAAAAGATGCAAAGTACCGAGACCTTCACTCAGACACTATACATGACAGAATAGCCTCCTACATGTGATTGATGAACAAATGAAAAGTGAACTAAATGACACCAAATACTATGGAATTATTATCGATGAAAGCACTGACTTGTCTGTTCATAAGAATCTAGTGATATACATCAGATATGTTAGCCCATCAGACATGACTGTGAAATCTGAACTTGTAGGGAATATAAGAATCAGTGATGGAACTGCAGGGACAATTGCAACGGAAGTGCAAAATAAGATTAAAACTCATGGACTATCAACTGGGAATCTAGTAGGACTTGGGAGTGATGGTGCATCAGTGATGTTTGGAAGTACAAGCGGAGTAGGTGTGAGGTTGGCCAAGGACTCGCCATATATGACGCACGTTCACTGTATAGCCCACAGACTTGCCCTCGCCTGCTTCGATGCATCAAAGGCCCTTCCATATGTACAGACCTACAGACAGATTTTGAAGAACCTGTACATCCATGTGAGTGTCTCAGGCATTTGAACATGTAAGCTTGAAGAAATGCAGAAGGTGATGGAAGAACCTAAACTGAAACTCAAGGATCCTATCAACATCCGCTGGCTCTCTATGGAGGATGCTGTGACCACTGTACACCGATGCTATGGCTCCAATCCAATGACGGGAAGAACACTGTGGGTGACTGTATTGCCAATGGACTACTGAAAGACATGCTGCACTACAAATTTCCTGCCTTTACAGCAATGCTCAGCGACATTCTTCAGACAATTGGCACACTCTCCAAGAAACTTCAAGCAGATGACCTGAACTTGAGTCAGCTTGCCCCCGAGGTTGAAAGTACTCTAGGGACACTCGAGGGACTGAAAGATGTTAATGGTGAAAAAATGAAGGAATTCTCAGACAATGTTGTAATGAATGGTAGTAGAGCATTTTATAAGGGCATTCCTCTGACACATGCAAACGAAAGTAAACAGGTAGAAAAACTCCGAGTGGACTATATAGACACTGTGACTAAGTGCATGTCAGAAAGATTAGGAAAACAGCCTCCTGTGCTTAAGGCATTCCAGTTGTATGAGCCTCTGAGCAATGAAACTCTGAGTAATGTGGACACAGACAAACTTATTTGTATTCTGTCAGACAAGTACAATGTCAGTAAGGACACACTCAAGCTGGAGTACTCTGGTGTACAAAAGCTATTGTCTGGATCATACAAAAGTCTCAGCTATGGGGATATGTGCAAAATGATACTTTTAAATTTCGCTGAAAACTACCCAGAGACATGTAAACTGTTGCGAATCTCCCTGTGCATTCCTGTGAGCAGTGTGCCATGTGAAAGGGGGTTCAGTCTCCAAAATAACATTAAAGTAAAAGGCCGAACATCTCTCACCCCAGACGCTCTACAAATCCTCATGCGACTCACCAAGGGACCCAGTGTTGAGGGATTTCCTTACGACAAAGCTGTTCAACACTGGAAAGCTGTAAAAAAACGTAGGCTTGGCAGCCTGTATGCTGCTGCGAAGGCAAACTGTTAATAATTACAATGTATCATGTGGCATATATCTTGAGTGTTGTTTGCTCATTTACATTTAATTCAGTGATATAATAAAGAAAAAAGACATTTAAGTGATGTAAAATGACTGTATTTGCTTTGTCAATTGTGGTAGTAATAGTGCTGATTCTTATGTTACCGGTATTCAAATGAAATATTGTTATATTTAGAAATCTTCAAGTAAATATATGTATTTTTATTTATCTAGTGATTTTGCATAATTTTGTGACATACTTGGCCAAATGAATGTAGCTTCTTTGTTAAGTGCTGATGCCATGTTATGATATTCATGTCCTATGTGTTTAATGATTTTCATATATCTGAGTATGCATAAAATATTTCTGTTAATAAATGAAAATTGAAATTTAGATGGTGTTCATTTGCTGTTCAAAACTATGTTATGAATAAAACAAAGTAACGATTATACTAACGTAACTAAGTATACTGATACTGACAGTCTAATGAAACCCAGCGCATTCGAATTTAAACTTCCTAAAAACCCCTGGCTATAACATTACCTCCCCGTTTCCCTTTTTTAACAGATGTACTAACAAGAGGGCTGTGGAGTTAATGCCAATATGCATCTGTTGTTTTTCCCCAGTTAACCAAGGAATATAAATCAATAATTATTAAAGCCAAAGCTATGGGCCTTTCTATTTATGTTTGAAATATCTCTGGCAATATGTGTATTTGAATATCTTGTATGTGTTTTAGTAATGGCCATGCTTTAAGCAAAACGATGCTAAGACTATGACAGTAACTCAACCTTTATCATTAAAAAACAGACAAGATAAAAATTGACGAGGAAAATATACCTCAGTTCCATCCTTTGGTGCATTTGCCATAAAGATCTTGTTGTAGAGAGATTCAAGACTGTTGTTGTTTTCAACACGGTCAAAATTGTGGCGATCGAGTGTGTCCAGGACGTTCAAAACCTTGCCCATTGTGTAACCTAAGAAAAGTAAGCATACTAATATGACAAAATAGCATATTTATAAGTTTGCTCATTGTAAATGTGTGAAATGCATGAGTTGTGTCCAAAAAGTTTGTAAACACTTGTAACATTCAAACTGATTTTACGTAATAATCCAAGAAATGAAATCATTACCATATATTGGTGTATATTAAGGTCAAAAGAATTTCACATCATTAGCATCTTTAAACACAGTAAAATATAATGACTATTTCACATAAGCAAGCATATATTTCATTTATCTTAAAAAGACAACCCCAATTCAATAAGTGAATCTTAACATATAAAACTTGACATGTCCCATGACATTGCACATACCAGTTGTTGACTGCTGACACTTGTCTGAGGACCATCTTACTTCCGCCGCTCGGCTTCGCAGTCGTATCTGGTGCTCCATAGCCCTGATCTGACCTCGGACCTGGAAAAAACACACACTGTGAAAGATGGTTCCATATTTTTTTAGAGTAAAGCTTTAAATAACAATGGAAAGAGTAATATATTTGTCTCATGTCCTGTTTGTTCTGCAAGGCTGGACACATGAGGGGCACATGGCAAATGGAGGGAACTGGCAGTGAAAGAGAGTGACTAAGCCCATCTCCTAGTTTCAGATAGGGAGGAAGAAAGGTTTTTGTTTTGTTTTTTTATTTTTGCAGGGGCGACGGACTTGAAGAATGCTCACCTGTTGATTCTGCTCAGCCTGCGGCATTGGAAGGCAGGAGGGTGCACAAGGCAGGTGATCCAGTGGAGACCCACAGTACGGCGAGTTACTCCGTCCATCTCCTAAGTTGTTCCAGATCAGAGCTGATGGGTTTGTCATTGTGATCACCTGTATAGATACAATTACAAGCTTTAACAATATGTTGAAAACATACGGTGATAAGTCAAGTCTTATTTTTGCAGCTGACAAACACAAAGACTATGAAAATGACTTTTCATTTTCTTTGTTAACTGATGTTGGAGTTAAATATTCCCACAAACAAATGGTTCTGTTTTGTGACTAAAATGAAATGAAACTTTCATTTTTGTAGTGTTACTAATCACTGGTCTGCACGATGCTACACTTAAGTAATCTTTTGTTGTTGGGAAACCCGAGTACCAGGAGGAATCCTACTTGTCCAGCTTGGTGACTACAAACTAAACTCACTAGTGTCCAGGCAGGGAATTGAACCTGGGACACCTGGGTGAGAAGCAAGTGTGCTAACCGCTAGGCTAGCCTGACAATCCGAATAAAAGTTCAATAAAATACAAACTAGTAACACAAGTATCAGTTTACCTGAACACAGGTGCAGAGGGCAAAGATCACAGCTCTATGGTGTGGACAGCCACTGAACTCGGCAAAGATGGCTGCCAAAGGATTTTGATGGACCAATTGTTGGCTGTTTTGTCTGCAGTAGTACATAATAAAGCATAATAAAGCATTGATTCATTTTGCTGAGCACCCCACAACCTATATTCATTGTTTTACACCAAAGACCCATTATTCTAAAACATGTGTTTCAGCAGGTGTAATGTTATAAGTTGTACCTGTACAAAACTATGCTTGGGCCTCTCAGACTTGCACAGTACCTATGATTCAGAAATATGCAAGGGACACATTCAGCAGATTTAAAAAAATGAATCACAGATAAAGTAAATTTCAAATACAGAACATAGAATTTTGAACTGCGTAATTATTTTTACCTTTAATGCAAATCTTGACATGGAAATTAGTTTTGTTTAACACATGTGGACATTGTTCCAGGTTATATGTGCATGAAGCAACCCACAAAATCTATGAATTATGTTAAAAGTAAGATCTTAAGTTTGGTATGCACCAAATAGCATAATCATCTTAATGAGCATTCAAAAATAAAGAAGTTATAGGCCGAAATTGAACCTGCATAAAAACACTCAAACCCCCCCCCACCATATATTTTTTTTTCCAAATTTTAAAAGTTCATTTTTATATTCTTCTAGAGTTTTTTTGCTTTTTGCCAAACCACTAGGTTTTAAATGTTTGACACCATTACCAATTCATCAGCAATTATTTGCAAATTAATACTTTGCTTGGATTAAAAACTTTAACCTTGTCATAATTCACAAAAAAAGGCAAATATTAAAACCTTGGGAAACAGTATATTGTAATAATCTTTACGTGTTAGCACTAGCATTAAGCATGGGAGATTGGGTCCTGGGCGAGGTAGACCCTGCATCATTACACATCTGGTTCAGCCTGCGGCCAGCTACATATGCCAGGCGACGTGACACCTGCGCTGATAGAGTAATTTCATCCAGGTACTGAAACGAACATGGGAATTGCAAATTTGACCAGGACACTAAAGATTGCTGATTGATCCTAAAATGAAATTCAAAACGTTAAGTAATTTGACTACATGTTGTAGGTTTTAAATTCAAGTCCAGACAGATTAAAGAATAGAAATCAAATTTAGCCACATAACAGTGTTGAATTTTTCAAATAAATGCAATGCTTAAACAAAAGCAGTGATCAATGTTAAATGAAGTAACCAGACACACTCATGTGAGTTTGAGCTTGAAAGAACAAGACTTTTGTTTACATATTCAGACCTATGGGTTATAATCATATAATGATATGAAACAGAATATACAGAAATTTTGCTTGTACAAGGAAATCTGATAAAGCTTGTTACATACCATCATGATCTCCTTAAGTATAAGTTTAAGAATGGTATCGTCGACTTGCTTGGACTTCTCCAAACCCTCGATGATCCAGGAGAGAAACTCATGGCGGTCCAACAAACCCTCCTAAAGCAGAAAGTGGTAAAGTGACATATTTTAAGTAGTTAGGCCTAAAAAAATGAAAATAACATTCTTATATATGGCCTAATAAAAAAATAAAATAAAAAAAGCCTACCTACCCTAGCTATTTTTGAAAAGAATGTAACCCTAACCAAACAAATTTTTTTAGGCCTTATATACTCTCTTAAATAATGATTTTAAAAATTAACTGACTTCTGGCAGGCCACATTTCTTTAGTCAACTACATTCATTGGATTTCCCAATATTTATACTGGTTTGGTGAATTAAGCAAGGCTTCATAACCATCTTGGGTTTTTTCCAAAACATACCCTTTTTTATTACAAAACTTGTATCATACATGTACCTTCAACACAACACTTGCATCATACATGTATCTTCAGTACAACACTTTCATCATACATGTATCTTCAGTACAACACTTGCATCATACATGTATCTTCGGTACAACACTTGCATCATACATGTATCTTCGGTACAACACTTGCATCTTATATGTATCTTCGGTACAACACTTGCATCTTATATATCTTCAGTACAACACTTGCATCATACATGAATCTTCAGTACAACACTTGCATCATACATGTATCTTCAGTACAACACTTTCATCATACATGTATCTTCAGTACAACACTTGCATCATACATGTATCTTCAGTACAACACTTGCATCTTACATGAATCTTCAGTACAACACTTGCATCATACATGTATCTTCAGTACAACACTTTCATCATACATGTATCTTCGGTACAACACTTGCATCATACATGTATCTTCAGTACAACACTTGCATCATACATGTATCTTCAGTACAACACTTTCATCATACATGTATCTTCAGTACAACACTTGCATCATACATGTATCTTCAGTACAACACTTGCATCATACATGTATCTTCAGTACAACACTTGCATCATACATGTATCTTCAGTACAACACTTGCATCATACATGTATCTTCAGTACAACACTTGCATCATACATGTATCTTCAGTACAACACTTTCATCATACATGTATCTTCAGTACAACACTTGCATCTTACATGTATCTTCAGTACAACACTTGCATCATACATGTATCTTCAGTACAACACTTGCATCATACATGTATCTTCAGTACAACACTTTCATCATACATGAATCTTCAGTACAACACTTGCATCATACATGTATCTTCAGTACAACACTTTCATCATACATGAATCTTCAGTACAACACTTGCATCATACATGTATCTTCAGTACAACACTTTCATCATACATATATCTTCAGTACAACACTTGCATCATACATGTATCTTCGGTACAACACTTGCATCATACATGTATCTTCGGTACAACACTTGCATCATACATGTATCTTCGGTACAACACTTTCATCATACATGTATCTTCAGTACAACACTTGCATCATACATGTATCTTCAGTACAACACTTGCATCATACATGTATCTTCAGTACAACACTTGCATCATACATGTATCTTCGGTACAACACTTTCATCATACATGTATCTTCGGTACAACACTTTCATCATACATGTATCTTCGGTACAACACTTGCATCATACATGTATCTTCGGTACAACACTTGCATCATACATGTATCTTCGGTACAACACTTGCATCATACATGTATCTTCAGTACAACACTTGCATCATACATGTATCTTCAGTACAACACTTGCATCATACATGTATCTTCAGTACAACACTTGCATCATACATGTATCTTCAGTACAACACTTGCATCATACATGTATCTTCGGTACAACACTTGCATCATACATGTATCTTCGGTACAACACTTGCATCATACATGTATCTTCGGTACAACACTTGCATCATACATGTATCTTCGGTACAACACTTGCATCATACATGTATCTTCGGTACAACACTTGCATCATACATGTATCTTCAGTACAACACTTGCATCATACATGTATCTTCAGTACAACACTTTCATCATACATGTATCTTCAGTACAACACTTGCATCTTATATATCTTCAGTACAACACTTGCATCATACATGAATCTTCAGTACAACACTTGCATCTTATATATCTTCAGTACAACACTTGCATCATACATGTATCTTCAGTACAACACTTGCATCTTATATATCTTCAGTACAACACTTGCATCATACATGAATCTTCAGTACAACACTTGCATCATACATGTATCTTCAGTACAACACTTTCATCATACATGTATCTTCAGTACAACACTTGCATCATACATGTATCTTCAGTACAACACTTGCATCTTACATGAATCTTCAGTACAACACTTGCATCATACATGTATCTTCGGTACAACACTTTCATCATACATGTATCTTCGGTACAACACTTGCATCATACATGTATCTTCAGTACAACACTTGCATCATACATGTATCTTCAGTACAACACTTTCATCATACATGTATCTTCAGTACAACACTTGCATCATACATGTATCTTCAGTACAACACTTGCATCATACATGTATCTTCAGTACAACACTTGCATCATACATGTATCTTCAGTACAACACTTGCATCATACATGTATCTTCAGTACAACACTTGCATCATACATGTATCTTCAGTACAACACTTTCATCATACATGTATCTTCAGTACAACACTTGCATCTTACATGTATCTTCAGTACAACACTTGCATCATACATGTATCTTCAGTACAACACTTGCATCATACATGTATCTTCAGTACAACACTTTCATCATACATGAATCTTCAGTACAACACTTGCATCATACATGTATCTTCAGTACAACACTTTCATCATACATGAATCTTCAGTACAACACTTGCATCATACATGTATCTTCAGTACAACACTTTCATCATACATATATCTTCGGTACAACACTTGCATCATACATGTATCTTCGGTACAACACTTGCATCATACATGTATCTTCGGTACAACACTTGCATCATACATGTATCTTCGGTACAACACTTTCATCATACATGTATCTTCAGTACAACACTTGCATCATACATGTATCTTCAGTACAACACTTGCATCATACATGTATCTTCGGTACAACACTTGCATCATACATGTATCTTCGGTACAACACTTGCATCATACATGTATCTTCGGTACAACACTTGCATCATACATGTATCTTCGGTACAACACTTTCATCATACATGTATCTTCGGTACAACACTTGCATCATACATGTATCTTCGGTACAACACTTGCATCATACATGTATCTTCGGTACAACACTTGCATCATACATGTATCTTCGGTACAACACTTGCATCATACATGTATCTTCGGTACAACACTTGCATCATACATGTATCTTCGGTACAACACTTGCATCATACATGTATCTTCAGTACAACACTTGCATCATACATGTATCTTCAGTACAACACTTGCATCATACATGTATCTTCGGTACAACACTTGCATCATACATGTATCTTCGGTACAACACTTGCATCATACATGTATCTTCGGTACAACACTTGCATCATACATGTATCTTCGGTACAACACTTGCATCATACATGTATCTTCGGTACAACACTTGCATCATACATGTATCTTCGGTACAACACTTGCATCATACATGTATCTTCGGTACAACACTTGCATCATACATGTATCTTCAGTACAACACTTGCATCATACATGTATCTTCAGTACAACACTTTCATCATACATGTATCTTCAGTACAACACTTGCATCATACATGTATCTTCAGTACAACACTTGCATCATACATGTATCTTCAGTACAACACTTGCATCATACATGTATCTTCAGTACAACACTTGCATCATACATGTATCTTCAGTACAACACTTGCATCATACATGTATCTTCAGTACAACACTTGCATCATACATGTATCTTCAGTACAACACTTGCATCATACATGTATCTTCAGTACAACACTTGCATCATACATGTATTGGATTAGCCTATTGTAGTACACCCTACTCAAGGACATAGTCATCAAACAGAAAGGAAGTAAGTTTATAACTGTCAGATAAATAACAGTAATTACATCATGCAATTATCAGCCAGCTTGGGGCCATATGTAATCTGTTCAGCAGACAGTCAAGGTGGATTTGAACAATAAAACAGTCACTTCCAGATGGTTTCAATACTTACATCATACATGTATCTGGCGAGCTTTGAGCAGTATGCCCACTGTTTCAAGGCAAGGTCAAGGTCGACCTGTGAGGGGGCTTGTGTGGCTGTGAGGAAGCTCATCTGGGTCCCCGTGCCGTGGTAGTACTCCTGGATCTTGGTTAGCTGCTCCTTCATGTACTTGGTCAGTCCAATTGTCCACTCTGAAGCAAGATATTGATTTTTTTTTAGTAGGAATGTTTGTATAAATATAACCCATGAATATTCACATCATATCTTATCACGGCTCTTCTAAATTTCTCAGAAAAAAATCCTAAACTTTGTGCTCATATCAACAAAATAACTACCGGGTAAGAATTGACCAGTGTCTGATATTTCAGATTTTCATTTTTGAGACCTGTCTTAGAACTAAGCCAGCATTCGACCTGACTGAAGTATTATCCAAACTCACCTAAAGACTGATCCACTGTCTGTCTTTTCTTTGGTTTATTCTCCTGCATATTGAGATAATATGCAGCCGTCATCTTGATGAACCAAGACGCCTTCACCATGGGCACATTAAACTCACACAGGTTGTAAAATATCTCCTCTTTCTTGTTAAAGGATGGGACTTTCCTGCTGAGTTGACCGAGAGGTTTGCTTCCAGCAGCCAGGTCACGGAACCAGCTTTCCATGTAGTGTTTTTTCTGGGCTGTCACCTTCAGAAAAAATCATACTGGGTAAATGGAATATATGTAATTCAAAATTTGCCAGGTTTGACTTAAGTTTGACCAACAAAACAGACTTTCCAACAGAAAGTGTCTATGAATCTAACTTCCAAAAGACTGGAAGCCATAAGCAGTTAAGCTTCCGATTTTTAAACACAGAATATAGGACATTCTCCTATCTGTACAAATTAACCTGTGGATTCAATCAATCATTTTATATAACTGCGATAAGTATTCTTCAGTATTAATTTCTTATGAGTTCCAGCTATATCAATTAAATATCATCTTCTCCCAAAATGGAAATGAGTTCGCAAAAAAGTAAATAATATTATAAGGACAATAAATATTTGCTCGGCCGGTAACAAGGTGAGTGCTCTACAGACTCAGCTACTGCTACCTTTCACACCTTTTCAACGCGCTGAAATTCTGGGATAGAGAACACAGGAAACAAGTTCTCAATGAAACCATGAGTAACATATATATGATACACAGCCCCACATTGTGAACTAAACTGCTATGCTGCATGCACATCTGGTGGGGATTGAACCCAGGACGCCTAGCTATCCAGTTGGACACTCAAACTGCTTCACTATAACAGCTTGCTCTATGGCAAGAAAACATAAATGCTGCGATATACAGAGAGAATACCCATTAACATACCGGCCAGAAGTTTTCCTTCATAATCTGTGGTTTCTTTTTGCTGCTATCACTCCATGTGTTCAGCTCTATCTTCTTAGTCATCACCGCACTGAAGAATGCTCCAAACTGAAAAATAATCATAAAATTTTGTGTTATTTAAATCATTTCTTTCTCCATGTTTTGTGATTTCTTTCTCCATGTTTTGTGAAATGCAATTTCTTTGATTTTGATTTCTAAATTATTTTTATTTATTTATATTATTTTATTATATTTTTTTTTGGGGGGGGGGGCGTGTCGGGCTTATTAATATGACAATTACTAATACATACTATTATCATAAAAATTACCAACAGTTTACAAATAATATACCATAATCAAGTACAACTTCACTGGAATTTATTTGATATTCATAACTATCAAAATCATGTCAGAGCTGTCTTTCTACATATGGGGAATTTGGCTGAGGCCTTGAGAAAGGGGAATTTAGCATAATTTTTGCTTAAAAAAGGCCAGTTGATAGAAACAAAACAGAAAAACTTTAATGCAAATTGATGTAATATAGATGTATTAAACCACAGTAAACATTGTAGCGTCAATAAAAAAAAGAAATTTTTATTTACATTTGACCGGCAATTGTTTTTTTAAAGGTTACATATTTTGAGATTATGGTGGAGAATTTTAACCAAAATTTGGAAGAAAAAGTATATTCCTTGGCTTGGGGAATGGGGCCTAATATCAGCCCCAAAAAATGACAAAAGACAGCCCCGCATGTTACTTGTATATATACCTTTTCCTGACTAATGCTTGCACTCTTGGCTGACCCATACTGAAAATATTGATAAATAAATAAGCATGGTTGTTTTTGCCAATTATCAATGATACATGTATTAAAGTAGCACAATATAGATTGATGCAATTTTTTTTTTTTTAAATGCATTATTATTTGTAACTGTGTTTGACTATAATAAAAAATAACAAAAAAAAAACATTATTTGTTTACAGATAAAAAATGTAAGTGATATTTTGGAGCTTCTTAAACAAGGGAATGTATGGGCATGCAGCTATTAATTGAAAACCCCATCTATAAAGGCTAATACTTTTTTATCTGTAAACAAATCATATGATTTTTTGTTTTGATTTTAAAGGTCATACGAGTTAATAAATAATGCATTAAAAAAACAAACCTATATTGCGCCACTTTAAGGAAACACTGAGGATAAAAACACACATTCAAAGACATAGAATGATGATAATACTTACATTTTTTACTGAATACAGTGGAAAACCCCAACTGCTTGAGGATTTAAAAAAAAACTCAGAAAATATTTCTTAAAATTAATAAAAACAATCCTAATCTCTAATTCAAAAATGATTCATCAAGTTGAATTCAGAATCCTATACTCATAGCTTAACATGAGGTTATGTCATTTTTAATCTTTGCCTTTGACTTACTGAATACCCATGGTTATGTGAGTCAAGGTCAGAATGATACGCCCATTCAGATTGGAAAATGCATCACTACAAAATACTGACAAACCTCATCATTGAAGTGGGGCATGTTGCTGAATCCCAGCTTGACACTTGTTGATGTAAGTTCATCCTGTAATAAACAAGAACAGGTACCATGTATCAAACATTATAAATGCAGCCCAGTCCTGAAACATATACCTAGGTTCATTTGGGCATTGCAGCCCTGTGGCCAACCGGTACAGTAGAGAAAGAAGGTGACACTACTACAGGACCAATTCAAGAGGGGTCATAGAGAGTAAGGCCTTGGCTTAAAAGTGGATTTGGCTGATCAGCATTAGGTAAATTTTAATTGTAGGTGACATTTTGGTGACTACACATTGGTTTTGACCAACACAAAGAAACAAGCAAACACAGCTGATAAGCTAAGTGTCAAGAGCATACAAATTAAGCTGGGTGTACAGGCTCAATGCATGAACTTTCCATTAAACAGAGACTATTTTAAATTTCAGTAATGTGTGTGGGTTAGAACCAGCCTCCTGGTTAGCTCTGTTGGTTAGAGAGCTGTGCTTATGTTCTGTATGTCGTTGGTTCGAGCCACACAAAGGCACACTTTTCCTCCCAGGTTTACTTTCAAGGTGGTGGTGATAAAAGGCAGGAATGCCTACATCAGCCTAAAAGGTTAATAGGGGAGGAGTGTAGCATGTCTGGGCTAGAACCAGCCACACCTTTAGCTCAGTTGGTAAGAGCACTATGCCAGTTTGGTTGTCATGAGTTCAAGCACAACACCGGACACACTTTTCCTCCCAGGTTTACATCTTGAAGCAAGTGAAGGACTAAAATTTACAGGGGTCGTAGTATGCCTTGTGTTAGGCTCATCATTATTGTAGTTTGAACACTAACTACAATAATGAGCGATCAGGGATATTTTTTTTATTATTTTGACATTTCGTATATATCCTTGTAACACTACAACTCTCTACCATTTAATGTTGTGCATTGATGTTAAATAATAATGACAAAGTTGTTCAATATATACTTGAAAGTGAACTAATTTCTAAACTGGATTTAATTTGTCATTAGACTTAGAGTCGTTATTTTCACATAAATATATTCTGGGTCACGAATACCATTATACATGTGCACAATCTGTCCTTTCTCCAGTGTTACAAACATGCAGGAAAGTCTTGGTTGGCGCTCACTTGAACAACGTAGACTAGATTCCTGACTTGTAATGTTTTACAACATATATACCATCATCATGTTGCTATTATGCTGCCATCTTATATTCAAACACCAATAAGATTTACCAGACTAATGCAACCACTATGTTTCAAACAAATTCAAGTAAAAACTGACTATCACAAATTTTCATTCTATCCTCACTCGGTTGTGTTTTGGAACAGTTTGCCAAATCATATTGTCACTATCCCCACCACTGACACATTCAAGCTGGCTGTGGCAACCATTAAGCATTAGATAAGCGAGCAGCGTTTTTATCCTTTTACCAGTTCACCAATTTCTGATGTGATTTGCCTCATCAGTGTTTAATTTTTTTTCACTAACAAGCCGGCGCGCACTGTTCATGTCAGTAACACTCGGAAGAGGAGTTGACATTAAACAGAGATAGATAGATAGATTTGTCCCAGATTTACAGATACTTGATAAACAATCGACACATGTAAGTGTTTTATGATATCTGAACATGTTTTTTTGGTATGATGACATAAATAAATGTGTGTTTAATAGTAGGCAGTAATATTTTCGTTGAAATGTGAATGTATAACGGAGATAATTGCAAAATTGTGGCCGCGATGATTCTCTGCGCAAGGACTTTTCGTTACTTTTTGCTTGGATGGTGGACGTCACGAGTCTGGCATAGTAAAGAAAAAATTGTACTAGCTTGAACACTAGCATGATTCAAACGTCTGGTCTCACTGGGTGACTAGTGTCTACCCACTTACAGTACAGTACAACTTAGTTAAAATAATGCTATATTATTCCACCTCATAAAAATATTGTCCGAGTCGGCGAGTGTATAGCTTGACCGATATACTACCAGATTGCGTTAATAATTGATTAGCATACACGCAGCTTAATACGCATACATGTGAAGAAAGTTCCCTTACCTCTTTCTGTTTTGGATCTTGTGGATAAACGTCTGGAGGACCGAGTCTAGCCTTTTTTAATGGTTTATTGTCTTGATTGAGATAGGCAGACATCTTTGTTTTCTTTTTTACGGTGAGACGTCAAAACATCAAAACAGTTACCAGACAAATCGGCCCCTTGTTGAAACGGCAACCTTTTCGGCCCCTTACCGAATCGGTCCCAGCCTGTAGATTTGTCGGCTCCTGATTACGGAGACGTTTCGGCCCTTATTTTCTTTTATAAATTAAACATGTTATATAAATACGTATTTGTTTGAACTGTTGAAGAGATATAGATCAATTAAAAAAGAAAGAAAAAATGTCTTTGATCAATGCATCTTTTCTCAAGCATACTGTAGGTGTTATGGGTGTGAACAAGACGTTCATGAAGCAGCATGAATGAATTAGTGTCTTTAATTTCATAATATTTTGACAGGTAATTAAAGATGATTTTTTATAAACATATATTTCAGTCTCAATTCAAGTATATATGTTTTACGGGTTTAACGTATATTAATTTCTGCAAATTAAGTGAGTTACTAATTCATACACAGACAGCGAGCTTACCAATAATTATAACTCCATTTATTACCTTTAATATATATTAGATTTAAAACATAAATGATACATATGAGGTTTCATCAAAGCTGTTGTCATTGACAGTACCAAAATATATCAAATATTTACGACTGGGTCCCTAACGCCATACTGTGGTCATAAAAGATACTTCCGTACGTTTGTCGGCATAATAAAACACCTCTGTCATGTGTCGGCATTATAAAATAAACATGTGTCTGACATGGTATTATAAATCAATTTATACATTACTGTATGTATTTAATGTTGAATTACAAATCTCGTTACAAGTTATATTGATTTTGTTGAACATTTCTACTGTTTTCATTATATGAAAAAATAAGAGGCCTAAATATCTTTGTTGAAAATCAGTAAGGGGCCGAAAGATCTCGAGTCAATATTTTTAGGTGCCGATTTGGCAGGGCTAAAATGTCTGGTAAATCGGTTTGGTAAGGGGCTGATCTGTCTCGCTCCCACCAAAACGACCAATATATTCTGACTTGATTGAACGTAATATCAGATGGGACCAACTTCCTGATACATTAGTAATGTTACATATTTATGTTCACTTTTATTATTTTTAAACTTACAACTCTGGTCAGACCATATTCATTTTTTCAACTTTTTTTTGTATTTTATGGCGAAAAGTTTGAGAGATAGTCGATTGCTATAACTTACTAACACATTGCTATTTTAGCATTAATATCTAAAGAACTTCAACAACAAGAACAGTTATTTCATTGTGAAGGCAAGTGCATGGTATTGTACATAATTATGCTGCACCAAATCTTTGTGGCATAAAAATGGCAAAATGTAGATATAGCAGATATAGAAACAAATCCTTGGGGAACGTTTCTTAATACATTTAAAGTCGATTTCACTTATATTTCTTAATATTATATTTAATGGTCTTAAAGAGCAGTGAATGTGATTGTGCTGAAAGTGGAGTAACCGAGGCTTAGTCATTTAATTGTTATATCGTGTAATGTGTTTCGTTGTCCTTTGATGGCATTGCCAATTCTACGACTAATATTTATTTTAAGGAAAAAAGAGAAAAAAATGAGAATTTTCCACTGAATTTAAATGACACATGTTCGATGCGTTTTCGAGACCAGGAAACAACATGCTCTTATAAAAGGTTATTTTATATATCAAGAAAACTTATATTTTAAGGCTTTTGAACAATAATTGTTTATTTATTGCATTTGAGACAGCCCATAGCCCCAGGCTGTCGCCCAACGTCATCAACAGCAGCTTATCTGTTTACGGGAATGATATCCAATATCATGTTGATTGCCTTTTTTCTTCTGGTCACAGTTGTTTGATCTGATGATTGCAAGTTAGATGTACATAAATTTCTTACTAGAAAATAGTATTCAAGTTGACCATGGAGGAAAAGTGCTCCCAGTATGAGACTCGAACCCACAACCATACTATCAGCAAAATGCTTAAAGGATTTGCGCTAACCAAGCAGCTGGTTCTCACTCTCACACTCTATACTCCTCTCACCACTGTTGCGTTTATTTATTCACCTGTCAATTGTAACCACTGCCGCCCAGGTCAAGGGGTATAGCCGGGAGAATGGATTGTGTTTTTTACCTTGCAGATGGCCCCCGCACTGCCAAGTGGTTTTGTTTTTGGGCGAAAATAGTGGGTTATGGGCCTTACCTGCTACCGCGGGGTGCGGGGGAATTTTGCAGGGATTTTACCAGCAGTTTGTCACAGCAGGGATTTTACCTGGGAATGGCTGGACCGAAAGTCAGAGTCCTCGCTATTCCCCAGACCTAGTGGGGGGGGGGGGCGTTGGTTACAATTAACTGGTGCATTACTTTTGACACAATTTAAGTAAACTGGGATAATAAGTGTGTCCAGTGTAGAGCTTAAAACTTTGACTAGCATGGCGCTTTGTCCAACTGAATTGACTGGGCAGCTGGTTCTTACTCACACACGCTACAGTATTTGATCTCATATCCATAGGAATATTATGTTTCTTTTACAGTGGGTCACTGCGAAATAAATGCCCTTTCACATTCATTTGGTTGCCATGTGGCCTGCTCACATATTATACTGGGAGTCATTCTCTTTTGCAGATAAATGATTATTTGGAAAGGAATTTCACAATGTTTACGCTTCCAAGGTGAAGTTTATACTCTTACCTTTTGATGTTATCTATAGGTAAGTAGTAACTGCTATAGTAGCCAATTTACATAGTTAGCAGTTGAAACCTGCCATATTCCCCCCTTAGCATCACAGTCCCTCTTTAGCAGCATCCTGCCAATTTTTAAAACCGGGCTTAAGCCCTAATAAAAGGCCTTGTGGTTAAGGCGTCCGCCTACGTAGCGGGAGGTCTTGGGTTCGATACCAGGCCGCGTCATACCAAAAGACGTTAAAAGCTGGTACAAGTAGTTCCCTTGCCTGGCGCTCGGCATTTAAAGGGTAGTGCTTGGAAAAGTGGTGTACTCAGTACTGGTTCAACCCAGGAGAGTTGTATCCTGTGTATAGGTGCTTTACACCGAGCACGTTAAAGAACCAAGATGTCTCTTCGCAAAGAGCTAGGGTATCGCACCCGGATTTCTTGTATCTCACTCTGTTTCTTCAAGTCTTCCAATGTCTTGATTTGACTGCGAATTGCTGTCACTTCTATCTCATGTCACTTATGGCATTTAAATACAATTTAAGTCGTGATGGCGTCACAACAAGGTCAAGCCATAATGCAGCCAATGGGCGCGGGCAGATCTTGATAAACTCAAATAAGAAAACAAACTAATAATAAAAATGTTATGAACAAGCTTTTTTGGCCATGGAAGATTGCTAAATCAGTCATTTAGCCTGTTTTGCTAGTTCCAGTACTGGTTATAGTTGAACATATTAATAATACAATGATAACTACAGGGACCAGCCCAGTAGTCCAAAATTTATTTAAAAAAAAACCTGTTAAGAGGCACATGACAAGTGCCAAAACCATAATGAACTACTGACACAAATGCATGAGCAAAACATACACAACAAACAGACCACACACACACATCAAAATAAACGTACCAATAAATGATGGGATTACAACCTTGCAACAGTCAGTAAAACACGCATTCACCGGAGCACGAGTCTACTGGGGGCTTTAGCTAGTTTGTATGTCCATAACCTCACACTTGTCCCAACAATGTAATAACAAATTTGAAAATAGTTTAACTTATTTTAAGCCTTCAACCGAAGCAAGGAACTTGATTTGAAATTATAGGTAAGTGAACATAAGCCTAAACATTTATGTTTGAACATGTTTTAGGTTTCCAATGATTTAGAGCACATTCATTGTATGACTGTGTGGGCCACATCTTGCCATCATGCGGCTGAGGAGGGAAGATCCGGGCGGCAGCTCTCCAGAAGACAGTACGGAGTATAAGACTGCAGTAAAGTCTGTGATATGGTGTGAAATTAAGTCCTTGGTAAGTTGCATTTTCTTAATACATGTTTGCCTTGAATGGTCACATAATAAGTATCTCTGACAGCCCATCTGTGTGTCCTTCCGCACACACCAATGGATATATTGGGTACCTATAAAGACTAAAATGCCAGAAATATAAGACCATTAATTTCCTTAATTTTGGTATCCAATCAAAGTGAGCCAGGTGAAATGACCAAAACTTACAAATATTTATAAGAGTGTAGAAAGAAGAAAGAATAATTTAAAGGAAATAATTTTTTAAATAAAAAAAGGATAACCATCATTGATTTTAAATATTGTCATCAAAAGAAATCATATTGTGTAATTCCTGTTTAATTTTATTTGTATAGCTGCAGAAACTTGCTGCTGTGACAGGGGAAGAGTCGATTGTGATCAGTACAAACCTAACTGAGGGTACATACTCACACCTAGGCTCGTTCCTAGGACAGGAATACCTTGATGATCGGGAAGATCACATCCTCAGTCTGTGCACAAGCTTTTCGCAGTTCTGTTCAGGTTTGTTCCATGTTTTTATTTGCATACCAGTAACTGTGGGAGTACAAATGTTACTATAATTCCCGGGTTTGATGCTTGTAGCTAGTTCTTACTCCTAATGCTGAGTCTGTTTGTACATGTATTTTATTGCTTTAATAGTTATAAATGTCAATGTTTTCGAGTACCCTAGTGCTTGATTGCTTGCACAAGGATCTTATCATGGTTAAGTACCGTACCATTTCAATTGACTTGAGATCTAATTTTTAGCTTTTTGATTGAAGAAAATAAAGCTGAGGCATTGTGATAGCCTTGGTGTTGGCCCTGACGAACAAAATCATTTACATTACTCAAAATCTGTTAAGATGATCAAAGGGAATTTTGTACACATATTGCAGAGGATAATGCACACATGTTGAGCAAGGCCCAGTACTCTGGTGAAACTAATAGTCGAGTCATGCCCATTTTTGAGTGAAAAATAACAATGTTTGATCTGTGGTGCTCTTGTTTGTGCTTGGTTCTTCCTGGTATGTCCTTGCATGTCAGTATATCAGTCTCAAGAACAATTAGACATTGAGTCAAGTTTCTTGGCTTTTTATTAAATGATAAATCAATAATATTGTGCTTGTTTTATTGTAGGACTTCAGAACCATGCTGTGGTTCTTCAGGAGCCAGAAACAGGTAGGTTTTTGTCATTTTTGCGGTGCTCTTGGCTTGTGCAAAAAAATACTTTGGCCATAACTTAAGAAATGTTTTTGTTCACCAAGCATATCAAATGAGTTTCACAAAGAGTATGAGTTAGTCACCAAGCGTATCAAATGAGTTTCAATTTGTTACTCTGGTTTCCTCTACAGCATAAGACCACGCTCTTGCAAAATATCTTGCCAACCATAGCAATCAATATGTAGTGCTTGTTTAACAACTGTAGTACAAAAAATATAAATTGAACTTAAGGTGTTTATGATATTCAAATGGAACTTCATGTTTTCAAAAACTATTTTGCCATCTGAAAAAATTATAGTGGCATTTGCATTTATATGCTTTGCATTGTTCCTCTTTTGTTTATTCATAATGTTGGTCCACCTAAAACAAAATTGGATAAATAACATACCTAGTAGTTATAATTTTATTTGTATGTCTTGATGATTTTATATTGACTAAAAAATTGTTCTTATCATATTACAGTTTTTAAAGAAAATGAGAGAGAGGGGCCATCCCCAGGTCCCCAAATGAACCCCAGAAAGCGGCCCCTGACCCCTGATACTGGTACCCACACCCACCATCATAAGAGGAAGTCGACACACCCTCATTCGTTACATGGGAAATCTGACCAGACTGCTCACTTTGATAAATGTTTTATGAACCAGTCTAGAAGTGCTGATATTGATTCTGTAAACCAGTCTGGTAAATACCCCATTGATTATTTTAAGTTTTTTCTTTCATGTATGAAAAATGAAAATATTATCCAAACTCATCATTATTTGGTGGATAAGATTTAGAAATACAAAATTTCAGCAGCCAATAACATTAAACTGGTTTATTCTTTGGTTGGTCAAAGTTTAGCAACTAGTACTATTATCAAATCATTTGAGCGTGCAAACTAGCTAGACAACTTGTACAATTGGCTGCTGAAGGACTATTGCTCTTATTTGCCTCTTTCTGTCATTTAAAACACTGAACATTACTGCATTTCTTCCATACAATAACCTTTAAAGATCGGTCCTTTATTACTGAAGTTTGAATGTTTTCAATATGATTGCTCGTATTATGTTTCAACAGTTAATTCCTGAGTAGAATTGTGTGTGTTAAAAAACTTTGCAGTAAATCTTGAAATCATTTTAAAAATACTGTGAAATCATTATGTTCGTGGGCTTGAAATTAAGTGGTTTTTGGAAAAAAGGACAATTTTGTGAGTACTTAATTTCGTGTATTTTCATTTTTTTAAAAAAAATCAACACTGGGATCCTAAATCGTCTGCAAAACCATGCGCTATTAATGTCTTACAAATATTAATGATTTCACAATACCATAATTTGATTGAGCTCTTCAATTAAAGAAAATACATACTTGATAATCTCCATTTCAGATGGAACTGTTAACCAGTTCGGCAAATACGATACAGATGCTGTTGGAAAATCTTCGAAACAAAAGTTCTCAGTTGGGCAGATCTTCAAGAGTATTTCTAGTCAGATTGAAAAACAGATTAACAAGGGCTCAACATCGTCTGTCTGGATTAAAACTGAGCCAGTGGATGAGTTCACTATTATGAGTGAAAATGGAGACTTGTCGGACAGTATTTCAGGTCGGAACTCTGAGAGCTTATCGCCAAGTGAGCAAACATCGCCTCAACAAAGTATAATCAATCGGCCAATGTCCCTTATTCCGCTGGGTAATATAAGAAAGAAGACAAGCCCACTGAGTAAGCATATTAAAGAAGAAACTTATGAGAAGGAAGAGGTTCAGCCATTGCCGAAAACAAATGAAGAAAACTTACCTACAAAATCCAGCATCTTGAGGTCGCTGTACGAGCAGCCTTTGTATCAGTTTGGTGCTTACATGACTGGAAATGATTCCGCGAAAAATGAGGAGCAGCAAGTTTTGAATTTGCCACAGAATCTTGAAGAAAATTTTGAAACATTTCCTCAAAGCTCAGAAAACCCTGTCCTCTCAGGTTTTTACGATTCCGACAACTATCCCAGGTACAAGCAGAGGAAAAATCCAGTTAAGAAATCCAAGACGAAAGACAAAGCCACATCACTGCTGGGTCTCGAAGAATCTCCATCTACTCCGACAAACTCTACAAAAGATAACCTTCACATGAGGACATTTGAATCTGGGGGACGTCTGGTGTATGCTTGTGATGTTTGCAAGAGGGAACTATCTCATTTGACAAGTTACAGACGCCATATGAAGCTGCATACGATGGAGCGGCCCCATAAATGCCCAGTCTGCTTAAAAGGCTTTATTCGAAAGTACCACTGCATTGATCACCTTAATAAGCATCACAAAGGTGTAGAGTTTTGCCCCGAATCTCTCTTGCTCACGGGGGCTAGTCGAGAGCTTTATGGAGGTCCAGTAAACACAGACCAGTCAGCATTATCTGATAGCCACAGCATTTCACCTGGAGAGTTCAATTACACTCTCGACCAATCATTGGAGGCCTCCTCAGATCCTGACCAATCTGTGAATGCGGATATCAGCATTGACCAATCAGCTTCGAGTATTCTGTCCGAGTTGGCAAGATCAGCAGCCAAAGAGAACATCCAGGTTAAAGAAGCTTCAAATCTGCCAGAGGTAATCAAAACTAAAGGTATGGACATACAGAATGAATCGGCTGAAATGTTAAAATCTGCATACAATGATATAGAAAGTAAGTCAATAGAAAATGAAGCAGAAATTCAGCTCAACAATGATTCTGCCACCCTCAAGGCAGGAAATGGTTCCATGGCTAGGAAATATGAAGTTGCAGAAGGAATAAAGGCTATTGTTGCTCACCTCAAGAAAAAGAAGCAGTTAAAAGACACAGAGCAAGAATCAGCAGACCACCTTGGTCATAGTGTGGAATAATCACGGATACAAGTGTACAAAAGTCAATTTGAAGACATCTTAAGATGATTGGTATAAGGAAGGGGAACAGTTTTAATGTACACTTGAATTGTCTTCTTATGGGATTTCCGTTATTTAGATTGGCTCAATTTCAGCCATTGTTTCATATTTAAGCGTAGATTTAAATGAGCAGATATGTGTACTGACAATCTTCAGATATATTGTACAAACTTGTCATTTTGTTGTTTTCTGGACTTACATTGTTGGTATGTCAGATATTTTTGTAAACATTGCTAAATTTCTTTTTCAATGTGTGCAAGATTACACTTAGATTGAAGAATTTATTTGTTATACTACATTTTTTTTCTAGTCAGAAATTACTCATTGTTATGTGGGTTCATATTTATAATTGTTCTTTCTTTTTTGCGAGTCATTTCTGTGTGCAATGTGGAAATATTGGTCAACTTTTTAGATAACTTCTAGTCTATTTTTGCGTGCAAATTTACAGTTGTTTTTCTTTATTTTTTATTGTTATTTAATAAATTGTATTTAGCATTTATCAAATACAGGTGCTTTTAATTAAAACTTATCTCGCTCAGTATAACAACTAACTTTCATACATACATGTATTTTTAAAAAAAATCAAAAGGTTAGAAAAAAAATCAAAAGATTAGAATTATTACTTGTAGTTATATTGTTATGGTTATCTCATTAAATATTTAATTATGAATTATAATTAATGTGTTAATTTACTATTATAAATATAATTATTTTCCAGATGTGGTTCATTTTTGTCTTTCTCTTAGTTTGAAAGCATCCTGCAATATTTCTTGCAGTATTTCAGCACAAGGCCTTGCACTTTAAGAAAAAACAAAAGCACTTATTATGTTGCTTATTGCTTAGGTAAATAAAATCTACTCCTGTGGCTGCTGTATTCAATAAGCATCTTAGTGAATATTTTCAACTTACAATCATTGAAATTAGACTTTTGGATGAACAAGCCCGAATTCCTATACTATAGCTTGGCATCAAATTTTTAAACAAGCCATGCTATATAAAATTCAAAATTTGAACAAGCCCGGAAGTCATTTTACCAGTGCAGGGCTTGCGGGCTTGTGTTAATTTGGACCACTGAACTTAGTGAGAATTTCATAATTTTTGACATCAATTATTGTAAATACCCGCTACTTTTCATCAGATTTAGTCAAAAAATTCATATTTTTGCTGTACAAACATTGTTCGGTTTCTAAAAATTCATATTAGAAAAAGGCGAAGTTGAAAGTTGTTACTAAGATGCTTGCTGAATACGGCCCCTGTTCATTAAAATTACTATTAGATTATTTTTTGTCAATTTCCTTTTACATTTTCAAGCTCAATTTGTTTGTCTATCTTGCCAACATGTATTCTTCATGGTAATTATTCGCTGTATCCTGGCGATGGTGGGTGTTATATAAACTAGCAGGCATTAACTTTGTCAGGAAACTTATTATATAATTTTTTAGGAATATGTGCTACTTTTCTTGCAATTTACAAGTCAGAAATATTCTTTTTGTTGAAAGTATTCCTGTATGGATATGGTCTTTTTCCCATTCTAATTTGATTTTCACATTTTGGCGCACACATTTTTTTCTTTAGTTTTGTTTTAAAATAGAATTTACTCTGTAAAAATCTTAGATAATGTAATGTCATGTTTCGCCAATTTTTAAATCTTTTATAATTTCATGAAACAAATGTGATCTCACTGTTGAAATAATGTTAAAACATGTTTTTTAATGTGGCGCTAGATTTATTTAATGTTAAACCATTGAGGATAGAAATTGAATTGTTGCTGTTGTCTGCCTTTTGGCTGTAGTTATGAAATAGTGTTTTTCGAAAACATAGATAGTCAATCGTGTTATTCTAGTCATAAATGATAATATACTCAAATGCATTAAAAGTAGAAATACTTCTACAGTATTACTCAAATCAGTGAAAACTAGTCTGTTAAGTTATATTCTTGTCAAATCTGATATACTCAAACATAGTTAATTGTTTTATGTAAAAACTTGCCAATCAATCTGTGTTGTTTTACAGGTATATGGTAATTTGTTGAGATTAAATAGAGAACTTGTTGTAGTTAATTGTATTGTCATAGTTTTTGTTTTCTGGTCAGCACTAAAAGTATTATAAATCTAGTCAATATAATACATATATTTTTTTTTTCAAGAAAACATTTTTTTGTGTGTGTTTTTTTTAATGGAAATTGAAAACATTGTGATTGGAAATGATTGAGTTTACATATTTTATGGAATATTATCTCGCTGTGTTCTATTGTGGTATATATCCATTTGCTGTAGGATTATGCATACATGTATTGCTTCCATTAGATACATTTCTTCCTGTGTTTTATCTACAAAAGTAATAGCTTAGCTTGTTAACAAAATTA
The DNA here is from genome assembly GCF_026914265.1 of Mya arenaria. Taxonomy (NCBI): domain Eukaryota; kingdom Metazoa; phylum Mollusca; class Bivalvia; order Myida; family Myidae; genus Mya; species Mya arenaria. The sequence continues at coordinate 6,866,964 of NC_069136.1, read as the reverse complement.
TTAAGAAATGATATATGCGATATCTAATGCAGGGATCGAATGATCACTTTTTTTAAATCACTATTTTTGAGTAGTTATAACATCTATTTTAAAACTATTAAGAGCTTTACCGTGCAGTTGAGGCAAAGTTTATTTAATTTGCAAGTAACACTTTAAATTCAATTTGTTGCATTCGCTTAATATTCAATTATTGAAATTCTTGATCCTGCTATATTTTGTTTAGCGATCAGTGATAGTGTGGCCGAAGCGTTAAATAAGTAAAACCTGAATATAGACATGGTTATTTTAATTCCTTATTTCATATGCATTGATTCTACATACAGCATTTGGATTTCAAGTAATCTTGCCGACAATTTGGTGCTGAAATATAGAAGACTACCTCATGTAAACAGTCTTGCCAATGTCAGTAGAGGGAAGTATAAAAAAACAGTGGGTCAGGAGCTTTCTGATATTTCACACATAGATTTGGGAGATGTTATTGTAGCATTTTAGTGGTGGAAATTCAATCCAAAGCCCAGTGCTGTGAAAATGCTTTCTGGGCCTGCTCAAATTCTCAATTACATATAGCAGGGCTTTTTATTTATTTTTGCTAAATTCCAGTTAAGTAGTCCATTTTTGTAATAAGGTTATTAAAAAGAAATTGTGTAAGGAGGATAAGCAGATGTGTGGTGGCTACCAGCCCCGTATACAAATGGGAATTATATGTTCTTTTACCTAAGACATTGACAAATAAACATTTTGACTATTTTTGACTATTTGAACTAATGGTTACTCCTAATGGGCTACTTTTGGGACTGCTAAACTGGATGGTTCCCAGCCAAGTTGATGCTAAACATAAGTGTAAGAACTTGATTTGTTGATCATGAAGTCATATTTCATTGACAAGCATTTATGTATGTTAACATGTGTTATTAGTGCTCATTTTATGTACAGTAATTTGTACCCACTTTAAGTGGAAGTCTTAATGTGCAAGATAATTCTTGCAATGCATTTATAATCTGTATTTACAAATAATCTGAAGTTTTCATCAGTATATCTTTTTCTGAATATTATAAAAACTTTCATCATCTTTATTATTTTCTTTTGATGGAAACACAATTCTATTTTTACCACCTAAATAAGAATCGATGTAGAATAAACCAGCTTATCAAAAAAGCTTACTAAATTGTGTTTGAAAAATATACCATTGAAGTTTACTCTTCAAAATTTTCAAACAAACATTTTGTAAATGTATTGTTTTATGTCTTAAATTCTGCTTTTATTTGACATGTATGATATAGTGACTGTATTGCTTGTATGAATGGTGTAATCCACTGTGTTTGAGATTGTGTATGATAACCTGGTTTGTTTTATGAAGCAAAAAGTCAAAGCATTGTGAAAGCCATGGTGTCATTAATGCAGTGCAGAAACTTAAAATAGTCCATAAATAAAAAAATGTTCAAGATATTCAAATGGAACTTGGTATACATGTTCAAGAGAATTTTCCGTCACATTTTTTAACATCTATTAGGATAGAGCTCTTATTGACTTATTTGACTTTTGATGAAATTTTATCATTAAAGGAAGTATTTTGTTTGAATTTCACAAACTTTTTTCCTGAAAAACCCTATAAAATGTTAATTATGTCCCCGTGATTAAAACAGAAGGTTATATTTCAAATAACTACTTTAATATCAGTTCTCCTGAGTGTTTTTATTTCTATCTTTTCGACAGCCACCTGCCAGAGTGATACACCTTTTTGATAGTCATCTGCAAAAGTTATGCCCCTTTTTGACAGTCACCCTCCAGAGTTATTACCCTTTTGATAGTCACCTGGCAGAGTTAAGCCCCTTTTTGATAGTCATTTGCCATAGATATAACCCTTTTTAAAAGTCAAATGTCAGAGTAATGTCCCATTTTGGTAGTCACCTGTCAGAGTTATGCCCCTTGGATGGTCATCTTCCAGACTTATGCCCCTTTTTTAATAGTAACTTGCCAGAGTGTCACCCCTTGATGATAGTCAACTATCAGAGTTATGCCCCTTTAGTATAATCACCTGCCACAGTTACACCCCTTTAGTACACACCTGCCAGAGTAACACCCCTTTAGAATTGTCAGAGCCCCTGAGAAGAAGAGCCCCTGTAATAAAGTCACCTGCCAGAGTTACACCCCTTTTGGATGGTTGACTGCCAGATGACTGTTGATATTCGATTGCAGTGCTTTTGTTCCATAAGTGCTTCTGTGTAGGAATTAAAAAGAATATTTATAACATTACTTTTTCATGTTTTATCTTGATATTGTTATACATTTTGTTTCTTTGTTTTTCTTATATAGTCTATTTTCTTGTGTGTAATGACAGGGTACAATTGTTTGACATGAATTGTAAATAGTGGGAATATGTTATTTTACTATAAGTTTATATTCTGTATATATGAATATAATTATCTACAGCATTAATGCACGTTGTTATACAATATTATTATATATTCAAACTTTAAATCAAAATTTGATTGCAACACCTGATGTTCTTCATCACTACTGTTTGCTGTTTTACATGGCAATATTTAATCTTTATTAATCATATTGAAATCAAAATTTTACTACAAAAACACTGTTATTTTTTATTTCATGCTTTTCGGTGGTTAATTGGAAAATAACGAAGGATTTAATCTTGATATACTTACCGTTTAAAGCAGTGAGTTAATTAAAATATAATTTCACTGTTTCTCTCAATTAAGCCCCTTTTACTGTTAAAAATCAAAGTAGTTCTGGGAGGAAACTCAATAAGGTCATTTCATGTACCAGTCATTTGGCTAAAATCTAATTTGATTTTCCAATTAGACCTTTGTTATTATTTTTCCAATTAAACCTTTATTATTATTTTTGATGTACGAGCATCAAAGAAAAAATGTTTCAGCGCAAGATTGCAAAGATTGTTCCTCTTGAACACCAAAAGTAAATATGTATATTACAATGGCTTTTGGTGCTCACTTGGTGATTTGTTTTGGTACCTGATGCTGAGGCAAGCAATATTATTATCTTCTGTAAATTCTTTTGATAAATGAGACTTTTGTTGGTTGACATTTCAGCCTTTCAGTTAATTGCCAGCCTTGTTAGAGATGGCGTTTTTATTTTTCAACATACTAGAAAACACAGTATTAAAATACACTATGTTATTCAGAAAATCTGATTCCTGTAGACCATTGTGTGTTTGACATATTGTGGAATTAATATTAAAACACACTATGCTGGATTGTCTGGTGTCAGTCGACTAATGTGTTTTAAACATAATGTAGAATTAATATTCAAACACACTATGTTATTCAGATAATCTGGTTTCAGTCCACTAATGTGTGTTTAACATTTATAATGCAGATTTAGCATTTTGCTTGTTTTGCTTCTTATTTGTTCTCAGTTTTAAAATTAGGAGAAATTAAAAACAATATATTTTGCATCTTGCAATTGACATATTTTAGCCAGTGTTGAAAGCATTTGGATATAACAGAAACTTTTGGTGGTTCTACAGTATGTTAAACACATAATAAGTTCAGGTTTGTTTTCCAATCAAAGCTGAAATGGTGATGTTGTTACTAACTGGGCTCAGAAATCAGCAGATATCGTAATGTGTTCATGTGAAATGTCTGTTAACTATATTGCTTGTCAATTGAAAATAAACTATTTGTATATCAAGTGTTAAGTCATTCATTTTGATTTTATTATCTGTTTATTTAATCTCCCTTAAATAAATTAATATTATTAATGATATTAAGGCACGGCCATATGAACCATACGGTTTATTTAAGGATTGATCGCATTTTTCTTGCGTTTATGCTGAATGAACCCAGTTGGGCACGCGAGCAAATTCCATGAAGTGCGCTAATCTGTTCTGTACATGTGATTAAGACACTAATAATTCCTATATAATAAACAGTACTAATATAATTATCGACGGTGTTTCCATGGGTGTACCTAGCCTTATATTCATGTGGGTTCATTATTGTGCTAGGGTGGGTCCGGGAGCATGCCCCTTATGAAAACTAGAAGAACCATGGTGCATTCTGAGCGTTCTGAGGTGCTTTATTTAGTATTGGGAAATGAACAGTTTGAATATCATGTAGTCAAATACGCATACTGCAACTTTGGCTGATTCTTTTGTCAGAATTATGTGAATTCAGCAGCGTACTCAAGTATAGGCAGCTACGCGCCTGGGCCTTCATGTGGGAATCGAACACTGCACCCACTTGCCACTCAGCTGTGGTCACCGATGTGCCTGTTGTGATCCGTTTTGTCTGCTGCATTTCTTTTGTCGCCATTATTTTGGTTAGGTATCATTCTGGCATCAACATTTAGCCACAGAGACCATGTTATCCAGCGCCGTCCGCACCTTCAGACTTGCATATCCACTCCCTAACTTTTGCATTTGTTATCCAATGTTCACCAAAACATGCTGGCTACAATGTTTTTTGGCATAATCATTGTCTTGACAGTTCGATAAACAGCTTGATCGCACTGTTAACTCCACGGTCACTTGAAGGGAGTGAAATCTTGATTTGGTGTCATACGGCCAGTAAATTACCTGTACATTTAATATGACACCAAAGCAGGTGTGTTCATTTCCTCTTAGGGACTGTGGTCGTATCCAATCTTTACCTAACTTGGCTAAAATGTTAGTTGGTATGATATCTCGAGTTTGATCAATAGTCAGATCACGTAATTTACTATGGAGTAATGACCCTTAATTTGCTAAGATTTTACCTACTCCATGTTATGGAAAGCCATAAGTACCGAATGTATTGTAAATCCCGCAGTTAGCAATACCGCTGTTTGCTAAGTGCGGAGTTGCATTCCATCGGGACTTATGGTTTTCCTATTGCATGCTGTCCACTCTTTAACATGAGCATTTCGTATCCAATATTTAACAACACGTTGAGTATAATATCTCGACTGTGTTCGATTAAAAGACAGAATGTTAAATTAGCTCTGGAGTTGTGCCAAATTTTGGCTAAATATACTTACACTTGCTAAATACACTTACTAACTTGAGCATTAGTTGTCCGATCTGTACTACAATGAGTAACTATGTTTGAAGGCATGCCATCTTAAACAAGTTTGATCAACAGTCTTATCACAATACCCAATGGAGTAAAGGCCCTTATATTATCAAAAGTCGACTACTAGTAAATTCGCAATTACTGTCCTCTCATACTTAAACATCGTCTTTCCAGTCCTCGGTAAAATAGGTTACAATGATTATGGGTATAACATCTCATTTGTATTCACTAAACAAGCACATCGCATAATATAGTATAATATGTGAATGTTTTTTATTAATCTTCAATATTATTAAGTAAGGGTTACTTTTAGAGGAATTATGATATTTCATAATTCATCATTTCACCTGATGAATAATCCTGCATGTGTTATCATTAGGGACTTTACGGTATTTAGGTGGTCATTGATAATTGTTTACTGTTAACTGTTATTTCATGATGTCGGTCACCTGACCAGTCATGTAATTAAGATAGAATTGTTGGTTCCCAAACTGGTTTTCATGTTTTTCTCATTAATATTCATTCCATTTTTAGCAACCAATGAGTATTTGTTTTCCTGAGTTTTTAACCAATGAATGTCTTGTTTCAAGCTTTTGGTGAGCCTTAGCCAAATAATGTTTCTCAGGAACATTTCTGATTTTGGTTTCTGGCGTGATGGTTCTAATTAATTTAATAAAATTTCATTGGAAGGGAAAACATCAAATAAAGGTATTTGCTTCTTTTATGTTTTTATTCTACTTGTATTGCAATTGAGATTCAAATAGTTATTTGAGATTTATTATTGCTGGAATTTAGCATGGTTTTTTAACAAATAACTTAATATTTATTAACATGCATGTTTCAGCTTTACCATATAAAACATGTAAGAGGATGAGCGTGAAATCGGTCTACCTCCATATCAGTAACTGAAGTATATACGATTATAGTCTACTAGAGATTATACTCTAGGTGTTTGTGTGTGTGTTTTATGTATATCAAGAATTGTAAATTTCTTTGTATTGTGTTCCATATAATTAATTATATTAACGGTTTTAATAACCTACATGAATTAATGGAACTCGCTGTATTTGTGTATTTTGTCTTGTGTTCTATTGCTTGTATTTGTGTACATTGTTTTATTCACAATTTAATTATAGTTATGTCCTATGTTTGTTTCAGGGCTTATTAAAAATAGCTCAGTTCAGTATTTGGAAACATATTATAAAATAAACATATTGGAGACAACTGAAAATAAAGAACTCAAAATATTAATCACGCTTTGTCTTTTTGGATCTAAATATGGGATTCAATATAAAGATACAACATTATCTATTCCAGAGTTATGGCCCATGCGATTATCAAAACATGACGAAATTCACTAAGTTACCCTTACAATAAGGACCATGATTCGATTATTCCCATTGACTAAGTAATGTTTGGTTCGCCGTATGGAGCAAGCCAATGACATGAAAACTATATTTCACATGTTTAACTGTTCAATTTCCATACTTGTTTTGTTTTTTGCGAAGAACAGATGAAATCATTGATAAAAGAAAAAGAAGAAGAAAGTTTAAGGAAATATATCACACAATATATATTTGAAATAGGCAAACATGACCCGCGATCAGATTCATCGAATACAATGGCTTACGTATACAAATACAAATACCGAACAAGTAAACTATAAACAAGTATAATTGTATCAAATAAATAGCAACTGTACCTATATAGTTTGCTATACATATCTTAAATAAATAAATAAATGATATAAAGTGTTATTTTACTTTTTTTCCGCGTGTGTTATATACACACGTATAATCTTTTTGACATTTATTGGCGCCGCCGACAGGCGACATATCCGATTATAGTTTACTCACTCTCAAAGCTTCACTCTCACAGATTGAACGTTTTGACATTTTTTTTTATTTTTTTTGGTCTTGAAACGAGCCAATGTTTTGGAAAATGCATGGAAACCAGTAGACTGCTGACAACAATTAGATCGAAGAGTTTTATATTTAGGTTCAAAAATAGATGTTTTTTGCATTTTTCATGAACCGTTTGTAACGCTTTAAACCATAAAACATTTTCGAACGGAAATATGAAAATCTGCGATTTGATCTTTTGTCAGCAATCTTTTATCATTGGTTTGCAGATATTAACGCAAAAATTTGATCCTTCCAAACAAATAAAAAAAGTTGTAAAAACGGTATATCTGTGAGAGTGCAGCTTTAAAGAACATTGGTCGGAATGTGTGTTTCTATGTAATCAATTTCAAGTTCGATTATTGGTCATGTCGCGTCAAACAAGTGGAAACTAGGACAGTAGTAATACGGTTTAATGTTCATACAAATTCAGGTTTATTAAGTATTAAGCGATTGAAAGCATTTGATGGCAAAACATATTCACACCATGCAGACCACATTTACTACGCAATCTTCGAATATCTCCGAAATTTGCGTTTCTATAAAATTAAGGAAATGTACTGGTGGGCATACCGAGGTAAAAAGTAGGACACATGGTGACATGTAAACTTAAAACTGGTCAACAATTCTGGATATCGCTTTTTTTCTAAATCATCATGCATCTATGTGTGAATTACTGTCTAGTATATAATTTTAATGATAATAGTTTGAATATGGGTCACGTGTTCACAAACTTGCGGTCACAGTAACAAAAGTTTCATCAAACATTAAAACTTTTAGTGATAAGGTCCTTGGTTGTTAAAAGGATAAAAGTTTGCAGTATTGTCAATGCCTAGATGTCGTCAGGCGTTGTCGAGCAAACAAATTTTACATTATATTGAATTGATATGAAACTTGGAACAGACGTTCTAAAATCACAATACACATGTTTAGACAATTTCCGTAATTGACCAAAACAGATTATTCTTTGGAAGAAAGAAACAGCTGATGAGCTCAAGTATTTGCTTGTTGCGCTCTTAGGATGAAGTACCCAAATCGATCTTTATCTAGGTGCTTTCCGTTCTTACAAGAGCAGCCACATACTGTCATACCGTACAGTATCTCCTTCGCATGTTGAAAGAGGATAGGAATACAACAAACTAATTTTAAGAATACAGAAATTTTTTAGTAACAGTCATATCATATGCTTGTGTTCCTATTGTGAAAACAACCATGAATTTAATTATTTCTTTCAATTTGATTTAAAACTATATGCAGCAATATGATATGGTATGAAAAATTATGGAGTAGATCAATACGATCTATCTGAGTACGACTTTAGGTGGAACGCTCCGGACAAAAATATGAAAAATTAACAGTTAAATTAATTACTTGACTCTTGGGATTTCTTGATTATTTATGCAATAATACATTTCACTGGCATTCATTTTAAATCTATACAATATACAGCATGCTAAAACTACAAGCAATACTATTATTTAATTTTTTATGAACTACTGGTAGCGGCATATATCCGAGGTTGTTTTTAATGGAAACTGACCGAGGTGTGGTGTTATAAAATGTTATGAATTATGAATAATACAAAACCAAAATAGGTACCACATCAATAATCACACTATTATGCATCAGATACGTCACTACTTTATTGACAGTCATGCACGTTCGCCTCTTCCTCGTACAGGTTATCCGGTAAGCGCAGTGGTTAGTGCACTTGCTTTCACCCTCGGCGACCCAGGCTCGATTCCGTATCTGGGCGCATGTGAGTTTGGTTTGTGGTCACCAAGTTGGACAAGTGGGTTTTCACAAGGTACCCCTCACCCCCATCAACACAAGACCACAGTCTCATTCAATATCGTGCCAACGAGAGTGAATTATATATATAACTAACGAAAACTCGTTTCACAATCGTTGTAAAAATAAATAAGTTTAAACTAAGTTCGTATAAAGTCATTCATTTATAAAACAAAATGCAAATAACACTCTCTTTTTCCATACATTTATTCTATTCCCTAAATACAAAAAAAAAAAAAAACAGTACATATATTTACAATATTTTACATCACATATTTTCAGTCTATGAAAATACTTCGTAAACATTTCCTTTGTTATAATATAATAACTTAATGTAAGGTAACATAATACATCATTGTATTGAAATGTAACAAACTTAAAAAAACTGGTTCTTAATGAACTCACATGTTTTACCTTTTTTATAAAAAAATAGCATTAAAGTCTTAATTTATAAAACAAATTTACTTGGCTAAAGGCGTCTGGTCTCGGATAAAATGTTTTCCAATCACATATGTCCAAAATAATTCATGAGGCCTAAAAACTACAATTAGTTCGGGTTACCCGACCCCACCTACGAAATAAGCGCCGACCCTACCATTTTGACAGTCAGTTTGAAAAAAAATACTTTAACACAATTCTTCAAAAATGAAAATAACATTCCTATATAAAGCCTAATAAAAAATAAAATAAAAAGCATTCCTACCCTACCTACTTTTGAAAAGGATGTAACCCTATCAAAACCATGTTTTAGGCCTGAGCGGTAACGGGACATAAATAATATAAGCCATACTGTATTGTATCGTTAACGAATGTACATAAATGGAAAATTAGTAAATTTGAATAGTATTAGACAACTTGTGTTAAAATGAAGTGAATATAAAAATACACATTATAATGTCGCTATAACACAACATGTGCTATCAGTCTACATAATATCCCAGGTGTATAAAATGCATTTTACTTTGTGCTAATATGATCTATAATCAACATTTTTCATTAAACATTGACTAAAAGACTATTGTATTAAGCTTAAGAACGGCGTCTAGCCATAGGTTTTCATATAAATTTCAATTTGAAGATCCCTTGTTTATATTGCATTGTAAATCTCAAAATGAATAATAAAAAACTAAATTGGAATACAATGTGGACTCTTTTTTTAATTTTGTAAAAAAATAAATTAATATGCCTTCATAAATCTCCTATTGAAACCAATTGAAAGTAATTATATTTGCCTTACATTTTAATTGATTTCATAATGATTTGGAACTGAATCTACAGAAATAAAATTTTCATTTTTAAATCAAATTACTGCACTATACTGTACTAAGTATTTAATCCTTTTTCAGGGCAAAGCCGAGTACAGCTAACTTTTTTGTTCCTATGTTTTAACTTTTTCCATTCATGATAGGGAATTCTTTCCGGTGTCGTGTTAAACCGTATTCGAGATTGTAACGTCATGTTTTGAAAAAAATAGATAACAACGCAATAAAAGGTACCTCATACACTTTGTTACATAATTGAGTTTACTATAAAAGAATGTACATAAGTAAGTAAATGACTGGTTAATATCTAAGCATTATGTTTGAAAGGTTGGGATGAATTACTCGGTACTTAAGCATATAAATGAAATCTTGCTTGATAAGTGCCTACTATGACTGTTGCTGTATTTATGCCATGGAGATAAACTGTAAGAGATGTGTGGTTCATTTTAGACCAAGGTGTCATGGAGGAACACGTTCAATTTTTAAATCTGGTCAAAATACTATTGGTGTTGTTGAGAGATACACATATTGGTTTAGTTTTGCATGAGTAGACTTGAATATTACTGCCATGGCAGTAGCTCAGAGTATAAGCCGGGCATATTTGGCCTGGTTAATGCCAAGAAGTGCAAGTTAATGGGGGGATGGGGTAGGGGGGTCCCTTTGATGTCTACACTAAGTACAAATATTTAAAGCTGCAATCTCCCAGATTTAACGTTTTAACAACTTTTTTTTTATTTTTTGTCTTCGGACGAGCCATTCTATGTAAAAAAAAAATCATAGAAAACCATTGATATAAGACAAAAAATCAAATCGCAGATGTTCATATTTTAGTTTTCAATTGATGTTTTATGCATTTTTCTCAAACCGTTAGTACGCTTTTAGCCATAAAACATTAATTTTCGAACGGAAAATGAAAATCTGCGATCTGATCTTTTGTCAGCAGTCTTCTATCACTGTTTTGCAGATGTTTTCGCTGAAATTGACCCATTCCAAGACAAAAAATAAAAATGTTGTCAAAACGTTCAATATGTGAGAGTGCAGCTTTAACAGTCATCACATGCATCAAATAGCGTTTTTATGCTTAGATACACAATTTATAATCAAATTTTGCGTCATATCCGATAACATGTTTATAATAGCCAATGTTTTCGGTACTTTTTGGAGGGGCGCTTCCATCGTTCTTTTCCTTCTACGTCAAATGAGTGGAGGTTGTAGTGGTCAAATCGATTCGAGAGAGAGCGCAACAAGACTTGTTGGCTTTTGAACTCGAAAAACTCGTGTTCCCGAGTAGCTGTTTCGAAAATGCCACTATTGACTGAGAAAGTATCGACAGTATAAATATATTTTTTTTAATGATAATAAAAGCGTAAATTGTGGTACATTAAGTGTGATTTTAAATGCAGTCGTCCTTGTGCCTACTTTTATGGTGTTCATGTTCGATTGGCATTACTACAGTATACTTATAATCAGTATGTTATTCGCCAGTTTTGAAATATCTATATTATAACTAATATTAACTGCTTAATAAAACCTCATTTGTTTAATAAACTAGTTATCTAAAATAAGAAATCGAACAAATTTTTCAGGAAAAATAACCGAAACCACACAAGAAGTTTAAGAATAGTAATCGGCCATAACCCGAAACTTACGGACAACAGAACAAACTAAGTTTGGTGTATCAAAAGTATTAAGGCAAAAAGCAAAGGTATTTGATGGCCAAGTAGTGGGTTGTTGATCCACATGGCGCCGTGTATGTATTCGTGTCCGCGGTCATGGTACATGTCTGAAACATAAACACAATTTTGTATTTTGTCATGCTACCTTAAAGATGCACTCTTACTCCCAAATTCGATTAACCACAATACATAATATTGTTTTAATTTTCAAAAAGGGATGAATAAATTTCGAAAACAATGGTTCTTATGAAGTATACCGAGTTTGATTTGAAAGAAATGAACATAAAACACGGTATTTATACCTTATGAGACTATAGTAGACCGCAGTAAATCTTTTAGCATTCACCAATCATTTAATATTTTTGCGCTTTCTGCTATTAAACACATGGTTGCAATCTTGTTATCAGTAATTCATATTTTACCAATCATTTAATATTTTTGCGCTTTCTGCTATAAACACACGGTTGCAATATTGTTATCAGTAATTCATATTTTCCATAAATGCATTATTTAGTAATTAGTTAAAGGTTTATCAGTCAAAATTGAGGTTCGTTATACATGTGTATGTATTGATTTTGAATAAGAGTGTCACTTTAAGAGAAGAAAACATATTTTATTATCATTAAAGATGATATTAAAGTTGCGTTAACACATGTTTATCGATAAAGACGATGTTCGCTCGAAAATAATTACCGAAATTTTATATCAAAGTTGGGACCAGCTCTGAGATTGATATTTGTGATGTAGAGTACCCGAGTACCATTAATTATGCGAATATCGAGTTAGCTGGAAATATCGACCTGTGAGTTCAATATTTGATAATTTATAGACGCCAGACTTCCAGGGGCTGGTGGGATAGTTAGCTGACGGGGAAGAATTTCGAACCAGCTGTTCTTATCGACCTGTGAGTTCGATATTCGACAATATACAGAAATCGAACTTTCAGGCGATGGTGTGTTTGTTCGCTGATGGGTCTTAGTACCAAGGTCGAAAATCTATATGCGAAAAGCTAAAGAAACAAGCTCAGTGGCAAACAGTTTAAACATAAACCCCGTTTAATGACACTGGGTAAACGCCAAAGACATAAAACATTCATCTGCAAATATGGAGCTATGTGTTCGACATTCGAAAACATTAATAGGACAATTTGGGTTGTGAATTTGTCTGCTGGTGGATCTTTGTACCAAAGGCAAATATTACGTTACCTGCATGGAGCTATGTATTATATATTTGTCACTATGTCAATAAACATAAATCAGAATTTCACCGGCGCGTGAATCTGTTGGCTGAAAGTTGATAATACCGAAGGCGAATATATCGAACCAGCTGCGAATATCGCATATTTAGAACAGTATACCCCGGGAGACAGAATTACCGCCTGGTAAGTTTGGTTCATAATATTATTAGTGTAGACTTTGGAGCTTATGATGCCTCTGAAGACGTCTACGCACTTGCTTTTATTCTGCAGTTCAAGCAACCTAGACAAACTGTCGAATTTTGTTAAAACCGTGTCATCCGTGAAATTCAAGCTTCAGGAAAAACTATTAATGGTCTCATATACAACTTTTGTGGTGTCAAAAATTATATCAAAAGCACAGGCCACGCGCCTATCTAGGAGTGGAATTTCAGTAAATCATTTGAGAAAAGTATATTCAAGATTGGGCCTAAATGGTCTACAGGCTGTAATGAAAGATTGGGGTGAAGGGAAATTATACTCAAAATTGTCATCCGCGCTTGATGCATTTTTGAGCGAAAATAAAATTAATTTAACTTCAATCATGGCTTTTGATTTTATCCCAGTTTTAATAGCTTCATACAAGACGTAAATTCTTGTTTCTATTCTGTAGATATTTTTCAGGCAGCAAGAATTTGATTTCTCTGATATTCTACTAAGTTCTGATACTGGTAAATATTAGATTAAAAAAATAAAAAGATACAGATACCATCATTTATGGACGAATATAACGTTTCACTCAACAAAAATTCTCATGCATCAAACAAACCCATGGCGTCACTAACTTGACGTGTTTTATATTGACGTTGATGGTGGCGTAGAAATCACGCTAACTCTATCAATTTTCTTATACGACTCATATCTTTCAGCAATTTACCTCAACGTCATTTTTTTACATAATTATATTCATTATTCTATTCCATTTCCTATGAAATAATAAAAACATACCCTACCCGTGTTCGTTTTCGAAATAAATACGTCACATTCACCGATGGGTATCTGTTTTTGGAGATTCCTTATAAAAGGCTTTTCGTCATAAAACTTAAAATTAATATTTATTTTCTTAAACACAAGTACTAGTATTATATGGTTTTTTTTTTATTCAGCGTACAATACATTATATTCCGATTTTTTTTTATAAAAAAGCCGTTTTTTTTTTTTTTTACGGTTTTCTCAAAATTTTCGCCAAATAACACGTGTCCGCTAGATGGCGCTGTAAATCAACAAACAACGGGATTTAAAAAATAAATAAATACACCTCGCTAAAGTACAGTCATTGACGATTGTTAATTCCAAGTTTCATTAAAATCGGTCGTCACTCATATTTTTCGGAGGAACGTGGTCATGTACTTTAAGCAAAACAAAACCTGAATCTACGACCTAAATACGTGACTTATTAATTCTGTTGAGTATATTCTTTTGCCTTATTTGTGTATCTTAGAATACAACCTACATCTGTAGCAGTTGCAGATAGGCAGTCATTAAGTACTCCGCTTAATCATTAAGAATTTCAACTTTCGCGCATGTAAGTTTCATGAAGTTCCGCCAAGGGATATAAGAGGTATGAAGTCGACATGAAATCTAAGGTTTGTACCGTTGACCTTGAACTGATACCTTAAAATTATATTTCGGCGCGTCTGGAGTGTGGGTTAGGCATTTTGTGTAAACGTGTTCATCATTTTCACAAGTTTCATGCAAATCTTTCAGGGAATGTACGGACTATAAAGCGGGCATGAAATATATTTATGCGTGGAATTTTAAACTTTAACTGTGACCTTGACCTTCAGTATGCCCGACTTTAGTCTTGATTTTGCATGCAGTCTCCATATAGTGAATTTCGGACTGAGTTTTATTAAAAACCCTTCCAGAGGTTAAAGAAATACAGAGCAGGCACTAAATCTATGATGCCAACCTTTGACCTTTAGCAATTCATTTAAGGGTGTTCAGGAAATACGGAGCGGACACGAAAGTATGACTTACAGCGAGTAGATTGTCGGACTAAGTGATGGACAGAAATCCGTGCTGAAACAATATGTCTTCCACTGCATAGCTTTAGACGAGACATTATTATGCTGTTAACATTTCATAGTAAATGTATATTTAAAGACTCATTTCACGGTTAAAAGACGGAGAAAATCCGAATATTAACGTTCATTCACTCGTGTAAACAACACAATCATAAATTACATGGCAAAAGGTAAAATACAAAACAATTGATTTCTTTTGATGATCCTTTCCCTTACTAAGATAGCTACATATGAGTGGCTGGCCAGACCATGTTCCATCATTTTGACAGACGATCGATTCATCTCCCCTGTACTGATAATAATCAGAAGATTGACACTGGTAGTTGTAGGTACAAGCAAATTGGGTACAAAAATCGGGGTCAACCACAGCGAAGGCACCGATTCCGGGAGCTCCACAATCTATATTGAAACAATGAAATATGGTTTATATTCCTCCATAATGCAACTAAAGAAACAAAATAACTGTACAGTGAACCACCGATTCCATTGTACTGAAGGTAAGCATTCCCGCTTGGCTCAAATCTTCTGAGGCCCGATGTATTTAACGCCGATCCCTGGGAGTTCGAGCCAACGAGGTTTGACTGCAGTTGCAAATCGTATTTTAAACTTGATGCTGATTTATATCTTGCCGGTGTGTATATTTGGGTTGAGAGTTCCCCTGCATACAATTTTATTAATGAAGATTTATTTGATATTGCTCAAAATGATATTAGTTATTATCAAATGCTTGGTAAAACTATGTTAATAGTGATTGGAATGCGAGGGTCGGAAACGGGGACCAAAGGGATTACATTGAATGTGATCGTTTTGTGCACAGTATTGATGATGACGAGTATTGTCCGGATTTGCCCATTGTTCGTCGTTCACAAGATCAAATTTGTAATGGTCATGGTATTAAATTATTAGATTTATGTAAATCATGTTCATTTCGCATTGCTAATGGTAGATAAGGTAACGAATTTCATAATGGGGATTTCACATATGTATGTTCAACAGGTGCCAGTGTTATTGACTATTTACTGTTAAGTGAACATGATTTTAATTTAGCACAGAATTTTACCATTGGTGTATTTAACGAGTGGTCAGATCATGCCCCGATTTATTTTAGCATACCTATTGGTCATGATCTATTATATAATTCTCACGAATATGTCAAATCTAGTATTCAATGGAAAGATGCACTTTTTGACACTTTTCGACGCAATATTATTGCAAAATTGCCCGTGTTTAACTCAGTTGTAAATGATGTTACATTTGATAGTCGTATTGCAGTTAATGATTGTATAAAAACATTTACAGATGTCATTAATTCTCTAGCAGAGCCTTTGTTTTCAAAAATTACCATTGTAACCAATAAGCCCATTGTTGATCAAGGCGTATGTACAAAGGCTGACTGGTTTGATGAAGAATGCTTTAATGCCAAACGTTTGTATATCAATGCACTGAATAAATATAATAGTAATAAAAATGAAATTAATAGGCGATCATTTTGTGAAAATAAAAAGCTTTATAAATGCCTTGTTAAAAAGAAGAAAAGACGTTATGAAATTAATAAGATAAAGGCAATTGAAAAACTAAGGCACTGTAAACCAAAGGATTTTTGGAGGCATTTCAGTAAAAGAAATCTAATAGTAATGATATTAGCACTGATGAATTCTTTCGCTATTTTTCAACTTTGAACGATGATATGCCAACTGCATCAAATGTGAATGCCGAGAATTTCTGTAATAATCATGATTTTGATAGTAATGATTGTATTTTTGAAGAGCTTGATACTCCAATCACTGTGCAGGAAATTGAAAATATTACAAAAGTATTAAAGAAAAATAAAGCTTTCGCCGGTGACAATTTGTTAAATAAATACTTCATTGCAACTTTTGACGTTTTATCGTCTCATTTGGTAGATATTTTTAACGGTATTCTTCATACCGGGTGTTTTCCCGACCAATGGATGGAAGGTATTATAGTTCCTTTGTTTAAGAAAAATGACCCCCTTGATGTAAATAACTATAGAGGTATTACGCTTGTCAGTTGTTTCTCTAAAATATTTACAGGAATACTTAATAAACGTATTACAGATTGGGCTGAAAATAATGATATTATAAGTGATGCCCAATTCGGTTTTAGAAAAGGTCGCTCAACAGTTGATGCAATTTTTGTGCTGAATGCTGCTATAAGTAAATTTTTGAATGAAAATAAACGCTTAGCCTGTGCATTTATAGATTTTAAAAAGCCTTTGATAGTATTTATAGAAATGGTCTTTGGGTTAAGTTATATAATGTAGGTGTTCGTGGAAAAACGTTGAAAATTATACGCGATATGTACTCTAAGGTAAGAGCACGTGTAAGGAAGTGTAGCTCATTTTCTGATTACTTTGAATGTTCTATAGGCTTAAAGCAAGGTGAAGTCATGTCTCCGATATTGTTTTCTTTATTTTTAGAAGATCTGGAGTTGTATTTATTTGATAGTATTGACTCCGGTATTACTAGAAATATCTTTCATACTTATGTTATTTGCAGATGATATGGTTATAATGGGACAATCCCCGGAAGATTTGCAAAAAAACTTAAATTTGTTGAATTCATATTGTAAATGTTGGGGATTAGAAGTTAATCCAGATAAAAGTAAAATAGTTGTGTTTAGGAAACGAGGCCCTGTTAAAATTGTTGAAAAATGGATGTACAATGGCTGTAACTTAGAAGTTGTTGATAATTTCAATTATCTTGAAACGGTGTTTAATTATACAGGAAGTTTATATCGAATCAATCGACACTTGCTGGTAAATGTTTAAAGGCTCTTAATGTCCTTCTTTCAAATGTTAAAAATAAGCCTTTAAAACCAAGTACAGTATGCCAACTGTTTGATGCATTTGTCTCATCAGTTCTTAATTACGGTTGTGAAATTTGGGGTTTGGAAAAAATAAGGAAGTTGAAAGGGTTCATCTGAAGTTTTGTAAACTATTATTACATGTTAAACAGTCCACATCGACAGTGTCAATTTATGGTGAACTAGGAAGATATCCATTGTATATAACAAGACATACACGAATTATAAAATGCTGGTGTAAAACACTAAATAGCGATAATATTATCGTTAGTACATTGTATAATAATCTTTTAACAGATTGTGCGAAGGAAAAGTAATTGGGCTAGTAATGTAAAACTGTTGCTTAACACAACTGGTTTTTCAAATGTTTCGATAAACCCTAGCTGTGTCGATGTGAATACGTTCTATTTAGTTTTTAAAGAACGCCTTATTGATCAATTCAAACAATCTTGGTATAATTCTATACATAACAGCCCAGTCTTGTGTACTTACAAACATTTTAAAACTTCTTTCGAACGCTCTTTGTATCTGGATAAATTTTCTTCAAAGTATCGAATTCTTCTAACTAAATTGAGACTCTCGTCTCACCAGTTACGTATTGAAACTGGACGTTATGGAAATAACAGAATTGATCATCATGAACGTTATTGCACCATATGTAATAATGGTGACATTGAAGATGAGTTTCATTTTGTTTGTGTTTGTGACGTATATGATGATTTACGTAGAATGTATTTGAGAAGAAAATATATCGTTAGGCCTAGTATGATGAAATTTATTGATCTTATGCAAGATACGAATTATTCCGAACAGCTTAATTTGTGCAAATTTGTTTTTAAAGCATTTGAACGTCGTCATAACATAGTAAATATTGTTTCATGATCTTTATTAAGGTATACATTTTGGCTTTTTTTTTGCATACCATAATATATCTTTAAAAATCTAGCTTTCATAATGAAAATTATTATATAAATATTTACTAATTAGTTGTTAGTCCATCCTCACTGTGTAAGTGAAATGTTAGTGTAATGTAAAAGTATATAATGTTAAAATATTAATTATCAGTTCTTTTCTCATGTCTGAGATTTCAAACCTATCATGTTATCGTTGTATATATGTTTAATTGAATGTATTATATATATCATGTAATGAGGAGCACTTTGTGTTCAAGTTACTTAATAAATAAGTTGAATCTTGAATCTTGAATCTTGTTGAAAGCCTCGCCAACCAAGAGCCAATTATGATACAGGGTCATTCACGTTCATGAGTCACGTGGGTTATAGCGTAAAAATATCTGCCTCTGAAAGATGAAGACTTTCATTGTATTGACACTTTTAAGGTAGAAAATGACTTATATGGATTTAATTGAGATAAGAATGATAACAACAGATCAATTACGATTGATGAATATAAAATAGCCTACAAGCGCTTAGTTTAGCGTAAACGAAAGGTCTACGAAAACAGTAAAATTAAAAAAAAGTTGAGGTATTCTGAACCACGTGAGTTTTGGAAAATATTTATAAAGAATAAACCTAATACAAATAGCAGATTTTTCTATGGATATTTTTTTTACAATTATTTTTCATCATTGCAAAATGGTATACATTCAGCTGAAAACCATGAAGCAAGCTTTTTTTTAGCAATAATCATGATTTTGAAAACATTGATTGTAGGTTCGAGGAACTAGATAATCCTATTACTTCTCAAGAAATAAAAAAGGGTATTTAAATCACTCTAGAGGGATAAAACATTCTGTAATAATTAATTGTAAAATAAGTATTTTATCGGAATATTAAATTAAAGAGTAACTGGTCAGAAAATAATAATATACTGAGTGATTTTCAATTTCGGTTTCGTAGTGGTCAGTCTACTACAGATGCTATTTTCATATAAAATGCAATTGTGCAAAAACTGTTACGTGACAAGAAAAAAGTGTACTGCTCTTTTATTGACACGAAACGTGCTTTTGATAGTGTTAGCTTATATAGCATCTGGCTAAAGCTTTATAGAGCAGAAGTTGATGGGAAAATGCTTAAAATTGTTAAGAATATGACGCCAATGTAAAATCATGTGTAAAAAAATGTAGCTCGTTGTCTAATTACTTTGATTGTGCTGTCGGCCTTAAACAAGGGGAAATAATGTCCCCGATTTTATTTGCACTCTTCGTCGAAGATCTTGAACTATTTTACAAGATAATCCTGTAAGCGGACTTACCTTTGATGATATCAATGTTTTACCTATGTTATTTGCCGACGAAATGCTCGTTTTTCGCAATACTGTTGTGTACAAAATGGCTTATTTTTGTTGCATGTTTATTGTTTGAAATGGGGACAAGAAGTTAACATAGAAAAGCCAAATATAATGGTATTTCGGAAAAGGGGCAATTTACGTGAAAATGAAAAATGGACATATGGCAATAAATTTCTTGAACATGTTGATGATTTAAATTACCTTTAAGTTAGAACAGTTTTTAACTACGCCGTTTTTTTGTTCTAAACCAAAACTCCACAGCAGGGAAAGGTATTAAGGCTCTTTATGTACTTATAAATAATACAAAGCATTACACTTTTAAGCCTAGCGTTCCTTGTTCTTCGTTTGACGCCTTTGTTGGGGCCACGTTGAATCATAGGTCTGACATAAGGGGATTTTCAAAATTGAAAGAGATCGAGCGTGTTCTCCTTAAATTATATAAATGTATTCTTGGTGTTAAAACGGGTAGTCCATGCAACATGGCCGTTTATGGTGAAATAGATAGATATCCTTTATACGTCAATAATTATGCTAGTATTATAAAATTGTGGTGTAGAACTATTTCTACAGACAGCATTATCGCAAAAGAATTGAAAAGTGACATGTAGGGAAGCCTTGATAATCGTAACAACTGGGCAAATAAGTTAAAATCTTAATTATATATGTATGGTTTCTCATATGTGTGGTTAAATCCACACTTAAATAATTTGAATCCAAGGGAGCATTCAAAGCTTACGATAGACTGATATAATGAAGATAAGATCGTTTTGCCAGTCACATATTCTGTATTTGGGGTCAGACTAGGAGCTCCACAATCTTCAGATGAAAGCAAACGACAGAAAATAACATACTAGTAACCTATTTTACATACAACCAAGTGAAATAATGCACAACTTCAGTATCTTTACAATTTATACGCGTCATCGGCATAATTATAATAACAATATTGGTAAATGCTTCATGTTATCACCATTTTTAACAAAAATAGTTGCCTTAGTTTTCCGCTGTTTTCCACGTTTCCATCAAAAAGTAAATATTTGCTTTCAATCCAAAACTACTGCATACTATTTCAAGGTTAACATATTTCGATGATGATGATGATGATGATGATGATGATGATGACGACGACGACGACGATGACGACGACGATGACGCTGATGCTGCTACTGCTGCTGATAAAGATGATGATGACGACGGCGACGACGACGCTGCTGCTTCTGCTGCCTGCTGCTGATGATAATGAAGATGACGACGACAACGATGCTGCTCTGGTACTGCTGCTGCTGCTGCTGCTGATGATGATGATGTTGCTGATGATGAAGATGATGATAATGGTGATGCTGCTGCTGCTGCTGCTACTGATGATGATGATGATGATGATGATGATGATGATGATGATGATGATGATGATGATGATGATGATGATGATTGTTACACTCTGGATAGAAATAATTCTAACATCTGTTCTTCTGTTGAGAACATGTTTTACTCCAATTGCTTGTCTGTCTGTGATTACGGCTTTGTTGCGCCTATAAAGAAGTAGTCGATTTCATACCAACGTTTAAGTGAAAAAGCGTACATGAAAGCGTACATGTCCGGCAAAGGGTAGAATTCTATTCGTTTACAAATATATCGAGTAAACAATGATTCATTTACGGTGATATAGTGTCATTTCCGAGGACCATGATTCGATCCTTTAAGACATAAAAAACTGAAAAAAATGCAAGAAAAACCTATTGCCTTGGCATGTTTTCTGTTTCTCTTTCTTTAAAAGCAATCAGAGACATGTCTTAACGATGCTAACATAGAAATGGATATTATACACTGTTTTACAAGTCATTATGTGGTGAACGTTTGTTTCTAAAATTACGTGTTTTTTCTTTTATAGTTCCATTTTTTCAATTATATGTTTATCTAAGTTTTTTTAAGAAACTAAACTCCCAAGCAAACTCTGGTTTAAGCCTGAAGGCGGGGCTCTGTAAGCAGCGTAGACTGCATCAAGTTTGCTTTAAAGTGGTGAATAGATAAAATATTGCCTTCCGACGTAGAATTTAGGACGTAATTTATCACGTAGTATACACACACTGTTCACTACAATTTGAACAAGAAAGACCATCAAAGCATCAAAGGGCGCCGTTTAATAGTTTATGCATTTGTTATATGTTGAAAAACAAGGAATGTCAAGGCCAACAAGCATGTTACAATACATCGAACCGCATCCATGAAATTCTCAAAATATTTGTAGTATTCTGCTTAACAACATAGGCTAAAGCATTGAAATTGAAGAGTTTCAAGTTGAACATTTCATTAGGGGTGTGGTACATTAATGAACACGACAGAATTAGGGTGCTTGTGCACTGTACTTATTATCATTGCCACCTATCCATATACCAAGTTTTATTTCAATACCATGGGTATTTTGAAAGTAATGCTCTGGTCAAGAAAAAGAGGCAAAGGGCAATAATTCTGTAATTAGCTGAAATACAACTATAGTCATTGTGCACTGCACTTCCTCTTGTTGTGCTTTACCATTGAATGATGTTTAATGAAATTCCAAAAAGAAGTTTTCTTGTTATGCTACGGACAGGAAAAGGAACAAAGGGAATAACTCTTGCAATTTGCTGAAATAGAGTTATTGTTCTTGTACACTGCAGTTCTAATCATTTAGGGGGAGGGGGCTAAGTCACCATACTGGAATGACAACTTGAAGGGAAGAATAAGTTTCCTGATTATATGGGGAGTTCATCATGAAGAAGTGACATAAAATAACAATTTTTGTAGTACTTTAATAAACATTATCATTTCGTATGAAAGTTACCAACATAAATAGAACATAATTATTGAACTGTTATATAAAAAGAGAACATTGTTTACTAGATGAAATGCATTTATAACATAACATGCCTTGTTTTTAGCTGTTTAATAATACTAAAATATATGAAATTGGACAAATAGCATAAAAAACTGGTCAATGGAGTTATAATGTTAACTTCTCCATTTAAACGGTAAAGAAGAGTTGAAAATGGATGTTTTAGTTGATAGTGATATTAACACAAAAAAGCATGTGTCTTATAGGACAATGGCAAATTTTTCAAATATGATAAAAATAATGCATACAAACTGAATATGTATCAGACTATGCATGAAAGAAATAATACTGTTTCTATTTTTCACAAAGGTTTTGAAATACAACAATGCACATATAAGCATAAATAGGCCAAATATGCACAAAATAATAGTAAACAATGTGTGAAAGTGATACTGAACACTTAAAATAATTTCTTTGTGCATTAAATGAATATATACCAGAAAAGCAATACTAAATCAAGTCCAAAATGTATAATAACATGAAGAACACCCCTTTATGAATATCTTTATAACAATTCAGAGTACATGTAAACAATAATCATTTATATAATTAGTATCAAATGTGTCTACTTTAAAGTGTGTTTTCATTTGCATTAAATTAATATATACCAGAAAAGCAATTATAAAAATCCTTAAATGTATAAGAAACTGAAGACAACAAAGAATAACATCCATTTATGAATATCTCCAAAACAAATCAGAGGTCACCTAAACAATAAGCATTCATACAATTAGTATCAAGTGTGTCTAGTTTTTGTGTGTCTGTTCATTATCTTTAAATGAGCATCTTTAAAGTGAAACTCTTATTTGAAATCAATACATATAACAGGGCTTCCATTAAGAATTTGAAACTGGAAGTATAAACTTCCTGTCCATCAATTTTGGAAGTTTTACACTGAAATGTGAAGTTAAAATCTCCCGAATACAATATCTTTTTCCACTATTTTTCAATTAGAATGTTAAAAATCAAGTAATTTGTAACTTTAACTTGCCAAATTCAAAGACTTATATTATAATAAATCATTTTATCTTAAGACTGATTGAAATTGTGACCATAAAAGAAATATTGACACAAGGTTTGAATATTTTGAACTTCCAAGCTTTCTACTTTGGTGGTTTTCTTCAAAATTATGGAAGTTTTTGTTCTTCCTAGAAATCAATTTTGAAAGTTTTAACCCATTTCTAAGGAGTAATATTCTTCCAAACTTCCTTTAATGGAAGCCCTGCATATAATTGTATTTATAACACACATCAAATTGACTGATAAAACAATAACTACTTACTAAATAATGCATTTACTGAAATATTGTTTACTGATTTATAACAAGCTTGTGACCCAGTTTATAATAGCAGAAAGCATGACAAATATTAAATGATTGGTGATTGCTAAAAGATTGACTGTGGTCTACTATAGTATCACAAGGTAGAAATACCATGTTTTATGTTCATTCTTATTAGCAAAATTGAACTCAAAATCCTTCATTAGAAACATTGTTGTTGACATCTATCAACCCATTTTGAAAAATCAAAACAATAATATTAATTGTGAGAAGTCTTGTTTGGGAGTAAGAGTGCATCTTTAAAAATAGTGTGTGTGTTTTTTCACTTTATATGAAATTTGTACCAATTCAATTTGACAAATGAGACAAAAAATTTAAGTTAGGAAATAGAAGTAGTAATTGTACATAATACAAAACAACAACAAAATTGACAAAGCTCAATATAACAGGAAATCTATATGAAAACAAAAATCATTAAAGGCCATAATTATTTAAACTGAATTAAGGTATTTAAGTTATACACACTTTACTTTAATAAACGCTTTCACCGACAACATAGTTATTATCAAGGTACACTATGGGACTTTTATCCAAAGTTTGAAGATATTTTACCGTGAATTAAAAAAGTTATTTAAGTTTCATTACACCCAACCCCAAACTCCAAGGGCTACAAAGAGCTACAAGTAAATATTTTGTCTATATTTGATTTTTGTTTCACATTATCAGAGCTTATGAAATAAACACAACAGTTTCTGGTGAAATAAACTTCAGTTAACAGAAAACATAAGTTCAACCGAACAGCATTATTGATACACATGCAAAAAATCATTTTGATTGTTTGAAAATATAAAGCAGTTTTATAAATTCATTAAAAAATAATTAATAATAAGACAACCTGCTGAAATCATTTTAAATATTTTCTATGATGTCTAATGAACAATTTAAAAGACAATTTATGATAGTTTACCGTTCAATTTTGAAGAAAATATACATAATGTCATGTAACCATACATTTTTATAGCTAATAAAATGCTTAAAAATCAACCCGTTTCTTGTAAAAATTGATAAAGCTTTATTGGACTTATTCATAAACTGTAATCATTCAAATAAATGAATTTTACTTTTATGTACTTTCAAATTAAAATATGTAAAGAAACAAGAACACTATGTACATGTAGGCGGTAATGCCCCTTCAAAAATGTCAGAGTGAAAGTTCTCAACTAATTTGTCTTTTTAATATTATAACATGTAAACAGTCTCTGTAGGTAATCGATGTCTATTTGTTTTATTTTGTCAATGGTATTCTTACATTTAGAATTTTTCACAATAAGTCTTCACTCTTCAACATTTGAAGTTTGGTCTGTTCCCATGCGTTTGTACTTGTAGTGTGTGTGCACAGATGGTAATTACTCAATGATAAGTCAATGCTGATTTGCTTTTTATGCCCCTTCAGGTTCTTTACCCATCTAGAATGTTTAGTGCTGTAAAGGAAAAAAAAATGTACTTTAAAAGCCTTTCTAACTTATTAGTATACTTATTAGTATAGATAATAATACTGCCATACATATACAAAATAAAATATGAACAGTTTAATACTTTTCGACATTATTTAAAAAAAAACAACAAGCTGATACATTCATGTAGATAACATATAAAGAAAATTACTAAATTTATCAATAAAATTCATCATCATCATCATCATCATCATCATCATCATCACCACCACCACCACCACCACCACCACCACTTGATTATTGAATACAGTGAGTTTATAAAACAACAAACACCAACTCAAATATGTTTTATATAAAATACTCACATCATCTCTATCAGATGTGACTGCCTTGTGGATGACATGGATGTCAAATCTATCTCAATGATCCAACATAGTATTTAATGCAGGCTCGAATTCTTCATAACCCCAATTTGTTGACTTAGTAATATTCAGTCATTTTCCTACCTGAAAGAAATTAGACTTCTGATTATCAACCGGCAGAAACTACAACTGTGAAAGACAAATGCACATGTATCAATTATACATTCTGCACTAATATCCGTTTAAGCCAGGAGTAAGTTGGTAAGCACAAATGTGTAGTTGGTATGCATATGGTTGATAATAATCAACAACAGTACGGGGTTTTAACGAGACCTACACCAAGCAAATGAATGTCGCTAGTGTCAAAGCTGTCGTGGCTTCCAGCCCGAAACCATGTACGTCCTTTCTTACAGGTTTATTTTGATAATATGCAGTTTGTAAACAAATAATGGATATGTTCATGTATTGGTATGTTAAAAATAGGTCACATACCAAAACACATCATTTTTAGACAAAATTTTAAGTCTAATATTTTTCTAAGATAAAACAATCAAATAAACGATTACATACTCATATCATATACATAAATAATGTGCATAAGTACATTTAAAAATATGAAACATGTACATAATGCACCAGTCAATTGTAACCATGCCCCCCCCCCCCCCGGTCCGGGGTTATGCCGGGGATAGCCGGGGAAACGGGCTGTGTTTTTACCTTTCAGGTGGCCCTGCAGTGCCGGGTGAATGCGTTGGTTTTGTCTTCGAGCAAAATATAGCGGGGAATATGCCTTACCTAGGCTCCCTGGGGTTCGGGGGCATATGGCAGGGATTTGACCATCAGTTCGTCCTCGCAGTCCTTGCACCAGTCAATTGTAACCACGCCCCACCACCGCATTCACCCGGCACTGCAGGGACACCTCGAAGGTAAAAACACTGTCCTTTTTCCCCGCTTCCCCGGTATACCCCCGACCTGGGGGGGGGGGGGCGTGGTTACAATTGACTTGTGCATATGTAGATGTAACCTGTATATTTATAATAATATATAATTATAGTATATGTAGGTAAAAATATTAACACGCTGTCTTAACATTTAGCAAATAAAAATTATTTAAGAATTCCAAAGATAAATTAAAAAACAAACATTTTTGAACACATCAACGTACAAAACTACTCAAAGATACTTACATACATAGCTCTTTGATACGAATATCCAGGTTCCATGCCGATTGTTGACATTCGTTTTTTCGACAGAAAATCTTCTCTTACGCGTATAATTCGCTTATAATCTATGTTTTACTGTAATGACTCAAATTGTTAGGTGTATCGTAATCAACTGTCAGTTTGCACTTTTAGTGTTTACTTATTTTAAACGTATATTCATGATAAAATCATCACCCGAGTTTCCAACTACTACGATGTAGAAATTCCATTATTGACCTATGAATAGCGGGGAAATACCGTCTGGTTCTAAAAATAGCAACATCCGGTATGTGTTACAACCCGGGGACAATCTTAATAAAATTTTACTAATGTCACCTTCAACACATTAACAAATAAAGTTAAGTACACATTTAATTCCATTATCGATTAGATTAAAGAAAAAAGATTACCTCATGGTTTATCAATGCAGTAAACATAACAAAACAACATAAAACATAATTATTCCCATTCACATAATTACCGGTCCACACATTTTACATTTCCGGCACATGATATTTCAGATATTTCAAGTAAACAATCGGAAAACGTAAACGAATCGGGAACAGTTATTAAACTTATTTGTCGTTCTTCTGAAATAATGTTTTGAAGATAAATTGAAGACTATCTATTCAACCATAAAAAACATTTTTAACACCCATGCAATCGCCACCCATTTGCATTTTTTAATCATTATAAAATAACAGTAAAACCCAACTGTCAACCAACTTAAAAACCGCTCCTACCACTAACTAAAATAAATTCGCATTCCATAATAGGCGCGCACTTCAGTGCGGCGCCAATAACCGATACGGCTGTTTAAAGATATCGATTGAAATGAGTGCTTCTGAAAGGTCTCACAGCATACAACTTTATTTCACTATAACTTAAGAGAAGTAATCGAATCGTTTGGTCCTTCAGAATCATTTAATACGTCTTAAATGGACTAGACACCAGATGGTCCAAAAAATCGGCAGCTACAGTATTTCTTTACCATAATATATCATTCGCTTGGTAACACCTAAGTGTTTTAAACAGTTTTGCATTTAAATTACACATGTTTAAGCGATCTCTGCAGTGAGGAAAGCTCTTTGGAGATCCGTGTACGCGGAAGGAACATGGACACTGGACACCGTCTGATGATGTATATGAGCGAAACTAAATAACATTTACCAACTATTAGGCATATGAGTCCTTCATCGGACCAATACCCGTTGGCTTGGCACATCCGGTCTGGCTGTCCACCTACGGATTCGTATCCAGTGATGCACCTGGTGCTGCTAACTGATTGGTAAAAGGTTTGTGGGGGGGTATAAACTCCGAATGAGGGGCTAAGATCGGAGTTCCACAATCTGTAATAAATAAACAAACATAACTGTTGGCTGTCTGAAGTTTGAGTAATTTACTTATAAATAAAGATATGCATTGTACTGAAAACGCGCCAAAATGAATTCGAACGTAACGTCATTTCGGAAATGACGTCGTTTTAATGGTATCACAGGCCCCAAAACCACGAAAAAAACACGTCAAATCTCAGTCATAATCAAAACTTTTTTTCACATAAAAAGCTTTATTCAACGTGTTATCGATGCTTAATCTACTTTCATAAGAGCGCATTATCTCATAAATTATGTTGATAGAACGTTTTTGTCAAGATTTTATAGAAAACTAAATTCTAATCTTATGCCAATACATCATTTTAGATATTTCTGAAGTACATTTTGTGTTCTAGAATTATATTTGTGTTGCAATATTAAGAAATGATACTATCAACATAATGCACATTAGAATGCTTTATTTTATTATGTTATGCTTAAATGTTGAAAAAAAAATCATTTGTGCTCGAGTTTGAAAAATGACTTTAATATTTTCGTTTAATACAACCTTAGTGTTTACTTTATAATATGTGCTTGGGGAATCTGGAAAAATGTGCTTCACATTTTATTACACAGAAAGCGCCATGTAGAAAGTGTCTGTAATATATCACGAGTAGATAACTCTGAATAATTATCGTTCATATATTTGGTCAATTGAGATTACATCTGACTATTTATGTATAATCATATGTGCATGGATGATGTTATTTTTGTTAATGATTACTCGAAATGTTTAATAATTGTAATATCCATCTATATAATATCGTAATGTTCTTTTGATGTTCGTGTATATCATATAATCGATGTGTGTATATATTTTTTTTTCATCTGTATATATGTTAATCTCTTCACTATTGGAGGATTAAAAAGTATCTAAAACGGAATATCTGTTTTATTTCACAAATACTCTATAAACCACCACCACACCGCTCGTGAAATATAACTCTTTGTAATCACTCGATGAAATATATTACGATCTTACACTAAAATAAACAATTATCGTATATTTTCTTTGCTGATTAACCTCTATAAATTACCGGAATATATATAATAAATCAAAATATTTCAGCATGTAATCCATTAATTCGCACTTAAAATTTCGATTGTAGAAACTTGGTATTATAAGTTATTTATCTTACCAACTAGTGTGCATGTTAGCAGCGTGCCAGACCATTCCCCACTTTTTTCAAATCTTCGTGATGTACTCCCAGAGCTGTATTCGGCTCCGGTGACACACTTGTAGCGGGCGTATGACAAGTAGGTGGAACTCGCAGTACCGTCATACTCCGTTAAAGAGTTATAGATGGGTAGGGTACAGACTAAGGAAAAAATACACACGAGAACATAAAAAAGTAAAAAAAAAGTATAGCAGTGTGCTTATACCACGTGATAAATTACATCATAAATGCTACGTCGGTAGGCATTATTTGCTTCGAATAATGGCTTAGTACAAATATAACTTTTATTTTTCCTAACCATTTTAATGAACCAAAGGGCGGTCTATGCCGCTTAAAGAGTTCCACTTTCTTTATATTCGGAGTTTGATTTGGTGATTAGTTTCCTCAAAAACTTCGACAAACCTGTTCCCAATATGTTTTGACAGTGCTATATCAGGCGACGGTTTTGTGAAAAGGTTTGTCGTAGTGTTTTAGAAACTATACTCTCAATCAAAACTGGTTAAAGACCGAATACGGGGCTATGCATGTGGCGTAGATTACGCTCGGTTTCATTTAATATAACGATCGAGAACTAGTTAACAATCTTTGTTTTAAGTCTTCCTTTATTCGAAGCAAAATGTTGCCATCCAACGGACAATTTATGACGCAATTTATCACGTGGTATTGCCACATACTGTGTAGATATAGATTTCGTGATAATCATTTAAATAACATAAGATAATCATATGATTAACTTAATTAAGTTAATTAACAAACTTTAAGCGAAGATAATTTTAAATAACGTATCATCATATTGGACATGATCAGCTTAAGAAAGTTAACATTCTTGATGATGATCTGTTAAAGTGACTTAAGTGACATCCTGTTGGTGATGGTCAATTTAAATGAAAATTAATATCCTTTTAAGTAAATTAGCATCCTTTAAGAGGTGATACGCTTATAAAATAAGTAAAAGTCCGTCCTTTTGGTGATGATCAGCTTAAGTAAAAGCACATGATTTGCAACATGTATGTTAGGTCATCTACGAACAGTCCGACAACATAAAATTAAAATGGACTTTTCACGTACGATTGTTTTAAATAATAATTTAGTTACAGAAAGAAATCAAATTCCATTTCCTTTATTTGAATACAAATGTATATATATAGCATTCAGACAAAATTAATTTCGAGATTACGACTCAAATGTACGACTTATTGAGCAGACACAGTGCATTGTACTACCCATTAGCATTGTATTGCTACATTGACCTTAGTTATAACTCATGCTAGTTCTACACAATGCGTAGGAATCAAACTATTACAAATAACCTTCATTGACTGCAGGGGACCTTTGAACTGTAAGTTAACCTCCTTTATGCATCCTTAAAATGCCGTTTACACGTGTTAAGCAAGGTTGGGTTCATTTCTATATTCACAATTTTTTGCAAGTTATTAAGTTAGACTGGGTGCATTTCTAGCATCACTTTCGCACGTGTTCCGATAAATGGGTCCATTTCTAGCATAATTTAGCACTTGTTCCGATAAAATGGGTTCATTTCTAGCATAACTATAGCATTCCAATAATATAAGTCAATTTCTAGCATGTCTTAAGCACGTGTTCCGATAAAATGGGTCAATTTTAGCATGACTGCTGCATTAGAAACTAATTAAACTAGAAAGGGTGATTTTTGCATTGATTTATTTTATTTTAAATAATAATTTAGTTACAGAAAGAAATCAAATTTCATTTCCTTTATTTGAATATATATATTTATAGCATTCAGACAAAATTAATTTCGAGATTACGACTCAAATGTACGACTTATTGAGCAGACACAGTGCATTGTACTACCCATTAGCATTGTATTGCTACATTGACCTTAGTTATAACTCATGCTAGTTCTACACAATGCGTAGGAATCAAACTATTACAAATAACCTTCATTGACTGCAGGGGACCTTTGAACTGTAAGTTAACCTCCCTTAATACATCCTTAAAATGCCTTTTACACGTGTAAAGCAAGGCTGGGTTCATTTCTATATTCACTCTTTGACCTTCACACGGGCGTATTGTGACATTGACCTTCACTCGGGTGTATTGTGACATTGCCCTTCAATCGGGCGTATTGTGACATTGACCTTCAATCGGGGGTTATTGTGACGTTAATCTTCACACGGGCGTTTTGTGACATTGACCTACACTCGGTTGTATTGTGACAATGACCTTTACTCGGGCGTTTTGTGACATTGAACTTTAATCGGGCGTGTCATTGACCTTCACTCGGGCGTGACATTGACCTTCACCCGGGCGTATTGTGACATTGACCTTTAATCGGGCGTATTGTGACATTGACTTTCACTCGGGCGTATTGTGACATTGACCTTCAATCGGGCGTATTGTGACATTGACCTTCGTTCGGGCGTATTGTGACATTGACCTTCACTCGGGCGTATTGTGACATTGACCTTCACTCGGGCGTATTGTGACATTGACCTTCAATCGGGCGTATTGTGACATTGACCTTCGTTCGGGCGTATTGTGACATTGACCTTCACTCGGGCGTATTGTGACATTGACCTTCACTCGGGCGTATTGTGACATTGACCTTCATACGGGCGTATTGTGACGTTGACCTTTAATCGGGCGTATTGTGACATTGACCTTCAATCGGGTGTATTGTAAGGTTGACCTTCAGTCGGGCATATTGTGACATTGACACCTAACTGGGCGTATTGTGACGTTGAACTTCAATCGGGCGTTTTGTGACATTGATCATCAATTTGGCGTATTTTGACGTTGACCATCAATTGGACGTATTGTGACATTGACCTTCACTCGGGCGTATTGTGACAGTTACATTTAATCGGGCGTCTTGTGACATTGACACTTAATCGGGCGTTTTGTGACATTGACCTTCAATCGGGCGTTTTGTGACATTGGCTTTCAATCGGGCGTTTTGTGACATTGGCTTTTAATCGGGCGTTTTGTGACATTGACTTTCATTAGGGCGTTTACCACAAGAGTGATGTCCGCTGCCTTAATGAGTAAAACAGTTTACCCAAGTTTCAACACTATATTTCAAAGGGTATAGCTGACACGGAGAAAATGGGAACTGGTGAAATGTTGACCGAAAGGATGGAAAGTCAGACGGTAAAATTAGTGGAATTACAAACAAAACATGAACAGGGATTCTTAAAATTTGAATAACAGACAACATATTGTTTGGACTCTGCTTGGGATAAAATGAAGCCCATAAAACATATTCTGCGTTTACCTCCACTTATAAATATTTTGTAGAATGTTGTCATGCAATAAAGAAACTACGAACTAAATTTTCGCGAATATTTTCGATTTTGTACAAGTCAGATTCTAAAACGTAGCCAACGCAAAACAATAGCGAGGAAATGAAAAACAATATACAGAATTAGTTACCGACAATGTCACACGTCAACGTCTCCCCTGACCAATCGCCACTTTCTTGGCAGCTCCGAGATGTATCTCCACTGGCGAACACGTACCCAGTGGAACACTAAATGTTGACGGTCGAAAGGTAGGTGGTTACAACGTCGCCGTCATTTTCCGTGTTGGGATTCAGCAACGGATACTTGCAGTCTGAAATAAACAAACTTAGTACTATTTTAACACTGTATATACAATAGTTTATACAATAAAATTTTAATTAAAATTTGGTGAAATAAAACAAATTGGTTAAAAACTAAAACATGACATGTTTTCACAGTCTTGTATCACTACAATCGAACTATACAAGCTAGTAATTAGGTAATCATTTATTTACTTAATTTAAAAACACATAAAAACTTTTCCCAGGAACATTCCAGACGTCAAAATTGAAATATATAACCTGTTTAGACGCACAGGGTAAGAGCCCAAACATGAAGCCATATGGGACCGATTAAAGTGCTTCGACTCCATTTTACCCATGACTTTTTGTCCGCAAAGATTTCACAATTGAAAAAGTGCCTGTGCATTTAATTTATGTGCAATTCTGACATTCTGTGTTTAATAAAGAGGGGTTATGTCTCTAGATGAATAACATAACTGATGCATGCAAGTCAGTACTAGTTTGGTAGGTAAGGGCAATACACAGGGGCGGATCCAGAATTCCACAGTAGATGGGGCGTAACTTATGGGTGCAACCTTTTGACCGGGGGGGGGGAGGTGGGAGCGGCGACACCTGTGGCGCCACCGGAGATTATGTACTTACTTCTACATCCGTTACCTGAATCATTGATACTATACACGAACAAGACGCGCTAGTTTAATAATTTCAACTACAAGTACTGTTACAGTAGGAAAAGTAACAGTAATTCTTCTGTATAAGTAAACAAGCGTTGTGATGTATTCGAACGCTGTCAACTGCAGGAAACCGTAGGAAAATGGCTCGCTCTATTAAGGAAAGAATTGCGGGGTTGATGTCATTATCGGGGTATGAACGCAATTGGGCTGGTCAAAGTGTGTGGAGTCCCTTTAAGGTTTCTTAAATTAAATGAAGTATTGTTTTAACAATTCTTGAATGAAATAATGAACTATTGGTGTAAATATAAGTAATGAATTGCGGGATTGATGTCATTATCCGGGATATGAATGCAATTAGGCTGGTCAAAGTGTGTGGAGTCCGAAGGACTCCGCGCGTACTTTTGAAATAATTACATCATAATTTGCTAACATCTGCATCATCATTATGCCGCTTTGCAACGAAAATACAGTCAATTTACTAACATCTGCATCATCATTATGCCGCTTTGCAACGAAAATACAGTCAATTTGCTTACATCCGCATGATTATTATTTAGCTTTGCAACGAAAATACAGTCAATAACATCCGCACGATCATTTTGCAACTTTTCAATGAAAATACAGTCAATAATATCCGCACGATTATTTTGCCGCCTTGCAACGAAAATATAGTCAATAATATCCGCACGATTATTTTGCCGCCTTGCAACGAAAATACAGATTATGCCGCTTTGCAACGAAAATACAGTCAATAATATCCGCACGATCATTATGCAGCTTTGCAACGAAAATACAGTCAATAATATCCGCACGATCATTATGCAGCTTTGCAACGAAAATACAGTCAATAACATACGCACGATCATTATGCATTTTTCAACGAATATACAGACAATATCATCCGCACGATTATTTTGCCGCCTTGCAACACACATACAATCAATAACACCCGCACGATCCTTATGCCGCTTTGCAACGAAAATTCAGTCAACTGGTACCGCACCCAAATCGAATGCGATCAGTAAAGTTTTTGCCGACCAAATAGCGTAATTGTAGGCTTCAATTAGATTTGGCGGTTGATATGACACCAAAGCAACCTGTAAATGTTTGGATGATTTGGTGAATGAGCACGACTCTGAGAAGTAAATTTCACGTGGATACGTAAAGGTATACGCCCAATCGCTGACGCTGGCAGTCGGCTTTCTCTGATGTGTGAAATTGATAAACGTGCTCTTGCAATTGATTGGAATTCACTTGGTGTATTAGGGCGTTGCGTTGAATGCTCCGAAAACGTTAAAAAATATGTTCATTTGCAAACAGTAGTTCTATATGAATGATGGTTAAACAACTAATATTGCATATTGTAAAAACATATCATTTACATCAACGTTTACATTTTTCCTTTAAACAACCCTATGATTGCAATTTGCTTCAACCAAGTCCATTGGAACTTATTGCCTTTAAACGATCATATGGATACATTTTGCCTTCAAACAACTCAATTGTAACATTTTGCCTTTAGCAACTCCATTGTAACATATTCCCGTGAAACAGCCCAATTGTTACATTTTCCCCTTAAACAACTCCATGGTGACATTTTCCCTCCAAACAATTCCATTGCTACATTATCCCTTTAAGCATGGTTACTCCATGGTTACATTTTGCCTTAAAACAATTCCATGGTTACATTTTGCCTTTAACCAACTGCATAGTTACATTTTGCGTGTAACCAACTCCATGGTAACATTTTGCTTTTAACCAACTCCATGGTAACATTTTGCCTTTAAACAATTCCATGGTTATATTTTGCCTTTAAACAACTCCATGGTGACATTTTCTCTTTAACCAACATCTTGGTAACATTTTGCCTTTAACCAACTCCATGGTAACATTTTGCCTTTAAAAAATTCCATGGTTATATTTTGCCTTTAAACAACTCCATGGTAACATTTTGCCTTTAAACAACTCCATGGTGACATTTTCTCTTTAACCAACTCCATGGTAACTTTTTGCCTTTAACCAACTCCATGGTAACATTTTGCCTTTAACCAACTCCATGGTAACATTTTCTCTTTTACCAAAACCATGGTAATATTTTGCCTTTAACCAACTCCATGGTAACATTTTGCCTTTAACCAACTCCATGGTAACTTTTTTGTCTTTAACCAACTCCATGGTAACATTTTCTCTTTTACCAAAACCATGGTAATATTTTGCCTTTAACCAACTCCATGGTAACATTTTGCCTTTAACCAACTCCATGGTAACTTTTTTGTCTTTAACCAACTCCATGGTAACATTTTGCCTTTAACCAACTTCATGGTGACATTTTGTCTTTAACCAACTCCATGGTAACATTTTGCCTTTAACCAACTTCATTGTTACATTTTCTCTTTAACCAACTCCATGGTAACATTTTCTCTTTACCCAACTCCATGGTAAACTTTTGGCTTTAACCAATTCCATGGTAACATTTTGCCTTTAACCAACTCCATGGTAACATTTTGTCTTTAACCAACTCCATGGTAACATTTTGCCTTTAACCAACTTCATTGTTACATTTTCTCTTTAACCAACTCCATGGTAACATTTTCTCTTTAACCAACTCCATGGTAAACTTTTGGCTTTAACCAATTCCATGGTAACATTTTGCCTTTAACCAACTCCATGGTAACAATTTGCCTTTAACCAACTCCATGGTAACATTTTGTCTTTAACCAACTCCATGGTAACAATTTGCCTTTAACCAACTCCATGGTAACATTTTGTCTTTAACCAACTCCATGGTAACATTTTGTCTTTAACCAACTCCATGGTAACAATTTGCCTTTAACCAACTCCATGGTAACATTTTTAATTATTGTAAAAAATTAAAAATATGCCCCAGCCCTGTGTGCGTTGACGTATAATTTGTAGCTGAAAGCAGCTAAAATTCCAAAACAGCAAAATATTGTGTGGTTTTTTTCACAATCTATAAACCACAGGGAAGCATTATGTTATTGCTTTAGACCTTGACGTATATTCATAATATAATTCATTATATTAGGTACTTATAGGTTTAAATATGTGACATGAATCTATTTATAACTATATGTGTTCAGACGATGTACCATGGTATTAGGTATGTAGTATTCTATATAACCCGTACATTCTATAATTATAAACCGTACATTTTGTTTTTGAAATAATGACCATACCTGATTATCAAAGCGTATCCACGAGCCAAGAGTTTAAGCTACCAATTAAGATAACATTTATTGAGCATAATGCTTGCTTACTTGCTATGATTCTAGATAATTAAAAATGCACACCTTGTAATTTCACCTCACCTATGATTTTGCATGATAACTTCGTGCCCAACCAGCTCCCATTAGATGCCATTTACAGCTAATAGACGTACTCCCACTTTCTTTTATGTATCCGGTGACACATTTCATGTTGACAGTTGACTGATAGAAGGTCATTACGCTGCCATCAAATTCAGTGTTGGCGTTTAGTGTTGGGGTTCCGCAATCTGAGATAACAAAACAAAGGTAAATTTATCCATATGCGATCTGAGATGGCCTAACAAAGGTAACTATAGCCATAATGTATACAATCTGAGATGAAAAAACAAAGTTAACTATATCCAGAATGAATGCAATCTGAGACGACAAAACAAAGGTAACTATTCCATAATGAACGCAATCTGAGATGACAAAGCACAGGTTATTTTATCCATAATGCCTTCGATAAAACTACTTTTAATGCTCAGCACACAATACTCATTTAATCAAGGTAAAACCTGAAACGTTTAACCCGTTAAATTCACTCTCATTTTAGTTCCAAATATTAATGGAGAAAATCACATAAATCTTGTTTCTATAGTATATATACATAACAACATAATGACAAATTGTTTATATATAAGCTTTACTTGGTCAAAACTGTAAAGTATATTTGTTTAAAAACTAGGAAAAGGAACCAATACTTCTGTGATAAATTACAAGGCTATATCGCCTTGCAATATCGCAGAATATTCATAAAGGTACATATAAATCGTTGTTACCGACTATTACGCATGTCAACACACTTCCGGACCATTCACCATCAAGCTGGCAGCTCCTCGAGGTACTTCCGCTTGTGACTTCATATCCCTCGGAACAGGCGAACTCTATTGTTGAAGGCCATGTGGTAGGTAGGAAGCTGCCCACTTGTTCCGTGTTGGGTTCCATTTCTGGGGGGAGGGGGGGGGCGCAGTCTAGCGTACAACAGGCACTCGAGGTGAGATAAACGCGCATTCAAAGATATGAGGGTACTTCAATAAGTTATTCTTTACTTCAACAGTATCTCCTTTACAAGTTTACCACTGGCACCGGATTTTCAAACTAAATCATATTTTTTTTATAATTCAAAACTAAAACAATACAATACCAAAATTGAGAAAATAAAGAACAATATTCTTTTTATATATGCACTTTGTAACTTGATTAGTCTTTGAGGCGCGTGTTTTAACATACAAACATACACATAATTTATTCAGCACTTTAAGTTCTACAATCATAGTCATGAGACAAATCATATGAAACAAATCATATACACATCATCGTGAAGAGCAAAGACATAGTAAATGGATAAGTAGATTACTTAGTATAAAATTATTCTTAAAGTGACATTCTTATTTACAATCAATACAAACATGTATAACAAGCATACACTTTGAGTGATACACCTTAAACTACTTAGTAAATAACGCAGTTATGTGATTTACTTTCGCCTCATAAGGTAGAAACACCATGTACCTTTCTTTTAAATTGAACTCGGTATCCTTCATATGAACGATTGTTTTCGGCATGTAATCATCCTTTTCAGTATATTAAAACAATTATATTAATTGTGGTAAGTCTTTTTTGGGAGTTTGAGTGCATCTTTATCAGTATTTATTTCTCGTTCGTAATAAAAGTTCATGAAATAAGTTATAACTAACATTTTGCTAAGTTATTATGCTGTCGGATGACACAAATGTAACGATTTTGTCTGTGTTGGCCATTGGCAAAACATGATTTTAGGTATTCTTTTCGTAAATTAATTTACATTGGACGTACCAGGAACTCGAGGACATTCATGTTGCAAAATAGTCTTTTCTTGGGATGTTATGGTGTCCGCCTATGTCGATGTGTCGATTAATAGTCATGTGACGCAATACTTCGTTGTAATGTAACTAAAAAAATATACACCGACTAGTATGCAGGACAACGGCGTCCCGGACCATTCTGCCTCAGCTGTACAGCTTCGCGTCACTCTTCCACTGGCGAAGATGTATCCGGTGTTACATTTGAAAGTGGCGGTCGACAGGTATTCGGTTGCGAAGGCCCCGTCGAAATCCGTGTTGGGGAATAAAGAAGGGGTTCCACAATCTAAGTGATAAAAAGTCATATGAGTAATATGGCAATTCATTGTATGAGTTTCCATAGTGTGACTTTGACACTGTCATCAAGTGACAGGGAAACTTTCACATTACATGTTTATACCACATTTGTGAAAAATGGCGCAGTTTACGCTGCTTATATAGCCCCGCCTTCGGTCTTTTAACAGAGTTTAATAGTTTAGTTTCTTAAAACTCTTCGACAAATCTTTTCACAACACGGCCGTCTGATCACTGCCAAAACATCATTTTGGAAAAAGTTTGTCGAAGTGTTTGATGAAACTAATCACCTTATCAATCTCCGGTAATAAAACAAAGGCGCGGCTCTTTAAGCGGCATAGACTACCATTTGTTTCATTTAAAATGATGTGGTAAAGAAAATGTTATCTTTGTTTTCAGTCTTAATTTTAAACAAATTGTTGCCTTCCGACGTAGCATGTATGACGTTATTTATCACGTGGTATACACACACTGCATACTAGTAGTTAATATGTTGGATTCACTTCAGGAGCAATCATCCGATCTGGATTGCCTGACCAAAATTGAACTGGTTTGTATTTATATTTTCTCTCTGTCGAGTTCACAATTTTTTGATTTGAAGTGCTATAAATTCGGTTGTTTATTTTAGGAAAATATTTCGGATAAAATTAAGGAAACGCGCTTGCTTTTAAAAATAAAGATGTTTGAAACGTCGTTTAGCATATGGTAAATGACTTCGAGTTCTATCAATCATACTGCGGTACTGAAATTAACAATGAAGTCATACTGTCGTGTGGTTCATACAATATGCACATCAGTTTTGCTATTTAGAAAATGCTTCGTTATTGTAAATAATTAGACGCAAATTGACGTGGAAATGTTTACAATCTTACAGTCTTGAGGAAATGTTAATTTTCGAATCGCTTGAGTTTACTGCTAATTTGTTTTCAAAAAGGAATTTTGAAGGAAAAAAATATGTTAAAGCTGCATAATACTGATGTATCGGTCAAAAATAAGCACAGTCAAACTACGTCGTGTTATAGACCTTAACAAAAAGTAATAATAATATTACATCAATATGTCTTCTTCTTTTTTTTAAATAAATCGAACATCATGAATAATGTAACCTTGAAGTTCATCTCACCTATTTTTATGCATGTTAAAACCTTTCCGACCATGTCCCAGCAGCTTCACATCTCCGAGAGATATTTCCTCCTGAGATTCTATATCCAGTGGCACACTTGAAGTTAATGGTCGAAAGGTAGGTGTAGAAAGAAAAGATACCATCGTATTCCGTATTGGGGGCCAGTCCAGGGACTCCGCAGTCTGAGAAGCATAACACATACAAATAGAGGATGGCATTTAAATGCCATCCATCGCCGGATACCCCCGATACACACTACGCTATGCTTCATTATGTATAAAGTGTAACGGAAGAAAGTACCGTGGTTGCCGACGATTAAAACCATCAAAAGGCATTTCAAACTAAGGCGTCAGCTAAATTCAACTTAATGATATTTTATGAGTACCCGAACTACGCATTTCTCATAAACGGGCTTCAATGATTTCAAGTCAATGTAATAGACCACTGTTATTTCACCTTAGCTATTCGTGAACTGCACGTCCTCTAAAGTAAAGTCGTAGATACGGTCTAAGGGCAACGTTTTCTGTTTAACAACAATAATGGTCGTCGTTTGACGACCTAGTTTTACTCTAAGTGAAATAACTTATTAATATATCATTTATTTAAATGAATATGGAATCCGGCCGATGTTACATTTATTCAGATATAAAAATGTGATAACGATAATGCCAAGACTACTTGACATAGACAAACACCATAGTATTACATCAATCAATCAATCAAATCTTTATTTCCTCCTATACAGAAGATATGCAAATATATTTACAACATGTAAAGTGCTCTAGCATTGAGCAATATAGAACAAGATAACAAAATAAACAAAGTAAACGTATCTAACATAGTTATATATAATATATATATATATATTTAGTTACACATATGTTCATTGAATGCTTTTGTTTTTTTAGGTTTTGTATTCTTTTCTTTTTTTCCATCCTATAACGGGTCCACATTGTTATTTGACCTAGCGATTTGATCAGTGATTATAAACATAGCTGAGATGAGTATAATAACAGGTATGTTTCTATGCTGTTCGGATAAACTGTATACGTTGATTAGTTCAGGTAAAAATGATTATGATTATGGTTATGATCGGTAGTTGATTAGCAACCAAGTTGCAGTTATTATGTTAAGCGCTATTAAATGTCGCTTAAGAGAAGTCGCAGAGTCCATTGAATATGTTCTAAGTTATTTCAGCTTCGATAGTCGTGTCCATTCAAAATAGTATTCATTTGGGTAGTTAAGTTTTCCCTGATTGCCAATGTTTGATAACACTCACTTAATATATGTACAAGCTCTTCCTGAAAGGTTAAATTACACTTGGCACAATGTCTGTTTCGTAAAATCGAAGGTCTGCATCACAATTTTGCTATAATCCTTGCTGTGTGACGAAAATTACTTTTTCTGGAAATAGTATACATAATAGCAGGTTGTATACATGGATGAAGAATACGAAATAACATAAAATCGCCATCATTCGAAGGACGGAAATCCCTGCATAGCTTGCATTTAAGTATTACAGCATTGTTAACCATGCGTTTCCAAGTTTGTTTATCTGAGGTGGCTCTTTCTACGGAGAAATAGCTATTGAGCACAAATTGCATGTTGTGCTTGGTCAACAGCTTACATATATCTGGTATAAATCCTCGTTTGATTGAGTTGTTATCAAGGATGTAAGAAATATATTTTCTCACAAAAATTTGTTTGCTAATACATTTGTTTGGAAGCATTAACAACTTGTGTAAGAACATTTTTTTTTTCGACGTGGGTATCTAGCTTAGTTAATCCTAGAATAGATTCCGACATATCCGATCTGGTAGAGATAGGCAGTCCTTGTATCTTTTTGGCTACGAAGTGTTGGAGACGGTTGATGGCTAAGGTGTCAACGTTAGTAATGGAGTTCTAGAGTTCGGAGCCGTAGAGAGCAATGGGAATTACAATTATTTTGTAAAGACTTGTGGATACTAAGGGATTCACACCGAGAGGGTGGACACCTTGGCCCACCGTTGAAAAAAGCATTTCTAGCTTTCTGTAAGCGTTCTGAAATGCGTGTACGTATTTTAAGACTGCCCTCTTAGAAAATGCTTAGGTGCGTTATTGATGTCACCTGTTTTATGTCTTGGTTCCCTTAGATGATGCATATTTGTGGGACTCGGCGGGCTTGAATAAATACGACAACGTTAGATTTATCGACATTGATATCAACGTGCCAACGTTTGCAGTAACTATACACAATATCCACCATGCATTGCAGCTTATACGGAGATAACGAAATGAAAGAGATGTCGTCGGCAAATGTTTGGCTGCCGCAATTGACAGACATAAGCCGAGAGCCATGCTTACTTATCTCTAAGTCTTGTAATAGGCTATCGAGATAAACGAGATAGTAAAAACTGGACAAGACTCCCCCTTGACGCACGCCGCGAACTACGTCGAAGGTATCTGACATTAGGTCTTGACAAACACGTACGGTGCATTTGAGGGATTCATAAGAGGACTTGATGACCCTTAGTAGTTTACCTTCAAGGCCAAGTTGACCAAATTTGAGGAGTAATGCAGAGTGTCTCACTGTGTCAAAGGCGGTTTTCTGATCAAGACTTGCAACCTATGCGTTGCTACCTTTGTCTATAGCATAGAAAATTGTTTCTTGGAAATTAACGGATGTGGTCACACAACTTAGACCCTTTTGGAATCCGT
Source organism: Mya arenaria (assembly GCF_026914265.1). Taxonomy (NCBI): domain Eukaryota; kingdom Metazoa; phylum Mollusca; class Bivalvia; order Myida; family Myidae; genus Mya; species Mya arenaria. The sequence continues at coordinate 6,823,787 of NC_069136.1, read as the reverse complement.
TTTGTTGTTGGCGTGGGAAGGTGTTACTTGCTGACGACGCATGAGAGTTGATCCGTTCGGCCATTACTTTTTCGAAAATTTTGCAAAAACAAGGGAGTAATGATATAGGTCTGTAGCTAGAAAGGTCACGTTTGTCTTTGCCTTTACCTTTATATACAGGGATTATAACGCTGGTTTTCCAATCTATTGGTATTTTCTCGTGCACCAGGACTAAATTGAATAGCAGTGTACGCGCTTTTGTAACAGCAAGTCCGCCAAATATCACATGTTCATTCATTATACCATCATGACCAGGGCTTTTTCTCTTCGCGAGGGATTTGACTATTTTGTTCACTTCGTCGGGGTGACGGTCTTGTTAGTGGTTTGACATGTGAGATAACGCTGAAGTTCGGACAAATCATCTTCTGATAGGATGTCATGCTCGATTGGGTGCTTTTGAATAGTGGTTTTTAAATCCGTCAGTAACTCTGTCATCTTTATAACTTGTGTCGCCTATTTTCAACTCTGAGCAAGTCTCAAAAGGTCGTTTGCTATTTCGTTTTAACAACTTTCAAAACATTCGATAGTCTACTTCTGCTGTTCGATTAAGTTCGTCATATTATTGATTTTTATGGGATTCGCGACAATTCCGCTGTAGTCTCCTGAAAGTGCGTTTGGCTTGTTTATAGTTTGTGAGTGAGCCTGACATTGTACTGCGGGGTCTGCCTTGAACTAACCATATATGCCGAGCGCGTCGGGCCTGCGCATGTGCCGCTTTGACCTCTTCCGTCCAAAACGGTTTGGCTTTTCTGTTAAATTTACTTACAGGGAGTTGTTTTAAAGCATTGCAAAGCAATGAGTTAATAAAATCAGGGTCGCATCCATTGTTTTGTTCGTTCGAGATGCTATTTAATTCGCTACTTAGTTGGCTTTGGTAGTTTGATATGTGCCCCTGTGTGCATTTATTCCATGCTATACATGTTCTATGCACTGTGGGTTGTGAGTTCCTCCCTAGGTCGAGGTTTATAGAAAATAATATTGGCGCATGATCTGAGGTGGGTATGTCTCTTTCAGGTATAACCGAGAATGAGTGAAACATATTATCTAATGATGAATTATGGACTAACACATGATCAATTGTCGACTTCGTCGGGTGGTAAGTATATTCGTTGGTATTTCCTAAGTGCTCTCTCAGAATAAGTAAGAAATTTGGCTTAATGAAATAAGCTACTTGAAAATGAATGACGTGGTGGCCCTACATTCCATCCTTCAAGGAAATTGCTTTTAGAAGAAAACAAAGAATATGCCAATGTTAGAGTTGAAAACGGACATGATTTAGAGCATTCGGATCTCCTCGGCCATTTTTATAGAAAACAACCTCGGATGTATATGGACGGTTTTCAATGTCAGAAATCTGGTCTTTTTAAGTCAGCTGCAAGTTAATCGTGTAGTAATTTAATTTAGCGATTTAACTTAATGACTAAACTCTTGGGAATCTTAATTATATTTGCAATAATACACTTCAATGGCAATCAATTCAAACTTAGATCAACACATACAATTAATTATTGATAAAATAAAAAAAGTCCGAACTACTTCTACTGATGTATAAGCATACATCCGAGGTGGTTTTCGATTAAAATGGCCGAGGAGTTCCGCATGGATTTAGAGGCATTTATTGCTGGGTCACATTGTACTCCGAGTACATGGAACATTATTCAAACTTTAAATTTTTGCCGCCCGTGGAATTCACCTTGAATAATTTATACAGATAAAGAGGCATTCAGAAATGAACTTAATGCAACTACAATTATCCCGTCATAGCACAGTTCATAGAGGAGTTTATTACATTTTAAGTAGGGCCGGTAATCGTAAAACATCTAAAGTGATTTCTTAAATATAGTCAGTTTCCTAAAATTATTATAGTAAAGTTTGAAGACAGTTGTAAGCGCCTTTAAATACAAGAACGTATTATTTGGTTGATCTGTGGTGATTTCTAAATCAATATTGAGCAATCACTAAACACTTCGACAAAACTTAAGTATTAAACAGTGTTCATACAATGTGTTGCTAACGAATATTTTATGAACAATTGTACAAAAGCAATGCTTGTCCGGATCCTTATATTTAATAATCCTGGGCAACCCTTTCCTCAGACACTTAATTAAAACACATTTGTAAATGCAAGTATAATTTATATCTAGTTCAATGGCTTTTAGACATAATAATTTTAGGTAAATGTGTATAATAGTAAAGGGAAAATGAACAACAAACTGGACTGCATGAAGGTGGATGACCAGACCAATGCCAATCCAGTCCAAATCTCCTAGTTTGGTCCCCGGTCAACGTGCGGCACACTCGTAAGTCATCGTGGAGGCGTACAATGTCGTGAAGGAGCTAGGTAGTACGGTGGATAGGTGATGCTCTGGTATCCCACAATCTAAGTAAAAAACAACATGCGTATAAGGTAGTTATTGGACCTCTCATATGCACGCAGAGTTAGTTACACACTAGTTACAGTACTTTAAGTTGACGTTTGTATTTTTCATTAAATTGCATTTTGATGAACGCACCTGAATCTCTTTCAAAATGTAGACACCTATGTCTGTTTTAAAGTGTGAAAAGTTTAATGTCGATGAAAACATATGTCTTCTTTGGCGCATACCCTATTAAAACAACGTGAATTACATAAATTGACCAAATCAAAAATACAATTAAAGCTACAGGGACAATCCCTGTAGTAGATAATTAAAAAAATAACCCTGTAAAGGGGCGCAAGGCAAGGGTCCAGTCGACCAAACATCAATAAACTGGATTCACAAATACACAGTACAAATGTCGGTTTCTGTAACCTATGCACATGTCATTTCTTTAATATATTCTACCTACCTACCTACCTACCTAATTTAAGTATTATTATTAAAATAGTAAAACCATAGATGCTTGATTTTACCGATTGATGTTGTGTGGTAAAGTGAGATTGAGATTTGATTTCAGTATTCTTGTAATATTGGTGTCAGGATCTTCTTTCCCTCTGAAGATTAATTCTTACAATTATGTATCCTTTACTTAACATTCGGAATAATTTCCTCAGAGCAGGTTTTTTGTCCTTTCGCGGTATACGAATTATTAAGATTTTCAAACATATGGCAAATTTCCGAATACTATCGATAAGGTAGTTTACATAACGAACATAATGTAAACTAAAATATAGTGCTGCTATATTCATCGCGGAAAACAACAACTAAAACTTTAACAAATTGGAGTGTTTTCTTCCCGTTGTGAGGACAAAAAGTCCTACTTGATGATGTAATCATGCATTACATTTTATTTTTTTTTGCAACTTAACTGGGGAAAAAATTGACGTAAATTTTAAGAGTGTGGCAAAAGTGCATGCTAAACTTCGACTTCACTTGTTTGAATTTTGGACTTCTGGGTTTGGACCTGCAGTTTGCATTGAATATTTCAGTATTGTTTAAATATTTAATAAGTTGTTGCAAGACGCAATACATCAATGCCAAGTCGTTCAATGTTCGTGGCGAGAGATATACGCCCCGTCAAGCGCGTCAAATGTACCAGGTAAAGTTGATTACTCTCTTCGGTATTGCCTTATCACCATAATTCTCGTAAATGTCTGAAGAATGTACTCTCCATCTGTAGCGCACCTCTTTAAGAATTCCATGTTGGCATATATGGTTGCACACGGAATGTCCGTTAAAAGAAAAGGATAGTCACTGTTGTGCGTTTAATAACCGAAGTTCCATATTCCTGTTCGACGTTCTCTATGTTGATTTAAAAAGTCTTCTGAAACTGATGACACTGAGATGTTTTGTGCTAAAAGCATTCTCTCACAATTTTCATCGTGATACGTGTGTTTGAAGATCCTCTCCGAAAACAAAGTGATATTTCCTATGGTAGCGTAGCCCATTCGTATACCTGTTGTTAAAAAGTGTGCCGATTGTTCAGAACTGAGATAAAGTAAACAAAATTGCTATCGTCAACGTTGTTATCTTTCAACTTGCTACTGCTTTTGAAGTCAAATGGATAGACTCGTGATCTGCTATGAGGTCAGAGACACTGTTCTGTTCAACCAATAACTGGCGGAATGTTTATATAGCGAAATGTGTTGCTTTTTGTCTTGTTCGCAGCTTTATCTGCGACAATGGAGTCCTTCAGATCCAATTGAAAATCTTAGATTACTTTCATAAGACGATATTTTGACAGTTCGAAAAATTGTAGTGTGAAAAAAACGCAATTGTTTCAAACAGCCAGTCTTTAGCGGGCTAATTACAAAGAGTGTTGACACTTATGTTATCAAAGAAGACTCAGATGTCTGCAAGGCATTATATTCACCTCCATGTAATTAATCAATGCTGGCTGAGATAAATATTACGATGTTTTGTTAGGACCTGGCATTACCTTTTGTTATATATTCACTGCTTAAAATTTGAATAAAAACACATGCTATATAGTATTCTCCAATGACATTCAACTAACATAGCTGCATACATACTATTTAACATTGGATTTCATTATTTCACAAACCCATGAACCAATCAGAAAAAAGAATCAAAATAATTATGTTTTTTAAAACACAGTAATATATCGATAATAGACAGATGAAAAAATAAACGTTTACAATAACCATGTAATCAGGCAGCCGAGACAGTGTATTGTCATTGCACAATAAATAAAACATCACACCAACTGTTTATATTGAAAAAAAAATGACTCGGGTGTATATTTCTTAAAGTTCAGAGGTTGTGAGATGTTAATTGTCTCAGTAGAAAAACATTTATATGTTTCGCCCCACCCGGTCGAAGATATTGTAAGACCTTATTGTTGTTTGGTCTATTTTAACATATTTATTCCGAAGTTTGAAGCTATATTAGCTTTATATAGCGAAGTTAATAGAAATAGTACATAGACAATTTTGTTAGTTGGTTATATCTGTCAAACGCTCTACAAATTGTTTGTATTTGTGTAAGAACAAATCAGGAAACCATCGAGTTGACAACTAACATTGGTTAACTGAAAAAAAAACAAATATAGAAATAGATAAGCATAATTTGGATTGTCCTCCCATAGTTTGAATATTTAACTTTGTTGACATAACACTATCCATAATAAAGATAGAACATTTAAATGAAGTTATTCTAGCAAAATTGATAATGATTTTCATTTTGTTTTAGTTCTTTCAATGTATAATGACAAACGACAGAGACATATTCCTGAATATTATGATAAAAAGATATTTAATTACTAAAATTATGTTAATAAGATTAGCTATGTTTGTTTATAATAAAATGCCAACTTATTCATTTTTCTTTCATGTATGCACTAGCTATGTTTATGCTGATAATGATGAGTTCTGTTCTGTTTCATTTCGAATTCCGCTCGTACGACATTCAGTCACGTCGCGATATACGGCGATTTTGATCGTGCAAATATATCGCCGCGGATAGTCACATGCGTTGTCTGAGCAAAGGTTTGTTCAATGTGTACTAGAATAGAAGTATTTATACAAAACCGAACGAGTTGCTTCGATGCAAGTCGGTTCTCATTCGATAATTATTCGTTATTATTAAATTTTAACAGTTTTAAATAAGTGTCGGTGACAATATGATAGATGCGACGATATTAGTTCACCCCGGTGTAAAAGTCGTCAACCTACCACAGGATAATAGGACATTGCAATACTAAGTTTTTGACTCATTTAAATGGCACTTACCAATATCCAATTGTGCGTAAGTAGTGCCGGCCTTCTCTAACAGTGTACTTTGGTCATCGGAGTATGCCAATGAACAGCCCGTACAGCCGGTGTCCGCTCCCCAGAACACATAATTATATCCGTCCGCGGACATACAGGAAAACACACATCCAGTTACACTCATTGATGGGCCTGCGGCTTCCTCAAACACACGGTCAGTATTGCTGCATATCTTGTTTGTAACTCCGGGACTCCGTTATCCCAAATAATCTTATCATAAGTAGAATTCAAGTTTGTATCATTATAAAGAGTATTACAATTCAAAGAAAAATCAATCGGGCAATGGTCGGAAAACTCTGTAGCGTCTAGAACTTTAAAACTATCTAAGCAAGTAAATAAATTGTAATTTACTATCACATAGTCAACAACACTAGAACAACAAAAACTTTAACAAATTGGAGTGTTTTCTTCCCGTTGTGAGGACAAAAAGTCCTACTTGATGATATAATCATGCATTGCATTTTTTGTTTTTGCAACTTAACCGGGGAAAAATTTGCAAACACTTCGACGTAAATTTTAAGAGTGTGGCAAAAGTGCATGCTAAACTTCGACTTCACTTGTTTGAATTTTGGACTTCTGGGTTTGGACCTGCAGTTTGCATTGAATTTTTCAGTATTGTTTAAATATTTAATAAGTTGTTGCAAGACGCAATACATCAATACATCAATGCCAAGTCGTTCAATGTTCGTGGCGAGCGATATACGCCCCGTCAAGCGCGTCAAATGTACCAGGTAAAGTTGATTACTCTCTTCGGTATTGCCTTATCATCATAATTCTCGTAATTGTCTGAAGAATGTACTCTCCATCTGTAGCGCACCTCTTTAAGAATTCCATGTTGGCATATATGGTTGCACACGGAATGTCCTTTAAAAGAAAAGGATAGTCACTGTTGTGCGTTTAATAACCGAAGTTCCATATTCCTGTTCGACGTTCTCTATGTTGATTTAAAAAGTCTTCTGAAACTGATGACACTGAGACGTTTTGTGCTAAAAGCATTCTCTCACAATTTTCATCGTGATACGTTTTTTTTGAAGACCCTCTCCGAAATCAAAGTGATATTTCCTATGGTAGCGTAGCCCATTCGTATACCTGTTGTTAAAAAGTGTGCCGATTGTTCAGAACTGAGATAAAGTAAACAAAATTGCTATCGTCAACGTTGTTATCTTTCAACTTGCTACTGCTCTTGAAGTCAAATGGATAGACTGTTCAACCAATAACTGGCGGAATGTTTATATAGCGAAATGTGTTGCTTTTTGTACTGTTCGCAGCTTTATCTGCGACAATGGAGTCCTTCAGATCCAATTGAAAATCTTAGATTACTTTCATAAGACGATATTTTGACAGTTCGAAAAATTGTAGTGTGAAAAAAAAGCAATTGTTTCAAACAGCCAGTCTTTAGCGGGCTAATTACAAAGAGTGTTGACACTTATGTTATCAAAGAAGGCTCAGATGTCTGCAAGGCATTATATTCACCTCCATGTAATTAATCAATGCTGGCTGAGATAAATATTCCGATGTTTTGTTAGGACCTGGCATTACCTTTTGTTATATATTCACTGCTTAAAATTTGAATAAAAACACATGCTATATAGTATTCTCCAATGTCATTCAACTGACAAAGCTGCATACATACTATTTAACATTGGATTTCATTATTTCACAAACCCATGAACCGATCAGAAAAAAGAATCAAAATAATTATGTTTTTTAAAACACAGTAATATATCGATAATAGACAGATGAAAAAATAAACGTTTACAATAACCATGTAATCAGGCAGCCGAGACAGTGTATTGTCATTGCACAATAAATAAAAAATCACACCAACTGTTCATATTGAAAAAATGACTCGGATGTATATTTCTTCAAATTCAGAGGTTGTGAGATGTTAATTGTCTCAGTGGAGAAACGTAGAAAAACGTTTATATGTTTCGCCCCATCCGGTCGAAGATATTGTAAGACCTTATTGTTGTTTGGTCTATTTTAACATATTTATTCCGAAGTTTGAAGCTATATTAGCTTTATATAGCGAAGTTGATAGAAATAGTACATAGACAATTTTGTTAGTTGGTTATATCTGTCAAACGCTCTACAAATTGTTTGTATTTGTGTAAGAACAAATCGGGAAACCATCGAGTTGACAACTAACATTGGTTAACTGGAAAAAAACAAATATAGAAATAGATAAGCATAATTTGGATTGTCCTCCCATACTTTGAATATTTAACTTTGTTGACATAACACTATCCATAATAAAGATAGAACATTTAAATGAAGTTATTTTAGCAAAATTGATAATGATTTTCATTTTGTTTTAGTTCTTTCAATGTATAATGACAAACGACAGACACATATTCCTGAATATTATGATAAAAAGATATTTAATTACTAAATTATGTTAATAAGATTAGCTATGTTTGTTTATAATAAAATGCCAACTTATTCATTTTTCTTTCATGTATGCACTAGCTATGTTAATCTTGTCTTGTGCTGATAACGATGAGTTCTGTTCTGTTTCATTTCGAATTCCGCTCGTACGACATTCAGTCATTTCGCGATATACGGCGATTTTGATCGTGCAAATATATCGCCGCGGATAGTCACATGCGGTGTCTGAGCAATGGTTTGTTCAATGTGTACTAGAATAGAAGTATTTATACAAAACCGAATGAGTTGCTTCGATGGAAGTACGGTTCTCGTTCGATAATTATTCGTTATTGTTAAATTTTAACAGTTTTAAATAAGTGTCGGTGACAATATGATAGATGCGACGATATTAGTTCACCCGGTGCAAAAGTCGTCAACCTACCACAGGATAATAGGACATTGCAATACTAAGTTTTTGACTCATTTAAATGGCACTTACCAATATCCAATTGTGCATAAGTAGTGCCGGCCTTCTCTAACAGTGTACTTTGGTCATCGGAGTATGCCAATGAACAGCCCGTACAGCCGGTGTCCGCTCCCCAGAACACAGAATTACATCTGTCCGCGGACATACAGGAAAACACACATCCAATTACACTCACCGATAGGCCTGCGGCTTCCTCAAACACACGGTCAGTATTGCTGCATATCTTGTTTGTAACTCCGGGACGAATTGAATATTGTGCACCATAAACACCAGTTATATGTAACAGTAACGTAAGTAGTATCTGCATAATTTTGGAAAAATGTGTCATCATGTCATTGTGTATTCTCAAAACAAAGATTCGACATAATGATATCTGATTATAAATATAATATAAAATACATCTGATATTTTCAAGATCAGCCGTAAATGAAAAGAAGACTTCCTTCAATCGGTTTACCATAAAAGTTTGCTCCAATGAACTGGTATCAATAATTCAAAATGTAATTTAAATAGATAGTTGAATTCACCGTTTAATGATATGATGTTACTGAACTGTGTAATATTTAAAACAACGATTCCATTTACACGGTTTATAGTCAATAAAGATACAAATAAAATCTACAGGGACAAGCCTTTAGTAGCCTGAACGTTAACTAAGTTATGTTATGCTATATACCAGAACGACACCAACGAAAAGTCAATGAATTATTAAACGGGGAATGTCTGTCAGACAAATACAGAATGTGGCAAAGGGTGTTAGAGTTAACAATTTACAGCAACACGTTTATGTACCTTTTAGTTATTTTCTACTCATAAAATGAAATAATTCTTTACAAATGAAGTAAGTGTATTGAAATTATTCAACAGCGTCCACTGATTAACAATTTAACTCATAATTACCAAAACAAAATGAAATTTATAGCATAAATCATCAAACAAAACATGAACATTATTATGATATGGCCCTAAGGTCTCCAAAAAAGAAAATCGTTTACAAAAAGTAAAAAAATGCGCAAACTTAGTAGAAGAGCTTTACATAACGATCACATCCTATGTTTAATGTAATTTTTCATTTCAGTGATTGTATATCAAAGTTACTCTCACTGTTCTTGCATTTATTCATTGGCCCAACTTCCACATTTATTGCGTTAATGTTCATTCAATAAGTTGCCCCAACAAAATTAGTGCCTCTGTCAGACCTAAATTCACTTGCTTGACATTATTACGCCTGGTTGCATTATGAAGTTAGATGCGCTACCTTCTTTGGTCAGCTCGATATGTATGTATGTTGTTGATTGACACGTATACAGAAATGCTTTAAATGTTTATTTTATGAAACCCCACAACAAGTTCGACTGTGACGATAGTCCGTGTTCCGAGGACACCAATCTCTACTGATGTGAATGGTGCACTTCATGTACGCATGTCTGTTTGAAGGTGGGATAGAAACTGGAGGATTCATTTTAACCGCGTACTTTCTTACACCATACACACCGACCACTTAATTTGCGAATCAAGCGCTTAGCCCTAACTAGGCAGTAACCAACTAACCGTAACGCACATTCAGTAAAGAAACGTCTTTAATACTGAACCATTCTATGGTTGAACAGGTCGAGAATCTTAACGTTTGGTAACATGATTGGAATCTCCCCAGGCTAGGGTTGGTAGTGTCGGCAGCGGTATGCAACCTTCAACCTAACGTTCTGAACAAGGAAACAGTTGGGTTAATGTTAGGGTTGAATCTACGCAACCGACTCGTCGATGCTAGTTATCTGGTTTCAGACTGCAGGTTTCTTGTTGTACCACTCTCAGTATAGTTTTATCGGAATCTCTTATATAGTCTGAGCTCTTCATGTTGAACATGCAGACTCCTGTGTACTACCCTTAAAGCATTTCTAATTTGAATAAAGCTTCATCAGTAAAAAGTCGTGTCCATTTACTAAAGGTTTTGTGTCCGTATTTTTATGCTTACATGATAGCTTTTTTGATGTGAGAGCACATTGACGTGTCACTTCTATAGACTGCATTTTTATTTTCTGTATTGGTTGACTTCAGATAATTAGGTCCTTGTAGCCACTTATTGGCCAGTAGATCACTTGTTTGTTCCGCACAAGTTTCGCTTCGCCGTCTGCTACATTTTCTGCTGTTGTCTGCTGCTGAACACGATGCCTCTTTTCAATTTTCTGGCAACTCGATTTTGAACGTAAACATAAAAGAGGCTGTGTGTAAAACCTCGCGCACACCCGCAAGATGTGCATGCTATTTCCGCCACCTCAGCTGCAAACATAGCCGCACAAATTCTGGATATTGTGTGAGCAGGTTTAGGTTCTATCTTTTTTCTTCCTAAAACACAGTTAACATGACCTACCTGGACATGGACAACTGATCTAAAGCATGGCGCTACAGAGATAACCTTTTCAGATACATTATCAAATATAAGAATCTCACAATCCTCAGGCACTGTCTGCATGTATGGAGGTAGGTAAGTATATACATGTAGTGGTACGTCTTAATACTGACGAATGAATAGGACCTCCAAAGACCGTGTTTTCTGTTGGTCGGAAGCCTTAAACTTGGACATCTTGGAATGATATTAGTGCTGACCAGTTTAACTAAAGATTTCTGAAGCTAACTGGAAAATATTCTTAATGATTAAGACTAGTGCTTAATGGTTGTCTATCCAATTCCATTGCCTTAAAATGTAGGTTGTATTCAAAAGCAATATTCACCCTAACCAACATCCTTAACCAGTTTCTGTGTAAATTGCTGAAACTGTCCCGCATCAGCATTGCCCAGTCAACTGAAAGTATCATGAAACTTTTCGTTGAAGTAAATCACCGATCTTTGTGAAAAATGAGATCAGAAACCTTCTATTTAAAATAAACAGGTCGATAGTTTTATAACGGCTTTCCTGTATATTTTGGTTAATCTTTTGTATTAATGAATATTGCATTTTAAGAAATATTTATTTGACTGTTGTTAACAAATTTTAAGTACCTTAATTTAAGAAGTAAACGCGATTGATCGAATAAATATAATTAAAATCAATATATTCGTAATATTAATCAACGCTGCGAAAAAATCCTTTTGGGTAAAAACACTCATAAATATATAATAAAACACTTGAAATAACCAATTTGAATTATGGAATGAAAACTTCTGGGACATGAGCCAAACATGTTACGATGACAATGTTTAACGTCGCCAGATCAGAACCCAACAGACATTAAAGAAGACCCCATGCATCAACAACCATCTGTTTGGAAATGCTGTTGGTGTGACCGCTTTCATTGAAACAGGAGTTCACTTGGTATTGGGGGGGATCCTTTATTAATAAGTGTTTAAAATATGGTGAAAATCCCGTCCTTTATTGGTGAAGCTATGTCAATGCGTATAGGATTTGTATTCATTTGTTTCTCACGTTAAGCGTCATTTGATCATTTAGTAAAGGCTTTACCTTTAGGTATTACTTGTTACTACTGAGCTTGTTCCTGAAGGCTTTGATTTTATGCATGTATTGGAACATGCTCATTTTATCAGCGACTAATAAACTTTATTTGTGCATGTTTAATTATTTTACAGAGACAATATTAAAGAGTTTTTACAAAAAGAACTTTCATATCATGCCAAACTTTGCCTAGTTTTATAAATGGGTCCCCCGTTATGTACTGTAACGTTCGTATTTTTATGTTTTTAAACATTTTGCAAAATTCAATAACTGACTTTTTCAATCATTTATTTAGTTCATCAGAGAGTAACTAATAAGCTCACACATAAGCATTGGCTAGATTAGAGGCGTTCGATAGTTAGGAGTTCAGCTGCATTTAGTAAGTCAATTATATAAAGAATCTTCAATAACGATAAATATACTTTTCCACAAAACCGGAGTTTAAAATACGAGTACATGTATTTTATCAAATAGTCCCAATGGTTCGATATTGATGACTTGTTTAACTTTATCGAAATGATAAGTAATCGACTGAAGTTACCTTTTTCATGCATCATTAGTTCGAATGTATCCTTAAATTGTCCCGCTAACACTTACTGCGAAACTACGAATTGGCTGCCATTCGCGTGGCTGGGGAGACATGTTTTTATTAACCTTAAACGTCATCCCTGCTAATTTCAGTCACTTATCATGTTTAAAGTAATGTTTAACCTCATTCGAATATACCTTCACCTATTAAGAGCCGCGTCTTTAAAGTACGTTATAAGTAAAAGTATCAGTATGTGGTCCAGTATTACCCCTCTATTTAAGATTGAGAATGCTACTTCAAATTGATATTTTGTTTAAGTCAGAGTAATACACATGCGTAATGGTTGTTATACTTTAAAATCAGTCGAATACAGGCACTCAAAGATTATTGTTTTATAAATATCTCCGAGATTAAATATTTTTTTCGTTTTTATATTAAATATAATACGATCTTTAAGAATATCTTTCTAATTAAAAGCTACATGGCCACAAATTCCTTAGCTTGTCTAGTAAATTGCCCAAAATTTCGTTTATATTTCATCTGTACACAAGTCATAGCCTTTTTTGCTTTGATCGTTTAAGTCAAATGAGTTAACATAATAATGCAATAAAATGAAACTATCCTTTTTTGCATCAACCTAAAATGTGCGCCTTTAACTGCTTCAGTTTTATGTAAAAAGCTACATTTTTTGAGGATGATAAACATAACAAATGGTACATTTGACTCTTAAAACAAAAGAAAATATTGAAAGAAAAAAATGCATAATTCCAAGCTACATGTTTTGTTTTGCATCATACAGAGGAAAGTGTTAAAAGGGAGTGGATTGTCATTTCTTATTTATACCATTAAGACATTCCGTAGACTGGCATGTCCATTGGCGGCAGTTAACATTAAACTTTCAAGTAATAAAGCAAGATCAATGGTCAAATACATGACGCTCTAAATAGCTTGGACGCACAGATGCTTTCGATGAATATAACATTTTTTAAATGCGATAATAATTCACAATTATCCGATCAGATGATTATGGTCAAACAGCATAGAAAATAGTGGGAAAAGGATGAGAAAGGTCTTGGATATAATAATATAAACCATCCCTGACTTTTACTGTCGGTTCTCGCCGATTGGGTATTACTGGGGTAAATAAGCTAACCCCACCCCTGACCGTTACTGTCACCTATTGGCATGTGCTTTTAAGGTTGGAATTACGTACCGAGTCGAGAGCGTTTTACTTCGGTATGCCCACATTGAAGAATATGGCGCCTGCTGTCAATGTAATCATTAATTGACCACTTATACGACTGTATTTTTGAGAATACATATAAAAGCACATGGTTCCACTACCAAATGAAAACTCCAACCTAACAATCTGGTGGGAAATTGCTATAATTCCTTCGGTAACTGGAAAATTGGTGATCGGGGAAACGCGGTATTGTAATGTCTAAAACCACTTTGTGTATAAGATATAAAATATATCAATGAACTCGTTAATCTATTTCGTTAAAGAAATTGAAACTAGTTTAACCAATGTTAATATTTAGCAGTATCTTAATGTATAATAAGCTTTCCACAAGTTTTCTAAACCGTTAAGAAGTTGTCAGGGTTTTTCTAGAACAAAGCTATACAGCAACAGTTATAGTAAGCTTGGAGCAAAAAAAGGACGGTCATGCGACAGAAATCTGTTCCTACCTTATTGCTTTGATAATAAGTAGTTTAAACCCGGTAATGAATGAGGAACAAAATGGGCCAATTGCTCAGAACGTTGCTGCAGGTTACAACGGTGTTAAGGCCATCGTTGTTACCTTTAAAACCGTTACTGCACTTTTAGTGAAATGGATACACTTGTGATCTGCACTATTTCTCACCAGATTTGGGACAATGTTTCAGCTGTACTTGTTTATGCAAATCTATGTGCAGACACACACCATAAAATAGTTCACACTTGAAGTTAATAACGATGCCATTGACAATTTTGTGCAAAGTTTTGAACAATCGGGCCATTGTGTTATATAGCCGCAATAGGTTATACGATTTGTTTCAGTACCGTACACTTATTATTCAATATAATAGGTAAATTGATAAAAAAATACTCGGAAATTTTATAAAAAACAATAATTAACGTTCAGGTTCGATTCTATTTTAATGGAAGACAAAGTATTTATTTTTAAAAAGTAAGGATGTTTATTTGTAGAATAAATTCATTCAGTACAAATCTAAACATATCTAAAATATTAACATACAATTATATAAAATAATTAATATAAAAGGCATTTAACATGTCAAATGAATTCTAAATCACTGAATAAAAGGTTACCATTGTTACCAAAGAATATTTTATATGAACTAGTGACGTGATTTGTTTATATGTCTTGTGAATATTTGTTTTGTTGTCAATGATTGAATTGAATTGCACAGATAACACATCTAAATAACCTGTCTACTATACAGTTATTAAAATTGTATTTAAGATTTATCTTAAATTAAAATACTGAGGGAAAGATATTCTACATTGTCAGTTGTTCAAGTCAGCAAATTTAGAAATGTTTAATTGTATAATACATTTCTGTAATTAGACATGTTAAATTGTATAAAATGCAAAAAAAAGTTTACATGGATTTCTATGTACAATCATTACGAATGACTATTATATCTTTTACAAGCAATTAATGTCATGGTATAGCGGGTATATGCTGAGTTTCAATCGAATATAATATATACATAACCGGAGTGAGCACCAAATGCTATATTGTAGCTACGCTACTAGTGAAATGTTCATTGTTGGTGTTCGCGAGATAAAATATATTGCAATCTTACACTAAAACAAATCAATTTCCCTTAAAAGTGAATTTTGGTTTTTCATAAAAATATCTCAAACGTATGGGAGTGGTATGTCCTTTCGGAAATGATGACGTTAAAATTGTGCCCCAGCCCTAATCGTGCCAACATTTGATTTGGCAATGACAGCGTGCTTAGATTTTCAAACAAGTGAAAAATATCAAATTGTTTTACACTGTTTGGAACATAGAAATATATTTTTTATTCCACTGATAAATCTCTATCAATCACCGGAAATCATATATTAAATTGCACATCTTGGGAAATATTATGCTATACAGTAAATATTTAGTACATATTTAGTAGATTATAAACAAACAATATTTTTATTGAATGTTTTACACTGTATTTCTAATGACAAACGCCTTTTCTATATATAACCAAGATAAACCATTTAAAATCAGTTTACATGTTTAGCATTTGTAACAGTTTATATGCACTTGAATTTACCAAATAGTGTCTTTTAATAAATCTCTTCCGAAGTGTCGCTATCAACTCGGAGTTATACTCATCTTCTAACTCTCGTGAGTTACACAACTGACACAATGCCTGATTTCAGTCAACCCTGTTTACATCTACACGTTACCGTTCTCGGTCTATGCACACACATCCTCATCAGCGTAATTTACCGTCTGCTACGTTATAACAATGTCTTAATAGTATTCATACTAAAAGTAAGGTTTAAAATAGTTATAAACGAGAGAGAGAGAGAGAGAGAGAGAGAGAGGGGGGGGGGAGTAATATTGGAATCTTAATCACTTAACCACAGTTGTATAAAATTGTATATCAAGGTCTGTTTCAAAACAGGAACAACTCTTTCACAACAAACAGCACTTTGGTAAAAAAAACATACATCACGACAACACTAGGTGCGTAATACCAATTTTTCTTAAATGCCCAATGAAACTTGCAGTGTACACAGTCTTTCAGCCAATTCTTGTATATAGTTTTATATGCAATAATGAGATCATAATACATCATAGTACTTTTAACCAGTATCTGTTACCATACACAATGGGTATCTATGCAAATATGACTATATAACAATTTTACCCTTAATGAATAATACTTAATCGGTCTTTTTTTAAATTCAAAAATATTTGAAGATGTATACACCAAATTAACAGGAATATTTGGTCCAAAATGGCATGCAAAAATGGCCTATCTACCCAATTTACAGAGCTATTTTCCTTATTTTCCTTTTCTGTTCGAAAATATACTTTTATGAATATTACAAAACATTTCCGCTGAAATAAAAACATGTTCTCTACATGTTATTCAATAATTATTGCTCTATCGTAAAAAATAAATAATTTTGAAAAAATAAAACGTAGCAGTGTAAATAAAAACGGCGTCGAACTTAACTTCATTACGTAATAGCACTACCCTTCCAAATAGAAAAAAAAACGAACTCTTAAAGTAATTATCTCATAGGAAAACAGCTGATGACAACGCCGACATTGTCATCGACGCCACAAGTAATAACAATATGTAGCATTTTCAGGCGACACAAAAACAATGTAAAACATATGTAAAAGAAAGTAAGTTAGAAACAAAAGAATAAAGAATACAAAATCATAACGAAATGAAAAATAATCATATATGAAATCTGGATTGCAAATTATATGCTTTAACCTCTCGAACACAGTATTTAGCACATGTATAGTGTGCATGTAAGTAACCTGGATTTAATAGTCAGCAAACAGTGTTATTACAATTCCGTTGAGGCCTCATAATTTTGCATTCTCTGCATGAACCCACCCATAACCAACACTTTACTCCAGTTTCTCTTGGCCGCTTCATTTATATCAACACCGCTGTTAATCATGTCTTCAACATCATTTGCGTCCATTCCAGCTGCGTCGATCTTCTTCACCAACTCACCGGCTTGTTTCTTGTCTATGAAATACAGCTTAGACAGGCGTTCCTGCATTTGTTTCACATAATCCATTTGAGATTTGCGGTACGCTCTCAATGCTGGGTTGTTCAGGATGGAGTACGCTGTCTGCCAACGTATTCTTGCTCGGATGAAGGCTCTTGTTTTCTCAACCACTTTCTCTGAAATCAGACCTTCATAATGTGCATATAATGCAATACTTTGATAACAAGGACTCAAATAGCAATAAATATCTTATCGCACGTTTCTGTCCATATTTATATGAACAACTTCGCTAACTCTTAATAGATTAAATCTATATCACCCCATTTTAACACCAGTTTACGTCAAAATCTGATAATAACCACACTTTCTACAAATAAGTTACAAAGGTCCATAACTCTTACAATGTTAAGGTTAGAGTTAAATAACTGGTCAGGGAAAGGCACTTAGTTACGGTGAGTAAGCGTTTAAATTTGAAGGTGGTATATTAAGTGAAAAAACAACAACATAAGAATGTGGACGGACGGACAAACAATCATACAGACGGAAGAACGGACGAGGTAATTACTTTAGGGCACTCACAAATTTTCAAGTGGCCCAAATAAACTGGTGTAAACAAACAAGTTAATACCACGAGGACATACGAAAGAACAAGAGCATTGTAAATAGAGAACAATTTTCATCTTCTGTGTTTCTATTCGTTAAACTTTACAAGTTGGAGTTAATGGTCTTGCTATATAAGTGCGTACTGCTTCTGTCAACATATGTGCTACGTGAGAAAAAGGTAGTATTACTTAGAGGTGATAACATTGTTTATATAGTTATATTAATAATAAGTAATTATAAGTATTTATTTCAACACATATTTTTACCATATCTGACGGCCATCTCCACATATGAAAAACAGGGGAGCTAAAACAACAAAGCATTCATATACCGTTTTTCTCCGGATCTTCTTCCAGGGCTTTCTTATCTCGTTTCTCCTTCTCTGACATTAGCAGTCTCAAGAACATGACCAAGACAGGGTGCGTGTGGGACGCCTCCAGGGTCACAAACCCGCAATAGGCAACGAAACCTACAAAAATACGCTTAAGAGATGATCCATCGGAAGCACATAACGTAATCACAGTATGCAAACAGTAGTTTCGCCTTGTCGAGTACTTGAAATTGATTTATACATTTATGTGTAACTTTTTAGCGTAATTCTTCATCGTTTTCAAGTTGGTGAGTGCACTGAACAGGCTAAAATGTTTTAATTAATGATTATTGATAAATAATGGGACAAGCGGGAGGTAATGGCTATGCTTACTAGTTTATGACCCCTAAAGACTCGAGTTCCAGTGAACTCTTGTTTCACTAGCGGTAATCCCATCATTTAACTGTAAAGCTATTTTGATGAGGGTATGGACTGTTAGTATTGTTTGTATATGTATATGAAGTGTAAGGTGGTTTTGGGTGTTTTACTTGTATATGTGATGTTAATATGCCTGTGGCTATAGTTCATTTAACACTGTTGTCGTCACCTTGCGCAGGCTGTAGCGGGGATCTTCAAACTACATAAGGCGGTTCTTGTGTGGTTCTTGTGTGTGGTTCTTGTTAAAGACGTATTCATTGAATCGTACATGTTCGCTGTTGAACGATGAGACATGAGTAAAATTGGAACACAACAAACAGATTAACAAACCACCAATGCGAGTTTAGATGAAAACAATGAAATGGTTTAATTTCTTCAACTTTCTTTTAATAAAAATAAGAGTCATATTCTTCAATGCGTTTCACTTACTTACCGGGATCCATCATCTGGAAGCGTCTTGGCAGAGCACTGTTATCGAGGCGAGGCAACATGAGCGCGCCTATCACGATAGATTTGATGATGCGGAGAAGGCAGGAAACGAACCCAATAAAGATGTTGTAGAAGAACATAAAGAAGGAAAAAATGAAAAGCACCCGTCTGCAATAAAAGACATTTGGTGTCTTCTAGATAAAATAAGCTTGATTATTAGGCTGTGAACCTACCTTTTGTGTATGGCAGTCATTGGGGGTACATTTTAATAGATTTAGATTGTAACTTTATTGTGAAAATGATTAGTCAATGTAATATAGAATATGCAAAGCGTGTGCAAAGCGTGTCAATAGACAGTTCCAGTTCTATGTCTTATTCTTACACCCCCCCCCGCATACCAACTCCTTTAATGTCAATTGTTACATTATTCTGTCAGCACAGAATCCAGCATCAAGGCTTAGAATAATTATCTGACCTGTATATAAATACTCGTATAAAAACTTATCACCTGTTTTCGATTGCTAGGTATAGGCCACGCCCTTGTAGGAACGCCAGGGAAGCCGACAGTTTCTGTAGCATCATTAGCAGTATCCACATTAAAAAGGCCGGCCTGGTTTAACAAAAGTAAGAATTATCTTAGAATAATTTATACGCGATGCGGATCTTATATACATATACAGAGTTTTTCATAATATCTGTCCTTATATTAAGAAATTGTCATATTATTGCCAATTTATGTGATAATCAAACTATATACGCATCAGTTTTAAGCATTTAAATGTTATTTTTTCATCAATGTAAAAGTACGGGAAAAAGGCAAAGTCATGACGTCATCAATGTATATCTGTATGTTTTTGCATCTTATTCTTTTTGACATATTATGTTTTATGACCTTTTACTTTTGCCTTTGAAGTATCATGCAGTTTTTTGTCTGCACAATCAATAACTGTGCGTAAATATTTATAT
Source organism: Mya arenaria (assembly GCF_026914265.1). NCBI lineage: Eukaryota > Metazoa > Mollusca > Bivalvia > Myida > Myidae > Mya > Mya arenaria. The sequence goes on along the minus strand of NC_069136.1, from coordinate 6,803,744 downwards.
AATTCGGAAACGAACAGTAACAGATGTTAATAATTACAATATGTATGTTCATACTTTGTTTCCTCAAACTAATTGTGTTTATGTATAAGAATTGCTATTTTATATCGTTCTGTAAATTATGTTTGACTCCCTTTGTTCGTAAGAAGTGAGCAAGGCGCATACCAAATGGCCTTTAGGATCCAAATAATCCAGCTGTAGACTCCGAACATAAGCAACGTGATAACGATACACAACGCAAAGCACACGATGAACAGAATGGCAAAGTGGAGGACGTAACCTGCAAAAGAAATATAGGATTATTGTTTTTGTCAGAGTAAGATTGTTATATATACATCAAGCATAAGAAGTGAGTCTTAGTAAAACGAAATATGGTTAATTCTCAATTCGTATTTACTTTGTTATAATATTTTCTGCAAAAACTACTGGTTAAACCACGCATAAGGACACATACCAGTTGTCCAGACCTAACAAAACGAACTAGTACATCAAATCTAACAATCAAGAAATAACCTCACATGTTTGAGTTCCTTACCCCAAGCAATATATGCCACTTGGTAACCAGCATAGCGCATACTACCAATCTGCAGCGAGAGACAATCGTATTTTATAGAAAGTAACACCACAATAACACATTTAATGAGGTAAAGGAAACAGAACAGAACTTTATTTTTGACTCAAGCATCTATAGCTTATCGTCACATTACACAGACACAAAATACACACACATTCAATAAAATACATGACAAGTATATAGGAATGCATTTTAAAATGTCTTCAACAGAATTGGTTTTTGTTTAGAAAATACACAAAAACGTCAGCCATTTCATCCACATAACATCGTGAACGATGGTTGATATGTGAGTGGATATGTTCAATAAATAACGTGATGCTGTCAAATGCGAAAAGATTTAAGTTCGTATATTATTGTGTTTAATAACCTCGTGCTAATCCAATCGGAGTGCAATATTGAAATAAACAATGACGTCATAACGCCTTGCGTGCGAGTTATCTTTAAGGAGGAGAATGTATAAACTGTTAAATATTAATGTTTCTACAATGCGCCACAAATCATTATTAACCGATTTGTTACACTACAGGGTTACGTACGAGGAGCGAGGCGTTACTCATTGTGGACCTGTGTGGAATGTGGGTGTTGTCTCCGCGGTATAGGTCAAGCAAATTCTCCCTGAAACATGTCGTGTCAGTATAAGAAAACACAGCAAATACTTACTGACACTGACACTTACATGAATAAATATATACGATGTCATGGTTAGTGTCATGCAGCAAATACTACTTATTTCAATTGATGTTTACCATCAGGTGGTGTAGACACTGGATTAAATCAGTAATGTATATGATTAATTACTTTAATTAACGGAATAGATAGCTTGTCCTGAAGATATTTGTTGTGCTTTGTTTGCTTTTGTGACGCCGTGCGTCTCTCGTTTAGCGTTCCTCAAGCCTTTATCCGCGTCCCTTTAAAATGATTTTTGTTAAATTCATGGTCAATTGGCTTATCTAGTTCCATAAGACTCAAACGAACTGCTGCCAAGTGTATAAAACTTGGATATATATAACAATACGTAAGTTATATTAGATCAAATTGGCCATTTCATCCAAACAGTTATATCATTTGTATAACTATCAAAACTGTTTCGGCTAAAAAAATCAATCTTAGATATTCTTACCAAAACAATCCAAAACAAAGTTTTGTCACTCATTCCAGCTTCTTAAGAATATGTGACAGTTGGTATAAACAAAGACTTGAATAAGTTATGTACAATCTTTGTATAATGTCATCGCCAATGTTATGTAATATCATAAGGTGAGTGAACAGAGCAAGAACGCATTAAGATAGAAAATGTCGGTCATGGGAAAGAAGTAGTTTGAGAAGGAATACAAAAGACATGGAGGGAGAGTGAATAAGGAAGACAAAGAGGGAGGATGAATTAGAAAAACTTTAGGAATGAAGTAGAAAGACATGGGGGGAAAGAATTCAAAACACTTGGAGGAAGAAGGAATTAGAATAACATGGAGAAATAATGACTAAAAAGGGCATTAAGAAAAGACACTCGAAAGACATGGATGTAGAAGGAATTAAAAAGGCATGAAAGGAGAAGAGATTAAACAGACATAAAGGAAAACATAGAAAAACACAGTGGAAAAAGAAATTAGAAGGACATGGAGGGATAAAGAATTTTACAGACATGGAAGGAGAGGGATTAAGAAAGACATAGAGGGAGAAGGAATTAGAAAGACATGGAGGGAGAGGGATTTAGAAAGACATTGAGGGAGAAGGAATTAGAAAGACATGAAGGTAGAGGGATTTAGAAAGACATTGAGAAGAGAGTATTAGAAAGACATGGAGGTAGAATGAATAAGAATGACATATAGGGAGAAGGAAATAAAACAACGTTGAGGGGGAATGATAAGAAATACATTGGGGAATGAATTAGTAAGACATGGAGGGAGAACAAATTAGAAAGAAATGAGGAAAGAACGAATTAGAAAGACATGCGGGAAGAACGAATTAGAAATACATGAGGGAGGAATAAATTAGAAAGACATGCGGGAAGAACGAATTAGAAATACATGAGGGAAGAACGAATTAGAAATACATGAAGGGAGAACGAATTAGAAAGACATGAACGTAGAACGAGTTAGAAAGACATATAGGAAGGACAAACTAGAAATACATAAGGGGAGAACGAATTAGAAAAACATGAGGAAAGAAGGAATTAGAAATATACGAAGTGAAATTATTAAAAAGACATGAAGGGAATGAAATAGTAAGACATGAAGGGAAAAGGAAATTAATATGACTTGGGGGGGGGGAGGAATTATTCGAAAAAATGTACATATAATAATTAATACGTTGGCTAGCCGTATGCAATATTGTGCAGGTATATAGAAAGTAGAGTTAAACTTCAACTTGGCGTTCTTCAATCAAAATGGAAGGAGTGTAAAACAGGAATGCATTTCAACACACTGTTCATGATATTTGTTATGTATTTCAAGTTCACACGTTAATAAACAGCATGTTAAAAATTGTAGCAAACACATACCTATATGAGCTATCAGCATGCATAGAATTGTCATCAAACATACCTGCATGGTGCAATTATAAGCAGAATTGTCACAAGTACATACCTGTATGAAGCCAGCATGTGAATAATTGTCACAAGCCCGGTCACCAGTGTTAATGTAAGGGAAACGATGAAGACGACTGGAACAAAACAAACAGTATAAGCATTTTAATAAATTAATGCTCTACATAAATTTGTGGTAAATCAGGTTAAATGGACTATTTCAAAATACATCTATTTTATGAATGTTTCGTCCCCAGAATAAACTCTGTATCGACTATAACTCTAAGTATAAGCTGCTTGTTTAAAAAATGTTAACTTTGGCAAAATGTTGTATTGGTATTCGTAAGTAAGAACGTTATTACTAATGAGTTTCAGCATAGTTGAGAAGACAGCTGAAACCTGATATGAACCAAGTATGTCTCCAGGGTATAAACTAGTACTCATTTTCTGTTGAGCGGTCATAAGAAAGTAACCCCTGGTGGGGATCGAACCCATTTTGTTGAGAGGCGTTCAGCTATACAACCAAGCCACTCTCGCACAAATCGTATGCGAACGTAACGGCATTTCGAAATTTTCATTGTTGAATTTATGTCGAGGGTCTGTGAAAGCTGATGTTGGATTTGACCATCGGAAAGCATTCAATGAGTTATCATATTATATGAGTAAACATATTTATACAATACAATCACTCACTTCTTATGTTGAAAAGGAGAAAGTTTAAAAATAAGATGCCATCCCGGGTATAGGTTATCCACTCCTCCTCCCCAGGGTAAGGCTCCTCCCCAATCCTGTCGATGGTTGCATCAAAACCTCGCTTAATCATTTTTATTGCTGACAAGCCCGTGACGAAGGTTTCTAGCGAAACCTGAAATAAACGTGTAGACATAGCTTATTGTAACCGATGAACAAACTGCTGTGCTGGTATTTGGAACTCCTGGGTCATTTTCACTTGAAAACAACTGAGGTTGTATGGCGGTACATCAGCAGAAGTAGTTGGTTAAATTGTGAATGATAGTTTTAATCATGTATTTAATAATCAAATTTGAAATTGATTGCCAGGAAAGTTTATTATTGAATAAGTAATTCAGATTTCCAAGAGTAAAGTCATGCAGTTTAACTGCTAAATTGAAATACTACGCGTTCTACTTGCTGCGTAGTTAAATATAACCATTTCAGACAATGTAAACCGTCCATATACATACAAGGTTGTTTTCGATGGAAAGTGGCCGATGAGTTCTGAATGCCGTGCTGTTAGAAATCTACTTTGGAAACACAATACACATGTAAAGTCGCTATATATCGATTTTAACAGAGATCTACTTTAAAATACGACAAACGTGAACAGCGACACTGCGAACACAATAAGTTCAGTTGCAGTTTGTAAGTGGTGTCTCAATATGTGTTCTGGAAACAGTCCCCCCTCATAGAGCTAAAGGGTAAATTAATTAGACAACGAGAACTCACGAAAGTTGTGACAAAGTAGTTATCTCAAATTTAATACTACTCAAACACCCAAATGACCTGGAATGAATGTAAAAGTTACTAGTTAATTCTAAGCGTCCTTGCCCTTCGCCGGGCTTTGATCTAACTCGCACTGTTTTATTAAAAGCAAACAGTTTTGGGACAGAAACACAGATCTTCAAACTTTCGTGCCAAAAATGTATCACTAAATAAAACAGTTTGGGTGTATGCATGTCTTTTGTTCGAAAAATATCAATATAGTACTAGAAATATATGATATCACACTTCCAACATAAATGATGCAACGCCATTGGTCCAGAGCTAGTCACTCGGTGATCCCATATTTTTCCATATTGGTTCACCAAATTGATATCGTACAATGGCGTCTATTTTACGATTCCGAAGAATATTCTGATGAATACATAACACATTTAAACATGTAAGCAGGTTGTCGACGTGATATATACGTTACGGTCCTAGTAAGTGACCCGATATCCTTTCCGCTACCATAGCCGCCTAATGCAGACCCTAAATTTGGGTGTCTCCATTACCTCTATCATACACCGGCGAACTACCACAGCAGTGTAAACCGTACTGAAATTTTCGGCTTCTGATTACCGCTATCGTACAGCGTGGGAATACCGCTTATTTTTATAATCTTGTACATGTTTTGCTAAAAGCAGAGACTTAAATCTCTCGATTAAAATGCGTTAGCAATAAGGTAAAATGTTTATCAATTTCGAAACAGTACAAATTTCTAACACAATTAAAGAAATTAATTACAAACATTATATAGTACATAAAATTATATAATATAACACCCTTATTAATCAAGTTTGCATTTCACGAATTAGTGACATATACATTATCCCTAATTAGGTGATGTTCTAGTGAAAATATACATTTTTCCTTTTACTTAAACCCTTTTATGGACATATTAATACAATAAAATTTATTTTATTGGTTTTATTTTGTAACGGTAATTAAAATATTCACTTATAAATAAATATGACATATCGGCATAACTACGCTCTGGTTGACTTCGGAAAAATAAAGAACTCTCATTAATACACTACGGATATGATGAATTTTAAAAAAATGTAGGAATAACCGTAGACGTGTATTGTAGTAATTTAATTGAAGACAATCATCAGTAGGTAAAGGCACATGCAAAACAGCGCAATGGTAATCCTGTGATATGTAGATTGTGGTAATTTTCATCTTCGGTATTGGCTACTTTTTAATGTTTATAAAACTACTATAGGCGAGTTTTGTTGATAGGAATTCCTTCTTTTAACACTTTGTTAAGTACATAAAGAATACTATTATGCATTAATACACTCTGGTAGTTCTAGTACAAACATTTCATGTATATGTATTTCAAAATTGCCGGAGACGTTTAATGTTATGATCAGTCTTGAAATTATACCACGTGCAGCGTGCATAGATACACTATGGCAGTTTTAACTTTTGTAGTAACTCGATATTTATGTCTGTTGTTTTCCTCATAAATACGCTACGGCTAGTATTTGATATTTCTAAAACAGCAATTTTGTACTACAGTAGTAGAAAAATGTTTTGCAAAATATTTTAAAAGTACAATGCTTCAAAAGATGTTTATAAGGCAACGTTGCGAAATGTTTTTGTTTTTTTTTAATTTCGATCAATTTATGCATGTGTGTGCTTGAATTTGATTTAATTGAAGAAATCCACATAAACACTCTCTTGAATGCAATGTGTGACTAAACTATGTATGTATCAATACGCTATTTTATCCGTGCTTAATTTTAATGCAGACATCACATAATCAGTTTTCTAGGCACGTGTCATTCCATGTAAAATTCAGTATTAAACAAAAAGTGAAACTTATTATTTAAGAAGTGGTGTAAATATGTTTGTGTCACTTGTTCGTTGATTTTGTTTGGGTCCTTGACGTGTACCCCTTAACAGGGCCTATTTTTTACTGTTCAACTAATGGGCTTGTCCCTGTAGTTTTCATTATATTATACATATTTTTTGTTTCTTTTAGTATTTACACATGCATAGAGCGATTACAAAATAATGTTTTTTTTATCAAATAAATCAGAAAGGAATACAGATAACAATTCTTTATCATGATATTTTACACACATGTTCATTCATTTCCCATATAAATATATATATTTCTTTCTCTATCAACAAAGAACACATGTACATAAGTATTTGACTGTAACTATAACACTATTACTAAATGTGTCACGGGAAAAAAACACCAGTATAATCACAGCATGCGATTAACGAAACGGCAACAGAGTTTAGTGGAGTTTCTGTTGCAATGCAGTATCATCGGTCTGTAAAAAGAAATCACATATTGATGAATATTTGTTATAAAGACACGTTCAATGTTAGCGACAATTGCATTGTATATGTGTACTTTCGACAAATATGTCCTCATTGTAAGCATGAAATGTTTGATTCTATAAAAAACATTAAAACAAACATTATTCGTCCCTTCAGGAAAAAAAAGGTTGACACTTGAACAACATTTTGTTATAATTAATTCATCAATACTGTATTGAACATTTATTTAAATACATGATTGATCTAAAGGGCGCTTTCTTGTACTAGACTCTGAAATTCAAGATGTGCCATTACACAGTAGAAGTAATTTTATGTATGCATTTTCATGAACTTCAGAGCCATTCATTGTTTCGATTTAAGGGTCGTTTCAAAATGCAATTATATTGTAAAAAACATACATTATTGAAAATGTTTTACATACTTTAGTTGTTGTTTTCCGTTCGTCGGTGTTTCTGGAGCCAAAGTCTTGTTAGACTTGACCTCCATTCGGCCTTTCCTAGAGGTAATGCCATGATACGAAATACAATATTTCCTAAATAAAAAAACCCATTTCCTTTGAGTTTTATTTTATAAGCATTAGAATTATACTTGTGCAACCTGACTCTGCACTGCACATTGCCAAAGAGGTCAAGTTAAAAAAATTGCGCTTGTTAGTTTGGATTTCCTTATACGTGTGTTATTCCCGCCGATAAGTTGTTCTGCAACCTAATATCAGAAACATAAAACATTAAACAGCTAATTGATTTTAAAAGATGTTGTTCATGTTTCATTTTGGTGGTACATGCAACGATCAATATGTTATTAAACGTGATTATGGTAACGATTTAATATTCTACAGCCTGTTTGTAATATACTGTAAAAAAGGTATTACCATTCTCTCAGACAGCTTATAGGTAGCCGGAGGGTTGACGCTTTATACATGATGAATCATAAGCTAGATGTTCACGGCAAACCACACAAATTAGGTCCACAAACGAGCGCTTTGTGTTTGTACACTGTTAATGTTGAGATGGTCATGAGTGTCTACAACTCCCATGTTCTTTTTTAATTAAAAAATAACTTGCGCAATTCGATGCATGCTTTTTCCCACTTTCCTTTTGTATTTACTTCTTCCCACAAAACCTTGTTCTGTCGGCTATTTATTATAGGATTGAAACATGTCATCGGGTTGCACACATGTTTTGATTATTCCCATGCAGTGGATATAAGCTTCCGGTCCGAGATATGTCATGCCATGTGTTCCCCTCTAATGAGCATCCTTACTTTGCCATCTCTTTTCGTGGACTGATTTTGAGGTTGACCAATATTTCCTTCCGGTGTTAAATGCGTAACACGAATGTGTAGATTTTTTCCAAACACCAGGGGAACTGATATTTCAAACTTGTCGGCAAATACAACGTGATTTCATCCTGTGTTGTTTTCTTTCAGTTCTTTACCACTGTTTGAGTCAACCCTTAGTTATTTCTACCTTTCGCCTTAAGTACGCCTGGTAATTCCTGATATACACCGTGACACACGAACATTTTAAATCCTTTTTGTGGGCTTGTACGGAGCACCAACGATTCTTGAATGGTGATTGTGACATTTGATCATTGCTTCATCGACAAATATGTATTGATGCATGTTGTATAAGGTCATGCTGCTTTCCCATACAACTTCCATAACAGGGGTCACTGTGGTGGTTCCAATGTAACCTTGATGCAACCTTGTGATATTTGTCCGGTTGGTTTATTGTCTATTGCAGTGGTTTTCATGTCAACTGTGACAGCTATTTGGTAATGGATGTTTCGTTGATATATTTGCAGTCACTATGGTTTCCATAATAACTCTATAGCGATCACGTAATAGGTGTCCGGTTGGATTTATAAGAAAGTTATAGCTTATATTTTAACAGTTTTAAAAGGGAGCGTAACTAGCGTTAAATGACCTCGAAGGCAACGTCGCCTTCGGAATGGGTTGTGTTATGTTGATTACGTTTATACAGGAAATACCGCTGCGTAGTTTTGCATACTTCTAGATTCAAGAACGCTACCAAAGTGCACTTAAGTGACTGATTTTAGTTTAATTCAATCATGAAATGTCTACCTTATCGAAGTTAACACACAGTCCGTAAAACAAATCTCACAGTAATACCACTGCGCAGTTTTGCTCATTTCTTAAATTTAACAGTGATACCACAGCGTACTCTTGATACAAGAGGAAAAACATAAGCATGCTGTTTTATTAAAGCAAGTTTACAAAAGCCAGAGCCGAATAATGTTGAATGACGATTTTTAAAGAAATACCGTTGCGTATTTTTGCAGGGTTATTATATTTGAAAGAAATTCCGTAGTGTAGTAACTGTTTCTAAGACAAAGTACCATAGCGTACTAATGCTGTTTTAAAAATTCACAATCCTTCTTATTTTAATGAAAAACGTACCACAAATTTGTGGAAAATGTGCATTTTGCGGCTGTGGAACTGGACATACCTACTATATCGGTACGTTTCAGTCGTCTACAGTATTCCTACAGTAAAACAGTAGCGGTAACCAGCACCCTTGAAAAATTGGTCTGCATTAGGCGGCTACAGTAGCGCGTCGATGTACGGTAGCGGTATTCGAAAGGATATGGGATATACGGGGCGCATGTCATCATACTTATACTCGATATTGTTTCCTTATCCCCGTATATCCAATATCGGGTCACCAACTAACCCCGTAACTTAAATTACCTTATTGGAAAGCGAAACGTGTGTAACGTACCTTGTATATAAGAAGGACCCCCATCAGCATAACAGACAGGATCCTTGACGAGTAACGGAATTCTGAAAGTGAAATCATTACATTTCGTAAAAAAACTGTTAAGCTTTTATGATTCCTGGACAGATCAATTCGCTTTCTGGTGGTTTAGTGACAATACATTTTACCACAATCCTTTGCATGCATAGGGAAATATGTCTTTCAACACACGTACTAGCTATCAAAAAACTAACATATGCATAATGTATGCGCTGAAGCACATACATGGGCCATTTGGTAGACTCGTACACCTAAAGTGGTAACGTTACTCGTATTTCAAAATCAAAACATACACATGTATATCAAACATACACATGTATATTAAACATACACATGCATATGAAACATACACATGAATATCAAACATACACATGAATATCAAACATACACATGCATATCAAACATACACATGCATATCAAACATGCACATGTATACACATGCATATCAAACATGCACATGTATATCAAACATACACATGTATATCAAACATACAAATGTATATCAAACATACACATGCATATCAAACATACATTTTGAGTAATAAACCTTTAAATACTTATTAAATAAGGCAATATGGAAAATATAAGTTAATGAATACCAGTTTATAACCGCGTGTTTAATAACCGCGTGTTTTATAACCGCGTGTTTAATAACCGCGTGTTTAATAGCTGAAAACGAACATATATTAAATGACTAGTGGGTACTAATAGATTAACAGTGATCACCTTCCGTCTAATAAGATTGAAACTGTGTTTTCTGCACCTTTCTTAATATAAAACACGGTATCCTTCATAAGAACCATTGTTTTCGATACTATTTATTCATTTTGGTAAATTAAAACATTTTTATAAATTATGGTATTGGCTATTTGGGAGTTAGAGTGCATCTTTAATTGTTGGCAAACAAGCATCTTACTGTGTTTGTTACTGTATAAGAGTTTTTTGGTGATCGATTTCCCTAGGTTCATGACCTTTGCTCCTATCCCTACAGGCTTCTCCCTGCAAAACAAATTATGTTCGTTATGCATATATCGTGTTTTCGTAATACGCACATATTAGCGTTTCGGTAGAATGCAAATATCAGTGTTTTCTCAGTTCCCACGAATCATTGTTTTGCCATCACGCACAAATCAGAATTTTTGCAGTACGCACGTATCAGTGTTTGGCCACAAGCACATTAAAGTGTTTGTACAGTACGCATATTTCAGAGTTTGGCCACACGCACATTAAAGTGTTACCACAGTAAGGACATATCAGTGTTTGGTCACAAGCACATTAAAGTGTTTCCGCAGTACCCACATATCAGCGTTTGGCCACAAGCCATTAAAGTGTTTCCGCAATACGCACATATCAGTGTTTGGCCACAAGCACATTTAAGTGTTTCCGCAGTACCCACATATCAACGTTTGGCAACAAGCACATTAAAGAGTTTCCGCAGTACGCACATATCAGTGTTTGGCCACAAGCACATTAAAGTTTTTCCGCAGTACCCACATATCGGTGTTTGGTTACAAGCACATTAAAGTGTTTCCGCAGTACGCACGTATCGGTGTTTGGTTACAAGCACATTAAAGTGTTTCCGCAGTACGCACATATCAGCGTTGGGCCACAAGCACATTAAAGTGTTTCCGCAGTACGGACGTATCGGTGTTTGGTTACAAGCACATTAAAGTGTTTTCGCAGTACGCACATATCAGCGTTGGGCCACAAGCACATTAAAGTGTTTCCGCAGTACGCACATATCAGTGTTTGGCCACAAGTACATTAAAGTGTTTCCGCAGTACGCACGTATCGGTGTTTGGCCACAAGCACATTAAAGTGTTTCCGCAGTACACACGTATCGGTGTTTAGCCACAAGCACATTAAAGTGTTTCCGCAGTACGCACATATGAGTGTTTGCACAAACAATGAATCATTACAACCAGTGGCTATTATAAATGAAGGGTACGATGCTGTGTTGTCTTTTCCTTTATCTAAAGCGGCTTTTGCTTAAGGGTATTGAATCGAGAATGTAATGCATATAGTCGAAAAACGTTGGATTGATATCATATCGCAGTGACCGGCCAAAATACGAGGTGCAGTCAAAAAGTTCCCAGACTGGTTATATTTTGCACACTTTTGACGTCTGACTATGACGATACTTGGCACACATATATCCTAACAACATTTTTACATTTTGTAAGCAGAATTAATTACATAGCATCCATATTTTGATAGAAAAATATGTTCAATGTAGTATATAACCTACGCTACAGATCAGTTTGAATTATCACCTATTACGAAATTGTTTTCACTGTTATTAACGTAAGAAAAGCAATATTTTGGCGCCGTTTCATCATGTAAATTTACATGACGTCTCACGAACGTCTTTTCTAAACACACGTCCAAAACAAACATCATCGCTTACAAATTATTGAATAGGTATGCATTGTCTGAAGCCATGAAAGATATCGCCGGTGTGGAAACGTCAACGTCATCCGAGCGAACGGAACAACGAACAGTCATTAACTACTTTGCGAGAGCGGGAGTGACACCAAATGACGCATGGAAATTTATAAATCTGGTAGATGGTTTACGTAAATGTTCCCGGACACTCATATTGGACTGGCACAAGCATTGCCGGGACTGTCGTGACGACATAACTGACAATAATGGAACAGGATAGTGGCAGTTCGACAAAATGCAGCGTGTCATTTTCGTAGAACGGCGGAAATCGATCAACGAAATGGCTGATGTGTCGGATTTAGCCATGGGAATATACACAACATCTTGATAATTATTTATTTATTATTGATTCTAAGCATTTCTTATGATATGAATTGGGTTCACATTGAGTTAACATATGTTTGTGACATTTAAGACGTGTAGAGACATCTTACGAACTCATGGGAAAGAAACGCCCGGACTGCGAAATTTGATCTTTCATCAAGACAATGCTCCTGCACTTCTGGCTGAAGACTCATTACTTACAATAGATTTTTGGGGGTATGAGAGACTGCATTATCCGAGTTGTAGTGTCGACCTAGCGCCTTTGGACTACTGTGTATTTCCAAGATTAAAGGCGGACTTACGAGGTGGCAGATTTGAATCGGCAGAAGAAATGAAAATTGGCGTCAGGTCGGCGGTTATGAAGCAACTGCGAAAAGGGGTGGTATGCAGAAATTTTTAAAAGTGGGTAGATTGGCACAGAAAATGTATTGAATTTCAAGGGCAATATACTTTGAACACATTGACTAGCATACAAGTGCCTACATTGACGTAATTTCATTAGTGAACGTCAACAATGCGTCATTTCCGTACGAAGTGATCCGTACAGTGGGAGTTATGTTAATTTGCTATATAAAAAATGATTGTTTTATGTGTGATTAAAAGTTAATATATGTACAGTCATGTAGAATATAAATTCTGCTTTAGTTTGATGCAATTTTATTTTTTTCAAATCCCAAAAATGACAACAGTACAAAGGCAGTCCGGGAACTTTTTGACTGCACCTCGTACTTCGAGCCTCGCACATATCGAGCCAAGCGGGAGTGTTTACGAAGAGTAAAACAAAATCGGTCTTTAACGCTCAGTTCGAGCCAACGAAAAAATCGAACCAAGCGGTTTCGAGCCAACGGGTTTCGATGATGTGCTTTAGTATCGACCTGACAAATCACATCCAATCTACAAGTGTATTTACTTTAAATTAACAATAAGGAACGGGTCTAGATAGCGTTTTGTGTATCAGGGTAACCTGCTGCTTCTAACTAATGCACAAATTAATAAAGACTTTGGTTTTTTCACGCTATGAATAAGAAAATAATCCAGTTTCAATATGATTATGTTTAACTCTTATATTACCTTTCCAGTTTTGGCGGACGGAGCAGCGCGCGGACGTGTTCTGCTTCCGATGTGTTCTCAACATCTTTGTCCATGTTGAGAATGGAAACCATTTCCGCTGACGAGTAAAACCCAATAGAGCGCCGGCGGAGCGCCTGCACGATGCGCACGGGGAGACTTACACACAGGTATCCCAGACAGAGCAGGTTGGGCAGGTCACGGGCTATTATGAGCATCCGTGTCGACTGTAGATAAAGTTGTAGTGAGTTAATGTAAATAATGGTATAAATATGGCATCCTTCTGCATGCACCATACATAATGGTGCGCTGATATCTGATTCACATGCTATGGGTTACTGTGGTTACACGAGAGTCTGTGGAGACCATAATTAAGGCAGAATTGAAATATTATGGAACTGTTGAACACTACTTTTAAAAGTTTCACTGACCAATTTACCGGATAACAAGATTTTATTATATACGTGTGCATGAAGTTAAATTCGATACTCCCATGAATCCGACAAAAATCATGTCCATGACCTGAACACATTCCCATGGACATTTCATTTCATCCATTAAATCATTGTTTTATATCGTTTTATAATGATAAGAGCGCTAATTCGTATAAACTAGTAATCAGTGTTGGTATTCAATATTGGTCTTAATTGAATCAATGAACGATGTAGCTAATCGGACTACTTGTCATAAATAGCTGACCAATAGAGTAAATAAAGTCAATGATGTATGACCATAAGATTGACATACGTTAAATATCGAATACCACCCCTAAACACATTCACATGGACGGCATTATAATGAGATTTTATCGTGATTTAAGAGCACTAAATCATATAAATTAGTAAACCGATTTACATACCAATATAAAGTCACACTCGAAGATTTTGTAGATATCGATCCCAAACAGCGCCCAGGTATAAAGTGTTGCCACCATGTAGCCAACGACAGACTCAAGGGCCAGCGCAGCAAACATGGGAAAATAACCCACGGCTAACACAATCACCGACAGAATCTTGTTCCAGACTAAAAGTAGGGTTTGTGGTCAGAGTGGAGGGTGTTGTTGAAATAAACACAAGGAAATGATTATATGTTATTATGCTTGCCAAAGATTTTACCTTAAGGGCCGAACAAATAGCTACTGCTGTTGTGCGTTGGTCGTTCAAATATTCCGAGATTTTTTTATTTGAGACTGCAGAGTACTACAGACATTTTAACAAACTCCATGCAGAATTACTTCCCTTAAGGTAAAGTAATCACTGCCACCATTCGAGTCCCATAACCATGGATTGATACAAAGTGATACATTGATACAGATTGTAAATCATATTTTGATTTTGAAAGTTTTTTAGTTATTTAACCTACATGCACCTTGATTGATTGTTTTAAATCAATCTAAAAAAGAGAGAAGGGTGTTGTTGAAATAAACACAAGGAAATGATTATATGTTATTATGCTTGCCAAAGATTTTACCTTAAGGGACGAACAAATAGCTACTGCTGTTGTGCTTTGGTCGTTCAAACCAACTGTTTTAACCGATTCCTTGATAATGCGAAAATTATCGTTTTCGACTAGTCAGGAGATATTAGTCATTGTTTCACACAATAGCAATCCAATTAATATTGCTATCAATGTCCAATTCATACGCATTTTGTTTGAATAGTTATTCAACTTCACTCAGAACAACTTCGAATGCAAAAAAGACAGAAATAAGGCTTCGTATTTGTATACGCCAATCAAAGTATTCCGAGATTTTTTTATTTGAGACTGCAGAGTACTACAGACATTTTAACAAACTCCATGCAGAATTACTTCCCTTAAGGTAAAGTAATCACTGCCACCATTCGAGTCCCATAACCATGGATTGATACAAAGTGATACATTGATACAGATTGTAAATCATATTTTGATTTTGAAAGTTTTTTAGGTATTTAACCGACATGCACCTTGATTGATTGTTTTAAATCAATCTAAAAAAGAGAGAAAGACAAAACACATTTTAAATACTGAAACCCGGCTGACTCGCTTTTGGTGTCAGTGTATGCATGTCACGGGAGATCACTGTGCAGGTAATTGCCAATTTCAAACTTACTGGTGACGTAGTTAGGTCCCTCTAGTTTCACGATATTGGAACTTCCGAACACCATTTGGGCTACAAGAAATGAAATAGCGCCCCATGCGGCCGCGTATGATGTCCGGTTTGATTTTCCCAGGAGATCCATGGGGCTGCAACGGGGGATAAAGAAAAAGTACACACTATTGACTTCCGTATAAGATATATATGGGATTAAGCTGGCAGATATCTTGAGATTTTCTTTAACAAATAGTTGGATAAATGAAGGTTTATTGAGCTTTTCGGATATATCCTTCTGGTTCATAGAACGATGTCGCTAATCGGACAACTTGTTAATAATAGACTTATTGGATAAATGAAGTGTATGATGTATGGCCATAAGAATAACTTAAATTTCATATTGAATGCCACCCCAGATTGACTTGAATTAAGTACTGAGGTGTAGATTCGTTTAAAAACATAATGGGTTGAACTAATTAGATCGTGATCCGCCTTCAGCTTATACCAACTAATATAGAAACGGAGGATGATCTAATAAAAGCGTATAATTAGGAACAGTATTTGAACGGCAATGAATTTAATGACATGGCGCTGAATGTCATTCAGCCATTCAAGGGATTATATTTCGTCAATGAATAATAGCCCTATGTATTCAAGTTTCAAGTTTTATTTTCAAACAACTCAGCTCTATAACATGACATCATGAGCATGTGAAAATGAAATACATAATAACAACGAGGCTTCAATAGAATACTGTGCACTCTTCCAAGATGTAACAAAGCAGATGTCGCTATAAGACATAGGTTACATTAATGTATTGGCCCTCCATATCACTTTAAGATGCACTCATACTCCAGAATAGGATTTTCCACAATTAAAAAAATGTAAATGTTTTAATATACCAAAAAGGATGAATAAATGCCAAAAACAATGGTTCTTATGAAGTATACCGAGTTTAATTTGAAAGAACAGTTCGGAAAACATAGTATTTCTAGCTTATGAGTAGATCACAGTAAACATTTGAGCACTCACCAATCATTTAATATTTTTGCCCGTTCAGGTATTAAATGCACAATGACGATTTTGTTATAAGTGATTAATATTTTCCATAAATGAATTATTTAGTAAGTAGTTAAAGGTTTTTCACTCAAATTTATTCTTTATACGTGTGCACATATTTATTTTGAATAAGAGAGCCTCTTTAACATGGGTGAAGTGATTAGGACTCGAGTGAAAACCCTCGCTGTGATTCACACAGCGCTGACAAGTAATCAAGCTTACGGTTTAATTGATCCGTAGTTTGACGAATACTTAAGAAAATACCTAATATAGCCAATCTAGATGGCAGTTACAGAAGGAGCCGAGTATGCTCATCAACACTTGTTAATAGCACTGGGGATACAAAACATGACCCTAACAAAAATCATAAAACACACATTCATAATAAAGGCATTATTTTCTTTACATCGTGGAAATAGATAAGATAAGCAAAGAACAACCTGCCATTAATTGGCTAAAATGTATGCTATATTTCAAGGAGGAAGTCAGCATTGCACTTACAAGACGGCGCCGGGGCGGCCACCCAGACATGAGAGGCACATGTTCCGTCGCCGGAAGGAGAAGGACAGAAGCAAGATCAGCAGCGACTGCAAGAGGAAAACAAACCTTGATTTACTACAAACCATCATTTATCTTTTTTAATATCGAAAATGAAGCCAATCTGAAAAATGTAAGTGTGTATATTTTAAAGCTTTTGAATTAAGAAGCGCTACGTTATATTCCATGTAGTTTGTATGGGTTTGTTGTAATTGCCATCTATTTGTTTGCTAAGAATTACACAGTAACTGAATCAAGAGCACTTATGAAGACAAAGATGAATATTAACTATTAGTGCACCTCTCTATGTCTGCATAATTATGTATTTATTATTATAATTTATTTATATTATTCTTTATCATAAATTGTGTTTAATGTGTTATGGCTGCTTTTGTCGCCATTGTATAATTATGTACATGTTTTGCCAGATAGGTCTATCACCTTCTTGGAAATAAATGTTCTGTTTTGTTTATTATAAGAAAGAATGGTAAGTTCATCGGATTCTACATTACATTTCGGTATTACACTTCATAAAACAATGTTTGTTCCCATGCTGTTAACGCAAGAATAAGAAAAGGACAAGCATCACTGTTTTCACTAATGACTATACGGGACAACTCCTATGACGGCAATCCTCTTGTTATGTCCAGTCTGATAAAATAGATAACAATCACTACAGTCTTATAGAAGAAAAACGTTTATTCAAAGACGTTTTATATCACACAATACATATTTGAAATAGGCCAGCATGACCCATGATCAAATCAATGTAATACAATGACTTATATATACATGTATGGCGAAAACAGATTGATTAACTCAATCTATATATTCACAGATTTAACAACTATATTCATATAATTTAATATAATTGTCTTTATCGATTATGAGTTATAACTTAACTGTATATCTATCAACTGTATGACTTATGCACAACACTACAATGATATCATGAATTTTGACTAGCTATACACGTTTCTACTATACTCATTATGTACAAATAACTTCAAGAATGTTTTGCTAGTTTGGACTAAGGTTTTAACAGCAAGTCTATGGAATACAAAAATCAGGCTTGTACGTACACATATGCATATTGTCATCGATACAATCCGGTTAATGTATGTCAACTTTTTCCGAATATTTTTTAATCTGTTGTATTTCATATATACACTGAACGTTTAGCATAAAGAGTACCGTTATTCAAATTCAATATTACCGTACACTAATTCGTGTTTACACTCACACTTATTTTTCTTGTTTCAAAACATGATATATGTATGCTGATAATTTTCTTACAGTATTAAAGTTTTCGGACTGCAAAAGTTGTACTGTATTATACATACTAGGCTTAGGCTTATATATATATATATAAATAAAGGTTACATTCCATCAAGAAATGGTATTCATCTTCAAATACTTGGCATCAATTACAGATCCTATTTTCTCTTGGTACATTATCCCCATACATACGGTATGCATTGTTTAGGGCACACCACAGGAACATACCTTACACAGTTTTATATGATATTATCTAATGAGTAATGACTACAATAACTTAATACAACTTACTACTGCATAGACTATTTGTAAAAGCCATCCCATGTTTGTAGATATTAATAAAAATAGCTAATTAACTTAGTTGGGTAAATTAGTATTTAACATAAGAAATAGAAGTTCCAAAAATATTATCCTCCAATTGCATTCTGTTGTGGCTTTTTTACGATTTTTAATGGAGCTTTATAACAAGTAAGAGATAAAAATGTAACACACAGCTAATATAGAAAATAGAATTAAAAAACATAGCTTATTTATAAAAATGTTCTTGTACACAGTTAAAAGCAATATACTGAAATTTGTATTTATAATATACATATTATATATACAGTATATTAAATCTGTTTTATTTCATGTGGTCTAACTAAACATTCTAACAACTGACCAGTTAATATTTTCATTTTCTTTAATACACATGTTTTTATAAATATTCCAACCAAATTTTAAGCTACCTTTAAGTCCAACAAAAGATGGGCTTGTTTTTTGTCCTTTTACAAAGATAAATGTATTTCTTGATTTCGTAATAAAGTATATTGTATTTATAAGAATTTTCACCAGTGGATCCAATATAAAAGTCTGACAGTCCAATGTGAAAGGTTAATTTCCTGTAGATTAAACATTCTTACACAGTTTAATAAGTTTTGAACAACATTACAATTCCTAAATAAATGCACCAAAGTTTCCTCCTCTGACAAACAATATGTACATAGTCTGTTATTCACAATATTCATTTTAAACAGTAATGAGTTTGAGCTAAACTCCTATGTAAATTCTTGCCTGGAACCACTGGATATAAGTATCCTTAGTTATCCTAAAAAAAATCATATATATTTTTCCAGTCAACATCCTGGAATAAACTGATTCATTTAGCTTGACAAGTTGGATTATCATTATTTTCTATAAATACATTGTAAATCTTTTTACTTCCATTGCTTTCAAGCAACATATTCTTAACATAACATGACATGGTTGGGTTTTGAGTTATATCATTTTCATTTAGAGTAATTTTACACTTTTTTATGTAGCTCCTAACAACTCTTATTAAACCTTCATAAAATAGAAAATCAACATAACTACAAAATACTCTTAATACGTCAATCCAAAAATTGCTTTTTAATTTCTTAATTAAACATTCAGCAAACAGAATTAAGCACTTTACATACATCAAACAAGGAGGTTACCAATATATAGCATTTTCCTTGACTATATAAAACATTTTTCTAATCCAAGAGAGTTTCAAACTATTACAATTTGCTATAACATCTATCATTTCTGGGTCCCGATCTTTAACTTTTAATCTTAGGGTGTTCTTCCCAAACAAAGTCATAAAAAAGATTTATGATTTTATTGAACACAAATGTACTAGGGTTTGGTAATGACATAAATAGGTGTGTAAAAAGGGGAAGTAACAATGACTTAACAACAGTCATCTTTCGCTCTGGAGTTAACTTTCTTCTTTTCCAATAACATACATTTCTTCACATTTTCAATTTTGCATGTAAAATTTAATTCTATCATTTTACTTAAATCTACATCAGATCTATTTGATAAATTAGTTAAGCCCATCTTATTTTATGGTTGTGAGGTCTGGGGATTTTCCAGTGCCAACAATATAGAAAGAATTCATACAATGTTTTGTAAGAACTTATTAGGGGTTAAAACTTCGACACAAAATGATTTCGTATATGGTGAATTAGAAAGAATAGATTTGTTTTCTATGCGATTGACGTACATTTTAAAATACTGGTTCAAGATAGTAGATTGCTGTGACAGAAAGTATTCAAAGGTTATGTATAAAACGATGTTAAATGAAATTGAAAATAACCCAAGAAAAATTAATTGGGCGGTAAATGTTAAAAACATGTTGTGCAATTATGGTTTTCATGAAGTCTGGATTGCCCAAGGGGTGGGGAACACAAAAACATTTATCAGTATTTTTCAGCGTCGAGTAAAGGATATCTTTATCCAAAATTGGTACAGCAGACTAGAAAACTCAACTAGAGCGTCGTTCTATAAAGTGTTTGCAAATTTTGAGTTTCAGTCATATTTGAAGAATGTAAACATTAATAAATATAAAATAGCATTAACTAAATTACGATTATCATCACACCGGCTCTCGGTTGAGACTGGAAGATGGACAAATATTCCTAGAAATGATCGCTTATGTAGAGCATGCAATAAGTTAGAAGATGAGTACCACCTGTTATTTGAATGTCTTTTGTACAACGACATACGATGTAAATACATTAAGAAATATTACAGGGAGAGACCGAGCATGTTTAAGGCAGTTTTGTTGCTAAAGTCTGAAAATGCAAACATCTTAAAAAATTTAGCTGTATATATATTTAATGCATTTGAAATAAGGAAAACGTATGTTCACGTATAGATTTCTAATGAGTAGAAACTATGTGTGCTTTCAGCTGTATAACATTTTCTTTGAAATCACAATGCATTTATTTGGTAAGCAAAACAATACTAAGATCGACATAGCTTTACCCTGTAAACCCTCCTAATATTTCGTTTTCGCTCTTTTAGTGGGGGTGGAAATGGGACATATTCATTTAAGTTAGACACGTTTGTACTTCTAAGAATATAACGCACAAGTAGTATCTTTTGTAAAATAATTAAACTTCAAATTTAATACATATCATATGCATGTTGTATTATTGTATTTTGTAGACACTGTTGTTAATACTATGACATAAATATAATATTTCATTGTTATGGTCATTTATGTATTTATGATATGTATATCAAACTCTCAGGTACAGCTGCTATTTATTTGATACAATTATACTTGTTTACTTGTCCGCTATTTGATTTTGAATTTTGAATTTGTATACGTAAGCTATTGAATTCGATGAATTTGATCACGGGTCATGTTGGCCTATTTCAAATGTATATTGTGTGTTATATTTCCTTGAATAAAATTTCTTCATCAAATATCAAACCTAATAATTTAAATTGTGTAGTTCCACATGTTAATTTATACTTTGTCTAAATCGACCGGATAGGGAACCTATCCGTATTAAATGAGTTTGATCAAAGTTAATTTTCAAACCTGAATATATAGAAAAATTATGTAACAGGTCTAAGGTAGCATTTAATGATAAATCTGATATCCTTAGAATCAAAGAAGTTCCATCTGCAAATTGTATTCAACATTGTCAACTGTAAGGCTCTTGATAGAGTTAGAAAACCAGCTTATCAAAAAGATCTAAAATATGTTCTTCGGAATACTAGTGAAATGAAATAAGTATCTCTTCAACTTGAATATAGCTTTTTGAGCTTGGCCCGGTAATGTCTTGCATGTATTTTGAAATGAACCACCAGGCGTAAAAACAATACCCAGATAACAGTATTCGTTAACAATCTCAATATTCCCACCCGCATAACGAATCAAAACTATCTTTGTTTTATCTCTATTAACAACTAATTTCCAGCGTTTACATTATTGCTCCACAATATATAAAGTTGATTACATATCTTCTGGTGAAGTTGCAAAAATAACAATATTGTCTGCACACATCAACAGGAATATTTTAGTGTTTTACATTAATACCATTCGCACCTTTTGTCCTAAGCTCTTCCTCTTAATCGTTTATGCTCGACTACGTGCATAGAAGAAGAAAATATGGTGCAGAATTATGGTCATCTCTAACAATGACTGATATACTAAAGCTAGAACGTTTTTACGATGATCAGCAATTATGTGCCAAAACTTACCCACACGTTCGCGAACTGACATGGTCCTGGAATTCCATTCTTGCCGAAATAGACATTCGCGAACTTGGATTTTTTCACCAACTGTGTACACTAAGACCGCTAACTCTCGTACGAAGAGTATTTGATTATAGACTTGAACTTTATTACATAAAAGGAAAACTAGCACAAAGCGGATTCGTACCTGACATACATACTACATGTATATCAATAAAATATGGCTTAGAACACTACCTCCGTGAATACAGAGCAAAGATGTGCATCCCACCTTAGTCTACATTAAAACATATCATGCGAACTAAAGTCACAAACTACTATAAATGACAGTGGCTCGTTCGCATTACCAGTGACCCAGAATTCAATCGATTTATAGACTTTCATACAGAAATACGTCCATCCGTTTTATGGTTGAGTACTACCTCGAGAGACCATATCCGCAATGCCTCTACGGTTGTTCGACTAATCGCTGATAAAAGACCGTCTATCGACGACGCCTTGTGCCGACATTGTAGTGAACGCAGTAATGACAACGTGAAACATTAACGCAGTGCACTGCATTTATGCATGACAGGCGACATTTGCTAGACATGCTATCCATACCACAACATCATGATACTGATGACATTTTAAATCTTTTGCTATATCAGGATACAATACGTACAGTCGATCGGAATAATCTAAACAGCTCGGTAACAGCATCTTGTGACTATATTCATAAAATCGTAGCCAGAACTGTCTATTAACTCATAATTATGTTATGGAAAACACTGCTTAAAATGCATGGTGTATTACATGCTATTATAATCTGTGGCGATAACAAGTATATATCTTCGAAGTGATGGTTCATTTTCATACCTATGAAAATAATTATATCTACCATTGTCAATATCTCTCTCATTGTACATATGCTTTGTTATTTAACTTAATATTACTAAACAATTCATAAACATTCGTATTTAACATTATTAAAACAACATCAATTCCTTCCCATATACTCCTTACTTCTAAAAGTTCTAATATTGTATATGGACAGAAAAATTACTATAGATAATCGGTTTATGAAACCGATAACTGATCGATTATTAATCGACTTGATCATTGTTTAATTATATTTGGTCATCATATTCAAGGGATAAAGATACAGTACATGCACCAGTTTTAAGCACCAATGTTCCCTTACAATAGTGTGTGTACAATTCTTAACCTTTGTATAAATTACATTATTTATTCAGAACGCAACTATTCTTTAGTGTTTACAACTTACTATTATAGAACATGATAAACTAGCTCTAATTTTGTCTTATATAATAACATTTCGTAAAAAAAGTAAGAAGGCATTTTTTAATCAAGCGGTGAAGGATAAAAAGGATCCAAGCTTTATCTGGAAGAATTTAAAGGATATTTTTTCATTTGAAAAAAGCAAGATAATTTTACCGGATCAACTACAAATTGGTGATAGAGAAGTTTCTGAATGACTCAATATTGTTAATGAACTTAACATTCACTTTGCCAATATATCAAATATAATAGAAAGAACGCCCTTTAAATCCGAACGTTTTAGTAAACTGAAATATTACCTAAACGTTAAATTAGGGCACAAAACGTTCGAATTGAATTATATATCATCACTTGAGGTAAAACAGATCATTGATAAACTTGACATAAGTAAATCAACTGGGATAGATGAGATTGGCTCAAGAGTAATTATACATTGCGGTGACTTCATCACACCATGCATTGCGTCTATTATAAATAACAGTATCATGAACGGAATATTTCCAGACTCTTTGAAGACTGTATTACCATTGTTTAAATTAGGATGTAAAGATGATCCAATTAATTATCGTCCAATTTCGATATTGCCAACAATATCAAAAATATTTGAAAGGCACATTGCAAACCAAGTTCAAGATTACTTCCATTCTACATTATACAAACTAAACAGTCTGGATTTAGGAAAAACCATTCCTGTTGTACAGCGTTAACAATTTTAATAGATGCATGGGTAAAAGATATTGACAGTGGCAAAATTGTTGGTGGTGTCTTTCTAGACCTACGAAAGGCATTTGATTTGGTGGATCATGAAATTCTTCTACATAAATTAAACTTGTATCATTTTTCTGAAAATTCGATAAAGTTTTTTTTTTAAATCCTACCTATCTAATAGAAAACAATTAGTTAAAGTTGGAAACATACAGTCAGGCTTGCTTCCAATATCATCAGGAGTACCTCAGGGATCCATTCTTGGTCCACTGCTGTTTCTTATATATATATCAATGGCATTGCGCTTTGTAAAACGAATATGAACATCGATTTTTTTGCAGATGACTCAACATTGCATGAAACCGGTAGTAATATAAACGCCATTGAAAGTAAACTACAACGACATCTTAATCTCGTAGTCGATTAATGCCAAATAAATAACATGTTATTGCATCCATCTAAATCCATTTGTATGGTTATCGGAACTATTTAAAAATGTATAAAACAAAACAAGTCAGTAAATTAAATCTTACAATCGATGGAACAGCATTAGAAAATGTGACTGTGCAAAAACTACTTGGAATCTATAGATAATAACCTAAAATGGGGTCCGCAAATAGAAATTGTTTGCAAAAAAATCAACTGTAAAATCTCACTTTTGAAACGTCTATTGTTCTACTTCAATGATGAGATGAAACGTTTGTTTTACAATGCATATTTCCTTCCAATTTAAGATTATTGCTGTCATATTTGGGGCAAAGGAAAATCAAGTTACTTACATAAAGTTAAATCCTTGCAAAATAGGGCTGCAAAAATCATTCTTAAAATTCCTATACGATCATCTTCAAACGGATTGTTACAAGAACTTTAGTGGCTAGCGTTTACAGACAGGTGTAAATATCACTGTGCAACCCTTGTCTATAACACCCTTAATGGAAAGGCCCTGCGGTATATGTCTGAATTGCTAATCTTTCCATCATGAACACTATTCTCTAAGATCAACTTCAAAACAAGCTTTAGTTTTGATACAAACACCGCGAACTAACTATTTCATGGATTCCTTTTCGTACTACAGTATGAAGGTTTGGAATACTATTCCGGATGAAATACGAAATGCAAAAAAGTTAAACACATTTAAGCATAATTACAAAGTGCACCTCTTGAAATGTGCATATCATTAGTTTCAAAAAGGTATATCATCTTTTCATTCTTTTAAAGATTGAAATAACTGTTGTTTTATAAATTGTTGTGTTTTATTGAGTGTCTGTCGGCGTGTACATGATATATATTGAAATAATTGTTATGTTAATTAAACATGATTTGTATAGAATAATTATATTCAAAACATCAAAAGTTCTTGTATAGAAATGTATAAGTGCGATGCATATGTTTTATGATTTACCAAATGCATTTTGTTTTTGTTTGTTTGTTTTTCTTCATAGAAGGCCACATTGTAAATATGATGTTGTTATGGTTGAACCTGCAATTATGTCATAATGTGTTTATACCTTCTCTAAATAAATATATTATTATTATTATTATTATTATTATTATTATTATTATTATTATTATTATCATTATTATTATTATTATTATTATTATTATTAGTATTAATATTATTATTATTATACATGTCACTTGTGTAAAATAAACACAAAGAAAGATGTTAATTTCTTTTTAATAATCAGTCAGTAACAAGTACAACAATCAGTTGAACATTTTAGATGTTTTACCAGAAGATTTTCTTTCAGAAAACTGAGAAAACTAAATTCTTACATGGTAAGAAGTAAACGGTAACATGTTTCAAAATCACTTTTAAACCACAAACATGAGAAGTTGAGAACCAATCCCTTAGCAGTAAAGTTAAAAGGACATTTTGTAATAACAATGGTACTGCAGTGACTTACTGACTTGATTAGAATATGACAAGATAACTCAACATAGTAATACCTTAGCATTTCAACATTTAGTAGCATAAACCAGACTCAAAACATATTTTCATGTCATTTTTTGACTGGTAGTCGGTAGCGATTACATCTCTTGTTTCTATAATCGATTGTTTAAATTGCCGCCAACGTAGGCTTTTCCGATCAATTTTCGATTATAATCGACCATCGGCACAACACTATGGTAGAGCCTGACTCTATTGAAGAGGCACCTTTAACTGCTTGTTTTTCGTTTTTCAGTAAGCCTTTCCTAACAGGTGCGCACTTCTATTTCCTTGCATCCTTAAAAAATGTGTTTGTTTTACAGCTATCAACGTGAAACTGAAATAAACAACGTTTAGCTAAATGTTTAGATATTCCTTTTTTCTGAACCTGATTTTTTCTTGGAACCATAAATACATTTACCATGAGCCAAACGAGAACCTTGAACAACTGGTAAAATTGCTCGCTTTTTTTCTTAAAAAGTGCTAATATAAATAAACTATTGTACCTTTTTTCTTGACTTCTTTCAAATGTATTTTCGATTGTTTGTATTGTTATATATTCATTCCTATAATGGTTAAATATTGTTAAATCACTTATGGGTGGAAATAAAGGGTATAGATATAAGGTTCCATCCAAAGCTAACAGAGCAGGATCATTAGTGTACAGAGCATTGCAAATAAATTATATTCATTAGAGTACAGAGCATTGCAAATAAACCATATTCATTAGTGTACAGAGCTTTGCAAATAAATCATATTCATAAGTGTACAGATCTTTGAAAGTGAACCATATTCATTACTGTACAGAGCTTTGCAAATAAATCATAGTCATAAATGTACAGAGCATTACAAATAAATCATATTCATTAGTGTACAGAGAAGGGTAAGAATTAATAGCATTACAATAGTAAAAAGGTATACCTTATTAATATGATTATTTGTAAATATCACTTATACGACATTACATTCGACTCTAGTAATCGTCGGAAAGTTAATAATCCAAGTCGAGGCTCCCAGCTTTTGGGCGATTCATTGAAACTGAAACAACTTGCACGTGAACCGCACTGACTCCGGCCAGCTCCCATTCTAAATGGGTTGACAAATCTTTATTCTTAAGATGCCATTTATCTATGTCACACAACCACTTTCTTGTGGTTTAACTATTTCCTTTGATTGTATACCTCATTCAAAAAAGGGAATACCCCGCCTTTGATTTAAAGATTCCTTTTTGCACGGTGTTGCAAATGGGCCTAGCTTTCGTATAGCCAATTTACGCGAGCAGACCTTAAACACTTTTACACACAGACCCCCTTTTTATAAATCTTACCGACGGCAAGAGAAGCCAGTAATGAAATATGTCGTCGTGGAGTTGAGTCACACATTCTACACTGAAACACAAGATGAAAGAGATTGTTAGATGACCATTTTATGAAAGATATAATAATTTGTAGCCAATTGTATAAAGCTGTGATAAGTTTTCCACATGTTATCCTTCGCTTGTTGACTCATTAAAACAACTTGATTGGTGAGCAGTTATTATTGAATCAATCATTGACCATTTGACAACTGCATTCGATTGTATACTACTGGTAAAACGTTTGGGTTTGTCAGGGTTAATTTAAATGATCAATGATTGGTCAATATGTATCCAGTATTTGTTACATACCAATCATATCTTTTGATGTGCAAATTGGACTTAAGATAACCCGTGGACAACTTATCCAAGTTATCCACACAATTTGCTGCAGAGTAGCCAATAGTTAGTCTCTGCAAATATCTTTAAAGCTGCACGTTTTGGCTGCATGGTAGCTATTAGTAAGTCGCTAAAAATTTCTTTAAAGCTGCACTTTTTGGCTGCAGGGTAGCCATTAATTAGTCTCTAAAAATATCTTTAAAGCTGCACTTTTGGGCTTCAGAGTAGTCATTAGTTAGTTTCCAAAAATATCTTTAAAGCTGCACCTTTTGGCTGCAGGGTAGCCATAAGTTAGTCTCCAAAAATATTTTTAAGCTGCACTTTTGGGCTGCAGGGTAGCCATAAGTTATTCTCTAAAGATTATCTTTAAAGCTGCACTTTTTGGGCTGCAGGGTAGCCATTAGTAGGTCTCTAAAAATTATCTTTAAAGCTGCACTTTTTAACAACTTTTTATATTTTGAAAATAACCATTTTTTCGCAAATGTCTGTTATCCAGTGATATAAGATTGTTAAAAAATATCCGATTGCAGCTTTTCATAATAAAGTTTGCAAATTGATGGCGTTTTTTGTTTGTTTTAAAGCTCCCTAATGTTTGAAGATATGTTCGCTAACAATTGAGATCTGTTTTGTTGTGAGGTATCTTATATGACTCAATTGAAGGCCCCGATGCCAAAATCTCTGATTCAAACAAGAAGATAAAATTCAAAAATATAAATCTTCAGCTTTAAAGATGCACTGCTCTAATATGAAATAAACCATCTTAAGTCCCTGATGTGTCTCGTCAGAAGTGTTGGCTTGTATACGATCGGAAAAAGTGTCCTTTTAAGACAAATTATCAAAAAATATGTTTATCCTATCAGGACAGCTAACGCGCTTTTTTCAACTTTCAGAAAGTAAACATCATATTCAAATACATGATATCATTAGTATAATCAACTATAAATCGGATGCCCCTTTATATGAAAATAGGTGAGAGGCTAGGGCATACTGTGGAAATGAAAAATGTTTCATTTATTCTGTTAACCGCATTATAAAACCTACTATGTTGCATTGTCATCATTATTCGCGTTTGAATACAGCATGTTGAAGGCCGATATAAAACTCGCCATCGTGTCTCTACTGTCGGATGTACTGACGGCCGAACGGGCGGAGTAGTCTTGTATTCGATGGTAATGTAATGGGTGGTGTGTGGTCTGCACTCTAGATATTCAAAATATTTCGCATACTATCTGGAAAAGGAAACAGTAAGAACACTTTTTACCATCTATTTTTAAAAAAAACCCATAACATCTTAAAAATGATAGTTCGTACAAATATGTTTGTATGTAATTTAACGACGTCTGATAGGGAAATTAGTGCAAATGTGTTGATCGTTTTTCAGTACAACTGTTTTACAATATCTTTCAAAGTATTTGGTCTTTTAACCCCGCTTAGGCTTTGCGTTAATCACTTATGTAAGGGTGGAAGGTCGTAAACTCTCCATTATGGTAGAGAAAGAACAGTCCGAGGCACGCAGTGCCCAGGCTTTTCTTTTCGCTTACTTAATACAATACGACTGCAATCGCTCGAGGACGCCAGGGTCCGAGCTAATACCTCGAAGGAACCGATGTTTCGAACGACCCAAGTTTCAACGTCCCAGTCTGTTATGAATTGTCTTTCAGTGTATTTTAAGTTTGCAGTCGCCAAACTGAATGATTACTTCGACACCTATTATGTATTGCGTTGTGGAAATCGCTCATATGTTCAAAGGCTAACGAATACTAAACGTAAAAATGCAACAGAAAAAAAACACACAATAAATGAATAAATAGCTAAGTTAATTTTTACCAAAAAACAAACAAATTTTCTAAACAAGCAACATTAAAATATGACAGCGCATACTATAATTTTAATTATCTTCTCAAATGCCCTTATCAACTGAAAGCGGTCGTGCGTAAACAGAGATAATCGGTTCTTCACACTTTATCGAATTTTCTTTTAACTGTCATTGCAATTCTTACACTTTGCGGAAATTTAAAAACCTAGTTATTGTTTGTTTATTTTGGAAAACGCGTTCCGTTAAAAGTGTGAAATTATGACCTCGAGGGAGTCATAAGGTTGTTTTTTTGCATGATTTGTGTATCTGAGACCGGCTATTTTGCTCGACTCCTCGACTTGTTTAGGTCTCGATGCAGCGTCAGTAAATTTAATTGATAATACAAGAAAAACTTTTCGGGGATAGCTTCGACCTCGAGGGACCGCTGGTTCTCGAACGACCGCCTGTTCGAAACACCGCGGTTTTACTATACTTAAATCGTGTAAACAACGCTTAAATTGAATTTACTTATTAATGAACTTCTGCATTTACCTCATTTACATATCTGTCCGGTTGTGTCCGAAAACGGCGTTTATTCATAATTACAACGTCCATGTCGTGTGGTACGATCGTTTTCGTGGTTCTTCGTTAACACAGGCATGTGTCCCGTTATGCGATACGCAAGAGCATTTACACACACATTCAACAGTGAAACAGTCATTTAAGAAAAATTGAAAATAAATAAAACAAAATGTCACCCCGTCCCCTTAAAAATGAATAAAAATCTAGCTTTTAAGTCATATTGGCCTAAAATTGACTTATTTTACCATCTTTTACTAACAAACACCAACGAGCATTTAAGGGGTAACTCATTTAAACATAATGTTTGTGATTTATAGCCCAAACTTATGCAATTTTCCAAAGCGTTACTGAAGTTTTTCGGTAGAGTAGAGAATTTTATGTTTAACATCTGTGAACACTCACGTGTTTTTTGCACGTGTGATGAGAGTTAATCATGCTTACATGCATTTTGTTTACAATTCTCACGAAATTAATAAAAAAAAAATCGGTGTCTGATCAGATAAAATTTTAAATCGCACGTTCTTTAAATAGCGGCACGTTTGAAACTATGCATTAAGCCAAAATAAATTAATTGATAGATTTCCACGCATTTTTTAAGCGATGTTTTTATTTTTTATTTTTCTTAGATGAATTTTACGGATGCTCTTATTGCATAATGGACCGTATACACGTGTTTCTCAACGAACCACGAACGTGATCGTAACAATTCTCCTTTAGTACATGTGAATGTTATACATCGACACCGTAGGTATGAATAAACCTTGTTCTCGGATAGAACCGAACCGATACGCAAATACTAGTTCAACATTACTATTTGAGTCAATACAACTTTAAGGGGCGGCGGAAAAAAGGGGCAGGAGGGGATGAAAATCATTTAAATTATCTCTTCAACGACTTGAGCCGGTTTAGTAAAAAGTAAAGTTCATTGACGTATATATGTTTGCTTAGCGAAGTTAAAGCTTTATAATAAATACTTTCATGTATAGGATGTCCACTGGATGGGTCAAATATGTACGATAAATGTTCTTACAAATATTGTTTTTTAAAGGTATTTACTACCCAAACAATGCTTTGGCAGGTAATTTACTATCTAAAGCCTTATAGAAACGGAGCCATGTTGCCGATTTGAAAAAAAAATGAAGTTGGATTAGTAGAACTTAGTAGCAAAATGTCATTTTAAGATAAATTTAGAGCAAACCAACACATGTTCTACAACAAAAATATGAAAATCTGCAAAGATATGCTCTGAATGTTTAATTCACTTGTATACATTTGAATGAACAAGAGATGGAATTGAGAATAAACACTGTCAAAATTGCCAAACTTCATACCAGTTAATCTCTTCACTTATAAGATGCTCTTCGAGTACAGCAAACTAACATCTTTTAAAAATAGCTTTAAAAGCAAACAATTACATGATAAACTAACCTTTTACTCCTTAATGTTTAAAAATATAGTCCAACCACAGTAAAGAGAGCACCCTGTTAAAGACTGCTAGAAGAATGGCAATATATAACCTGTACTTGTGAAGTTAAAGGTACAATCAACCCTCATGGTGATTTAGCCTTTAAGTGACACTCGTATTTATAATCAATATAACAAAAATAAATTTGAGTGATTAACTTTTAACTAGTTACTAAATAATGCTTTTATGATTTTTTTAATAACTGATAACAAGACTCTAACCGTGCATACAATGTGAGTTTGGTTTGTGGTCACCAAGTTGCACAAGTGGGTTTTCTCAAAGTACCCCCCATCAGCACAAGACCACAGTCTCTTGCAACATCGTGCCAACGAGAGTGATTTATATAACTAACTATAACTCGTTTCACAATCGTTGTCAAAAATAAATAAGTTTAAAATAAGTTCGTATAAAGGTATTCATTTATAAAACAAAATGCAAATAAAACTCTCTTTTTCCATATATTTATTCTTTTCCCTAAATACAAAAAAACCCAAAACATATATGTTTACAATATTTTACATTATATTATATTTTCATACCATAAAAAATACTTCGTAAACATTTTCTTATAATAACTTAATGTAACATAATACATCATTGTATTGAAATGTAACAAACTGTTTCTTTATGAACTCACATGTTTCACACAAAAAAAAATGGCATTTAAGTCTTTATTTATAAAACAAACTTATTTGGCTAAAGACGTCTGGTCAAATATGTCCAAAAAAGTTCATGAGGCCTAAACACATATATACAGTTCGGGTTACCCGACCCTACCTACGAAAAAAGGCGCTGACTCTACCGTTTTATAGTCATTTCGAAATATTACTTTAACACCATACTTCAATAATGAAAAAAGCATTCCTATATAAAGCCTAATAAAAATAAGAATAAAATAGAACAAAAAGCCTACATACCCTACCTATTTTTGAAAAGGATGTAACTCTAACCAAACCATTTTTTTAGGTCTGAGCGGTAACGGTACATCAATAAAAAAGCCATACTGTATTATTCATGAATGAATGTACATAAATGCAAAATCAGTAAATTTGAATAGTATTAGATAACTTGTGTTAAAATGAATTTCATATAAACATACATATTATAAATGTCGCTAAAACACAACATGTGCTATCAGTCTACATAATATCCCCCGTGTATTAAAATGCATTTTACTTTGTGCTAATATGATGTATAATCAACATTTTTCATTAAACATTGACTATAAGGCTTATGTATTAAGCTTAAGCATCTAGCCATAGGTTTTTATATCAATTCTAATTTGAAGATCCCTTGGTTCAGGATCATGGAATACATTGAATAAATTTGTCAAGACAATGTCATCAAATGATAGTACATGTATAACTTTAAGACGTTTGGCTAAATTCATATACCATGCTATGCTATGTTGAGGCGATCTGTCTCCACTGATGCAGTTGCTTCTTAGTTTAGTGCCTTCAAGTATATTGTTGTATTAGAACATTTAATTTTTTTGTATGTACTTTTTAAATCTTTGTATTTTTGTGCATCTCACTTAATATGTTTTATGTTACTTGTTCATGGCCAAAGGCTCTTGTGTTGCCGATACTGCCAATAAAACTTGAATACATTATATTGCATTGTAAATCTCAAAATATCAAAAACTTACGTTGAATACAATGTAACATTTTTAAACTTGTATTTTATTTTATTAATATGCCTTAAATAACTTATCTCTATACCAATTCACAGCATTTATATTTGCGTTACATTTAAATTGATTTCATAAAGATTTGGAACTGAATCTACAGAAATTAAAAAAAAATCAAATAACTGCTCTATACTGAACTAAGTATTTAATCCCTTTTCAAGGCAAAGCCAAGTACAGCTAACTATTTTTGTCCCTAATGTTTTAACTTCTTCCATTCATGAATTCTTTCCGGTGTCGTGTTAAACCGAATTCGAGATTGTAACGTCATGTTTTGAAAACAATAGATAACAACGCAATAAAAGGTACCTCATACTCTTTGTTAAATAATTGAGTTTACTATAAAAGTATGTACATAAGTAAGTAAATGACTGGTTAATATCTAAGCATTATGTTTGAAAGGTTGGGATAAATTACTTTAAGCATATAAATGAAATTTTGCTTGTTTGTGCCTACTATGACTGGTGCTGCATGAATGTTATGGATATAAACTGTAAGAGATGTGTGGTTCATTTTAGACCAAGGTGTCATGGAGGAAAACGTACAATTTTTAATTCTGGTCAAAATAGTATTGGTGTTGTTGAGAGATGCACATATAGATTTAATTTTGCATGAGTAGACTTGAATATTACTGCCATGGTAGGAGCACATAGTATAAGCCGGGCATTGGGCCTGGTTAATGCCAAGAACTGCAAGTTAATAGGGGGGTCCCTTTGATGTCACACTAAGTACAAATATTTTAAGCTGTACTCTCCCAGATTTAACGTTTTGACAACTTTTTTTATTTTTTGTCTTGGGACGAACCATTCTATGTTCTATATATTCATAGAAACCATTGATATAAGACTGCTGACAAAAATCAAATTGCAGATGTTCATATTTTTCTTCAAAAATTGATGTTTTATGCATTTTTCTTAAACCGTTAGTAACGCTTTTAGCCATAAAACATTTCGAACGGAAAATGAAAGTCTGTGATCTGATCTTCTGTCAGCAGTCTTATATCAATGTTTTGCAGATGTTTACTCTGAAATTGACTCAATCCAAGAAAAAAAATAAAAACAAGTTGTCAAAACATTCAATCTGTAAGAGTGCAGCTTTTACAGTCATCACATGCATCAAATAGCGTTTGTATGCTTAGATACACAATTTATAATCAAATGTTGCGTCATAGCCAATAACATGTTTATAATAGCCTATGTTTTCTGTACTTTTTGGAGGGGCGCTTCCAGCGTTCTTCCTCTTCTACGTCGAATGGGTGGGGTTTGCAGTTGTCAAATAGATTCGAGAAAGAGCACAAGAAGACTCGAAAAGCTCGTGTTCCAGAGTAGCTGTTTCGAAAATGTCACTATTGGCAGAGGAGGTATCGACAGTATAAATGTTTAAAAAAAAAGATCATGTTCGGTTGGCTTACAGTATACTAATAATCAGTATGTTATTCGCCAGTTTTGAAATATCTATATTATAACTAATATTAAGTGCTTAATAAAAACTCATTTGTTTGATTAACTAGGTATTTAAAATAAGAAATCGAACAAATATTTTCAGGAAAAATAACCGGCACCTCACAAGTAATTGAATAATATTAATCGGCCATAACCCGAAACTTATGGACAACAGAACAAATTATGTTAGTTGTTTCAAAAGTATTAAGGCAAAGCGCAAGCGTATTTGATGGCCAAGTAGTGGGTTGTTGATCCACATGGCGCCGTGTATGTATTCGTGTCCGCGGTCAAGGTACATGTCTGAAACATTAACCCAATTTTGTATTTTGTCATGATACCTTAAAGATGCACTCTTACTCCAAAATAAGATTTACCATAATTAATTATATTACTTTTATTTTCCAAAAGGGATGAAAAAAATGTCGAAAACAATGGTTTTTATGAAGGATATCGAGTTTGATTTGAATGAAATGAACATAAAACACGGTATTTCTACCTTATAAGACTATGGTAGACCACAGTAAATCTTGTAGCATTCACCAAACATTTAATATTTTTGAGATATATTTTATTATCATTAAAGATGATATCAAAGTTCCGTCAACTAACCTACACATGTTTATCGTTAAGGACGATGTTCGTTTATAAATCATTATCGAAATTCTATATCAAGTCGGGGCCAGCTCTGAGATTGATATTCGTGATGTAGTGTTGTAGAGTGTCGTTAATGAAGCGACTATTGAGCTAACTGCAAAATCGACCTGTGAGTTCAATATTTGATCATTTACAGGCGTCAGACTTACAGGGGCTGGTGGGATAATTAGCTGACGGGGCTAGTACCTAAGAAGAATTTCGAACCAGCAGTTCTTATCGAGCTGAGAGTTCGATATTCGACAATATACAGAAATCGGACTTTCAGGCGATGGCGAGTTTGTTCCTTGATGGGGCTTAGTACTAAGGGCGAAAGTCAAGCCATCTGCAAATATATGTATTCGACATTCGAAAGTAAGCATTAATATGACAATTTGGGTTGTGAATGTGTTTGCTGGTGGATCTTTGTACCAAAGACAAATATAACGCTACCTGCATAGAGCTATGTATTATATATTTGTCACTATGTCAATAATATTAATATAATATTTTCGTCATAAAACCTAAACATTAATATTTTTTCTTAAATAAGATAGTACTTGAATTATAGGATTTTTTTTTCAGCGTACAATAAATTATATTCCGATTTTTTATTATTAAAAAAGCCGTATTTTTGTACGGTTTTCTCAACGTTTCCGCACGTGTCCGCTAGGTGGCGCTGTAAATCAACAAACAACGGGATTTTTAAAATAAATTAAAACAAACCTCGTTAAAGTACGTCATTGACAATTGTTTGTTCCAAGTTTCATTAAAATCGGTCGACATTCATATTTTTCGGAGGAACGTGGTCATGTACCTTAAGCAAAACAAAACCTCAATCTACGACCTAGATGCGTTACTTGTTAAACTTGTTTAGTATTTTCTTTGCCTAATTTGTGTATTTTAGAATACAACCTACATCTCCGCTTAATCATTAAGAATTTCAACTTTCGCATATGTTTAATGGTCCGCCAGCTGCCATTCATCAGATACACACTCCCTGCGTTAGATTTTGCGTTGACAATGTGTTAGCCAATGAGGTTGTTTTCTAAGTCAGTAAGATGACCTGACTTGAACTTTAATTGAGAAAGATGGGACATTCGCTACGATAACTCCGCACATTCTTAATCATTAAGAATTTAATTCTAGTCATCCAATTAACTTACTAACATAAATTATAGTGTAAACCCCTGTATCTTTAGCAACGATGATTTTTCTACCCGAATATGGCGTAGCAGACGTTAAACAATTTTAGAGTATTCAAAATGAGTACGGACGATATTGAGTTCAGTGTAAGATCGTATTTTATTTCACGTTTGGTCACAGAACGAACTATTTTCACGAGTGTGGTAGCCACAAGTAAAACTATTATTTTTCGGTTAACACTAGTGAAATGAAATACGTTCTTGCACTGT
Source organism: Mya arenaria (assembly GCF_026914265.1). Lineage (NCBI taxonomy): Eukaryota > Metazoa > Mollusca > Bivalvia > Myida > Myidae > Mya > Mya arenaria. Next base: position 6,766,669 of record NC_069136.1, on the reverse strand, counting down.
ATTCAACAAATTTTCTTTTTATTTCATGCATTTATCGTGTGTTTTTATTTCCCCTCTGGAGCGAACTTGGTTTTCATATAAATATTTACGACAGTCCCTTTCCGTGGCCTCTTAGTCAAGGTAACTCCTTTTTGCGCATGCAGAACGTCCACTAAAACATAGTTCCCTACTTTACGGAAATGGTTGTTGCAATGAAATTAATTTTAGACTAAACTGTTGAACCATCAACATAATCTAAGGTTTTAATATTTATGTAGACACAAACAAGTATTAAAGCGAAAGTATTTAGGAAATAAAAAAATCATCGCGTAGAAATACAAGTGAATGAAACTGGAACACGTGACAAGTATTTGTACATTTAAGAACACTTTCAACAGTTTTAAACTAACAAAAATTGACTTAAAATAATGCGTATGCGTAAAATCAACGAAATTCATGCTGTGCTTTTGCTTATGTCGAACTGCTTTCGAATATGTTGGTTTTAGTCAATGGTTTTTTTTTTGTATTTTATTTTTCGTTATCTCGAAGTATTATTTGAGGTCCGAACGACTTTGATATAACAATTTTTGACTGAAGAAGGTTATTGCTTTTGCAGACATTTTGATTTGAAGTACGCTTATATTTTGTCTATTTACCTTCATGCCCTGGCAAGAACTTTGGACTTATGCTTTTGTATCAATGCTGCAGTTGGATAGGGTATTAGACGGGTTCTCATAGTCTCCCATGCTAGTTCTACCGAAGAATGATGATTGTACTTGTATGATCTCGTCCGTAGCACCACAAATAAGTGTGTATGAACTACCTTCACATACTTTAAGATTTACTGGAATGTATTTAAAAAATATGTAAAACATTGTAAAAATGCAAAAGCAACTGAATTAATTTGAACACAGAAATACGGAAATGTGTGTACCAATATATACCGCCTTTAAATCACTCACAAGTGTAAATATGACCTTGACCCTTTGCCTTTTAACAGGGCATTAAAAGGGTTTGTCTTTGTATTTCAGTTATATCGAATCTCAAACTAGTTACCGAGACCAAAAAGACTTCGTGATAACGCGTTTTGACATACAATTTCAGAGTTGTATTGATTCATGTTGCACAGAATTACCCTATTGTCTTCGTAGTTACTGTAATGATCTCACATAAGTCATTAATAAGTTATTGCATGTAATTTTGTTGCGCAACATTGAACTTTTGAGTGAAGTTTAAGCTGGATTGACTGAAATGCATGTTCTACCCGTTGTCCGAAGAAGGTTGATATTTGCAGTTTATATAATCAAAGTCCTTTAAGAGGATAAGGATATACACAGCGGACAAAATATGGCTCGAACCTTTGACGTTACATGGTGACCTTCAGTCTGCATGTATCGAGTTCTGCACTGTGAATGGGCGTTTTGAATAGTGTTCCCAAGTTTCATGAAGTTCCACCAAGGGATATAAGAGGTATGGAGTCGACATGAAATCTAAGGCTCGTACCTTTGACCTTGAACTGATACTTTAAAATTATATTTCGGCGCGTCTGGAGTGTAAGTTAGGCATTTTGTGTAAACGGGTTTATCATTTTCACAAGTTTCATGCAAATCTTTTAGGGAATGTTCGGACTATAAAGCGGGCATGAAATATATACGTGGAATTTTAATCTTTAACTATGACCTTGACCTTCAGTATGCGCGACTTTAGTCTTGATTTTGCATACCGTCTCCATGTAGCGAATTTCGGACTGAGTTTCATTAAAATCCCTTCCAGAGGTTAAAGAAATACAGAGCGGGCACTAAATCTATGTTGCCAACTTTTGACCTTGAGCGATTCATTTAAAGAGTGTTCAGAAAATACGGAGCGGACACGAAAGTATGACTTTCAGCGAGTAGATAGACGGACTAAGGGATGGACAGAAATCCGTGCTGAAACAATATGTCTTCCACGGTATAGGTTTAGACGAGACAGTAATATGCTGTCAACATTTCATAGTAAATGTATATTTAAAGACTCATTTCACGGTTAAAAGACGGAGTAAATCCGAATATTGACGTTCATCCACTCGTGTAAACAACACAATCATAAATTACATTGCTTGGCTCAAATTTCTCGTTGGCTCGAACTGAATTTTAAGGGCCGATTCCATTGTACTGAAGGTAAACATTCCCGCTTGGCCCAAATCTTCTGAGGCTCGATGTATTTAACGCCGGTCCCTGAGAGTTCGAGCCAACGAGGTTTGACTGCAGTTGAATGCCTAGCCAACTAAGAGCCAATTATGATACAGGGTCATTCACATTCATGAGTCACGTGGGTTATAGCGTAAAAAATATCTGCAACTGAAAGATGAAGACTTTCATTGTATTGACACTTTTAAGGTAGAAAATGACGTATATGGATTTAATTGAGATAAGAATGATAACCACAGATCAATTATGATTGATGAATATAAAATAGCCTACCAGCGCTTAGTTAAGCATAAATAAAGGTCTACGAAAACAGTTTAAAAAAAAAAATGTTTTTTTCTGAGCCACGTGATTTTTGGAAACACTTTATAAAGAGTAAACCTAATACAATTGGCAAACATTTCTATGGATATTTTTTTACACTTATTTTTCATCATTGCAAAATGATATGCCTTCAAGGCTGGAAACCATGAAGCAAGCTATTTTTAGCAATAATCGTGATTTTGAAAATATAATTTCCTACGTTTGAGTAAAGCGAATTAGAAGGAAATTATTTTCCTTTGTTTATAATGAAATAACCGCAAACCGCAAGGTGGCGATTGATAACACGAGGAATTCGTGCGAATGTGAAGGTAACGGCATTCAGCTTTGGGGAACCGATCCGTTCACATCGATTCAATTGATTGTTAAATTTGAGGTCGTACCGGGCAGTATGCAGAAGTCAATGTTTTTTTTAATAGGCCGTATATAAGCATGGTTTAAATCCTGGTGCAGAGGGTAAGTCGTATTGAAAATGTGTTTGTTGGATTTATATGACATGAAAAATTACATGTATGCTCATAATTGTTCAAAATACGCAGTGGAAAAGTGGAAAAAAAAAGAAATGATGAGTTAATTCAGTTAATATATACTGTTCTAAGGTATTTCAAATCATCAACTTTCCAAAATATTATTACGCACATTCGGGTCTAAAATTATCATGCCTCCCCCGGCTCTTTATTTCATGTTTCTAGGTTACGGAATAAAAAAGTTCTTGGAGGTAAACCTTCGGTCAGTCTGTTGTTTACAAATGTGGGAAGAGAGAAATTGATGCTTTAAACGTTTAAGCTCCGAAAACACATTTATTTGCAATGTTTTCTCCTTTAACATTATTTAGATATGGTATTTTAATTTCCTGACAATTTCTTTGCTGTACAAGAGTCTTCATTATCATTTTTGTTGCATGAAATAAAGAGCCGAGGGAGGCATGGTAATTGTAGAGCTGAATGCGGGTCATGATATTTTGGAAATACATACTTTTTACTACTTACCAGGCGAAGACAGGTTCCAAAAATCCTATTTTGACATTGTTTCGCCGCCATCTTGCATACTCCAAAACCTCACTTAAACCGTTGCAGATTCGGAATACGTGTAACGTCCTGCTTTATGTACTTATGAATAATACAAAGCATTACAATTTTTAGCCTAGCGTTCTTTGTCCTTCGTTTGACGCCTTTGTTGGGGCCAAGTTGAATAATGGGTCTGACATAAGGGGATTTTCAAAATTAAAAGAGATCAAGCATATTCTCCTAAATTTTGTAAATGTATTCTTGGTGTTAAAACAAGTAGTCCATGCAACATGACCGTTTAAGGTATCATAATTGTAAACTGTTATACTATTTGTTTCTGTACCGTACATTTACTATGCAATATAATAGGTAAATGGATAAAAAAAAATACTTGGACATTTTATAAAACAACAATAAACGTTCAGGTTCGATTCTATTTCATTGGAAGACAAAGTATTTATTAGAAAATGTAAGGATGTTTAATTGCAGGATAATATCATTCAATACAAATGTAAGCATATCTAAAATATTAACATACAATTATATAAAATAATGAATATAAAAGGCATTTAACATGTCAAATAAATTCTGAATCACAGAATAAAAGACAAGGTTACCATTGTTACCAAAGAATATCTATATCATCTAGTGATGTGATGTGTTTATATGTCTTGCAAATATTTTGTTGTTAATAATTAAAATGATTTGCATTAATAACACATCTACATAACCTGTCTATCATACAGTTATTTAAATTGTATTTAAGATTTATCTTAAATTAAAATCCTGAGCACAAGTTATGCTACATTGTCAGTTGTTGAAGCAATCAAATTTAGAAATGTTTAATTGTAAAATAGATTTCTGTATTTTGACATGTTAAGTTGCATATTGCATTAAATGCATAAACAATTTACATATTTTTAAATGTACAATGTAACAAAATCATGGTAAATAACGGGTTATAGTGATAATGCTAGTTTCAATCGAGTATGATATATAATATATTATATATATAACAAAAAGCAATAAATGGGAGATGGTAAATAAGTGTTTGTTTCAGTGTATCGGAATTGAGCACCAAAAGCTTTATTCCGTGAGTGGCGTAGCTATGTTACTAGTTAAATATTCATTGTAGTTTTTCAGAAAAAAAGCCTCAAATGTATGCGAAGGTTATATCCTTTCGAAAATGATGTCGTTAATATTGGCCCAAGCCCCATTTGTGCTAATGTTTGATTCGGAAATGAAAGCGTGCTAAAATATCAAATAGTGTAATATATCAAAAATTGTATTTCGTTAATTTCGTTTTTGCTAGAATACCACCCTTTCAAAAGAAGAAAACAAACTCTCAAAGTAATAAGCTCGGTAAATAACAGATCATGACAAAGCGGACAATGTCACCGACGCCACACATGTTGCCTATATGTCGCATCTTCGAGCGGCAAAGACACAAATTAAAACATATGTAAATGTAAGTAGGTTTAAAAAAGAAAAAAAAGATAAAGTACAAAATTATAAGAAATAGAAAATCATATTTTGAACCTACGATTTCTAAATTGCAAATGATATGTATAAACCTCTCCAACATAGCATATAGCATATGTATGCAATGCAATTGTGCATGTAAGTAACCTGGATTTAATAGTCAGCAAAGCATGATATTATAATTCTGTAGAGGCTTCATGATTTTGTTTATTTTCGTTCTTTTTTGTTAATGCATTAAAACTTGCCATTTTCCACCTGTTTTGGGGTGTCTCTATGTACACATTAACATCGTTTTCACTTCTAACGGCATCATGAACATACCCACCATTGATATGAGTTTTACCATCAGCAGTGTTGCCTGTGTTTTCACTATCAACCACAAACATACCCTTTTTCATCAACATATCTCTGCATTCTCTGCACAAACCTAGCTGTAATCAGCGCTTTACTCCAGTTTCTCTTGGCCGCTTCTTTTATATCAACATCGCTGTTCATCATGTCATCAACATCATTTGCGTCCATTCCAGCTGCGTCGATCTTCTTCACAAGCTCACCTGCTTGTTTCTTGACCATGTAATACAGCTTGGACAGACGTTCCTGCATTTGTTTTACGTAATCCATCTGAGATTTGCGGTACGCTCTCAATGCTGGGTTGTTCAGGATCGAACACAGGAATATTATTGTGCCAACGTATTCTTGCTCGAATGAAGGCTCTTGTTTTCTCAACCACTTTCTCTGAAGTCAGACCTTCATAATGAGCATATAATGCAATACTTTGGTAACAAGGACACAATTAGCAAGATATATCTTATTGCACGTTTCTGTCCATATTTATATGAACATTTTTCTAACTCGCCAACTCTTAATAAATTAAGTCTATATCGAGCCATTTTAACATCAATTAACGTCAATATCCGAAAAAAACCACACTTTCTGCAAAAAAGGTTATACTTTCTACAAAAAAGGTTATAAAGGTCCATAACTCTTACAATGTTAAGGCTGGAGTTAAATAACTGGTCAGGGAAAGAGCACTTTGGTACGGTGAGTAAGCGTTTAAAGTTTGAAGGTGGTATATTCAGTGGAAAAAAACGCATATACCGTATTTCTCCGGATCTTCTTCCAGGGCTTTCTTATCTCTCTTCTCCTTCTCTGACATAAGTATTCTCAAGAACATGACCAAGACGGGGTGCGTGTGGGACGCCTCCAGGGTCACAAACCCGCAATAGGCAACGAAACCTACAAAAATACGCTAAAGAGATGATCCATCGGAAGCACATAACGTAACCACAGTATGTAAACAGTAGTTTCGCCTTGTCGAGTACTTGAAATTGATTTATACATTTGTATGTTACTATTAAGTGTAAGTTTTCATCGTTTATAAGTTGGTGCGTGCACTGATCAGGCTAATATGTTTTAATTTTATGATTATTGATAAATGATGGGACAAGTGGGAGGTAATGGATATTGTAACAACCTGATCATTTCATAAATTCATTATCTTAAGTAATAAAGCGCGATCATGTTCTGCCCGTAGTTAATGTTCTGTCAGTGTCTTGTTATGTATGTTACATGTATGTAAATGTTTAAGTTTGTGACGTATGAAAGTAGTTGGTTCAGTATGAGTGATTTACCTATTTCTAGATTTATAGAGGGCGCTTTTACTATTCAATTTACCCGTGCTAACTTTCCCGGTCACTCATTCCTGTACTGAACACCGTAACCAACAGACCACTATTCATTGTTTACGTAGTGTTTAATATTCTTGCAAAAGAGTATTTTGCTTCCTAGAAGAGTATTGCATTGCAAATGTTGCTTGTAAGACTTGATCTTTGTGTTTTGTCGGTAAATACAATTATTATTCCCTCGATGGGTCCCACTCAACAGTATCGTGGTAGTCGTCTATATCAGAGTACCATGGGCTGTTCCTGTCATTGTCACTTGAGCTGGTGTCTTCATTTCCGTGATGTTGTTTACTGTAGGAGTCATCGTATCTGTGGTAATGCCGGTATGGATGGTGCCTTAGGTGGTTACGACGTCGCTGTCGGGACTGCTCCCGTTTGAGCTCCCACTCTTGTTTGCAGACCCACCGACGCCAAGTTACATTTTCGGGCCAAAGGAGTTATTTTCGACTGTATCTTCGTTTTCCGGATATATGTTTAGTCGTGCGGACGAACCATGCCGTCCACGAAATAATGTAAGACCTATCACTCGAATGTTCATATCTGTCACGTAATCATGGATATCTTGTTCGACGACGTCGGGGTCAATATTCCTCAAGAAGTATGACGTAGTCGTGCGGTGTTTCATTGATGAATCGATTGTTTGGGTGGGGAGTAGTATCGCTTTGTTCCGGCGTAAATTTTTTGTAAAGTTTGTTCCAAATTCCTCACTTCAAGTTTCAGACCTTTGTTTTTGAGCAAGAATTGACAGTGTAACTGTTATTTGCTGTTGCAGCGCCAGAAGTAGATTGCAAGATGATATGCTCTTTAGGATCGATATTCTGGGATGCATATGCATTGTTATCGGCATTTGTTCGGTAGAAATCTTTTTCATGCTAGAAGCTCTTCGTTTGCATATGGTTTGGAGCTTAAGCATTTGAGTCGTTTGAAATTCGCACGGGAGCCGAACGACATAGCTGTACATCATTGGTTTGTAGTCATTTTTTGGTATGTTGCGTTTGTATGCGGGAGCTTAATTTGTGAGTTTACGAATCGCTTGTTTATATTTGTGACTTCTGACTCAAGTTTATCCATGTTACTTGGTTCTTAGTTACAATTGTACTTCCAGCCGATGGCAGAGAGGCAAGAATACTGTTTAAAGTTCCTTCAAACTGGCGGAATGCTATCGCCATATTGTAGACGTCTGTGTGCGTCTGCTGAATTATGACAGATAAATGACAGTTTGTTTGCGCGTTATGTCTTCAACTCTCGACTGGATACTGAACAAAAGTACATAAATATCTGGTTTAATAAAGTCATTTCCAGAGTCACACTCGATTATTTCGGCCTCCTGAGTCACTGTCGATGGACATATGAAAACGTCATTTATTTCTCGTGAACGTTCGACGTCGATGAAAGCTTGAATAACTTTACAATCGTTAGCACATGTTTGTTCTTTGCTTGAAGAGGAGGAATTTCTCACGTTAACAAATCTTGTTTCGGGACACCCTAGAGTTCTACGGGCCCTCTCAGCGAGTCTCTCGCGATAGGCATTTATTTTGGCGTAGTCTTGTTTGATCCTCCTTATTTATTCATCCAAATATGTTTGTTTTTGAAGATTAGACAAGTTATTATCTAGTTCCTGGTAGAACCGTTGTGGCAAAATAGCGGGCTGTGATAATTCGACGACTTCGTTGTTGCGTTCTTCATACGTAGTCGTCGTCGAGGCTCGAGTTCATTTAACATCCATTTCTGTTTTGATATGGAGTATGCTTACATTTATTAAGCGGTTCGAGTCAGGTACATCAAGATCGCTAGCCGACTCTTTATTTTTTTACGCTTCTGTGATGCGTATTCCCTATTCCGTATAGAGAACGTTCGTATATGTATATATATAGAGAGATTGAGAGATCAAGCGAGTGGTCAGTTAATTGGTAAATCAAACCAGTAATGCGTGACGATCCAATCTTCAGGGTTTGTGAGCATCGCTCATTCTCTCCGTCACAACTTTGACTTCTTAAACATAGCTTCTTTATTAATATTTTGAAGACAAAGCTTATAAAGTTTGATGTCAAGAAATCAATTCAGACTTCAACATTATTTACGAAACTTGAGATATATGTTTGTCTACTCTGACACAATAGTCCTAATATCCTTTTTTCACTCAAGTTATAAACAATGAAACATTATTAAATTCCAAACAACTTTGAAACAAAAGATTGGTGTAAGTCAAAGCGTTCATTGTATGGATTGCTGGTTTTTATGAAGCAATTAAATGTAAGATTTACTATCAATATTTTTTTTCTCTTTTTAAGTGTTAAATTAATGTCTACATGAATTTCAGAAAAGTCAACGGATCTTGTTGCTGTCCCTGTCTGAGGGAAATTTTTTGATTGGCCACTTGTGGTAATTTGATTACGGTCAAATAGATAGAAATTCAATAATGGTTATTTTCTTGCTATTTGTAGAGCTTAATCAAGGTTAAATCGACAAGAATTAGAAGTTGAACAATGTCATAGTTACTGCTACACGCAGGTTAAAAAGATCAGTTATTTGTATGTTATATATATATTGAACCCCGATACATTTACAGTTTCTATGGCGATACCTTAAAAACCCTTTGTTTTATATATAATATATATGAAGTGTGTTGCTTGTAGAAATTTGTGCTGTTGTTCTATATTTCTACTTTGTAATTGTTTGTTCTTGTGTTATATTTTATTTGCGTTGACCCGGAGTTAATGTTTAAACTTTCTACTACTGGACTTGTTTCTGTAGTTTTTCATATTAATATTCGGTAATGTGTAAACCCATTGCGTATTTGCCCGGTAAGGTGAAATTTTGTGTTATAAAGAAGGTCTGTGACAATTCAATATATTTTCAATAAGCATACTTTTATATCAAATTGAAGTAAGCAGTTATTTTTTTTTTATCTTGTGAATTAAGTATGAGTTGGTTTAACATTTATAAATATGTTATTTATATTAGAATTAGGACTCATGTCAATTGGCAAGATATTCAACTAATGCAATATTGTGTCCTTGGTCCTTTGAAAGAATTCTATTACATAATTTAAAACATGCAGTGCACTCATTTATTTGATGTGTTTGGTACCCTTTATAAACTATTTGTTAGGCTTATCATGCTATAATATGGCAGTTGTTAAGTTCGACCTCTGTTCAACGTTTCTAATCACCATTTTTGTGAATGGTGTCTGAAATATTTTAGAAATGGGTATTCGTCACGCCATTTGATATTATGAAGAAATGGGTATTCTAGGCATAATTATGTGTTTAAACAAGTGGAACAATTTTTTCTTTAAATAATGGTTTGTTCATTTGCTTATGTTATGTATTTCCAGAAAATATTATAGGGCAATCTGTTATTGAAATGCATACGCTGATAGATTACTGAATTTCGTCATAGAGCTTCACTCGAAATACGGAAATGACATTAATGGTGTTAGTGTGCGGTGATATGAATGCTCACACGTCTAATTCTCCAGAATATGTCGAAAATGATAATATTAGCCTCTTTAATGTATTACCGGATTATTATATTTTGGACAATTGTATACCTTGTTGTTCAGAAGATATAGAAAGAACAACTAATAATGGCACTATGTTACTTAAGTTTTGCAAACAAACTTGTATGCGTATATTAAACGGTCGTTTAGGTGATAATAAATGTGGTAATTATACATATGTAGGTAGTAGAGAGTCCAGTGTGGTTGATTATGTTATAACGTCACAAAGTATATACGTTCGTGTCGATGGTTTTAATGTCTGTGATCCAAATATTTCATCTGACCATTGTTTAATTGATTTTTTTTTTCTCATACATAAGTTAGCGCACAAGCGTCAAATTAGGGATAACACTTCGCAACATATATATTTGGGATACTGTATATAAACTGGTATTTATTGATAATATACCACGTGTAAATTGTCATGGAAGATAAAAATGAATGTGCAAGGAGTGCAAATTGTTCAAATGATATTAATTTTGCAAAATATTTGATGATATATATATATATATATATATATATATAAAGCTTTTGATTATGTTGTTAGAGAGAACTTGTGGATGAAATTGATAAAACTAGGAATTAGAGGAAACATAATTGACAATGCCTGTACAGAAATGAAGTCCGTGGTAAATTTCAAGTGATATTACAATCTATGTACGAACAATTAAAATCTTTCGTGAAAATACCAGGTTCCAACGTTCAGGCTCGTATATCTACCGATGATATCCAGTCTACAGCAACTGGCGGTTTAACGGTCTACTTCCGGTGCTCCATTGGGACAAAGCAGGGTTATATGTCATCACCAGTAATATTCTCATTGTTTATGAATGACTTTATTCACAACTTTACAGCTAATTCTAAGAATGGGATATTGTAACCGACAAAGTAGGTTATCTATACGCTCTAATATTTGCCGACGATGTATCGATTTTCGCAGACACAACTATAAACTTACAAAGACAAATCACCCTTATTGAATCATTCTGTGGAGATAATGGTATGGAACTTAATACTGACAAATCGAAAGTTATGGTTTCCCGAAACGGTGATATTTTAAGACATAATGAAAAATGGTACTATCGTGGTACTCAATTGAAGTTGTGTCTTAGTATAAATACTTGGGAGCGTTTTTCACTCAAAAGGTCTTCTGAAACACTAGCGAAACAGGCGACAAAAGCCATTACAAATATATTAAAATATCAAAAACATTTTGGTTATTTACACTCGAGAGACGCTTTTAAATTGTTTGACTCAATTGTACAACCTAGTTTGTGTTATTGTGCCGATAAATGGGAATACCGTTATTCTGAATGTACGGAGAAAGTCTATATTGACTTCTGTAAACTGAGTTGTGGTTATAACCAGTCTGTTCCTTTTTGCATTAAGTGAGTGTGGAAGAAACCCTATGCCCATACAATATACAACACGTTGCATTAAGTACTGGTAAAAACTGATACACATGCCAGAAAACCGTTATCCACTACAGAGTTATCTTATGCTTAAATTCCTGAATGGATCAGGTCGTAAGACATGGTCAACATGTGTGAAGAAATTGTTATTCGAGAACGGCTTTGATTATGCGTGGATTTCACAAGAGATTGGAAACGAAGAACATTTCTTAAGGCTATTTATTGAAAGACTTAAAGATTGTGCTGTGCAACTATTGTATTCATATATGGAGGCTTCACCATTATAAACATTTCAAAACTTCTCTTGATCCGGAACAATATTTATCATGTGATCTAACATATATACTGAAAGGAAACATGTCCAACATAAGGTGCCCACGTCACCCCCTGATGATCGAAAAGGGTCGACACTTGAATATTGAGCGAGAATTTAGATTTTGCCCATATTGTTTGTCCGAACTTATAAATGTCATTGAAGATGAATTACACATGTTCATGATTTTCCGTTGTATGCAAATTTGCGAAATAAATAGTTCAAACTGAACTGGATTTTGTCTATTCCCACCCAAGCAGTTTTCTACAACATTATGTCAGAAATGTCAAAACGTAAATTCACAATGCTTTTATAACAAGAGAAACATTTCTTAAACGTAATGATTACTCGTTATAGTGTTACTCACTTGTGATTTATTAATATATATGCATCTTATTTTTATATGGGATGCTTATAAATGCATTATTAATGGACAAGCATGTTCTTCTTTGCATTTGTTCACATTTGTTTAAAGGAGTTTGCAAGAATATTATTGATATCGCATTGCTTTAAAATATGTCTTGTTCATCATTGTATTATATCATTATCTATGTTGTTAAAAGTACATGTATGAATAACTGTATTATGTGCCGAAGGCCTTAGATTACAATAAACTATATGTTATGTTATGTTACTCTCACTGTTTTTGCATTTATTCATTTGTGAAACTTCCACATTTATTGCGTTAATGTTCATACAATCCGTTGCACCAACAAAATTAATGCCTCTGTCAGACCCAGCTCACTTGCCTGACGTTTAACGCCAAACTGCATTTTTTAAGTAAGATGTGCTGTCTTCTTTGATCAGCTCGATATGTATATATGTTGTTGATTGACAGGTATACAGAATTGCCCTCCATATACGCCAGTCTTTTTGAAGATGGAACAGAAACTGGAAGATTCATACTTTCTTCCACTTACACACTGACAACTTAATTTCCGAATCAAGCGCTTAGCCCCTGCTTGTCAGTAACCAATCCACAGTAAGGCACATTCAGTAAGGAAAGGTCTTTAATACTGAGCTATGGTTGAACAGGTCGAGAATCTTAATGTTTGATAACATGATTGGAGTCTCCTCAGGCTAGGGTTGGTAGTATCGGCAGCGTTCTCCAACCATCAACCTAGCATACTGAACAATGCTAATCAAGGAAACAGTTGAGTTAATGTTAAAGTGGAATCTACGCAACCGACTTATCGATGCTAGTTATCTGGTTTCTGACTGCATGCTTTGTGTTGTATCACTCTCAGTATTATTCTTTCGGAATCTCTTATATAGTCTGAGCTCTTCATGTTGAACATGCAGACTCCTGTGTACTACCCTTAAAGCATTTCTAGTTTGAATAAAGCTTCATCAGTAAAAAGTCGTGTCTATTTACTAAAGGTTTTGAGTCCTTATTCTTTATGCCTACAGGATAGCTTTTTATAAAGTACATCAGAGAGCACACGTACGTGTTACTTCTGTACACTGCATTTTCATTTTCAGTATTGGTTGACTTCAGAAAATTAAGTCCTTTTAGCCACCTATTGGCCGGTAGATCACTTGTTTGTTCCGCACGAGTTTCGCCGGCTGCTGCATTTTCTGCTGTTTGTTTGAACACGATGCCTCTGATAATAACTTGTTCTTTTCAATATTCTGGCTACTCGATTTTGAACGTAAACATAAAAGCGACTGTGCGTGTAAAACCTTGCGCACATCCGCAATATGTGCATATTCTTTCGGCCACCTCAGCTGCAAACATAACCGCACAAATTCTGGATATTGTGTGCGCAGCTTTAGGTTTAATATTTTTTTCTTCAAAAAACACAGTCAACTTGACATATCTCGACATGGTCAACTGATCTTAAGCATGGCTCTACAGAGATAAACTTTTCAGGTACATCAGCAAATATATGAATCTCACAATCCTCAGGCACTATCTGCATGTATGGAGGTAGGTAAGTGTATACATGTTGTGGTACGTCTAAATACTGACGAATTCATCTGACAGGGGCGGGTTTATTCATGGTTTTCAGGATCAAGTCTCTTCAGTCTTAAAACATTGTATTGAGTGAATATCCCTAGAATTGTGCAGATAAGTCAAACTCTACTTGGATCAGGTCCTATTTGGTAATATAGACAGATACCAACATAATTCGTGTGGCTTTAGAGGGTGTGCCACCACATCATAAAAAATTCAGTCGTATGGCTTGTTCTATCGCTTATCTAGGTGTGAGTCTTTTTATAATGATTTTAACAAAGAATATGACCACCAAATAGCGTGTTTTTTGTTGGTCGGAAGCCTTGATCTTGAACATCTCGTGACATCTTTCAATGATAGTAGTGCTGACCAGTTTACATGATAATCTTTTAAGCGAACTGGAAAATTTTCACAAAAATTTTGTATCTTCGGCATAAATACAACTTCGTCGGCCAAAGAGGTGCTAGCAAAAGCATTCGTGAGATTCCAGATCTAGTACTGTAACGCAACCTTCAGGTACAATGGTTTTCGCATAGTGGAACAATGGAAGTTCAGCCGTTTTGATGAATGTAATGTTCACGTTGATGTTAGTTTGAGCAAGTATTTTCCCAAGTGATAGTTAGATGACATGATGTAAATTCTAAATGAATACTTATGGGCGGAGTGAGCGTAGCGAACGAGCCCTTATTATTCATTCAGAATTTACTTCAGGTCATCTAACCGACCTAGAATACAACCTCATTGGCTGATTTACCGACAACGCAAAATCTGACGCAGGGAATGTGTATTGGATGAGTGGCAGTAGGCGGACCTTTAAACACCCGCGAAAGATAAAATTCTTAAAGATTAAGTCTATTGCTTACTTAATGGTTGTCTACAATTCCATTGGCTTAAAATGTAGGTTGAATTCTAAGGCAATATCCACCCTAACCAACGACTTTAACCAGTTTCTGTGTAAATTGCTGAAACTTTTCCGCATCAGCATTTTTCAGTCAATTCAAAACATCATGAAACTATTCGTTCAAGTAAATCACCGATCTTTGTCAAAAAGGAGAATATAAACCTTCAATCTAAAATATACAGGTCGGTAGTCTGATCACGGCTTACCTGTATACTTTGGTTAAACTTTGTAATTAATGAATATTTTAAGCAATATGTTTTTGACTGTAGTTGATTAGAATAATAAAATTCAAGTACCTTAAGTTAAGAAGTAAACATGATATATATATATAAAAGTAAAATCAACATATCCATAATATTAATCAACGCGAATGATATTTATCCTTTTGAGTAAAAAACTCATAAATACATAATAAAACACTTGAAATAACCAATTTAAATCATAGAATCAAAACTTCAGGGACATGAGCCAAACATGTTACGATGACAATGTCTAACGTCGCCAGATCTAAGCCCAACATACATAAAACAAGAGACAAACATGCATCAACAATTATCTATTTGGAAATGTTAGGGTGACCGCTTTCAGTGAAACAGGAGCTCATTGGGGATGGGGGAGGGTGGGGGCAATCATTTATAAATAAGTGTTTAAAATATGGCGATAATCCCGTCCTTTTTTGGTGAAGCTATGTTCATGCGTATGGGATTTGTATGCATTTGCTGATCACGTTTAGCGTCATTTGATCCTTTACCTTTCGCCTCTAAACAAGGTATGTAATACTTGTTACTACTGATACTTGTTACTACTGAGCTTGTCCATGTAATAGTATCCATGTATTGGAACATGCTCCTTTTATCAGCGACTAACAAACTTTATTTGTGCATGTTAATTTTTTTACAGAGACCGTATCAAAATGTTTAAACGTTCAGATGAGTTTTTAAAAAAAGGACTATCAGATTCTGCCAAAATTTGCCTAGTTTTATAAATGGGTCCCCCGTTATATTCTGTAACGTTCTTTTTTATGTTTTTAAACATGTTGCAAATTCAATTACTGACTATTTCAATCATTAATTTAGTTCATCAGAGAGTAACTTATAAGCTCTCACATAACCATTGGTTTGTATAAAGGCGTTCGATAATTTGGAGTTCTACTGCATCTAGTAAGTCATTTATGTAATGAATCTTCAATAACGATAAAAATACTTTTCCACAGAACAGGACTTTAAAATACGAGTACATGTATTTTATCAAAAAGTCCCAATGTTTCGATAATGATGTCTTAAAACTTTATCGAAATGTTAAGTAAACGATTGAATTTATCTTTTTCATGCATTAGTAGTTCCCCTTAAAATTGTCCCGCAAACACTTACTGCGAAACGACTAATTGGCTGCCATTCGCATGGCTGTGGATACATGTTTTTTTAACCTATAGCGTCATCCCTGCTAATTTCGGTCACTTATCATGTTAAAAGTAATGTTTACCCTCATTCGAATGATGATATAGATATATTTGTTCATACCTACACCTATTCAGAGATGCGTCTTTGAAGTACGTTATAATTTAATGCTAAGTATCAGGATGTGGTGCAGTATTCTATTTAAGTTTGATAATGCTACTTCAAATTGATATTTTGTTTGAGTCTGAGTAATACACATACGTAATGGTTGTTATACTTTCGATAGTATTGCGCCTAACTTATTGACTTTGTTCAATAGAATATTTCAATCAGGGGATTTCCCAATTTCATGGGGTCAAAGTATAACAGGTCCTATACATGAAGCTGGACCCACACACGTTCCTGGAAATTATCGTGGTATTTCACTTACCAATACTATGTATACGATTTTTTCAGGTATCATAAATAAACGTTTATATGAATGGGCTGAAAATAATAACAAAATAGATGAATCACAATCCGGATCCCGATCTGGTTATTCAGCCATCGATATTGTATTCTGTCTCCAAGCAATATTTCAAAAATATATATCAAAAAAGGGGGGTAGGTTTTATTGTTTATATGTCGACTTTCGTAAGGCGTTTGATAAAATAAATCACCAGATTTTGTTCCAGTCGTTACAAAAAAAGGTATCAACGGGAAGTTCTTATATGTTTTAAAGCAAATGTATAACACATTGTACTCTTGTGTTAAAGTATCAAATGAGGTCTCTGACGCGCAATCTAATAATAACGCCCGAACAACTATTACCGAATTCTTTAAATGTAATATAGGGACGAGACAAGGGGATAAGTCAAGCCCGACCATTTTTGCATTGTTTATTGATGATCTATCGACGATGTTACGAGAGAGATGTGGTTCCGGAGTATTTATTACAAACGAAATTAATGATATTATATGTCTGATGTTCGCCGATTATGTAGCTAGCTGTGCGGAAACAGCGAACAAATTACAACAACAGTTAAATGTCATTGAGTAATTTTGTGCTAATACTGGGATGGAAGTCAATTTAGACAAAACTGAAATAATCGTTTTCAGAAATGGTGGACCGCTATTAAGAAACTACCAAAATGTTTTTTTTAATGGTACCCAAATAAATACTGTATCTTTCTACAAAAACATGGGGTTACTCCCCAATTATCGTGGAGTGCAGCACATGATAAATTATCTGCACAAGCACAAAAGGCAATTTTTTCAATATATAGCTATAAGAAACACTTTGGAGCTTTTCCAACAAAGGAATTATTTATACTTTTTGATAGCATGGTTAAGCCAATTTTGTGCTATGGATCGCAGATTTGGGGATATAAACATATTGATACCATAGAGA
Source organism: Mya arenaria (assembly GCF_026914265.1). NCBI lineage: Eukaryota > Metazoa > Mollusca > Bivalvia > Myida > Myidae > Mya > Mya arenaria. The sequence continues at coordinate 6,749,140 of NC_069136.1, read as the reverse complement.
CAGTTCAAAATAAATTCTGCAAGAGACATTTGTATGTTAAAAGCACTACAAATACATGTATATCTCTGGGCGAATGTGGACGTCTTCCTCTGTGTCTTACTTATTTTGTTAACTGCATTAAATACTGGTGTAAGTTATTAACTATGTCTAATCATAGATATCCTAAACACTGCTACAAAATGTTAAAATCGTTAGATGACGCCGGGCAAAATTGTTGGGCATCCAATATTAAATCTTTGTTATTCACGTACGATTTTGGATATATTTGGATTGCTCAAGATGTAGGAAATATAGATTTATTTATATATACTTTTAGACAACGGTTGATTGACTGTTTCGTCCAAAACTGGCATAACGACATTAGTGAGTCCTCAAGGTGTCATCATTATAAACATTACAAAACATTATTAAATACAGAATGGTACCTACATCTGGACATTCCATTAAAATATAAGATTGCGTTTGCTAGGTCTCGCTGCTCCAACCATAAACTGAATATTGAACTTGGAAGATATATAATCCACAAGATGAGAGACTTTGTATATATTGTCTGAATCAAAATTTGACAGTTATTGATTGTGAATATCATGCATTCTTTCAATGTCCTAAATTCGATATTATTCATAGAAAACGGATGATCAAGGTGTTGGATACGTTCTGATCATGTATATATTAATATAAACCATGGTCACCCCTGACTGTTTCTGTCGGTGCTCGCCGAGTGGGTAACCTATTGGCATGTACGTCAAATGTTGGAATTACGTTCCGAGTCGAGAGCGTTTTACTTCGGTATGACCACATCGAAGCATATGGGGCAAGTTGTCAGTGTTATCATTACTTTACCACTTATACGATTGTATTTTTCAGAATATATATAATAGCACATGGTTGCACTATCAAATGACAACCCTCACCTCACAATCTTGAGGGGAATTGCTATAACTGCTTCATTTCCACAATTGACGATCGGGGAAAGGCGGGATTGCAATGTTTAAAATACCACTTTGTGTTTAAATGTATATCAGTGAACTCGTTATTCTATTCCGTTAAAGAAATTGAAACTAGTTTAACCAATGTTAATATTTAGCCGTATCTTAATTTATAATAAGTTTTCCACAAATGTGTTTAAACCGTTAAGAAGTTGTCATGATTTTTTTCTAGATCAGAGTTACGCAGCAACAGTTATAGTGACTGTTAACCTTGGAGCGAAAAAAACGGTCATGCAACAGAAATCTGTTTTTACCTTATTACCTTCATTATATGTAATGTTAACCCGGTAATGACTGGGGAATACAATGGGCCAATTGCTTAAAAGTTGCCTCAGTTTACAACGTTGTCAAGGTCATCGTTGTTAACATTTAGATCGTTACTGCACTGTTAGTGTAATGGATACACTTTTGATCTGCAGTATTTCCCACCAGATTTGAGACAAATATTTCATCTGTACTTGTTTATGAAAATCTATGTGCACACACATCATAAAATAGTTCACACTGAAGTTAACAACGATGCCATTAACAATTGTTTGCAACGTTTTGAACAATCGGGCCATTGTGTTATATAGCCGCAAACGGGCCTTTCGGGCTCAGGCAAATACAGCTAACCTCGGACAAATAACTAGGCAAATATGAAATCACCTAATTAATAACATTATAATATAATGGGTAAATTGATAAAAATAAACTCGGACATTTTATAAAAAAACAACAATAAAAAAACGGTCAGGTTCGATTCTATTTTAATGGAAGACAGAGTATTTTTAAAAAAGTAAGGAGTTTATTTGCAGGATAAATTCATTCAATACGAATGTAAACATATCTAAAATATTAACATACACTTATATAAAATAATGAATATAAAAGACACTTAACATGTCATATTCATTGAAGAATAAAAGACAAGGTTACCATTGTTGTTGAAAAAAGAATATTCTATATGAACTAGTGATGTGATGTGTTTATATGCGTTGTGAATACTTGTTTTATTGTTAATGATAAAATCGATTTGCACTGATAACACATCTACATAACCTGTCTATAATACAGTTATTTAAATTGTATTTAAGATTTATCTTAAATTAAAATACTGAGGGAAGGAAATCCTACATTGTCAGTTGTTGAAGTCATCAAATTTAGAAATGTTTGATTGTATAATACATTTCTGTAATTTGACATGTTAAATTGTATAAAATGCAAAAACAAAGTTTACATGGATTTATATGTACAATGTTACAATTATTATGAATGACTACTATATATTTACACATTTAGTGTCATGGTAAATAGCGGGTAGTGCTATTGCTGAGTTTCAATCGAATGTAAATTATATAACATATCAACATAACCTGAGTGAGCACCAAAAGCTATATTCCATGAGTGGTGTAGCTACTTCTCTAGTGAAATGTTCATTGTTGGTGTTCGCGAGGTAAAATATATTGCAATCTTACACCAAAACAAATTAACCTTCCCTTTAAAAGTGAATTGTAGTTTTTCAGAAAAAAACTCAAACGTATGCGAACGGTATGTCCTTTCGAAAATGATGCCGTTAAAATTGTGCCTCAGCCCTATTTGTGCTAATGTTTGATATGGTAATGAGAGCGTGCTAAAATTTCAAAAAGTGCAAAATATCAAATTGTATTTCACTGTTTGAAACATAAAAATATATTTTTTATTTTACTGACGAATCTCTATAAATCACCGGAAATCATATATTAAATTGCACATCTTGATAAATATTATGCTATGTAGGAAATATTTAGTACATATTGATTATAAACAAACAATACATTTATTGAATGATTTGAACTTTATTTCTAATGACTAACTCCTTTTCTATATATAGCAAAGATCAACCATTTCAAAATCGGTTCATATGTTTAGCAGTTGTAACAGTTTATATGCACTTGGATTCACCAAATAATGTCTTTTCATAGATTTCTTCCGAACGCGGAGTAATACTCATCTTCTAACTCCCATGAGTTACACGACTGACACGATGCCTGATTTCAGTCAACCCTGTTTACATCTACCAGTTACCGTTCTCTATCTATGCACACACATCCTCATCATCGTAATTTACCGTCTGCTACGTTAAAACAATGTCTAAATAGTATACATACTAAAAAGTCCGGTTTAAAATAGTTATAAACGAGAGAGAGAGAGAGAGAGAGAGAGAGAGAGAGAGAGAGAGAATAATATTGGAATCTTTATCATTAAACCACAGTTGTATAAAATTGTGGATCAAAGTATTTTTTAAAACAGCAACAACTATATTTCACAATTAACAGCATATTGGTAAATCAAACATCACTACAATACTGGATGCTCAATATAAATGTTTCTTTAATGCCCGGTCAAATGTGCAGTCTTTAAGCAAATTCTGGTATATAGCACTACTTTATGAGATAGTAGTACTTGATAGTACTATAAAGCAGTATTTAATCAATCTGTTAGCATACACAATTGGTATCTAAATATATATAAGTATAGTGTAAACAGAAACGGACTCGAAGTTCAACTTAATTTCGTAATTGCTAGAATACCACCCTTTCAATAGAAGAAAACAACTCTCAAAGTAATAAGTTCGGTAAATAACAGATCATGACAAAGCGGACAATGTTGCCTATATGTCGCATTTTCGAACGGCAAAGACACTATGTAAAACATATGTAAATGTAAGCAGGTTTAAAAAAGAAAACAAAGATAAAATACAAAAGTATAAAGAAATATAAAATCATATAATGAACCTACGATTTCTAAATTGCAAATGATATGTATATTAAGTAACCTGGATTTAATAGTCAGCAAACCATGATATTATAATTCTGTTGAGGCTTCATAATTTTGTTTGTTTTCATTCTCTTTGGTTAATGCATTAAACGTTGCCATTTTCCACCTGTTCTGGGGTGTCTGTTCGTACACTTTAACATCGTTTTCACTTGTAACGGTATCATGAACATACCCACCATTGATATGAGTTTTACTATGAGCAGTGTTGACTGTTGTGTTTTCACTATCAACCGCAAACATACCCTTTTTCATCATCATATCTCTTTGCATTCTCTGCATGAACCCACCCATAACCAACGCTTTACTCCAGTTTTTCTTGGCCGCTTCATTTATATCAACACCGCTGTTAATCATGTCTTCAACATCATTTGCGTCCATTCCAGCTGCGTCGATCTTTTTCACCAACTCACCGGCTTGTTTCTTGTCTATGAAATACAGCTTGGACAGACGTTCCTGCATTTGTTTCACATAATCCATCTGAGATTTGCGGTATGCTCTCAATGCTGGGTTGTTCAGGATCGAGTACGCTGTCTGCCAACGTATTCTTGCTCGAATGAAGGCTCTTGTTTTCTCAACCACCTTCTCTGAAATCAGACCTTCATAATGAGCATATAATGCAATACTTTGATAACAAGGACTCAAATAGCAATGTATATCTTATCGCACGTTTCTGTCCATATTAATATAAAAACTTCGCTAACTCTTAATAGATTAAATCTTTATCACCCCATTTTAACATCAGTTTAGGTCAAAATCTGATTATAACCACACTTTCTACAAACAAGTTATAAAGGTCCATAACTCTTACACTTTTTAGGTTGGAGTTAAATAACTGGTCAGGAAAAGGCACTTTGTTACGGTGAGTAAGCGTTTAAAGTTTGAAGGTGGTATATTCAGTGAAAAAGCAACATAAGAATGTGGACGGACGGACAAACAAACATACAGACGTACGGACGGATTAAGTAATTACTATAGGGCACTCGCAAATTTTCGAGTGGCCAAAATAAACTGGTACAAAACAAACAAGTTATACATAACAAACAGACACTATGAGAACATACGAAAGAACAAGAGCATTGTAAATAGAGAACAATTTTCATCTTTTGTGTTTCTCTTCGTTAAACGTCAAAATTGGAGTTTATGGTCTTGCTATATAAGTGCATACTGCTTCTGTCAACATATGTGCTACGTGAGAAAATGGTGGTATTACTTAGAGGTGATAACATTGTTTATATAGTTATATTAATAACAATTAATTATAAGTATTTACTTGAACCCATATTTTACCATATCTGGCGGCCATCTCGACATATGAAAAACAGGGGAGCTAAAACGACAAAGCATTCATATACCGTATTTCTCCGGATCTTCTTCCAGGGCTTTCTTATCTCGCTTCTCCTTCTCTGACATAAGCAGTCTCAAGAACATGACCAAGACAGGGTGCGTGTGGGACGCCTCCAGGGTCACAAACCCGCAATATGCAACGAAACCTACAACAATGCGCACAAGAGATGATCATTCAGAAACACATAGCGTTCCCAAAGTATACAAACAGTAGTTTGGCCTTGTCGAGAACTTGAAATTGATTTATACATTTATATGTTACTTTTTTGCTTAATTCTTCATCGTTTTCAAGTTGATGCGTGCACTGATCAGGCTTATATGTTTTAATCTAATACTTATTAATAAATAATGGGACAAGTGTGAGGTAATGGCTATGCTAACTAGTTTATGACCCCTAAAGACTCGAGTTCCAGTGAGCACTTGTTTCACTGGCTGTTCCAAGGCGGTAATCCCACCATTTAACTGTAAAGCAATTTTGATGAGGGTATGGTTATTTGATGTGTTTGAATATGTATATGTAGTGTAAGTTGGTCTGGGGTGTATTATTTGTATATGTGATGTTCATATGCTTGTGTCTATAGTTCACACTGTTATCGTCACCTTGTCAGGCTATGGCGGGATTCTATCTTCACACATCAGGTGTGTCTTTTGTTGTTCTTGTTACTGAATTATTCATTGAAACGTACATGTCCGTTGTCGAATGATGAGACATGAGTAAATCAGTTTAACAAACCAACAATGTAAGTAGATGAAACAATGAAAAGGTTTAATTTCTTCAACTTTCTTATAATAAACATAAGAGTCATATTCTTAATGCGTTTCGGTTGCTTACCGGGGTCCATCATCTGGAAGCGCCTTGGCAGAGCACTGTTATCGAGGCGAGGCAGCATGAGCGCGCCAATCACGATAGATTTAATGATGCGGAGAAGGCAGGAAACGAACCCGATAAAGATGTTGTAGAAGAACATAAAGAAGGAAAAAATGAAAAGCACCCGTCTGCAATAAAAGAAAGAATAAGGAAATGTGAAAAACATTATACTATTTTCCAGATAAAATAAACTTGAGTATTAGGCTGTGAACCTACCCTCTGTGTATGGCAGTCATTGGGGGTACATTTTAATACATTGTAACTTTATTGTGAAAATGATTAGTCAATGTAATATAGAATATGCAAAGCGTGTGCAAAGCGTGTCAATAGACAGGTACAGTTTTGTTATTTTTCTTAATCCCCCCCGCATACAAACGACTCAAATGTCAATTGTTACATTATTCTGTCAGCACAAAATCCAGCACCCAGGCTTAGAATAATTATTTGACCTGTACATAATTACTCGTATAGCACCTTTATCACCTGTTTTCGATTGCTAGGTATAGGCCACGCCCTTGTAGGAACGCCAGGGAAGCCGACAGTTTCTGTAGCATCATTAGCAGTATCGTCATTAACAAGGCCGGCCTGGTTTAACGAAAGTAAGGATTATCTTCGAATATGCGATGCGGATCTTTTATACATATACAGGGTGTTTCATAATATCTGTCCTCATATGAAATTGTCATATTATTGGCAATTTATATGATAATCAAACTATATAAGTATCATTTTTAAGCAATTAAATGATATTTTTCATCATTGTAAAAGTACGGGAAAATGGCAACGTCATGACGTCATCAACGTATATCTGTATGTTTTTGCATCTTATTATTTTCGACTTATTATGTTTTATGACTTTTACCTTTGAATTATCATGCAGTTTTTTGTCTGCTGCTCAATCAGAATAACTGTGCGTAAATATTTATATAATTAGGAAACGAACTGTAACAGATGTTAATACTTACAATATGTATGTTAATACTTTGTTTCCCCAAAATAAGTGTGTTCATGTATAAATATTGCTATTTTCTATCGTATAGAACATGTTCTTCACTTAGAATTCCACAAATATAAATTATGTTGGACTCCCTTTGTTCATAAGAAGTGTCACAGGTGCATACCATACGGCTTCCAGTATCCAAAGAATCCAGCTGTAGACTCCAAAAATAAGCAATGTGATAACGACACACAACGCAAAGCACACGATGAACAGAATGGCAAAGTGGAGGACGTAACCTGCAAAAGAAATATAGGATTATTGTTTTTGTCAGTGTAAGATCGTTATATATACATCAAGCGTAAGAAGTAAGACTTAGTAAAACCAAATTTGATTAATTTTCAATTCTATGATTTACTCACTGTTGAAGCATATCATCACTCATTATTTTGTATGTATTTTATGCATTTTTGTAGCTCAAATGCATATTTACTTTGTTCAATATTTTCTGCAATAACTAATTGTCAAACCAAGCATAGGAACACACACCAGTTGTCCAGGCCTAACAAGACAAACTAGTACATCAAACCTAACAATCAAGAAATAACTTCACATGTTTGAGATTCTTACCCCAAGCAATATAGGACACTTGGTAACCAGCATAGCGCATACTACCAACCTGCAGCGAGAGGCAATCGTATTTTATAGAAAGTAACACCACAATAACACCTTTTATGAAATAAAGGAAACAGGATAGAACTTTATTTTCTTACTCAGGCATCTACAGCTTATCGTCACATTACACAGACACAAATTACACAAACATTTAATAAATACATGACGATTATATTGGAATACATTTTAGAAAAATGTTTTAAAAGAATATAGTTTTTGTTTAGAAAACACACAAAAACGTCCGCCATTTCACCCACATAACATCGTGAACTAAAGTGAATATGTGAGTAACAATGTTCAATGAATAACAGGAACGCTTTCAAATGCAGAAAGTAAAAGATGATACTATAAAAAGAAGCCATTTGGTAAAGGATACTATTAAGTGTTAAGCACGGACTACTACTGAGTTGTTTTGAAGGAATCCTGACTTTGTTTACTTCGAGAGGAGGTCGCATTGTTCTTGCGTTTAAATGCCGTATGAACGCAGTAGGGCATGCGAGAAAACTTCATGAATAGAAATAGCTGTTTTAAGTTCGTATATCGTTCGTAAATAACCTAGTACTAATCCAATCGGAGCGCAATATTGAAATAAACAATAACACCCTGTGTGTTATATAATATTTCGGCAAGTTATATTCTTAAAAAGGTCAAGGCGAATGTATAAACTGTTAAATATCAATGCTTCTACAAGGCGCCACAAATCATTATAAATTGAATTGTGACACTAAAGTCTTACGTACGAGGAGTGAGGAGTTACTCATGGTGGACCTGTGTGGAATATGGGTGTTGTCTCCGCGGTATAGGTCCAGCAAATTCTCCCTGAAACATGTCGTGTCAGTATAAGAAAACACAGCAAAGACTTACTGACACTGACACTTACATGAATAAATATATACGATGTCATGGTTAGTGTCATGCAGCGAATACTACTCATTTCGAAAGACTTCAAACTTCAAAAGACTTGGAGGGAGAAGGAATTAGATTAACATGGAGGTTGGAGGACTAAAAAGGTCATGAAGGGAAGAAACTCGAATAGCATTGATGTGGAAGAAGTTAAAAAGGCATGAGGGAGAAGGGATTAGACAGACATAAAGGAAAAACTAGAAAGACACGATGGGAAAAGGAATTAGAATGACATGGTGGGAGACTGAAATATAAAGACAGTGAGGGAACCATTTCGAAAGACATCGAGAGAGATGGAATAGAAAGACATGGAGGGAGAGGGAATTAGAAAAACATGGAAGGAAAAAAATAGAAAAACATGGAGGAAGAGGGAATTCGAAAGCCATAGAGGGAGCTAGAATAAGGAAGACATGGAGGGAGAGGGAATTAGAAAGACATGGAGGGAGATGGAATTAAACAGACATGATGGGAGAGGAAATTAGAAAGTCATGGCAGGAGAAGGAATTAGAAAAGAAGAGAGAAAACAACAAGAAAGACGTCGATGGAGAACAAATTCGAAAGAAATTGAGGATAAAGAAAATAGAAAAAACACGGAGGGAGAACGAATGAGACAGAAATGACGCGGGAGCGAATTAGTAAAAAAAGGAGAAAGACTACGACATAGAAGATAGAATTAAAAAGACATGAAGGGGGGAATAAAAAAGAATTGGGTGGTGGTAAAAATAGAAGGACATGGAGGGAGAAATAATAAGAAAGACATTGAGGGAACGAATGAGAAAGACAAAGAGAGATAGAAGATTTGAAAGACATAGAGCGAGAAAGACTTAAAAGGACATGGAGGGTAAAGAAATTAAAAAATGCATGGAGGGTGAAGAAATTAAAAAATGCATGGAGGGTGAAGAAATTAGAACGACATGGTGGGAAACAATGAGAAAGGCATTGAGAGGAAACGAATAATAAAGACATGAAGGGAGGGCGAATAAGAAAGACATGGAGGGAGAAAAAAATACTAAGACACGGGGTAGAATGAGTTAGAAAAACACGGGAATTAATTAGAAAGACATGATGGGAGAACGAATGAAAAATATATTGGAGACGAATTAGAAAGCCGTGAAGGGAAAAGAATTAGAAAGACATTGGGGAGAACTAACTAGACAGACATTACTAGAGAAATAATTAGATAGAAATGGAGGGCGAAGGAATATGACAGACATGGAGGGAGAAGGAATTGGAAATACATGGATGGGGAAGGAATAGGAACGACATGGAGGGAAAGATTAGGAAGATATGAAAGAAGAGGGAATAAGAAATACATGAAGGGAGAAGGAATTGGAAACACATCGAGGAAAACAATAATAAAAACATCAAAAGGGAACGGAAAACAAAGACACAAAGGGTTGGCAAATTAGAAAGACATGGAGGGAGAGATAATTATAAAGATATGGAGGTAGAATGAATAAGAAAGACATGGAGGGAGACGGAAATAAAAGTACACGGAGTGAGAACGATAAAAAAGACATGAAGGAATGAAGTGGAAAGACATGGAGGGATAACAAATTAGAAAGACATGAGATAAGAACGAATTAGAAAGACATGAGAGAATAACGAATTAGAAAGACATAAGGGAAAAACGGATTAGAAATACATGAAGGAAACGATTTAGAAAAACATATTGGAGAACGAACTAGAAATACACGAAGGGAAATAATAAAAAAGACATGAAGGAAATGAGTTAGTAAGACATGGAGGTAGAAGGAAGTTAGGAAGACATGGAGGGAAGGAATTAGTGCTTTGTTGTAGAATCGAGATATTTGTTCGAAAAACATTTCATTGAATATTAATTTGTTGGTTAGCCGAATGTTATATTGTGCAAGTAGAGTTAAACTGCTACTTGGCGTTCTCAAAATGGAAGGCGTTGAAAACACGAATACTTTTCAAATTTCACATACCTGTATAAAGCCTGCATGTGAATAATTGTCATAAAACATTCCTGTATGATACAAGTATATGAAGGATTGTCACAATTACATACCTGTATGAAGCCTGCATGTGAATAATTGTCACATTATCATACCTGTATGAATCCAGCATATGAATAATTGTCACAATTACATACCTTTATGAAGCCAGTATGTAAATTATTGTCACAATTGCATACCTGTATGAAGCCAGCATGTGAATAATTGGTCACAAGTACATACCTGTATGAAGTCAGCATGTGACTAATTGTCACAAGTACATACCTGTATGAAGCCAGCATGTGAATAATAGTCACAAGTACATACCTGTATGAAGCCAGCATGTGAATAATTGTCACAAGTACATACCTGTATGAAGCCTGCATGTGAATAATTGTCACAAGTACATACCTGTATGAAGCCAGCATGTCAATAATTGTCGCAAGTACATACCTGTATGAAGCCAGCATGTCAATAATTGTCACAAGTACATACCTGTATGAAGTAAGCATGTGAATAATTGTCACAAGTACATACCCGTATGATACAAGTATATGCAGAATTGTCACAAGTACATACCTGTATGAAGCCAGCATGTGCAGAATTGTCACAAGTACATACCTGTAAGAAGCCAGCATGTGCAGAATTGTCACAAGTACATACCTGTATGAAGCCAGCATGTGCAGAATTGTCACAAGTACATACCTGTATGAAGCCAGCATGTGAATAATTGTCACAAGTACATACCTGTATGAAGCCAGCATGTGAATAATAGTCACAAGTACATACCTGTATGAAGCCAGCATGTGAATAATTGTCACAATGTGTACATACCTGTATGAAGCCAGCATGTGAATAATTGTCACAAGTACATACCTGTATGAAGCCAGCATGTGAATAATTGTCACAAGTACTTACCTGTATGAAGCCAGCATGTGAATAATTGTCACAAGTACATACCTGTATGAAGCCAGCATGTGAATTATTGTCACAAGCCCTGTCACCAGTGTTAATGTAAGGGAAACGATGAAGACGACTGAAAACGACAAAACAAACGATATCAGTTCTTTCATAAAACATGTTGTAAATCAAATTGAACTGATTATTTCAAAAATTGTCTATTTTATGTATGTTTCCTTCTTAGAAAGTTTTCTGTATCGACTCTCTAAGTTTAAGCTGCTTAAAAATGGTTAATTTTGGCAAAATGTTGTATAGATATTCGTAAGTACGAACAGTCATGAGAAAGTACCCCCTGGTGGGGATCGAACCCACACCCTGTTTGTTGAGAGGCGTTCAGCTAAACAACCAAGCCACTCTCACAGAATTTGTATGCGAACGTAACGACTTTTCGAAAATTACATTGTTGAATTTATGTCGAGGGTCTGTGAAAGCTGATGTTGGATTTGACCATCGGAAAGCATACAATCATATTTATACAATACAATCACTCACTTCTTATGTTGAAAAGAAGGAAGTTTAAAAAGAAGATGCCCTCCCGGGTATCGGTTATCCATTCCTCCTCCCCAGGGTAAGGCTCCTCCCCTATCGTGTCTATGGTTACATCAAAACCTCGCTTAATCATTTCTATTGTTGACAAGCCCGTGACGAAGGCTTCTAGCGAAACCTGAAATAAACGCGTAGACATAGCTTATTGCAACCGATAAACAAATTGCTGTGGTGGCATTTGGAACTCCTGGGATGATTTCAATTGAAAACAACCGAGGCTGTACGGCAAAAGTAGTTGGTTAAATTGTAAATGATAGTTTTAATGAATTGTAATGTTTAGCGATTATTGTGTACATCAAATTTGAAATTGATTGCCGGGAAAGTGTTTTATTGAATAAGTTATTCAGATTTCCAAGAGTAAAGTCATGCAGTTTAACTGCTAAATTGATATAACTACGCGATCTACTTGCTGTGTAGTTAAATATAACCAATTCAGACAATGTAAACCGTCGATAAACATACAAGGTTGTTTCCGAAAATGGTTGATGAGTTCTGAATGCCGTGCTGAAGCGATCTACTTTGGAAACACAATACACATACAATATCGGTTTAACAGAGATCTACTTTAAAATACGACAAACGTGAACAACGACACTACGAACAAATCCCCCACATAGAGCTAAAGGGTAAATTGATTATACATCGAAAACTCTCGAAAATCTTGAAAAAGTCAAATACTACTCATATACCCGAATGACCTGGAATGAATGTTATGTTACTATTAACTTATTCTTTGCTTCCTTACCCTTCGTCGGGCTTTAATCAAAGTCCCATATTTTCATTAAAAAGACAAACACAGTTTTGGTACCGAAACACATATCTTATCACTATCGTGCAAAGATGCAACACTGGGTAAAACAGTTTGGTTGTATGTATTTCCTTTGTTCCAAAAATATTAATATAGTACTATAAATCACACTTTCAACATAAATGACGCAACGTCATTGGTTCTAGACTAGTACCGAGGTGACCCCATATTTTTCCATATTGGGTCACTAAAATAGAATCGTACAATGGCGTTCAATTTATGATTCCGAAATATATTCTGATGAATAAATGAAACATTCGAACATGTAAGCAGATTGTCGACGTGCTATATATGTTAGTGGCCTAGTAGGTGACCCGATATGGGATATACGGGGCTTCGCTCTCACCGGATATTATTTCGTTTGCCCTGTATATCCCACATCGGTTCACCTACTAATCCCGTAACTTAAAGTACCTAATTGGTAAGAGAAAAGTATGTAACGCACCTTGTATACAAGCAGGACCCCCATTAGCATAACAGACAGGATCCTGGAGGAGTAACGGAATTCTGAAAGTGAAATCATTACATTTCGTAACAAAAAAGTTAAGCTTTAATGATTCCTGGACAGATCATTTTGCTTTCTGATGGTTTAGTGACAACATATTATACCACAATCGTTTGCATGCATAACACAAGGGAAATATGTCTTTCAACACACCTACTAGCTATCAATAAACTAACATATTCACATTAAATAAAGTATGTGTTGAAGCACATACATGGGACATTTGGTAGACTCGTACACCTAAAGTGGTAACGTTACTCGTATTTCAAAATTAAAACATACACATGTATATCAAACATGCACATGTATATCAAACATACACATGCATATCAAACATGCATATGTATATCAAGCATACACATGTATATCAAGCATACACATGTATATCAAGCATACAAAAGCATATCAAACATACAAATGTATATCAAACATACACATACATATCAAACATACACATGCATATCAAACATACACATGTATATCAAACATACACATGCATATCAAACAAACACATGTAAATCAAACATACACATGTAAATCAAACATACAAATGTATATCAAACATACACATGCATATCAAACACACGCATATCAAACATACACATGCATATAAAACATACAAATGCATATCAAACATACACATGCATATCAAACATACACATGCATATTAAGCATACACGTTGAGTGATTAACCTTTAACTACTTATTAAATAATGCAATTATGAAAAATATAGGTTAATGGTAACAAGATTGTAACCGCGTATTTAATAGCTGAAACGTACAAATATAAAATGACTGGTGGGTACTAATAGATTAAAGCAACTGTGCACCCGATGATTAAATTGCATGAAAAAATGTCGAAAACTGACATAAACTTGGTATTAATGTGTACAATGCATTGAATCTTACTAACTGAAGTACCACATGTTTACAAGTTATTTAAGTTTAGCAGTTATTTTGTATTTTTCCATTTACAAAGATTACTGGGTATGTCTACCTAGTAGAATTCATTCCTTATGCGTGATTGGTTGGTCGATGTTATCACGTGATATTTCCAAGTTAGGTATATAGCTTAAATAAACCCCTCGTCTGTAGTAAGCCTTTGTAGCACAACACAACTTTGGATACAACACTGGACTACAATTTGGGCGACACGGGGTCGAACCCGGTCTCCGACACAATTTTCTTTTCACATTTTGGTACTTCTTTTACAATTATGATATCAAAGCGTAACACATTCTATTAAATGATTGTCCTGAGATTCGTTACAGAAAAAAACTTGTTTGTGCCAATCTGGTGTACAGTCCCTTTAATAGTGATCACGTATCGTCAACTAAGTTGGAAATACCGTGTTTTCTGCGCCTTTCTCAATATTAAACACGGTATCCTTTATAAGAATCATTATTTTCAATATAATTTATACATCCATTTTGGTAAATTAAAAGATTTTTATACATTGTGGTATTGCCTGTTTGGGAGATAGAGTGCATCTTTAATTGTTGGCAAACAAGCATCTTACTGTGTTTGTTACTGTATAGGAGTTTCTTGGTGATTGCTTTCCCTAGGTTCATGACCTTGGCTCCTATTCCAACTGGTGGCTCCCTACAAAACAAATTATGTTCGTTATTCATACATCGTGTCATCGTAATAGGCACATATTAGTGTTTCGGTAGAATGTAAATATCAGTGTTTTCTTTCAGCTCCCACGTATCAGTGTTTGCCACTACGCACATATTAGAAAATTAGCAGAACGCACGTATCAGTGTTTGGCAACAAGCACATGAAAGTGTTTCCGTAGTACGCACGTATCAGTGTTTTGCAACAAGCACATGAAAGTGTTTCCGTAGTACGCACGTATCAGTGTTTGACAACAAGCACATGAAAGTGTTTCCGTAGTACGCACCAACAAGCACATGAAAGTGTTTCCGCAGTACGCACGTATCGGTGTTTGGCAACAAGCACATGAAAGTGTTTCCACAGTACGCACATATCGGTGTTTGGCAACAAGCACATGAAAGTGTTTCCGTAGTACGCACATATCGGTGTTTGGCAACAAGCACATGAAAGTGTTTCCGTAGTACGCACGTATCAGTGTTTGGCAACAAGCACATGAACGTGTTTCCGTAGTACGCACATATCCGTGTTTGGCAACAAGCACATGAAAGTGTTTCCGTAGTACGCACATATCGGTGTTTGGCAACAAGCACATGAAAGTGTTTCCGTAGTACGCACATATCGGTGTTTGGCAACAAGCACATGAAAGTGTTTCCGTAGTACGCACATATCGGTGTTTGGCAACAAGCACATGAAAGTGTTTCCGTAGTACGCACATATCGGTGTTTGGCAACAAGCACATGAAAGTGTTTCCGTAGTACGCACATATCGGTGTTTGGCAACAAGCACATGAAAGTGTTTCCGTAGTACGCACATATCGGTGCTTGGCAACAAGCACATGAAAGTGTTTCCGTAGTACGCACATATCGGTGCTTGGCAACAAGCACATGAAAGTGTTTCCGTAGTACGCACATATCGGTGTTTGGCAACAAGCACATGAAAGTGTTTCAGTAGTACGCACATATCGGTGTTTGGCAACAAGCACATGAAAGTGTTTCCGTAGTACGCACATATCGGTGTTTGGCAACAAGCACATGAAAGTGTTTCCGTAGTACGCACATATCGGTGTTTGGCAACAAGCACATGAAAGTGTTTCCGTAGTACGCACATATCGGTGTTTGGCAAAAAGCACATGAAAGTGTTTCCGTAGTACGCACATATCGGTGTTTGGCAATAAGCACATGAAAGTGTTTCCGTAGTACGCACATATCGGTGTTTGGCAACAAGCACATGAAAGTGTTTCCGTAGTACGCACATATCGGTGTTTGGCAAAAAGCACATGAAAGTGTTTCCGTAGTACGCACATATCGGTGTTTGGCAACAAGCACATGAAAGTGTTTCCGTAGTACGCACATATCGGTGTTTGGCAACAAGCACATGAAAGTGTTTCCGTAGTACGCACATATCGGTGTTTGGCAACAAGCACATGAAAGTGTTTCCGTAGTACGCACATATCGGTGTTTGGCAACAAGCACATGAAAGTGTTTCCGTAGTACGCACATATCGGTGTTTGGCAACAAGCACATGAAATTGTTTCCGTAGTACGCACATATCGGTGTTTGGCAAAAAGCACATTGAAGTATTTCCGTAGTACGCGCATATCGGTGTTTGGCAAAAAGCACATGAAAGTATTTCCGCAGTACGCGCATATCGGTGTTTGGCAAAAAGCACATTAAAGTGTTTCCGCAGTACGCGCATATCGGTGTTTGGCAAAAAGCACATTAAAGTGTTTCCGCAGTACGCGCATATCGGTGTTTGGCAAAAAGCACATTAAAGTGTTTCCGCAGTACGCACATATCGGTGTTTGGCAAAAAGCACATGAAAGTGTTTCCACAGTACGCACATATCGGTGTTTGGCAAAAAGCACGTTGAAGAGTTTCCGCAGTACGCACAAATCGGTGTTTGGCAAAAAGCACATTAAAGTGTTTCCGCAGTACGCACAAATCGATATTTGACAAAAAGCACATTCAAGTGTTTCCGCAGTACGCACATATCGGTGTTTGGTAAAAAGCACATTCAAGTGTTTCCGCAGTACGCACATATCGGTGTTTGACAAAAAGCACATTCAAGTGTTTCCGCAGTACGCACGCAGCACATGAAAGTGTTTCCGCAGTACGCACGCATCGGTGTTTGGCCACAAGCACATTTAAGTGTTTCCGCAGTACGCACATATCGGTGTTTGGCAAAAAGCACATTTAGGGTTTCCGCAGTACGCACATATCGATGTTTGGCCACAAGCACATTAAAGTGTTCCACCAAACGCACATATCGGTTTTTGTGGTCACAAGCACATTCAGGGGCGTAGCTCGGGCCTAAAGAACTTGTAGGCCCAATGATTCTATGTGAGGTTTGGGACTTTTTATGCACATTACATACACGAAATTATACTTGCAATGATTAAAATGAACCAAGTAAAACACTCTGCAAGTAGTGTGAATAAACACCAAATTGTCCAGGGTTGAAATAGAATAAACTTTGTTCAAAGAATTTGGGGAGCTATTAGTTTTTATTGCATTTTTTGGTTATTTAAATTTCATCATTTTTTAAGCCTACAAGGCCTATATGTAGCTACGCCAGTGACAAGGCATATATGTAGCTACGCCAGTGACAAGGCCTATATGTAGCTACGCCAGTGACAAGGCATATATGTAGCTACGCCAGTGACATTAAAGAGTTTCCGCAGTAGAGCATATCAGTGTCAATACAAACGATACATGTAAATCATTTATAACCACTGGCTATTATAACTGAAAGGTAAGGTGCTGTGTAATATTTTATATATCTTAACCGTTTTTTTAGCGTAAGGGTATTGAATTGCATGAATCGAATCCCGTTAAATTGATATCGCAGGAACCGACCCAAATACTTCGAGACTTTACCTTTTTCACGCTATGAATAAGATATAATCCAGTTTCAATATGGTTATGTTTAACTCTTATGTTACCTTTCCGGTTTTGGCGGACGGAGCAGTGCGCGGACGTGTTCTGCTTCCGCTGTGTTCTCAACATCTTTGTCCATATTGAGAATGGAAACCATTTCCGCTGACGAGTAAAACCCAATAGAGCGCCGGCGGAGCGCCTGCACGATGCGCACGGGGAGACTTACACACAGGTAACCCAGACAGAGCAGGTTGGGCAGGTCACGGGCTATTACGAGCATCCGGGCCGACTGTAAATAATGTTGTATTGTATAAACGTAAATAATAGTATAAATATGGCATCCTTCTGCATGCACCATACATAATGGTACGCTGATATCTGATTCACATGTTATGGGTTACTGTGGTTACACGAGAGTCTGTGGAGACCATAATTAAGGCAGAATTGAAATATTATGGAGCTGTTGAACACTACTTTTAAAAGTTTCACTGACCAATTAACCGGATAACAAGATTTGATTATATACGTGTGCATGAGGTTAAATTCGATACTCCCATGAATCCGGCAAAAATCATGTCCATGGACGTCATTTCATCCATTATAAATCATTGTTTTTATATCGTTTTATAATGATATTTGTGCGTAATTTAAGAGCGCTAAATCGTATAAACTAGTAATCAGTGTTGATATTCAATATGGGTCTTATTTGGATCTATGAACGATGTAGCTAATCGGATTACTTGTCATAAATAGCAGTCCAACAGAGCGAATGAACTCAATGATGTATGACCATAAAATTGACATACGTTAAATGTTGAATGCCACCCCTGAACACATTCACATGGACGCTACTATGATGAGATTTTGGCGTGATTCAAGAGCACTAAATCATATAAACTAGTAAACCGATCTACCCACCAGTATAAGGTCACACTCGAAGATTTTGTAGATATCGATCCCAAACAGCGCCCAGGTATAAAGCGTTGCCACCATGTAGCCGACGACAGACTCAAGGGCCAGCGCAGCAAACATGGGAAAATAACCCACGGCTAACACAATCACCGACAGAATCTTGTTCCAGACTAAAAGTAGGGTTTGTGGTCAGAGTGGAGGGTGTTGTTGAAATAAACACAAGGAAATGATTATATGGTATTATGCTTGCCAAAGATTTGACCTTAAAGGCTGAACAAATAGCTACTGCTGCTGTGCTTTGGTCATTCAAACAAATTATTTTTAGGCGATCCCTGTATAAAGCAAATACTAATGTTGCCGACAAGTCAATGGATATAATTAATTGTTTCAGGCAGTATCAATCCCAATTAATATTGCTTTAAATGCTCAATAAAAACGCAAAATGTTCGAATAGTATTCGTCTTGATCAATCAGAACAATTTCGAATGCAAAAATGACAGAAATCAGGTTTCGTACTGGTATACGCAAATCAAAATATTCGAATATTTCTGTTTTTATTTGAGCCTGCAGAGAGTAATACAGACCATTTGACAAACTCCAGGCAGGATTACTTTCCATAAAATACAGAAATCACTGATAAAGATTGTAAATTATCTTTTGATTTTGAAAGATTTCTAGTTTTTTAACCTCCATGCAACTTGACTGATTGTTGTGAAACAATCCAAAAAAAGAGAGAAAAACAAAACGCATTTTTTAAATAGATTACACCATGTTTTTCTCGCTTTGGTGGCAATGTTTGCATGTCAGGGGAGGTCACTGTGCAGGTCAATTTGAAACTCACTGGTGACGTAGTTAGGTCCCTCTAGATTGACGATATTGGTACTTCCGAACACCATTTGGGCTACAAGAAATGAAATAGCGCCCCATGCGGCCGCGTATGATGTCCGGTTTGATTTTCCCAGGAGATCCATGGGGCTGCAATAGGGGGGTTAAAACAAAGTACACACTATTGACAGCCGTATAAGATACATATATGAGATTGCTGGTAGATATCAAGAGTTTCTTTTGAAATGTGTGTCGGTATATGAAGGTCGTGTTACACCCTTTTCAAATATATTCTTCTTGATCTTAGGATAATGTAGCTAATCGGACTACTAATTATTAATAACTGACCAATAGAGTGATTGAAGTCAATGATGTATGACCATAAGAATAACTTAAATTGCATATTGAATACCACCCCAGGTTGACTTGAATTAAGTATAGGTGTGAAGATTCTTTTAAAAACATCGGGAGTTGGAATAATTTATTCATGATCCGCCTTCAGTTTATACAAATTTATATAGAAACGGAGGATGATTTCTTAAAAGTATATAATTATGTGCAGTATTTGAACACCAATGAATTTAATGACATGGCGCTGAATGTCATTCAGCCATTCAAGCGATCATATTTTTTCAATTAATGATAGCCCTATGATTGCGTACTAAAGTTTCAAGTTTTATTTTTAAAAAAAACTCAGTTCATATAACATGACAGCATGAGGAGGTGAAAAAGAAATACAAAATAACAACGAGGCTTCAATAGACAACTAGTTACGTAACTAGTTAACCACTTAACATTAAGCTGGTAAAATAAAACAAGAATGGCAGTTGTAGGCACTAACATGCATTTATTTCCCGTTATGATCTTTATTTTAGTGAAAAAAATAACTAGTTACGTAACTAGTTAACCACATAACTAACTAGTTATTTAAGTTGTTAACTAGTTATGTAACTAGTATGCCATCATAAAATACCTATAGCAAACCTAGATGTCAGTTACAGAAGGAGCCGAGTATTCTCTGCAACACTACTTAATAACACTGGTGATATAAAACACATAATAAATACATTATTTTCAGCTCATACTTCGTGGGAAAAGATAAGATAAGCAAAGAACAATCTGGCCATCTATTGGCTACAATGTATGATATATTGAGGAAAATAGGAAATCAGCATTGTACTTACAAAACGGCGCCGGGGCGGCCACCCAGACACGAGAGGCACATGTTCCGTCGCCGGAAGGAGAAGGACAGAAGCAGCGTCAGCAGCGACTGCAAGGGGAAAACAGACTATTATTATTGTCCTTGATTTACTACAAGCCATCATTTATCATTAGAAAGAATGAAAAGTTTCCACAGACAACGAACAGAGCAGGATCAGTAGTGTACATGGCAAATAAATCATATTTCGGACTGAAGAACATGTAGTTTCAAATGGAGGAAGAATGAATGGGGCGATTCATTGAAACTGAAACAAGATGCTCGTGACGCGCACAGACTCCGGTCGGCACCCATTTTCAAGGGGTTGACAAATCTTTCTTCATAAGATTCCATTAATCCTTGTCACATAGCCACTTATTTGTTGCTAAATTATTTCCTTTCCTTGTTTTCTTCAAGAAAAAGGGGAAAATCCAACTCTCAATTCTGATTTAAAATTATTCTTTACACGGGGTTGCAAATGTGCCAAGCTTTAATGCAGCCAATTTGCGCGTGCAGACCTTAGACACCCCTTTAAGTAATCTTACCGATGGCAAGAGAAGCCAATAATGAAATGTGTCGTCGGGGAGTCGGGTCACGCATTCTACACTGAAAAACAAGATGAAAGAGATTGTAAGATGACCATTTTATGAAAGATATAATAATGTGTAGCCAATTGTATGAAGCTGTGATAAGTTTTCCACATGATATCCTTCGCTTGTTGACTCATTAAAACAACTTGATTGGTGAGCAGTTATTATGGAATCAATCATTGACCATTTGACAACTGCATTCGATTGTATAAAATTGGTAAAACGTTTGATTGTGTCAGGGTTGACTTAAATGATTATTGATTGGTCAATATTTATCCAGTATTTGTTACTTAGCAAATCATATCATTTAGTTGTGCAAACTGGATTAAAGATAACCTGTGGACAACTTATCCAAATTATACACAATTTGCTGCAGGCTAGCCATTGGTTTGTCTCTGAAAATTATTTTTAAAGATGCACTTTTTAACATCTTTCTTTTGTCTTGAAAACCATTCTTTCGACAATGTCTGTTAACAAGTGATATCCTACTGCTAAAAAATATCCGATTCCAGGTTTTCATAATAAAAACTGCAAATTGATGATTTTTGTTTAAAAGCTTCCTAACGCTTGAAAAAAAGAGTGTTTTGCTAATAACAATTGAGATCTGTTCTGTTGTGAGTTATCATATATGACTCAATTGAAGGTCCCGATGCCAAAATCAGCTTATTCAAACAATAAAATAAAAGTCAAAACTGTAAAACTGCAGCTTTAAAGATGCACTGTTCTCATATGTAATAATTTTAATAAACAATCTTAAGTCCCTGATGTGTCTCGTCAGAAATGTTGGCTTTTATACGGTCGGAAAGAGTGTCCTTTTAAAACAAATTATCAAAAATAAGAAATGTTTAACCAAGTATGACAGCTAACGCGCTATTTTTAAACTTTCAGAAAGTATACAATCATCATATTCAAATACATGATTTCATCAGTATATTCACATATAAATCGGATGCACCTTAAGACAGAAATAGCTGAGGGGCTTGGGCATTATGAAAAATAAAAAAATAAATGTTTAATTTATTCTGATAACAGTGTTATAAAACCTAATATGTTTCATTTATTCTGATAACAGTGTTATAAAACCTACTATGTTTCATTTATTCTGATAACAGTGTTATAAAACCTACTATGTTTCATTGTCATCACTATTCGCGTTTGAATACAGCTCGTTGAAGGCCGATAGAAAACTTGCCATCTTGTCTTTACGGTCGGACGTCCGGACGGACGAACGGGCGGGGTAGTCTTGTATTCGATGATATTGCAATGGGTGGTGTGTGGTCTGCACTCTGTATATTTAAAACATTTCGCAAACTATCTGGAAAAAGAAACAGAAAGAACACTTATTTACTATCTAAAGTGGGTTTTTTAAAACATGACATCTTAAGAATGATAATTCGTACATATGTATGTATGTAATTTAATTACGTCTGATAGGGAACTGAGTGCAAATGTGTTGATCGTATTTCAGTACAACTGTTTTACAATACCTTTCAAAGTATATGGTCTTTTTACCCCGCTTAGGTTTGCGTTAATCACTTATGTATGGGTGAAAGGCCGAAAACTGTCCGTTACGTCAGAGAAAGAACAGTCCGAGGCACGCAGTACCCAGGCTGTTTTTTTCGCTGACATACTTCTTAAATGAAGTGAATAACGAGGTCCCTATCAAGAATTTCATTGCGCTATTGTCAACATATTGAGCACTGTCACACCCATTGAAAAAATACTATTCACATAATACTAATCATGTGAATCTCTAAAATAAATCAAAATAATTTGGCTCTTATATACATAAACAAATGGAAGTAGAGTGCCCATCATGTCTGCGAAATAAACAGCCTAGGCACTGTATACTCTGACTATTATTCGTTTGGTATAATGGTCAGTTTTCGGCCTTTCACCTTTACATTGAGAGGTCTTTTATATCGTATAGCCTATGAATCGACCGACATACCCGCTAACGA
The DNA here is from genome assembly GCF_026914265.1 of Mya arenaria. Classification (NCBI taxonomy): domain Eukaryota; kingdom Metazoa; phylum Mollusca; class Bivalvia; order Myida; family Myidae; genus Mya; species Mya arenaria. The sequence goes on along the minus strand of NC_069136.1, from coordinate 6,725,869 downwards.
CCTGGTATAGTGTACATGTATGAAGAAAACCTTAGATATTGGATATCAATAGCATCTGTTGTACCAACATTGTTGAAACAATGTGGAAAAAAATATTATTTCTACTAGTTGGATTTAACATTTGTAGCATTTATATTCAATACCTGACCTATATCGATTTACTTTAACAATAACAATATATACTTGTATACGTGTGTCTCCTCTTTGTCCTTATTACGATTTTGTTATAAGGCATTTAAGGTCAGCCGTTGAAGTTGCTTGTTCAAACATGTTTTCTATTCAAACCTCGTTAAGGCGACTATAAGTTAATTGCTAGATGCTCATCCCCGCCCTCCCCATCTTCTTCCATCGCGCCTTAATTTGAATTTACTTTTGAATAAAAAATGTTGAACTAGGTTCTGCATTTGCGTTTCCGTCCGGTTCCGTCCGAAAACGGCGTTTTTTTACGAAGTTACGACGTCGATGTGTTACGATCGTGTCCGTGGGTCTTATTTAATACAGGCATGTATCCAGTATGCGATACGAAAGAGCATTTACACACATTCAACAGTGAAACAGTCACCTAAGAAAAATAAAAAATAAAATGTCATCCCGCCCCCTTAAATTTTTAAATAAAAATCTAGCAATTAATCTATATTGGCCTAAAATGGATTTATTCTACCATTTTTACTGACAAACACCAAACAGCGACTGGCGGGTACTCATTCAAACATAATTTTGTAATTTATAGGCCATAAACTCATGCAATTTTCCAAAGCGTTACTGAAGCTTTTCCGCAAAGTTTTTTTTTATGTTGTATGTTTAACATCTGTGAACACTCTTATTTGCACGTGGGATAATAGTGAATCACCCTTACAAGCATTTTATTCACAATTCACACGAAATTATCAAATTATTAAAAAGGCCAATAAAAGGACAATATAAATTAATTGCTAGATTTTCATTCATTTTTTCAAGTGGTGCGGGGGTGAATATATATATATATATATATAAATACAGCTCCTAGTTGAACATTATTGTTTTTATTTGAGTCGATAACATTTTAAGGGGCGGCGGAAAAAGAAGGGGCTGTGATGAAAACCAAGCAATTAATTTATATTCGCCTAACAACTATTTTATTGATTTGTCACAGATCTTGACACTAGACTTTGGCTCTATTTGTAAAGAGGTTAAGGGATGTATGCCATTCATTTACTATGTAAAAGTGCACAAAGTGGTAATCTCGATTGTGTACGAATTTCACTATCAAATTCACTTTTGTAAACATTAAGCACTGTTGACCTACCGTGAGTTCGTAACGTTACGCAAACAAACATGTGTCACAACATTCAACTTAAGCCCATTATTTGCCAATGACATCATTTAAATTATCTCTACAACTATTTAAACCGGTTTAGTAAAAAAAAAAAGTTCATTGACGTATACCTGTTTGCTGAGTGAAGTTAAACCTTTATATCATATACTTGCATATATAGGAACTCAATTGTCTTCATAAATATGTTTGCCAAGTGACGAATTGTGTGTACATGTATCTTGGTTATGCAACAATTTTTCCCACGTTTTGAAAGCATTGTGGAGGACATGCCACACCCTATAGTCGAGCTATTTCAAAATGTTCATCCAAAACTATGAGTATATACATTAACTAGGAGGTAGATGGAAATTGAAATACATTTAGTAAAGTCTTAAGATTAAGTAAGGTTCCCTCGCCTCCCTGTTTGAATAACATATCTTAGTCGTAATCCTTCCTCTGTTCAAGAGTGCTTGAGGACACCCGTATAGTCACGGCCAGAATCTGTACGATACACGTTCTTACAAATATAGTTTTTGAAACGTATGGACTTTACTACCGAAACAATGTTTTGACTGGTAACTTACTATCTTAAGCCTTATAGAAACGGTGCCCTGGGCCGTTTTCAAAATTCAAAAGCTGGATTAGTAAAACTTAGTAGCAACTAGCAATATGTCATTTTTAGCTAAATTTAGAGCAAACCAACACATGTTGTACAACACAAATATGAAAATCTGTATAGATATGCTATGAATGTTTAATTCACAAGAATACATCTGAATGAACAAGAGATGGAATTTAGAATAAACACAGTCAATAATTTCCAAACTTCATACCAGTTAATCACTTCACTTATAAGATGCTCTTTGAATAAAGCAAACTAACACCTTTCAAAAATAGCAAAAAGGCAACAAATAAACCAACCTTTTAATCCTTAATGTTAAAAACTATAGTCCAACCACAGTAAAGAGAGCACCACCCTGTTAAAGAAAGCTCGATGTGTGCCAATATATAGCCTGTACATGGGAAGTTAAAGGTACAATCAATACTTATGATGATTAAGCCTTAAAGTAACACTCGTATTTATAATCAATATAACAAACATAAATTTATGTGATAAACCTTTAACTACTTACTAAATAATGCATAAATGAACAATATTAATAACAAGATTGTAACCGTGTGTTTAATAGCTGAAACACAAAAATATTAAATGATTGGTGGCCCCTAAAATAATTACAGAGATCAACGACTGTCTCATAAGGTAGAAATGGCGTGTTTCTGCATCATTATTTCGAATACAATTCGGTTACCTTCAAGTGAACCTTTATATTGATGTTAATACATTTTTTCGCTAAATTTGAACGATTGTAATTATTGTGTTACTGCTTATTTTGGAGTAAGGGTGCATCTTGAAAAAAGAATACTTTTAACCGTTTTTACCATAGGTTAATTCGCGTTCATTTATTAATTTTTATTTTTATCAGGTGAAACAGTAGCTTTAAAGGTCAGTGGGTAGTTTACATACTATAATGTAGACCACTAAACGAGTGTGTTTTTTTAAAAGCAAACAAAAAAACAACGAACACACAATCTAAAAAATTTGAATTGAATTTTAATCAAAAACTATTTCAATCACAACATATATCAGCTAAAACCACACTTGTAAAAGAAATCAATAGGTAAAAAACTAGACTTGTTGAAAACTTGTTTCGAGATCTTAATGACAATAAAACGTTTGTTCTTTGTATAGACCTCCAAATAAACACTAACAAATGCACGATAATAATTAAATCAAATGTCAAAAATTATTTCCAAAATATTGAGTAGCGTAAGTCTTTATCAAAATAATCTTATCACAAAAGGCAAGTACAAAACAATTACTTGACAAACAAATTAAAACTATGCAAAAACATTACGACACAGGGTCAATTGACGCACACCCTGAAAACAATGATAAAACTATCCTTGGATATTAAGTAAAACGTTGCTCAAAACAATTTTGGCGATAATCATAAGTTATTCATATACATCATTATTTGCTGTTTTGAAGAACGAGATAGAAAACTTAAAAACACAGCCGCCTTTTACGTACTGTTCATCTGTTCATGTACATTCACTACGAATGTACTAGTTAATGTACTAACTTGAACCGTATGTACATGTACTTTTATATTCATAGCGGGGTGGGCGGGGGGATGAAGAGGCCAGGGAGACACGTTTAGTCTTACATTCAATAACACATCATGAATACTAGGTTTATCCTACCTCTAAGTATAATAGTGAAATGGTTTTAAATGGAGTCATTGCTAACATTTGACCCTACGAATGTGATATCTGCCTTTAAATATCTTTAACCCTTTCGCTAAAGCAAGGTACATTTTGGTCGATAGAAGCAAAATCACAGGGTATGTGGTGGTATTCTTTTGTGAAAGCGTTCCGGTTTGGCTGCGCTGGCTTATGATAGTTCAATATAAGATACAACACTCTTTGTTGAAGGTCGGCTATATATTAATAAGAAACATTAGCCCATTGAGCTATTTTCTGACATTAATAACACACTTATATAACAAAACTCAACATATAAATGAATTGGCGACCTAGATTTAAAAGAATAAAGTTTTAAATAGGTTACACATTGGAAAACGTATTTGCAAAGGCCGTTTTCAATTAAGGTCATTTTAGTATGGTCAATAGCAGTAATATGGATTATAGCACTTTATACAATGATACCAACATCTAGTTTTCGCGTCTGTACGGCTAGTCCACACGCGCACATTTCCGCTAGTAAAATGTTTTAAATTAGATCTTTCAAGAGTATAAATGAAGAATAATAATAGTTTACATTTTAAACAGCAAACTGTAAGCATTATGTGCATGGGAATAACAGTTTGGTAAAGTAATGAGTAGTTGGTAAAAACATGATATATATTATAAAAAATACCTTAGCTTGCTCGAAAAATACTTTTGAAGTATTACTAGTAGGAACTTAAGCGACAGGGTAAAAATATTCAATCAAACACCTCATAATCCTCAATCTCTCATTCCCTTTATAATTTGGAAAGTTTATTTGCACATTAAGCATTTACAAACAGAACATGTCCAGGTGCGGATCAGCCTTCTAAAGTTAAGGTAGTTTTAAGAGCCGCCTTATTTACTTTGGAAGTCTTTTCCACACCTGACTGGCCTCAAAGCGGAAAGAGTTCTTCACATACTTAGTTGTTTTTATGGCACATATACATAGATTTATATCTGAGATTAAAAGTGCATACCTTAAACTATCAACTTCTACTAAGGGTTAACTACATCAACCACTACTATTATTAATAAAAATAATGCTACTGCTGCTGCTGCTCCTCCTCCTCCTCCTCCTACTACTACTACTACCTACCACTACCATACCACTGCTACTACTACTACTACTACTACTACTACTACTACTACTACTACTACTACTACTACTACTAATACTACTACTACTACTACTACTACTACTACTACTACTACTACTACTACTACTACTACTACTACTACCACTACTACTACTACTACTACTACCACATACTACTACTGCCGGCAAACAGCAGTTGTGCCAAAATACATCATTTGTTCATCAAAAAACAGCAAATGCAAATTTTGCCCTTTTCTGTCGATAAACAGCAAATATTTTCTCCTCAACTTCCATTCCTTCAATGAACTGCCTTTCGGCAATTGCGTTTATCAATCGTTGAACGCATCATCTTCGGATATGCTCTGATCGCAATTCATCGCATAACAATATACACGAAAACTTTTGATCTTGTTATTGTTTGTGTTGTGTTTTAAAAAAAAGTGGTTGATATTTTCCCGCTTGACTGTCAATCAATCAATCAATCAAAATCTTTATTTCCTCCTAAAAGGAGATATGCATACATATGTACAAATATATATATCTAATTTCTAAAGCATTTCAAAGAAACATATCAGCAATGTTTGTAATTACAAATAAATAATAATAATAATAATAATAATTGGTGTAAATATAAGAAATGAATTGCAGGTTTGATGTCATTATCGGGGAAAATTCAGACTCCACACACTTTGACCAGCCCAATTGCGTTTATACCCCGATAATGACATCAAGCCCGCTTAAATGAAACTCAGTTATGGCGCCAACTGTTATGATACGTCTGTCAACGTCAAGACGACGTCACAAACTTCCAAACAAATACACAGCGTCTGGAAAGGGTCTCACATCAATACAATGTGACGGTGCAGGGCGGAAATCAACATGTCTATGCCTTGACCCACGGTGGTTGTACCGTGTTTCATGCGAGTGACAAGGTTATCTCTTCTACTCTGCTTGATTATGGGCGTAGTGGCCTGGATACTGGCAGACCTGCTTTGGACAAATTACTTGTAAGTATGTTTGAATACTCAAAGTCAAAAAACTTCTTTTATGTTTACCATGCTGCATAAACAATATTTTACCGTAATTTGATATTGTTAACGTATACCGTTTTTTAATTTGTCATTTGTGATATTATTTTGCTCTTACATGTAGATAAATAAACATTTCTGAAGGACGCTGCACGTTTTGAAAGCTAAAATTAAGATTTATTTAATTTTTATTTTTATTTTTCATCCTATTTGCAACGGATACTGTATAGCCAAACACTAAAAAAAATTCTAAACTAATGGTATTTATTTAAGCATGTTGACAATAATGCATCACTTCTTCATGTTATTCATACTTAGTTTCAGAATTTAATTGTACATTTCTAAGTTAGCGCATTTCAATGGACTTTATTATTGTTCAGATATAATATACAGAAATGTTATAACGCTTTTGGTAAATAGCAGAGTCAGTATGATATAACGGGTTGGATGTGCATGTTAAATTATACTTGCACTCCGACAAGGCCCACTCGGCAAGTGCTCCCATAAGATTATTTTTAGTCAAATTCAGTTTTTTTAACATCGTTTAAAGACATTATTAAAGTAAAAACAAGATGACATGAAGTGAGTTCTTTGTTATAAAGAATGGGTGGAGTGAGTGTAGCGAACGATCCCTTCTTGATCAATAAGATATTACTCCAGTCATTTAACTGACTTCAAATACAACCTCATTGGCTGACACACTGTGAAGGCAATATTCTGTAGGATGAGTGCCAATAGGCGGACTTTTGAATTCCCTAGAAAGTTGATATTCTTAATGATTATGCCTAAAACTTAATAACTGCCTATCTGTAATTTCATTGGCTGAAAATAAAGGGTGAATTCCTACCCAGGCAAGAGCTACCCTGTTCATCGTCTCCTTGGCCAAGTGGTTAAGGCGTCCGCCTAAGGAGAGGGAGGTCGTTGGTTCGATCACGGGCCGCGTCATATCGAAATACGTTAAAAATTGGTACAAGTAGCTCCCTTGCCTGGCGCTTGGCATTTAAAGGGTAGTGCTTGGATAAGTGGCATACTCAGTACTGGTTTAACCCAGGAAAGTTGTATCCCGTGTGTCGGTGCTTTACACCGAGCACGTTAAAGAACCAAGAGCTCTCTTCGCAAAGAACTAGGGTATCGCACCCGGATCTCTTGTATCTCACTCTGTTTCTTCAAGTCTTCCAATGTCTGGATTTGACTGAGAATTGATGTCACTTCAATCTCATGTCCCTTATGGCATTTAAACACAATTTAAGTCGTGATGGCGTCACGGCGGGGTCAAGCCAATGGGCGCAGACATACCTTGATAAACTCAAATAAACAAACAACTACACTCATCTTTAACGTGCATCAGTGTATAGCGGAGTCTTACGGGACCCCGCTGTAACGCCCCTCCAGGAAGATGATTGGTATTTAAAGTGGTGCGGTGGCAAATCAATACCATTCTCGGAAGTATGTTAGTACATCAGAAGAAGTAGTTCGTAAAGACTATACACACTAGTGGTAAATAAGTGTGTGAAGATGAAATTTGATTTACTAAATTTATATTGATTGACATTGAAGTGTTTTATGCACCAGTCAATTGTAATCCCCCACCCCCCAGGTATACCGGGGATAGCCGGAAAAATGGGCCGTGTTTTTATCTTCCATGTGGCACCGCAGTGCCAGGCGAATGCGGTGGTTTTGTCTTCGCGCCAAAAATAGCGGGGAATTGGCCTTACCTAGAGTCCCGAAGGTGTGGGGGCATTTGGTGGAAATGTTACCAGCAGTTTGTCTCCGCAGGGCGAGGATTTTACCCGGGATCGGCTGGCCCGAAAGTCAAAGTCCACGCTATTCCTCGGACCTAGGAAGGGGGATGGGGGGTACAATTGACTGGTGCATTATTGACACTATCAATTTACTTGTATAAATTATTAAGATTCCCAATTAAATGTCATTAATATTACCTGCAAAATTGAAATCATCACGCGATCTTCTTGCAGCGTAATCAAGTGTCAAGAATTCTTATATTGTAAACCGTCCATATACAATCGAGGTTGTTTTCGAATGAAAATGGCTGAGGCGTTCCAAATGGGCTCTTCGCTAATGCTATCTTTAACTACTGACACGTTAACCCCGTTCACAATGCGATAAAGTGAGGGTCGTCATGAACGTGGTAAGGTCGTTTTAGAATCGCGAAGATGGTGAACATGTTCAAAACAAGCTTAGCAGGAGCGTGGCTAAAATAATTCAGGATAAAAGCGTTGTAAGAACGTAATACAATCGGAATAAGCGTTGAAACGTCAGAAGCATCTTTGCAAAATCTTCATTATCATAATAAGATCGTAATGCATTGATTTCGGTAAATAATAGAACTATGTTTATACGCAATGACGTCGTGCCTTCCAATCTGAACTCACTGACCAGTCTATCGTAATGTCCAAACTAAAGCATTCTTTCTGCAGAAGCTGTGTGAAGTTAGCTAAACATACGACATTGGACATTGGACATTCAAAATCGAATGTTGTGCTGGCACGACATTGGACATTGGACATTCAAAATCGAATGTTGTGCTGGCACGACATTGGACATTGGACATTCAAAAGTGAAAGTCGTGCTAGCACGACATTGGACATTGGACATTCAAAATCGAATGTTGTGCTGGCACGACATTGGACATTGGACATTCAAAATCGAATGTTGTGCTGGCACGGCATTGGACATTGGACATTCAAAAGTTAAAGTCGTGCTAGCACGACATTGGACATTGGACATTCAAAATCGAATGTTGTGCTGGTAGGACATTGGACATTGGACATTCAAAAGTAAAAGTCGTGCTGGCACGACATTGGACATTGGACATTCAAAATCGAATGTTGTGCTGGCACGACATTGGACATTGGACATTCAAAAACGATTGTCGTGCCCGCACGACATTGGACATTGGACATTCATAACCGAATGTTGTGCTGGTACGACATTGGACATTGGACGTTCAAAAGTGAAAGTCGTGCTAGCACGACATTGGACATTCAAAATCGAATGTTGTGCTGGCACGACATTGGACATTAAAAATCGAATGTGTTGCTAGCACGACATTGGACATTCAAAATCGAATGTTGTGCTGGCACGACATTGGACATTGGACATTCAAAATCGAATGTTGTGCTGGCACGACATTGGACATTGGACATTCAAAAGTGAAAGTCGTGCTAGCACGACATTGGACATTCAAAATCGAATGTTGTGCTGGCACGACATTGGACATTGGACATTCAAAATCGAATGTTGTGCTGGCACGACATTGGACATTGGACATTCAAAATCGAATGTTGTGCTGGCACGACATTGGACATTGGACATTCAAAAGTGAAAGTCGTGCTAGCACGACATTGGACATTGGACATTCAAAATCGAATGTTGTGCTGGCACGACATTGGACATTGGACATTCAAAATCGAATGTTGTGCTGGCACGACATTGGACATTGGACATTCAAAATCGAATGTTGTGCTGGCACGACATTGGACATTGGACATTCAAAAGTGAAAGTCGTGCTAGCACGACATTGGACATTGGACATTCAAAATCGAATGTTGTGCTGGCACGACATTGGACATTGGGCATTCAAAAGTGAAAGTCGTGCTGGCACGACATTGAACATTGGACATTCAAAATCGAATGTTGTGCTGGCCCGACATTGGACATTGGACATTCAAAAACGATTGTCGTGCCGGCACGACATTGGACATTGGACATTCATAACCGAATGTTGTGCTGGCACGACTTTCACTTTTGAATGTCCAATGTCCAATGTCGTGTTTGAATGTCAAATGTCCAATGTCGTGCCAGCACGACATTCGATTTTGAATGTCCAATGTCCAATGTCGTGCCAGCACGACATTCGATTTTGAATGTCCAATGTCCAATGTCGTGCCAGCACGACATTCGATTTTGAATGTCCAATGTCGTGCTAGCAAGACTTTCACTTTTGAATGTCCAATGTCGTGCTAGCACGACTTTCACTTTTGAATGTCCAATGTCCAATGTCGTGCTAGCACGACTTTCACTTTTGAATGTCCAATGTCCAATGTCGTGCCAGCACGACATTCGATTTTGAATGTCCAATGTCCAATGTCGTGCTAGCACGACATTCGATTTTGAATGTCCAATGTCCAATGTCGTGCCAGCACAACATTCGATTTTGAATGTCCAATGTCCAATGTCGTGCTAGCACAACATTCGATTTTGAATGTCCAATGTCGTGCCAGCACAACATTCGATTTTGAATGTTCAATGTCCAATGTCGTGCTAGCACGACATTCGATTTTGAATGTCCAATGTCCAATGTCGTGCCCGCACGACATTCGATTTTGAATGTCCAATGTCCAATGTCGTGCCAGCACAACATTCGATTTTGAATGTAATGTCCAATGTCGTGCCAGCACAACATTCGATTTTGAATGTCCAATGTCCAATGTCGTGCCAGCACGACTTTCACTTTTGAATGTCCAATGTCCAATGTCGTGCCGGCACGACATTCGGTTATGAATGTCCAATGTCCAATGTCGTGCCGGCACGACAATCGATTTTGAATGTCCAATGTCCAATGTCGTGCTAGCACGACTTTCACTTTTGAATGTCCAATGTCCAATGTCGTGCTAGCACGACTTTCACTTTTGAATGTCCAATGTCCAATGTCGTGCTAGCACGACTTTCGATTTTGAATGTCCAATGTCCAATGTCGTGCTAGCACGACTTTCACCTTTGAATGTCCAATGTCCAATGTCGTGCCAGCACAACATTCGATTTTGAATGTCCAATGTCCAATGTCGTGCCAGCACAACATTCGATTTTGAATGTCCAATGTCGTGCTAGCACGACTTTCACTTTTGAATGTCCAATGTCCAATGTCGTGCCAGCACAACATTCGATTTTGAATGTCCAATGTCCAATGTCGTGCTAGCACGCCTTTACTTTTGAATGTCCAATGTCCAATGTCGTGCCAGCACAACATTCGATTTTGAATATCCAATGTCCAATGTCGTGCTAGCACGACTTTCACTTTTGAATGTCCAATGTCCAATGTCGTGCCAGCACAACATTCGATTTTGAATGTCCAATGCCGTGCCAGCACAACATTCGATTTTGAATGTCCAATGTCCAATGTCGTGCTAGCACAACATTCGATTTTGAATGTCCAATGTCCAATGTCGTGCCAGCACAACATTCGATTTTGAATGTCCAATGTCCAATGTCGTGCTAGCACGACATTCGATTTTGAATGTCCAATGTCCAATGTCGTGCCAGCACAACATTCGATTTTGAATGTCCAATGTCCAATGTCGTGCTAGCGCGACTTTCACTTTTGAATGTCCAATGTCCAATGTCGTGCCAGCACAACATTCGATTTTGAATGTCCAATGTCCAATGTCGTGCTAGCACGACTTTCACTTTTGAATGTCCAATGTCCAATGTCGTATGTTTAGCTAACTTCACACAGCTTTCAGATCAGATTATAAGTATCTTCCATGGCCGAGAGTGTAAGATAGGTTCATTCCGACCCGAGCGTAGGGGGTTTTGCGGAAACGAGGTTAAATGAGTTTCCGCAAAACACCTTGCGCGAGGGTCAGGATGAACCTTTCTTGCATACTGGACTTGTGTTCCCGGTCATGTGGCCAGTGCTGGAAAAACCCATCTTACACCCCCCATGTAAGATGAATCACGCGCAACAACGCGCCACTTCTTTCTTTTAGTGTATGGTTTACGAAAAGTATGTTATGTCATTTCATTAACGCGCAATCAAGTATATATGCTTGCAAGACATATAATTAAAATTGAAAATAAATAATCGTAAAAAACGTCATTTTTGATTATTTAAAATGACTGCGCTTTTTGACGTCAGTAAATAACGTCGCACGCGCTTTTTGGTGAAATTGTACAGAAGTGCGTTTTCTACGTCATTTTCCCCACAAATTGATAATTTTAGATATCGTAGAAAAAATATCAATCATGTTTTTCCGGTCCGGATCGTAAATCCGACCGATTTTTCTATCTGTACCAGAAACACATGATAGATACTTATAATCTTACACGAGCGGCTATGGTAGATGCTTTTTCTCCCACCTCAGTTAAAAAAAAATAAGTAAAAATGATTTTTATTGCTTAACTCTTTTGTGCTTAGTGAAAATAATTGCGTATGGATATGCGATAATTCGTGGTTGTCATGGATATGCGCGCAGTGATTCAGATTATGTTAATAGTCAAATCGGTCTTTAAATAGTTCTAAGGAGAGTGAAGCATTATTTCTTGAAAGGTGCGTGAAAACTGTTTTATGGTGCCATTTGAAGCGAGAAACGTTCTAAATATAGCCACAAGACAAGGTTTCCATGATGCTACAGACGATAATCTTCAACAAGGGAGGTTATTGCAATGTGGCGATCAGTAAAAAGGAGTTGCATACGGTCATTTTATCTTCGCCCGTGGGCAAGACAAGAATTACTTGCATGGTTAAATGATTGGATCTACTTATCTGAGGTGGGAGAAAATCATGGTCGGAGCTCATATATTCTTTCTCGCCTTCTTCTCCTTCATTTATACTTTCAAACTCTCTCCGAATTCTTTTCCATCTGATATATGACAAGCATCTGCTGTTGCTGAAGGATAACAAGTTGTACCAATTCCGGCCTGTTCATTTTTCAACGTTTTTGAGATCTGAAAATCTGTTTGAAATCCCTCAATTTTAATATCAACCCGTGCGAAGGACGTAAGGTGTTGTCGGCAATAACGCGGCGACATCTGGGAGCAGTCTTTTGTGTCATTCTCCAAACGTAGTACGGTCGTGTACATCGTGATGACAACGTAGTAGAAGCGGCACACGATCGGTGATGGTGTCGATGGAAACACGGTGATGGTCGCGATGGAACGTGGTACAAGAGCGAAAGCAACGTATCGGAAAAGAAATGAAGAAATCGTAGTACAAGCGTAGATCAGGCGATCCGCGGATGAAACGATTTTCAAGATTTTAACCCGATCTCGCGCCGATCTGATTTTTTTTCATGTCGGGATAAGCGACATGAGCGTGGTGAGATCGTAGCTCTGTGTGAACGGAGCATTAATTACACTCACTGACTTTAAAGCTTCACTCTCACAGATTGAAGATTTTGACAACTGTTTTACTTTTTGTCTTGGAACGAGCCATTTTTTGCGAAAATCCATGGTAACCAGTTATATAAGACTGCTGACAAAAAAATAGATCGCAGATTTTTATATTTAAGTTCAAAAATTGATGTTTTATGGATTTTTCTTAAACCGTTAGTAACGGTTTAAGCCATTAAACATGAATTTTCGAACAGAAATGTGAAAATCTAGGATCTGATTTTTTGTCAGCAATCTTATCTTATATCACTTGTTTTTAGATATTTACGCAAAAATTGCCTCTTTCCAAGAAAAGAATACAAAAGTTGTCAAAATGGTAAATCTGTGATCAGGGTGTGTTTACCACGTGATAAGTGAAACAACACTTTTGATAAAATCTCAAACGAAAATCGGCATGAGATAATCATTAACTAAAAACTGCATGATATTTATGCGTCTGTTTATTTTTTATTTATTTTTATATCAAGATCCAAGACATCAGAAAAGATACATCGCCATTTCCGGGCCAACGTTTTAGACCAATCACAACGCAGCATTCCTCTCAGCACGTGCACCGACTGTTATCAGCTGACACGGAACCGAAATACAGCGTTTTGGCGAGAAATAAATAAAGTAGCAGACGAAACTGTTACCATAGAAACTCTTCATGACATCATTTTAAGTAAGTTTATGTTTTGTTCTAAACAAACTGTGCACATGTTCAAAAAGTATTTATCATTGGTCATATAATAAGTTCAAAACACAAGTGATAGAAAGTAGACACATGATCACAGAGTAATTATGAAATTCAATATTTATAAGCTTGAGAAAAGTATCGTAGAAGGCCTTCTAGAAATATACATCAAATAGAGTGTAGATCTTATTTAAACCTTTACATTTTTTCTTTGAAATATGTGACTGTAGAAAGTGGACGAGAAAATGACATTTTTTTTTTCAACAAGTTTGTTTAAATGGTGTTTTTTTTTTCCAGTTATTGCAAGCCTCGTTATAGCGACATCCTGGGTAACGCTGATTCTGATTATTATTCACGGTAGGAATTGTTTATATCATACAAAGTTGGATTATGAAATCCCTTCTCTGTTTTAGACAAAGGACTTGTGTAGACCAATAAAGCGTATTATTTCCGAACGGGGAGCAGCAAATCGTTTCAATTGTAATTAAGCACAAGTCAATTGTAACCCCCCACCCACCACCACCCCACTACGCCCTCAAGTCCGGGGAATAGCGCGAACTTTAACTTTCGGTCCAGCCAATCGTAGGTAAAATCCCCGCCCTGCGAGAACAAACTGTTTGTTAAATCCCCGCGAAATGCACCCGCATCCCGAGGACATCCTAGGTAAGGCCCATTCCCTGCTATTTTCGGCGCGAAAAAAACCTCATCGCATTCACTCGGCACTGCGGGGCAACCTTGAAGGTAACACACACGGTCCTTTCCCCCCGCTATCCCCGGTATACCCCCCGGGGGTAACAGTTAACTTGTGCATTACATCAACTATATACACCTTCTGTATTTAAAGTCTACAACGAAACCTCTAAGTAAATGTCTATCAAACTCCACGAAGTTTTACTTCACGTTCAGTACAGTTATCACTGCCACCATCAGTGTGTGTATACCACGTGATAATCTACGTCATATATGGTACGTCATAAGGCAACATTTTGTTTAAAATGAAGACTTAAAACAAAGATAGCTTTTCTTGTACTACACCATTTTAAATGAACCAAGGGGCAGTCTATGGCGCTTAAAGAGCCTCGCCTTCGTTTTATAACCGGAGTTCAATAAGGTGATTAGTTTCATCAAACACTTTGACAAACCTGTTTTCAAAATAATGTTTTGACAGTGCTCCGTCAGATAGCCGTTTTTAGAAAAAAAGTGTTTTAAGAAACTTAACTCTTAATCAAATTCTGATCAAAGACCAAAGGCGGGACTCCGTTAGCGGCGAAGACGGTTCATTTAAAATGGTGCAGAAATAATAGAATTATCTTTGTTTAAAGTCTACATTCGAAGAAAAATGTTGCCTTCCGACGTAGCGTTTATGACGCAAATTATCACGTGGTATACAAACACTGACCATGCAAATCACGTGACCATAGGCATAGGACCTAAGAAAAGTGTCTTTAATTTTAAATATGTTTTTAATTTTTAACCTCAATGTAACTTTAAATAACCAAACCTCGTGATTTCCGGTTTCAGGACGTGTTCAGCAGCGACATCTGCAGCTGCATGCTATAATTTTCGCGCCAAATAATCCGCAATTGACCTTCATCAACAGCAGACGACAGGGATGACTTTCGATCGTTGAATATTGCTGAGAATGTCCTACTTCAAAGCATACATATGAACTCTCGATAACTGTATATTTGACATTTTGTTTTGAGTTCAACTCCCTGAGGCGTCAATGTGTACACAGACGAAATACTCATTATATGCTTTCTTGTGATTATTAAGATATTCATTTAATGAAAACAATTGACCTCATACTAAAACAAGAATGTTCCTTTATTTTACGAGCGTAGCCTTTAAAAAATAGAAAAAAACTTAATAGAAGTAATATATTTACATTGTGTATCCATTTTATATTATTTCTGTATTTAGTGAAATGATATTTCCTATCGAAATTGCGTGATTTTGTTCGATACTTCTGTCATGTCATTGGGAATATTTACAACGGAACTACTTTTTTCAATGAAATTGAAGGGAAACTTTTGGCAATCTATGAAGCTGAAAACTGCAGTAAAGCAATTAAAACAAGCGAATACATTGATTTAAGATCCCCGCCAGATTAGATAAAGTAGATGACAAGGAAAACATGTGTTGGTAAAATATTCCAATGAAATATATACGGCTGCAGAGTTATGGACTCTCATTCATAATCATTATGAGATATGAATTTCTGTACAAATGTTTGAAATAATGTAACATTTAGATTTGACAAAGTTACCTAGATTTTGAGCAGTTTCAAACTCATAATCATTATGAGATATGAATTTCTTTGCAAATGTTTGAAATAATGTAACATTTAGATTTGATAAAGTAACCTTGATTTTGACTGTTTCAAACTCACAACCATTATGATATATGCATTTCTTTGCAAATGTTTGAAATAATGTTACATTTAGATTTGACAAAGTTTCCTAGATTTTGAGCTGTTTCAAACTCACAACCATTATGATATATGAATTTCATTGCAAATGTTTAAAATAATGTAACATTTAGATTTGACAAAGTAACCTAGATTTTGACCAGTTTCGAACTCACAACCATTATGATATATGATTTGTTTTACAATTGATTCAAATAATGTAACATTTAGATTTGACAAAGTAACCTATAGTTTGACCAATTTCGAACTCATAATCGTTATGAGATATGAATTTCTGTGCAAATGTTTGAAATAATATAACATTAGATTTGACAAAGTAACCTAGATTTTGACCAGTTTCAAACTTACAAAAGCTTTCATTAAGGGCATATTGGACCACAAGAAGTTAACAATCTAGTCAATCTAGTCAAGCTTTTTCTTTCAAGTTTTCTTTATTTCATTCGTTCTATAAAAATATGGAAAAATGAGGTTATATCATATGAAACAGATGGATATCAAAGAGGGTTGAAGGAGTAAATGCAGACATATAAAGAATTGATTTATAGATAGCCAAAACATTTTTGACAATATATTTCATTAATAGTAAATTGCTTATGTAATCCTTTAAGTTTTATTCATTTCATATAAATTAATACGTGGAGAGTCACTCAATTATTTAATAGTGAGAAACAAGCTGGCACAAATTCCGAGTACGTAAACAGGCATGTCATACAACTATATTGTTTTTACTATAAAGTTGCAACAAAACATCTCGTCAATCAAATATATACAAGTAAACAAATTGTTCATGCATGTGATCATCGTTACAAGGTAGCCAAATTTAAATAACAATTGAAGAATAGCTTAAGAAATATGAAGAATGTTTATGCATAACAATGTTGTGAATAATGATAGATATAAGAAGCTGTTTATCTAGTTAATTAGATACATTATGGAAATGCAGATGGTAAGAGGTTACAACAGTGAATATACGATTACGACTTAAACAATATCATTGATTAATAGGTTTCTTCTATTATTTTCCTGTACCAAATATTTACATAAATTTTAGTTTTAGTTTTAATAATAGTTGTTTTGTTATTACTACTAACTATTTGAGTAAATTTAAACATGATGTTTTTTTACATAAAAATACTTTTAAATAAAAATTGATCGGAGGTCATCGAAACAATTACATCTTATAACAAAATGAAATTCATCCTCAATTTCCTGTATATGACATAATAAACATAATCTTTCATTTCTCAGTTTTGTCCCTACCTACCAGTTTCAACACGTACACTGTGCGCTGATACACGTAATTGAGTGTGGTATTTTCTGTTATTTTTATAATATAATAAATCAAAATATTCTGCCATACCAAACGTACTATGCAGATGCAAGTATAGAATATTAAGTTTCGTACTGTTGGCAATATCAGCAGGTCACTTTTGTAGAAAACTATCGATTAAACGTTGTTTAAAGACTGGAGCAAAGAGTTCGACATTATAAAAATTATTTCCCCGGATTAACCCAGACGTCTTAAAATCATTTCTCCTCAAGTTAACATTTAACGTTAGATGCCCAAGTTGTGAGGCCTTTAGTTCAATGGAAATATCCAACAAAACGGAATTTATATAAAGACGAATTATTATTGTTTTCGATACATCAATTTGAACGTTTTCGAGTTAAATTAGTGAATGTTTACGGTCCCAGTAAAAACGATCCGTAGTAATTTATGAAACTACAAAACAATATGTAATATAATCATGATAAATTGCATATAATTGGTGGTGAATTCATTTTTTTTGCATACCGGTCGTGTGTTTCCGGTCAAGTGACCAGTGCTGGAAAATAAGTTTCTAGCACACCGGATCGGCATTTCCGGTGAAATCAGCCGTGCTGGGAAACTCCATCTGGCACACACCATGCCAGATAACTCACGCGCTGTGACGTTTTACTTTCAATTTCTTTTATTATATACTTTATGTATAATTATGAGATTTCAGTAGATAAGTTCCATTAACATTAACTTTACAAAATATACATTCAAAACAAAACAAAATAACCCTTAAAAGACGTGATTTCGAAGGAACTTATTGACGTATGCAGTGAATACAAATAACTGCGCGTCATGACGTCAGTAAACATCAAATCACGCACTTCTTTGGTGAAATGTACAAAAAAAGCAATTCATGTGTTTTCTTCCTCTTCCGAATCGAAAAATCCGATTTCATTAATCTATTATGTGTTTCCGGTACGGATAGAAACATCCGACACGAGGGCACGCGCGTAAGCCGGTAACGAGGCTTGCCATCACTGGTCACATTTCTGGAAACACACGGTATGCAAGAAAACCCCGTCTTACACCCCCATGTTAGTTGAGTCACGCGCAACAACGCGCCGGTTATTATTTCTTTTATTGCATCGAAAAGTATAGTATGCCATTTCAATAAAGCCCAATCAAATATATAAAGACTTTTAATTAAAAATAAAAATAACTGTAAAACGCTCTTTTAGAGGAACTTATTGACGTCAATAGTGATTTAAGAATTAAAATGTACATATATGCGTTTTTTACGTCAATTTTTCCACGAATTGATATTTTAAGATATGCAAGAAAAAAATCAATCATGTTTTTCCGGTCGAAAAATCGAACCCTCGGGCACGCTGCAATTCCAGTAACTCGGCAAGCCACGTTACCGGATTACGCGCGTGCCCTCGGGTCGGATATTTCGATCCGTACCGGCGCGTGGATGCTCGTGACTCATCGTTCATAGGGTGTGTAAGACGGTCTTTTCCAGCACAGGTTACATGACCGGAAACGTACGTCCGGTATGCAATAATAGAAGTATCTTCCATGGCCGAGAGTGTAAGATAGGTTCATTTCGACCGGAGCGTAGGGTGTTTTGCGGAAACGAGGTTTACCGATGAGTCACGCGCAACAACGCGCCAATTCTTATTTCATTTATTGTATGGTTTATGAAAAACTATATTATGCCATTTTGATAAAGCGCAATCAAATATATATATATATATATATTTGTAAGACTTTTAATTAAAATAGAAAATAATTAATCGCAAAAAACGCTATTTTTAGTTATTTAAAATGACTGCGCTCTATGACGTCATTAAACAACGTAGGACGCGCTTTTTGGTATAATTGTACAAAAGTCCGTTTTCTACGTCATTTTTTCCACAAATTGATAAATTGAAATATGCAAGAAAAAAATATATAATTTTTCCACGAATTGATATTTTAAGATATGCAAGAAAAAAATCAATCATGTTTTTCCGGTCGAAAAATCGAACCCTCGGGCACGCTGCAATTCCAGTAACTCGGCAAGCCACGTTACTGGCTTACGCACGTGCCCTCGGGTCGGATTTTTCGATCCGTACCGGAAACACATGATAGATACTTATACTCGCTAGATATTATTCGCTCGTTTTTAGTGCAAACATTTATGAACATAAATCAATTAAGTAATATTAGTGCATCTATGTATCAAAATATAACTAAGCACGTTTATATTAAACGGGCATGAGCACATAAACAATTTACTACGCCGCCAATTATTGAATGAACATTTGAAAGGTTGAACATGTTAGCAAAATAATCATTGGATATAAACATTTTCCGAGTATAAGAGTTTGTTTCATGATCGAGGGTTTTCAGTAATCTCACTGTCAGAGACCAGTGTGATTCTGTTGAAGACAGGTCGATTTCCAGGTAAAGAGTAAAGACCACACTAGGTTGTAAAAATAATTGAGGCGTGGGTGAGGTAAAATTATCAGTTTATCTCTTAATTGTCGTGTTTTTCGGATTTGTAAAACGAATTACAACGACAAACAGTTCAAATTATATTTGAACAATGACATTATAAGTATCTATCATGTGTTTCCGGTACGGATAGAAAAAGCCGACCCGAGGACGCGCACGTATGCCGGTAACGAGGCTTGCCGAGTAACCGGCCACCCAGCGTGCCCGAGCAATAAAAGAAATAAGAAGTGGCGGGTTGTTGCACGTGACTCATCTTACATGGGGTGTAAGATGGGTTTTTTCAGCACTTATCACATGACCTGAAACATACGTTCGGTATGCCAGAAACGTTCTATTTATGTTCAAACCGTTGTTTTCGTCTGTAATCAGTTTGATATGAAAGCACATTCAGTCACAAAATTAAAAAAAAAACATTTGAAAGACGGGACTACCATTTTTCTAATTGGTTAGTTGCTTATTTCCAAATATATCTTTATTTAAAATTGTGTTACCTATTTTTTTAAATTTTATTTTTGGACAACATTTTCTTGTTCAAAGTGAATGTTTTGTTTTGATCAAGGAGAAGTTACTACACAGGATTTTAAAAAAAAGTTCTAAAAGTTGGGATGTTCACTCCTTTTGCAGTGAAACTATGAAAATTGATATTTTCGCTGTTGTTAAACATGAAAGAAACATGAAAAAAATGTATGGTTTTCAGGTTTTGCCTCTGGAATCGCCTTTGAATCTGTATGAAATGCAACATTATCTGACACCCCCATACAATTCAGTAAGTTTACGTTTGCGGATTTTGTTTTGTAAGATTCAAAGTTAACTTCACAGTAGAATATACTTATACTACAGTATTTTGTTGCACAAGTTATTATTCTTTCGGCTTCAAGTTTTAGCCGGTGCGAATGTTTGTATGATAGAGTGTTTTACGACAGTTTCTTTTAAGAAGATATTAAGTGTTCGAAGACAACCGAACCGTTGCCAGTCCATTTCTACTAATAAGGTAATATATGACTTCCACTAAAAGGGTTAATTCTAAATTTATGTGTTCAGAAACGGTGGGTAATTTGGTATTATCGAAGAATAACTCAGGACGGTGTGTTTGTTTATCTTTCTGGAGAAAGTAAGGGTTTCCGTTTGAGCAGAACTAAGGGAGACCAGCCATGCATTGGCGCAATCGTGCACAGCGTGGAGTTTACGGTTTAAAATTTTAGCAAAATCAGTAGGACTATATTATAAAATACACATGTACATGCGAGTGATATCAACAAAAAGTCTGACATGGGAACTGATGTGGTTGACTTTGTAATCGCTATAAATTAGGCAGAGTTAGGGACCAAGGATACACTCTAAGGGGCCCACGGATGAGCTGTAAAACCAACCTGAGTGAACGTTAGCGGAACAACTCCATTTTTACTCGAAAACAAGCACTAATTAAAGCAGTTAAGGAGACTTCCTTTGATGCCGAGATTGTTAAAAAGACACTTCTCCCAAACATGGTCAAAAGCCTTGAACATATCGCAGAAAATATGAAGAACCCCATTACCTTCTTCAATTGACAAATGTCATTATAGATGTTATTGAGACGATTTACTGGTACACCTCCGCGGATTGACAACATAGCTTAGAGGATAGTATTTGGAAGCAGACGGGTTTAACACAAGATTTCTTAAAGACTTATCAATAATATACCGAAATATATGAAACATGAACTAAAAATATCAGATATTACTGTTTTGGCTGAAAAAAATTCGATGTTGGAAAAAATCAAGACCCAAAAAAAGATTACACAGTTTCTGTATACTAAACATATTCAAAATAACACTATTAAGATAAAACATAAATATATGTGGGAAAACTCTTTAAACGAAACACTTAATTGGAAGGAAGTATATTCACCGCCATATATAGCAACAATTGACACATGTATACGAGCCTTTCAGTTTAAGATAATCAACAGAATTATACCAACAAATAAATATCTTTTTAAATGCAAATTATCCAATTCTAGCATATGCAATTTGTGTTCCAGCTTTGAGGAAACAATAAACCACATGTTCTGGGAGTGTTATATCATACAAGACCCGTGGAATGAATTGAAACGCTTTCTCCACTCAAAAAATATTAGAATTGAACTAAATTTAAAAAAATAAAATGTTTTATTAGGAATAAACGTTGAAAGAAACTATAGCTGCATTAACTTCATAGTTATACTTCTAAAATACCACATTTTCTGTTAAAAAAAAAAACAGAGGAACAATTCCTTACTTCCGAAATTTTGAAAAATACTTATATATTCGAATCAATATTAAGCGTGAGATAGCTATTATGAAAGATAAGCATTTGCAAAAATGGGCTTTTCTTTTATAATCATCAGATATATAATACATTTTAGAAAGCCAGTTTGTCTCTTTTCTTTTATTTAAATCCTATTATGGGCATTTTCTTTATTTTTTTTATTTTTTTAAGTCTAATCCCCCCTTTATTTTCGATATCAGAAAATTGCAAAACAACTGGTTTCTTCATTTGAAAGATATTTTTTTTTTGATACATGTCTACGTATAACTGTATGAAGTGCTTTTTGTATACGTTTGAATAAAAAAAAGATTTCTTAAAGATTGCAAGTTTCCAATGTAAAGGGAAGTGTGATGACGAAATCATCTTTGGAAAGAGCGACAGTGGGGAAATCGCAAAAGCATCAGAAACTTCTGATCAGAAAGTGAGTAGTTTCGAACTGATCATTCCTGGGCCACATGATTTAGATGGATTGACTCTGGCAATTGCGTCTTTAGGAAGATGACAATTTATTCCATTCCGGACGTGTGTTTCCGGTCATGTAACAAGTGCTTGAAAAACCCGTCTTACAACCCCCATGCAAAATGAGTCACGTGCAACAACGTGCCACTTAAATTTTTATTGTATGGTTTATGAAAAGTATATTATGCCATTTCAATAAAGCGCAATCAGATATAATAGTATACGTATGCAAGACTATTAATTAAAGTTGTAATAAGCAATCGTTAAAACGCGATTTTAAAGGAACTATTTGAGGTCAATAGTGATTTAAAATTACTGCGCTTTATGACGTCAGTAAACAACGTTGCACGCGCTTTTTGGTGAAATGTACAAAAGTGCGTTTTCAACGTCAATTTTTTCCACAAATTGAATATTGTAGATATATGCAAGATCAAATATTGTAGATATGCAAGATCGAAAAATCCGACACTCGGGCACGCTGTGTGGCCGGTAACTCGGCAAGCCTCATTACCGGCTTACGCGCGTGCCATTGGGTCGGATTTTCTATCCGTACCAATAGATACTTATATGATGACAGGTTGCAACTCTGCAAGAGTGTATCAGGAAGGGGATGCTGTTCATCGTAGACAGTGGATTGCTTACAGAAGACAAGTAAGCATTCTTGAGATTTACCTTTTCTAAGTCATGATTTGCAGAGATACCATTAGCTATTAGGCTTTGAAGTGAATTTCTTGAACACTTCTGTAATATTTATGTTTTTCTCTGTTTAATAGTTACAAGTTCGATTCTGAAACTGTCAAAATCAGCCTGGTAGTATCTCCATACTGTCCTTTGGAAAGTATTATTTAAGGAGCATTATATTTTAACAAGGTAACCGTTTGACAGCGGAAGCGCACTAGGCCAGGTATAAAAAGGTCCGCTGTGAAGCTACACAAAACATGTTCCGGATGGTACCTGATCATAAGATCAATGAGGGACGATGAATGTATATTGAAGTGGGTTAGTTCAGTAATAAGTTGGTGTGCGTTCTAAGATGTTCACGCCGGGTAATCATTGGAGCCATAACATTTTGTTATGTGTTGAAAATGCTCCAACGCGTCTTCCGTTGTAGTGCCAATGAGTGGAATATGGATGTAAACAGTGAGTATGGTTTCTTAGTTTTTATTTTTTATAGGTTTATACGATTAAATTTAAAAATTTGGAGAATGTAGTTCCACAATGGAATGGCCATGAGCTGTTCTAAATGTAAAAGTCCTGAATAAAATTTAATATATGATCATCTAGAACTTGCATAACTTGCTAGACGTTAGTGTTGACAACGTGAAAATCTGGATTTTCGTGAGAATTGTTCCCGTACCTTAGATTTAAGCAATTTTACATGTGTGTGGCTTTTTTATTGACAAAAGGTTGCCGCGTTACAAATTTTAGAACTTTATATGTTATACTTGCTGCACTATTCTTGATTTTCTGAACGTTGTGGTGCCAATGAATAGGTTGTGGTGCTGATGAATAGTAGTAATTTATTAGGAAACGAATTGTGAAAAAACTGTAGCAATTTCCCCTGAGGAGCCTGATAATCTGCTGTTTAAATTTTTAACACAAAGGTCTCGTATTTTTTGCTTCAAATATTACATAAAACTTGAAATATCACCAACTCCTTGTGCAAGCCACACGTGACAAACCCCTAATTACTCA
Source organism: Mya arenaria (assembly GCF_026914265.1). NCBI lineage: Eukaryota > Metazoa > Mollusca > Bivalvia > Myida > Myidae > Mya > Mya arenaria. Next base: position 6,701,724 of record NC_069136.1, on the reverse strand, counting down.
TGTTTTACGACATATAAATAACAGTCAACATATTGCAGAAAAAAAATGAAAAAATAAAGTTACATATTCAATATATGTAAATGAGGCTTCATTTTTAATTTTTAAACACAAAGAACATAAGCTCAATTGAAAATTATTTAAACACGTTTCCCATTTCCTTTTTATGCCTTAATACGTAGAGGAAGAAACCTAACCCCTTCCAAAAAACATGTACATTTAAAGACATGACAACTTAATAGGAAAATTCCTGTATACTAATATATGAAGATGAAGAAACATGGATTATTATTTTTTTTAAAAGATATGCATTCTCATTATCCGATGTATTAAAGAAATAAATAAAAGGTGTATATTGCCTTTACCAATTTCATGACATTTTCGTCTGAAGCGCTACTAATATATTAAGGAAAACGGGACCTCATCTCGCATTATATTACCGTAAGATCAAGTAATTCGGATGTCGAGGGGGAACCTCAGCCGTATCCCAAATTAGAAACAGTCTTAACTAGTCAATTTAGGTTCTTGTTTTTGAACGTGATAGTATTCAGACAAATCCATAAATCCAGCTCTCGTACAGTAGGTTCGTCGATGAGACGGAACATAATGCAAATATTGCTGCATTTTTTATAAATTCATTTGATTGTCAAAAACGACATATTAGTCTTCTGCTGCGACGGTCGACCACACTAAGAGGGCGCAGCTTATGCACACGTTCGCGCTCGTGTACGTCACGAAGAGCACTGGATCCAGGCGCCGCGCGACCTCTTTCCACGTGATACGCTGTTGCGGATAGTGCTTCACGCAATCGTCGTCCATGTCCTTGTTTGCAATGTCTTCCATTGAATCGTTATGCGGATTGGGTTTAACACCGTCCGCTGTGCTTGTGTTGTGTGTTGCTGGTCGGTGTATAAGGCGGTCTTGGAGCCACGAGTTTTTCTCGGGGTGGTCGTCACAGTGGTAAAGGCGTATCTGAATGAGCGTTGAAAGGGTGACCAACGTCGCTATGATCACCTGCGTGAATACGTAAACGTTAAATATTGACAATTTGTCAGCGGTTTTGGGTAGTTGCTCGCTCACAACCGTGAGAAATACGCAGAGAGCTAGGAAAACCGTCACAGAAAACGAGGCCTTTTCTCCACACGAAGCTGGAAGTATAAACACACAGTTATTAAGGAATGAAAGTAACGTTATTGGAAGTATCACGTTCAACATTATCTGCAATGCTTGTCGTTTTAGTGAGATGCAAAATACCACATATTCATCTTTGCCAAGAACCATTCTCTCTGCCTTGGTGTATATCACTGTCCACTGCGGCTGTCCCTCGTATTCGTAAAGCTCTATTTCCTGAAGCGTGTTGATCAATTGCAGCTCACCGTCCGAGTTAGTCCAGGACTCGAACGCCAGACAACACGTGTGCATGTCGTATGGGAAACGCACAACGTTCGCGGAACACATGGATTGGAACACTTCCATGGGCTTCCAAAGGCACGTGCCATCATGCGTTACCCGAACCAATGTGGAGGGCGCACCCAAATCCCGGAACTTGGTATTCGAGTTCTCCAGGACAAGGTCTGGCCTCCAGATGTCGTCCTGTGGGATGCCTAATGACGTCACGCCCACGAACGATCGCGGGTCCCACGTGAGGTATTCATCAGTCCAGGAGATTTTCAGTATTCCGGTAACAGTCAGCCTCTCGACAACTTCGTTGAATTCCACGAGACTTAGAAGTGCGAGACTTACGTTGATAACTGTTGGTTTGGTGACGTCACGAACAGGACGAATCTTTTTGTTATATTCATTACTTTTCATCAACGTATCGTGTAATAGATGAGCCGAACTTTTGTTCGCAGTGCCGGAAATAGTTCTTACATTTTGGGTTGTCAGTACAAGAACTGTCAAAACAATTCCAAATTTGTCCATTATTGGTTCTCCACTTGTAGAGCTATACAAGATATTAAGTAAAATGAAGTTGATGGGATTTTGTACCATTTATATACTCCATCTAAGGAAACCATCCCTGAACAATAAATAGTCGTGATTTCCAAAATAATAATCACACTTTCAATTAGATTTTAACTGGTAAACATCACAGAATTTGTGAACATCTGAGTGACGGCCTTTCATTGAATTAAACAGTCCATTATCAAGAGCAGATAAAAGCAATGACAATTATAAGCATGCACGTAGATGGGTCAAAATCAACAAAGGAATCGCTTCCATCCTTTGAGATATAATCGCTTACATTTCATAGGGCAATTAAACATTTTGTTTTGCACGTTAAGCTAACCAAACTGCACACGGTAACGGCACGTGTTCTGAGGTTCATTGTTCGTAGATATGTGGAAATGGTCAAAGATGTTTATATTTGACAAAGGGCATAGACATGCTCTATAACTTTATTCGAAATGTGCCTGCTTTTAAATTGGACAAGCTTTTCGTGTTAAATGTCACCGCAACCATGCCGTTGGTATACTGACCTCGAAAATCAATTGTGGTCATATACTGATCATTTTCTTGTCATTGCCACCCTTCCTACCAAGCATTTTCGAATAATCAATCCGGCATGGTTTGAGCAATTGTTCGACAGACCGACGTATAATAAAAATGCATTTTGGATTATTATCGAAAGTGATCGAAATATAATCATTATCATTCTAACTGAATAAAAATACTTCACCATAAGGGACAAAGTGAATGTGGTTTAATTTCTACAATTCAAGCCATGACTCCAAAGTTAATTTTGGAATCTGATTGTTGATCAATATTGGCCATTAACATTGTAAAGGAAAACTATCACAGAAATGATTAATACCCTAAGACGCCGCCTGGACACAGAAATCGTAAAATGTCGTGTTTTGGAATTAACAACACCTGAGACCAGAGCGTATAATATTCACCACTTAAAATGTTTTTATGGCAATAGACACCAAGTGATACTATTGCAAGAAAAAATTAGAAAAAAAGTCAAACACTTACATAAAATTGATATCGTTGTGTACACCGCTTTGAATCTTCCTGATGTATCACATCGCCTACGACACATATGTTTCTTTCGCAGTTTTGCGCATTACTACTTTTAAGATGACGTCTTTATTTGATTTATGGGTTAAATGATCATCGCCATATTAAAGGTGAGGGGGTATTGAAAGTATTGGCCACATGGGTAAGAGTAAGTCGATGATAGCACGCCAATAGAGGTCTTGTTTTAGTGAGCTGCATGAAAGACGAAGCCGGGCGTGAAGGATTTTATTTTTCTCAGACCAACATTGGAAAGCGGGTATATTTGAGACATGGAACAGGTAGGAGAAAGTGAATTCCATTCACGAATGGCAGTAGGAAGGAATGATGTTTGGTAAAGTTGGGATTTGCAGGCGATAGGTGGGATGGAATTGTTTCCGAAAGTGTATCTATGATTGGGTTGGTCAGGATGCAATTTCGATAAATATGTTGGTGTCAGATTATGATTCATTTTATACAATTCAGAAAGTTTTCGTTTGCGCCAGCAGGATTATATTCTATTATATACAGGCACATGCTGGTGTCACCAGCAAAAAGTCTGACATGGGAAAGGATGTGGGTGACTTTGTCGTTAATATAGAATACGAAGAGTAAGGGGCCTAGGATGGATCCTTAGGGGGCCCCGTATGAACAGTAAGACCAGCGTGAGTGAAAGTTAGTGGACACTACCTTGGATACAGAGATAATGTAGTTTGAAAAAGAAGACCCATCCGCCATACACGGTCAAAAGCCTTGGATATATCGCAGAAAAAAGCAATGACCTCCTTACTTTTGCCATTTGTCAAATGTCATTGTAGTTGTAATAGAGGCCTTTCTGTGGCCTCTTTGCGAAGGGGAGTGACCGCGGCATAACCGCTATGTCATGGTTACCTCCTATTCGAGCGAGCAGTCCGTCCACTAAAAATTAGTTCCACTCTTTATGGAAATGGTTGTTGGAATTGAAATTATTTTTAGATAAAACCCTACTTCCATCAACGAAACCTATCATTGTTAACATTTATTGAGGTACAAAACAAGTATTTAATCAAAAGCATTTCGGAAATAAAAGAATATATCGAGTAGAAATAATATTCAATGAAACGTGAGCATGTGGCATTTTTTGTACATTCAAGAACAATTTCAACATATTTTAATTAACAAAGACGGACTTAAAAAGTGTGTATCCGTAGAAGCAACGGAAGCCGGGGTATTATAGTGGTTTTCGTAGTGTATATAGATCAATTCACTGTCGCTCTCAGACTCTGGATCTTGCGGTATTTTTTCGGAGTGAATTCATGTTCAGTGCAGCCGAAGTATGTTTTGTTGTTGAGACAGCGAATTAGTTTCATATCCAATAAAGTTGAAAGTCACGTTTCCGTTAAATTTGGGGTTTACGAAAACCGCAGAGGAAATGTCGAGGATGCGTTTGAGAAAGATGGAGCGCAGACTTTTGAAAGTTTTCTCGACATGATGTCGGAAAACACCATGGCCTAGTAAGGCTAGTTGGTTTTCAATCTGCTATAAATGTACAGGTGTTTATGGCCGATGATCTGAGCTATTTGATAAAGCTGGTCTCCTTTATCGTTTAGCTTTTGGATAAGCCTTTTCTAATCATTATTTTTAAAAAGAAAAATGAATTGTTGAACTGATGAAGGTAAACAATTGAAGGAAATTAATCAAAATGCTTGTGCATACATGTACGCGGTTAGAGATTGCAGGAAAAAATGATCTATCAACTCTATTACTAGCACATGTGGCCAAGTAAATATTCAACCGATACCTACCAAGCGGGTTAATTTTAACAGTATGTTCCATGATATAGTTCATACATAAATTGGTAAGTTTGTTCTTTTTAAATAGTCATAATCAATCGAATTCTATACGATTCGGCCAATGTGTATATTAATGCACTACAGACGACAGCGAACATGTACTCAACTTGTTACATACATGTACTTTTCCAAGTCAAGGGAAGCAAATCTTATAAAAGATGGACAAAATAGTCCCGAGTTGTTTGTACAGAGTGGAATGATCAAATGTTATCATTTCACTCGAGCCAGAGTGAAATGATCAAGTTATCATTCATCAATATTTTTCATTCTTTCACCGATATGCATGAAAAAAGTTGAGTTTATTTACCGTCGAAACTCCGCTAATGAAGTTAGATTGGCAGGGTGTGAGAAGATGGTTAGGGATGACATAGTTGTAAAGGTGTTTGTGCACACATCGTTCCATTAGGTTCCCAACACAGCTAAGAATTGAGATAGGCCGGTAGATTTTGGGAGCAGACGGGTCAGATTTCTTTAACATCGGAGATACATTTTGCAAGATTTCAATATGAAGGGGATTTTTTTATGACGAAATCAACTTTGAAAAGAGCAACGATAGGGGAATCGCAAGAGAATCAGAACATTTTTAAGGAGTTCGGGCTTATCATGTCCGGGCCACACAATTAACATTCATCGTGGCAATGTCGTCTTTGATGTATTGTGGGGAGATGACAATTGGTGACAGGTTGCAATCTGCATGGGGGAATGTATGAGGAAGACGATGGTGTTCATCATAGACAGTGTATTGATGGCAAAAGTACGCATTCGTGTGTTTTACCTTTTCTAAGTCATTTTTGCTGTGTTTACATTAGCTTTTAGGATGGGAAGTGAGTGTTTTTGGTTTTTGAGTAATTTAAAATTACTGCGCTTTATGACTTCACTGGTAAACAACGTCGCACGCGCTTTTTGGTGAAATGTACAAAAGTGCGTTTTCTACGTCATTTTTTCCACAAATTGATAATTGTAGATATGCCAGAAAAAAAACCATTCATGCTTTTCCTGTCCGGATCGAAAAATCCGACCCTCGGGCACGCTGCGTGGCCGGTAACTCGGCAAGCCTCGTTACCGGCTTACGCGCGTGCCCTCGGGTCGGATTTTTCTATCCGTACCGGAAACACATGATAGATACTTATATAACCATGCGTCTTCAGATGTTGTCAATTAAGCTCATTTGCGGAGGTAAGAAGTGAACCAAGGAATGACTTTGGGAAAATATTAACAATTTTTGACGGAATTGTTTATAAGGCTGAATTTAGTAAGCTCTCATTTTTCCATAGGAAGCTCGGTCTAAATTGTTCATGTTAATAATTTTGCTAAAACCAACATTTACAAGTTCGTATCTCCATACTTAGCTTTTGTGGAGATTTGTGGGTTTATAACCTTAATAAGTAACCATTGGATGGAAGCGCACTAGGTAAGGTATAAAAGGGTCCGCTGTGAATCTAGACAAAACATGTTCAGGATGGTTCACGTGCATATTAAGGCGACAAATGTTCAGTGCAGTGGGTTGTTTCAGTAAAGTTGATGTGCGTTCTAACATTTAAAAAGTCTAGAAAGTTTGTTTGAATGTGGTTCTTAAACATTGACATTGTAATGTTTAAATTATCGATGCTCTGTTCTAAGAGTGATCAGTAGTTGTTCATAGTGTTCGGGGTCTGTAAAAGCCTGCGATGAGTTTTCGGTGCTGTTCGATGAGGTCAACCCAGAGAGAATCAAGACCTATACCTTCGAGATCAGACCTACGAGAACACTAAATACCAGAACGGATGTAGATTGCAACATCGCCACCTTGTCTACCTAGACGGTCGTTTCGAAAGCGGGTGGAGGGGGGCGGGTCAGAATTTTGAATAAGGATTCTTTCAGTGGGGTCATGGAGCCAGGTTTCTGTAAAAATGAAGATATCAGTGTACACAATCAAGTTTAGGTAAGATTCTCATAATATTTAGGTGCATAACACTGAGATCAGGGTCGATGAGATCTAAAACTTAGGTCACGGGCACGCTTGATGTCGTTGATGATGTGCAAAATTCTTGATGAACATCACTTGCTAAGGTTAGTAATATTACGAAAAAGAAAAGAGTAACAGCAACTTAGAAACATAACAAAACTTTTTGAGTGAAAAAGTAGTTATCGTAATACGTATCCAATGCAATTGTTCTGCAGCGTTTTGAAAGGGCGGTGAATGCAAGAGAGCTATTTAAAAGGGAAAGAGAGGTGGCGACGGAGCCGGTTACACATGTAGGGTCAGCTCTAGAAACAAGTAATACTATTATAATGTAGTGAATATGACGGTAGTCGATATGCCAAGTATAAAGGAGCGCGATTACTGCATAAAGGGTCACTTTAAGTAGTTATTCAGTCCGTGCGCCATATATAGATGACACCTCAGCCAGGACCGTACGCGGAAAGATAATGGTAAAGGTCCCGACCTATCTTGACTGAAAAAATGGTGATTTGAAACACATATACGTAATGGTGTCATAATAATGGTTGAGGGTGTAGAAAACAACATTGACATACAGTGAGGCATTTTAAATGGAAGATTACGTGAGAATACGAGGATGGCTATACAGACATTATTCATGATAAAATGCATGCTATGTTAAGCTGGAAGCTATTGCTATGTTAAGCTGGAAGCTATAACGTTACGATACTTGTTTTACAAACAAAGTTTCGGCTTTAATTCTGGTTTGGGAACACGATGGTGAAGAATTAAAGAGATCACTCGCACATTGGCTGGAAAAGGGAGTCGCATAAATACATGACACAATACAAACGAGCAGTAACTCGTAAATATGTGTAGTTCATTTTCAGTGAAGATAGGGCCAAATAATGTTTATCGAGTAGCAATAACTAGGTACAGGTCAGTAGGTGTATACAGATACTAGTATATTCAAGAAATGTGTTATGTGACTGCGGCGCCAAGCGACGTTTGAGTTCGTTGAAGGAGTCAGTGGTGTTAATGAGACCGACCGTCACGTCGTTCTCTCTCACGAGGATGCTACCAACGGCGGTCCAAATACTAGTGACGTTCTTTGGCTGCGGGCATGATTAAAGATTGAGCTGCGCTGTTTTTTTGTTCAACTACAGTTTCTGACGGGCTTTATACGTGGGGAATTTGACAACGATGTTTCTTGGACGCGACTGAGCTGATCTTCCACAAGCGACCGCCTGTTGCAAATGACACTGGTTTGCTAAGTTCGCTGGTTTCATGTCGGAAAATAGCTCATTGAGCTAATGTTTCTTTTAAGCATATACCCGACTTTTAATAAAGTATTTTTGTATCGTGTATCTAAGACAATGGCTCCCGTCTATATCATCAAGGGACAGGTCGACATCAATTGTCCCTTGACGATGTCAAGTATTTTGACGTCTGTGACCTCACTTGGGGTTTCAGGGATACCTGAGATTCTCAAACAATTTCTGCGACTATTCTGCTTGGCTACGTCAGCCTTTTCTCGATCTCACTGACTTATACATTGAGCTAAGTTTTGTCCTCTTCTTATGCACTGTTTGTTGGTAAAACCCCTTACATTACTTATTCAACAACGTTGGACACTTACAATGTAAATCTGGATTTCAAATGAAGTAGCCAGCGTTTGTTGAGCATGGTATCAATTTTGGCAAAGTCGGATTCGCTTAGGCCGATGCTTGTCACCGGTTCGAACGCACTGTTGATGTTGACTTCGCCAGACGCTTCATTGATGGAGGACATGGTTAGTTGAGGTAGCTTTTGTCTTCTTTAAGTCGGATTTGTCAAGTGGAGAGGTTGAGATGTAATTGTACAATTGAACATCTCTCGTTACTCTTACAATAAACATCAGTATAGTTGAAAGCTTTTTCGGCATGAGAACTACCAGATTTCCACGTGCAAAAATGTAGATATCTTTGAAACTAGATCGAGTCAGAATACTTTGACGAAATCAGGTAAAATGCAGGTGAAGAAGGGAATTAAGCTCCAAAACGTTATATTAAGGTCCAACCTGTATATTCAACACAAAAAGTAATAAACACTGTAATCCATTGTTTTTATAAGTAAAATGCACTGAGAAATTGCAAAAATCTTGAAATTTCTGCCCACCTTCAAAACAATCAACTTGCCATAAACGGAACTGGAATAGGTCTCAACGACTATCTGATAAGTTCTGCATTTTGAAATGAACTATTGCTGTAGTTGTTAATAATATGAAAATAATTGTTCTAAACAAAACGAGTAGATGTTCATAAAAGGAAAAATATTCAGGGGGTCCAACCAGTTTTGTGTTTTCCGAATTTTAAATGAGGGAAATATGTGATGCGGAATGAAATGGCGGTGTTCGAAGGGAATTTTGTGTTTTAGGAGGATACTTTCACCTGTTTAGTAAGTTTTGTAACTTATCTCGCAATATAAATGTAATACGTGTAAGCTTCTCTCAGTTTTTAACCTATGTTTCTAGAGGCCTTAATAAAAAGGTTATTGAGTGTATCAGCTGAACGATTGCTTGTTTGTACCAATGGTATAAGTTCAATGCCAAGTTTCCGATTTAAGAAATATATGTACGTGTAAAAGTTAGAGTATACGTTTAATTACTTCATAATCATATCAGTATCTACCATGTGTTTCCGGTACGAATTAATAATATCTGTCATGTGTTTCCGTTCCGGATAAAACTATTCGACCCGGTGGCACCTGCTTTGCCCGGTACCGAGGCTTGCCAGAACGGAAACACATGATTGGTATTTTTTCTAGCACACATTAAATTCCATTTTTTGTGAAAAAATACATAGCAAAGCGCATTTTTTGTACATTTCACTAATAGGCGTGTGCAATGATGTTTACTGACGTCATGACGCGCAGTTATTTTTTTTCACTGCATACGTCATGAAGTTCCTTTAATATCACGTCTTTCAAGGGTTATTTTGTTTTGTTTTTAAGGTATATTTTTGTAAAGTTAATTTCAATGTACCTCATCTATTGAGATCTTTAATTATGGTTACATAAAGTGTAATTTAAAAGAAATGAAAAGTATTACGTCACAGCGCGTGACTCATCTGGCATGGGGGGGAGCAGATGGAGTTTCCCAGCACGGCTCATTTCACCGGAAATGCCTATCCGGTGCGCTAGAATTAGTTTTCTCTTAGCTTGCCTGTTCGTCTGTCTTCAGTGATTGTATACCACGTGACAATTGCGTCATATATGCTACGTCGGAAGCAACAATTTGCTTCGAAAGAAGACTTAAAACAGAGATAACTTCACTATTTCTTCACCATTTTAAATGTAACATAGCACAGTCTACGCTGCTTACGGAGCCCCGCCATCGGCCTTTTACCAGAGTTTGATTGAGTGTTTAGTTTCTTAACACTCTTCGACAAACCTTTTCACAAAAAACGGCCGTCTGACGGAGCACTGTCAAAACATTATTTTGGAAACAGGTTTGTCGAAGTGTTTGATGAAACTAATCACTTTATTAAACTTCGGTAATAAAACGAAGGCGGGGCTCTTTAAGCGGCATAGACTGTCTTCTGTTTCATTTAAAAAGGTGAAGTAAAAGAAAAGTTACCTTTGTTTTCAGTCCTCATTTTGAGCAAAATATTGCCTTCCGACGTAACATATATGACGTAATTTGTCACGTGGTATACACACACTGGTATTCTCAATGTCTTAATCTGCACACATCTTAAATACATTATTGCCGTTGTAAAATTAGAAGTATCTATTAATTCATTTAATAAATATCAACTAATATAATAATATAATTGTACACAAATTACAGTTTGTTCAGCAAGTTCATACGTATATGAATATAATTGGTGTACACAGTTTTCTGTATTATAAAAGAATATAATTATAACCTAGTTGAGTAGTGATTTGAACGTCTTTATTGTTCAGTTCATAATGAATGGTTCCGATTCTCAACTTGGTATTTTCATGTACATTGTATAACTAAACACCTGTTTTTGCATACTTTTGTCATGTATATAACCTCATATGCCATGTTTTATGGTATGAGTAAATAAACAGTATTAGACTTGACTCGGCTTGTAATGGAGAAAGTTGCCTATTCAGCCCTTCTGTTGACATGGACATTGTGACCACAAACACTTCCGCCGAATTCCATAATGGTTATGCTATCAATGCCTTCGTTTACATATATAAACCTACTATTTTTAAATGTTAAAGATTCATAACTCCGGGGTAAATAATACGATAAATGCAATGAACTTACTCGAGACATTATGCCCACAAATTTTGTCACCAAATTTCATAATGAGTTGATGATAGATACATGTACTTAAAACATTGTCGTCACGAGGTTTAGTTTACGCCGCCGACACAGACGCCGCTACGGACGCCAGAATAATACATTTGTATATCTCATTTTGATGTGGCGCAAAAATGAAAACTTATTAAATATACTTAGCTTATGCATTGTTTTAACTTAGATAATTGGTTGCCTTTAGAAGTCTTTAAAAATGTATTTCTAAGTCCCGATATGTGCTTCATGAAAATGAAAAGGTATATCAAAGGTATATCTTGCCGATACCATTTAGATGACAAGTGGATGCATGTGAACCCTACTAATATAGTTCAAAGATAGAAACCTCCTTATCGGTGATAGACAGATTATCGTACAATATAAAACACGTAAGGGGTATGCTTAAACCGTATCCTAAATTAGAAACATCCTAAATTAGTCAATTATAGTTCTAGTTTGGCAGTTTTCTCGGAGTTTTTTTTAAATGATGTAATTTCTACCTCAATTATTCTGTTTTCATATTTGACTTTAACGTTAAACAATAATAGCAAGTGTGATGGTCTCCATCGCTCATATAACTTCAGGTGCTGCAGCCACTAGGATCATTCATTGATGGACAAATCTCTCATTCACAGTCATACAACTTATATTTTGAACAACAATGCAATTGTGTATCTTCAATAATCATAAATTGATAAAACATATAATAATAGTATATCTTAATACCAATGCACTATTAAGAGGAAAGTGAAAACTAACATTGCACCAATTTGTGAGGATTTAAGTGATAAACACAAAACTACTTGACGGAAAGGAAAATGAAATTCATTACAGCACGACTGTTTAAGCGAAGAACGCTTAACTTAAGTGCATTTTAAGATAAACAACGTCCTGTAACGCAACACTGTGAGTAAGTGTAGCGAAGGCCACTCATGTGCCACTTAAGAATAAACTTCCCCTCTGAATTCTTAATATTGGTTTGATCATTTATTACATTATAACATTTCATAGATCATCTAAGTATGTTTCAGTTTTTCTTATGAGCTCTTAGTAGCTTTTTGCAGGACCGATGATATCTATAGTGTTGGTTTTCAAGTATCTGTAAAATAAGCAATTATTTGCCAACAATCATGAACATAACAGGCAACGAATAATTGAGTCATAAAAGCAACGTCTATTACGCCATTTATATGACGAGATTTACCCTCGGGTGCAAATATTGCCTTATTCTGGAAATGGGTAAAGTTTTTCCTCGTGAATTTTCATGTCAATGCATAAACACGGCAATTGATTTGCCCCCCCCCCCCCCACACACACACCCCTGGGATATTTCTATTCTGGCAGGGTTTTACAGTTAAGTCTTTAGTAACTTTTTGACAAAGAGACATCATATATATATTATAAATGAAGGAAATTGTTTTAAAGGCAACTTTAATTATTAATTTAGTTATCAAACTTTTGTTTTGAAACTTTTCGGAATACACTTTCTACAAAGGACTAAATTGTTTTAGATACAATGTTTATGTGTGACTGAACTATTTGTTTTGAAGTTTGGCTATATGTTCATTCTTTGAGACTCATATGCTACTAAAATGGAGTGCTTAACCATAAAAAATCAATTAATTAACAGCTATCGCACTCCTTGTTTAGCTGATAATTGTCAAAATAACAATTTTACACACATTATTGATTTTAAGTGTGGTTTCAGAATAAAACAAACATGAACACTTGTGCAGTATTAAAGCTTTCTGACAGTAAAACAATTTTGTTTTAAGAGACACACATATTTTCTTATTATATATTTCCAAAATTACTGCAACATAATATCACATTGTGAATACGATAAGTATTTTATGCAGATATGTATATCATACGCTAGTTAAATTAGGTTAATCGTTATTTTTCTAATGTGTTTTTGCAACATATTATAGGCATTTGAAAAATATATTCATTTTCTCAATTGCCATATACACGTTTATAACTAACCAAAGGCAGTCATGTCCACGTGGATATATTTACCCATAGGGACAAATTCGGCCCCTGGGCATATGTTTAGCATATAAACGCAACATAAATATACTTGTTCAATATATACTCTGCAACTTGTACATACTTAGCCTGGTCAAAATCCATAAGTGTAGGTCAAAGGTCGAATAGGTGCACTAGTAGGTTTTAAATTTGTAAATATTTATAAAATATTTTTTTTGTTCACTTGCATTTGTTTTTAAAAATACAAGCCAAAGAGATATAGTGTCCAAAATGAGTAGTTATATAATTATACTTTGACATAATAGTTTTATGCCGGTCAAAGGTCAAAGGTTACTTTATCTTGAACCAAAAGAAACGAAGCGACTGCATGTTCAAATTCAGTTAATAATCGCAGGATTATTATGTATCTTTATATAGATATGAAAACTGTCGTAGCATGACCATTGTACTAAAAATGTCATTCTGAGTGAACAGAAACACAATATATAGCCTAGGGATGCTGACTCCAGAAACTCTGTCAAAAATCATCAAGATCGATAATAAATACTTAATATTATTTATCTGTACAAGGTTTTACTAACCCCACCAATCTCATCCATAGTGGTGTCAAAAGTAATATCTGTATATACAAGAAATAATTTACCTGTTACATTTATTCTCAGGGAGTTGCTGTATGTGGTGACCACTTGATTCGGAACTGAACAACGCCAAACATCTCCATCATCAGAAATATTCAAAGATGGGATTGTACATCCATAATCCAATGTACTGCATGTTACCACTAAAGCATCTAGAGGAGTACTTGAAACTGATATACATGAACCACCTGATAAACCGACAGTTACAATTGTGTGTTCTGTTGTCGTGCCTGTGTCTGTCCTTAACCATGTCACTGAAAGTGTTTCGGCTGATAATGTACATACCAATTTCAATGGGTGTCCTTTAGTAACGGAAGATGCATTTGCTGATAAAACTGGAGCTTGAGCTTCTGCAAATAATCCAATGTCATAAAGTAAATTCATATTGACATGAGTTGTGTCAACCATAAGCAGAACATGTTTTTTATTGTAATTGTTGAACGTGTTTTACCAAGGGCTCATAAAAGGAAATTATGTCGCAAAATAATGCTAATATTAGTTACTAGCGTTTTCAAAAATAAATTCAAGAGTAAAAAAATTCATACAATGTTTTGTGATATAATATATGATATTGTATTTGTCCTGAGTTGAATATCCATAAAATTTAATATCGAATATAAGCTAGAGAATCAAACGGCAGTACTTATTACATATTCCAACAGGGGTGTAGATCTCGGACACTTGCAAGGGGCCGTCTCAATATGGGATTTACGTCGTAACATTAGTAATATTAAAGTGACACTCTTATTCAAAATCAATAAATACACATGTAAACAAATATACATTTTGAGTGATAAACCTTTAACTACATACTAAATAAGGCATAAATTGAAAATATTCATTACTGATATCAAAATTGTAACCGTGTATTTAATAGCTGAAAACGCAAAAATAGTAATTGATTGCTGAATGCTAAAAGATTTACTGTGATTTACTATCATATTATAAGGTAGAAATACCGTGTTTTCAGCACATTTCTTTCAAAATAAACTCGGCATCCTTCATAAGAAACATTGTTTTCGACTTTTCTTCATCCTTTAATGGTATCTTAAAACCATTTTGTAGTTGTGATAAATCTTTTTTGGGAATAAGAGTGCAACTTTAAATATGTTTCAATGTCAAAAAATGCATCATATTGACTTTTTATTTCCTCAACTTGGTTTAATTGTTTGTTAAGAATAAAAATATGACACTTTTTTTTTAATGTACAACTCCTTTTGTCTGAGATCTTTATCAGAATTGATATCTTGAGGTAAGTAATATTTTTTTCTAATAAGTGACATGAATTTCACCACCTTTCAAGTAAGAAATATGAAAAAATAACTAAAATTAAACCACAAATCTTTGTTCTAAAATATGTGAGCAAATGGGGTTAAATCATAGTGTGACAGTTGTAGTTCTTGAAAGTTATCTAAAAATCATGTCATAGTTTTCCCCCATTTTACTGTTGATATTTAATGAATAAAACAATAACAAAGAGTTTCATTGAAATTTGAACAAAAAAGTTCATCAGAGCGTATGGCCCATTTATTACCATGCCACAACTTGACTTTCCAATAATACAGAAATGTCATTTTTTCCCTATTATACACCATTAATGACTCATTTATCTTTAACGGACACTTAATATAACTCTTAAAATAAAACAAAAGGTTGACCCTTTCAAAATTCTATAATATTGCTTCTTTAAATCACCTAGAAAACATATCGAAATTGTACAAACAATTTGCGTTTTATTGACATACTATTTGCATTCTATTTAAACAGAGTGGAAATGACTGCTGTATTTATGTTGCCATGTTTATATTCTCGCAAATTTATAATACCTTCAATTACGACAAATAAATTATATCATAATATACCATAATGCATTATAGCATTGTTTCAGTGTTTGCAAACGTATATAGAACAGTACGAAATCGATAACTTGATGTGAATATTTTGTTGTCCACATAACAATTCGATGATTCCACAATCATGATAGTCTAATTTAAGACGCTTTCCCACAAACAGGCATGTTCTGCCAATTGGTTCGTTTTATTGTGGAACTTTATTGTTATAAGAGATCTGTTTTACATAAAAATGTGTCTGTTCATTCCAAATCATCATGTATGTTTTAAACCTGCCTGTTTTT
Organism: Mya arenaria; assembly: GCF_026914265.1. Classification (NCBI taxonomy): domain Eukaryota; kingdom Metazoa; phylum Mollusca; class Bivalvia; order Myida; family Myidae; genus Mya; species Mya arenaria. The sequence goes on along the minus strand of NC_069136.1, from coordinate 6,685,901 downwards.
GGAATCACACCTGTCTGTTGGACCATGCCAATGCGGGAGTTTAACATATATATACAGTTAGTTTCATTATATGAAACAATAGTACAAGTATCTTCTAATTCTATCACATGCTGTACCATTACGAATATTGAGATATATGACACACTACAGTTCTTCGTGATATTTTCCCTGAATTGTGATAAGACATATCGGATATTTCTTCCGGAAAAGTTAACTTCAGCACCCAATTGGTTCATAACCGGTAGTTTTCCACAGTTTATCATTCGGTTTGTTTCCACACTAAAATAATTTGGTTGGATAATAGTCGTTAATGGAATAATTTTGACCAATCAATACATTTTTCGGCTAGCTTTTGCGGAACCAGATAATAAAATCCACTTTTATTCAATTTGCTACATCTCTGTTTTAAGTATGCAAAATATCAAATAAGCTTCACTGAAATAAAATATATTTGATTAAGTAAATGAATATGATTTGGGTTTTTTTTTCGAAAATGAAAACAAACACATTTCTAAGACGTTTGATGACGTCGTGTTTTATACAAATATATATTGTAGTTGTTTCTATACATAACGTTGTGACGATGAGTTTAAGTCAAATAAAAATTATGTTCTGCTCTGCTCTCATACAGTCCATTGGTGTGACGATCCATGCGTAAATATAGCTTCATATGTTTACAAGTTCATTTATTTGTCCAAAAAGTCACATTAGCCTCGTGGTGCCGCGATCGACCAAACTATGAGGGCTAAGCTAATGCCAACGTTTGCGCTCGTGTATGTCACGAAGAGCACTGGATCGAGGCGCCGCGCAACTTCCCGCCACGTAACATGCTCGTGCGGACAGTTCTTTACGCTGTCGGCGTCCATGTCTGCAATGTCTTCCGTTGAATCACTATGCGCATAGGGTTTAAAATCTTCTACCATATTTGTGTTGGGTGTTGCTGGTCGGCGAATGAATAAGCATTGGAACCAAGAGTGCACCTTGCGGTGGTCGTCACGGTGGTAAAGGCGTATTTGAATGAGCGTTGAAAGGGTGACCAACGTCGCTATGATCACCTGCGTGAATACGTAAACGTTAAATATTGACAACTTGTCAGCGGTTTTTGGAAGTTGCTCGCTCACAATGGTGAGAAACACGCAGAGAGATAGGAAAACCGTCACAGAAAACGAGGCCTTTTCTCCACACGAAGCTGGAAGTATAAACACACAGCTACTAAGGAATGAAAGTAAAGCTATAGGAAGTATCACGTTCAACATTATCTGCAACGCTTGTCGTTTTAGTGAAAGGCAGAAAACCACATATTCATCTTTGCCAAGAACCATTCTCTCTGCCTTGGTGTATATCACTGTCCACTGCGGCTGTCCCTCGTACTCTTGAAGGTCTATTTCCTGAAGCGTGTTAATCAATTGCAGCTCACCGTCCGAGTGGGTCCAGGACTCGAACGTCAGGCAACACGTGTGCATGTCGTATGGGTAATGCACAACGTTCGCGGAGCACGTGGATTGGAACACTTCCATGGGCTTCCAAAGGCACGTGCCATCATGCGTTACGCGGATAAACATGGAGGGAGCGCCTAGATCCCGGAACTTTGTGATTGAGTTCTCCAGGGCGAGGTCCGGTCGCCAGATGTCGTCCTGCGGGATGCTGATTGAAGTCACGCCGCCGAACGCGCGCGGGTCCCACATTAGATAGTCATCAGTCCACGAAATCTTCAATTTTCCGGTTACAGTCAGCCTCTCCACAACTTCGTTGAATTCCACGAGACTTAGAAGTGCGAGACTTACGTTAATAACTGTTGGTTTCGTGACGTCAAGAACCGGACGAATCTTTTTGTTGTAGTCATCAATTTTCATCAAAGTGTCGTGTAGTAAATGAGCCGAACTTTTGTTCGCCGCGCAGGAAACAGGTCTTATGTTTTGTGTTGTTAGTATAAGAAATGTCAAAAATAATCCAAAGATGTCCATCGTTGGTTCTATCACTTGTAGAAGCCGTATACAAGAGATTATGTTTAAACGAGTTGATGGCGCTTTATATTTAATATATACTCCAGCAGTAACGGGAACCACTCAATACACCGCTAAAATTAATCACGTTTCCACTCAAATATTAACTTGTAAACATCAGATATTCCATTAATATCCGAATGATGGCCTTTCATGGAAGTAGAACGTCCATTAAAAACGCAGATAAAATCAATTACAATTAAAAATCACTGATTCGTGTATATATGTCCAAATCAACAGGGAAATCGCTTCCATCCTTTCTGAATGTGAGGTTCAATTCAACAGGGAAATCGTTTTCATTATTTCTGAAAGTGATTTCAGTGTAATTTTGGGTAGAGAAACTACATATTTTTATCGAATTTATTTAACGAGCTTATAACGAGACGAAAAAAAGAGGCTCTGTCGATTATTATCGTTTTCAAATGTACAGTTTAATAAATATGATACAAAAAACAATCTTTTTGTTTCTCTTATAGCATGACTCAATAACGGTCGAAATCTAGTGCAAATAATTCACATTGTGTGTTATTAGGATGCTTCATCCACAGAAAAGAAAATAGACCGACATTAAAACATTTAATTTACAATAAAAACATAAATCATGTCTCAATTGTCAACCGCTTTTCAAAAGTTTAACTCAAAGACAAAACAAAAATAACATTTCAATCCATTTAAATCAGGCAAATCAAGCCATTAATGCGTGACGTCATAAATAAACCGGGAGTATGTACATACCATGTTGTGGTTGAAGTTTGATAAGAACGTTAGTCAGCGTCACAGTCGTTTTCAATAGTGCGATTTCGCTATGTAGCTGGTGTATTACAGCGTGGATTTTTGTCATTTTGATTGATGTTCACATGGATATTACCTCTATGAATTGGAGCACATAGAATGTTGTAAAGTTCACCAGAAAATATTAGATTGCATGTGGAATCAGTGACTGTGTAAACTTAAGAATTGCTGGCGAGCTGCCTATAATGAACTTTGCATGGAAGTAGACGGGGTATTTTCACTGGAGAACAGGATCTGGGATACGTCCATGTTTTGATTAGGTTTTATGTGGCTTTGCCTTTTTTATTATCATTAATTATTCCACTTATATATATGTAATGTTAAAAACAAATAGTTTGGCTTGCCTTGTGCCCCTAATCAGGGTTTATCTTTAAATGTTCGTCTTCAGGGCTTGTCCCTGTATTTTTTCAATGTATTATTTAAATACTACTTTACGATTTTTGAGATTTTCATGTAACTGTTTTAATTCTATTTCTAACACTCGCATTGTATTCAAATGAAAATCACGATGACGATATTTTGTCACGCTCATTTATATAATGGCACCATTGTTGGTAAATGTGTGAAAATTAGGCTAACATGCTTTATTACATTTTGACTTTATTGAGTGTATTTGGTAAAGTTTTTCCCGCATTCTTAAAAATAACTGATTGACATCATGGGCTGATAATAACAGTGTTTACATTGAGGCTCAGGCAAGTTTTCGCAGTGGAATGAGCCCTTCTGATAATAGTTTCGTCGTACATGGTAAAATTACTTATACGATAAACCAGGGTAAGTAACTGTATTGTAGTTTCATAGATTTCAGTAAAGCTATTGACTGTGTTGAACGCAATAGTCTTTGGTTTGAACTGAAAAAACTTGGTTTTCGCAGTAAATGATGACACTTCTTACAAGTATGTACTCAAGGTCTAAATCTCGTATTAGGTTCAACAATAGGTTGAGCGACGAGTTTTTTTTTGCTTTTTAAGTGTTCGTCAAAGTGAATCGTTGTCTCCTTTCTTGTTTTCAATGGTTTTCAATGAAATTGAAGAGCGTCTTGTACTGAATGGTATTAATGGTATTGAGATGTACACGACAAAAATGATTATTGTATTATACGCTGACGACATTGTATTTTCTAATTCGGCGGATGGCTAGCAAAAGGGTTTAGATAGTTTATATGTGAGTATTGTCGTAGATTTAAACTCAAAATAAATGTCGTGAAAATTAATAATTGTTTTCAGAAAAGGTGGAAAGGAATCTACAGTTTACCTTTTACGGGGATTGTCTTGAAAAAGTCAGGTCTCTGTCTTATTTAGGTGTTGCCTTTTTCTCGAGTGGTTCTTTCAATAAAACAGAAGGAACTATTGCTGGTAAAGCAAAAAAAAGCTATTTTTAAGCTTCACAATATTTATACCATTTTCGTAATGTAAGTGTGAAACATCGACTCGACCTTTTTGGCAAGCTTATGTTACCTATTTTGAATTACTCTATTGAAGTTAGGGGTTTTCATAAAGCAAATAATATCGAACGTATTCAAATACAGTATTGCAAATGCATCCTTCAGGTTAAACATTGTTCTCAAAATAATTTCATATTTAGTGTACTCGGTAAATTTGATTTAGCCTACAACAGATATATCAAAATTGTAAAGCACTTGTAAAATTATTTAAGTTTTAAAAACTGATGCGGATTTGCCTCCACATAAAGTGTCATGGGTTACATTAGTTCAACATTTTTGTAATCAGGATTTTATGAAGTATGGCTCAGGGTGTTGGTAATGCAAATATTTTTGTTCGTATTTTTAAACAACTTTAATGTAATACAAATGTACAAAACTGGAATGCCAGAATTGAAAATCACCAGGCGGTTCTTTCTTTAAATCTATTTTTTTCCTTTGGCTTTCAGTATTATTTGAAATGTTACCTGTGTAATAATTTAACTGTAGCAATGTTTAGGTTACTTCTTTCATCTCATAATCTGTCTATTGAAACCGGTCGATGGCAACGTCCAAACTGTAGCCCCCCGTGAAGACATGAAGTGTATAATATGCAATACACTGGGAGACGAATACCACTTTGTGATATAATGTAATTTATGTACTGAATTCCGTAAAAGATACAGTCTAAATTTTACCGGTCCAATCCTAGTATGAATAACCTGAAACAACTCCTTGAAAGTACTAATATTTCTACATTTAGAAAGTTCAGTACATACGTATAAAGCTTTTTAATTAAGAACTAGTTTACAAAGATAAAGCCCTTTAATTTGTCAGTTTGTTTTTATAATGTTGCGTTAAGTTTACATTTTATGTATTTGAAAATGTATTCTTTGTTTCGTATGTATTGAAGGTTGATATGTGTTGTCTTTGAACTATGTAATGTATAATGTGTAAAAAATTCACTTAACTCATTTTCTATGTTGCACTATGTTGGCACTGTAGAAACACATATATGTACGTTTATTAACACTTTCTACGTTCATAATGTGGACTTTCACCTTTCAAATTTTGCGTTGTCTTTAATCATGTCCTTCCTTTAAAAAACGTCGGACCATTCGTGTACACAAAGCTGTCCCTTTATCTATTCATGCAGCAACTGTCGGACCAGTCGTTCACAGAAACTTGGTCAGCATATTTCTGGCCAGTCGTTCACAATAAAGCTGGCCCTTTACCCGTGCACGCAGCACCTGTCTGGCCAGTCGTTCATAATAAAGCTGGCATTTTACCCGTGCACGTAGCACCTGTCTGGCCAGTCGTTCACAATATAGCTGGCACTTTATCCGTGTACGCAAAACCTGTCTGACCAGTCGTTCACAATAAAGCTGGCCCTTTACCCGTGCACGCAGCACCTGTCTATCCAGTCGTTCACAGTAAAGATGGCTCTGTACCCGTGCATGTACCACCTGTCTGACTATTCTTTTCCAATAAACCTAGTTCTTTACCCGCATAAGCAAGACCTGTAGGACAAGTCGTTCAGGGAAAGCTGGTCCTTAACCCGTGCATTCAGCACCTGTCGGACCAGTCGTTCATGAAAAGCTGGCCCTTTACTCGTGCTTGCAGCACCTATCAGACCAGTCGTTCAGAGTAAGCTGGCCTTTTACCCGTACATGCGGCAACTGTCGGGCCAGTCGTTCATTGAAAGCAGGTCCTTTACCCGTTCATGCGGCACCTGTCGGACCAGTCGTTCAAGGAAAGCTGGCCCTTTACCCGTACATGTAGCACCTGTCGGACCAGTCGTTCAAGGAAAACTGGCCCTTTACCCGTACATGCAGCACCTGTCGGACCAGTCGTTCAAGGAAAGCTGGCCCTTTACCCGTACATGCAGCACCCGTCGGACCAGTTGTTTATGGAAAGCTGACCCTTTACCCGTACATGTAGCACCTGTCGGACCAGACGTTCTTGGAAAACTGGCCCTTTACCCGTACATGTAGCACCTGTCGGACCAGTCGTTCAAGGAAAGCTGGCCCTTTACCCGCACATGCAGCACCTGTCGGACCAGTCGTTCACGGAAAGCTGGCCCTTTACCCGTACATGTAGCACCTGTCGGACCAGTCGTTCAAGGAAAGCTGGCCCTTTACCCGTACATGCAGCACCTGTCGGACCAGTCGTTCAAGGAAAGCTGGCCCTTTACCCGTACATGCAGCACCTGTCGGACTAGTCGTTCAAGGAAAGCTGGCCCTTTACCCGTACATGCAGCACCTGTCGGACCAGTCGTTCATGGAAAACTGGCCCTTTACCCGTACATGCAGCACCTGTCGGACCAGTCGTTCATGGAAAGCTTGCCCTTTACCCGTACATGCAGCACCTGTCGGACCAGTCGTTCAAGGAAAGCTGGCCCTTTACCCGTACATGCAGCACCTGTCGGACCAGTTGTTCATGGAAAGCTGGCCCTTTACCCGTACATGTAGCACGTGTCGGACCAGACGTTCATGGAAAGCTGACCCTTTACCGTACATGTAGCACGTGTCGGACCAGACGTTCATGGAAAGCTGACCCTTTACCCGTACATGTAGCACCTGTCGGACCAGTCGTTCACGGAAAGCTGGCCCTTTACCCGTACATGCAGCACCTGTCGGACCAGTCGTTCATGGAAAGCTGGCCCTTTACCCGTACATGCAGCACCTGTCGGACCAGTCGTTCAAGGAAAGCTGGCCCTTTACCCGTACATGCAGCACCTGTGGGACCAGTCGTTCATGGAAAACTGGCCCTTTACCCGTACATGTAGCACCTGTCGGACCAGTCGTTCATGGAAAGCTTGCCCTTTACCCGTACATGCAGCACCTGTCGGACCAGTCGTTCAAGGAAAGCTTGCCCTTTACCCGTACATGCAGCACCTGTCGGACCAGTCGTTCATGGAAAGCTGGCCCTTTACCCGTACATGTAGCACCTGTCGGACCAGACGTTCATGGAAAACTGGCCCTTTACCCGTACAGGTAGCACCTGTCGGACCAGTCGTTCAAGGAAAGCTGGCCCTTTACCCGTACAGGTAGCACCTGTCAGACAAGTTGTTCATGGAAAACTGGCCCTTTACCCGTACATGAAGCACCTGTCGGACCAGTCGTTCATGGAAAGCTGGCCCTTTACCCGTACATGTCGGACCAGTCGTTCATGGAAAGCTGGCCCTTTACCCGTACATGTAGCACCTGTCGGACCAGTCGTTCATGGAAAGCTGGCCCTTTACCCGTACATGTAGCACCTGTCGGACCAGTCGTTCAAGGAAAGCTGTCCCTTTACCCGTACATGTAGCACCTGTCGGACCAGTTGTTCATGGAAAGCTGGCCCTTTACCCTTACATGAAGCACCTGTCGGACCAGTCGTTCATGGAAAGCTGGCCCTTTACCCGTACATGTAGCACCTGTCGGACCAGTCGTTCATGGAAAGCTGGCCCTTTACCCGTACATGTAGCACCTGTCGGACCAGTCGTTCATGGAAAGCTGGCCCTTTACCCGTACATGCAGCACCTGTCGGACCAGTTGTTCAAGGAAAGCTGGCCCTTTACCCGTACATGTAGCACCTGTCGGACCAGTCGTTCATGGAAAGCTGGCCCTTTACCCGTACATGCAGCACCTGTCGGACCAGTCGTTCATGGAAAGCTGGCCCTTTACCCGTACATGCAGCACCTGTCGGACCAGACGTTCATGGAAAGCTGGCCCTTTACCCGTACATGTAGCACCTGTCGGACCAGACGTTCATGGAAAGCTGGCCCTTTACCCGTACATGTAGCACCTGTCGGACCAGACGTTCATGGAAAGCTGGCCCTTTACCCGTACATGCAGCACCTGTCGGACCAGACGTTCATGGAAAACTGGTCCTTTACCCGTACATGAAGCACCTGTCGGACCAGACGTTCATGGAAAGCTGGCCCTTTACCCGTACATGCAGCACCTGTCGGACCAGTCGTTCATGGAAAGCTGGCCCTTTACCCGTACATGAAGCACCTGTCGGACGCGTCGTTCATGGAAAGCTGGCCCTTTACCCGTACATGCAGCACCTGTCGGACCAGTCGTTCATGGAAAGCTGGCCCTTTACCCGTACATGCAGCACCTGTCGAACCAGTAGTTCAAGGAAAGCTGGCCCTTTACCCGTACATGTAGCACCTGTCGGACCAGACGTTCATGGAAAGCTGGCCCTTTACCCGTACATGCAGCACCTGTGGGACCAGTCGTTCATGGAAAGCTGGCCCTTTACCCGTACATGCAGCACCTGTCGGACGCGTCGTTCATGGAAAGGTGGCCCTTTACCCGTACATGTAGCACCTGTCGCACCAGTCGTACATGGAAAGCTGGCCCTTTACCCGTACATGCAGCACCTGTCGGACTAGTCGTTTATGGAAAGCTGGCCCTTTACCCGTACATGAAGCACCTGTCGGACCAGTCGTTCAAGGAAAGCTGGCCCTTTACCCGTACATGCAGCACCTGTCGGACCAGTCGTACATGGAAAGCTGGCCCTTTACCCGTACATGCAGCACCTGTCGGACCAGTCGTTCATGGAAAGCTGGCCCTTTACCCGTACATGCAGCACCTGTCGGACCAGTCGTTCATGGAAAGCTGGCCCTTTACCCGTACATGAAGCACCTGTCGGACCGGACGTTCAAGGAAAACTGGCCCTTTACCCGTACATGCAGCACCTGTCGGACCAGACGTTCATGGAAAGCTGGCCCTTTACCTGTACATGTAGCACCTGTCGGACGGACCAGACGTTCATGGAAAGCTGGCCCTTTACCCGTACATGTAGCACCTGTCGGACCAGACGTTCATGGAAAGCTTGCCCTTTACCCGTACATGCAGCACCTGTCGGACCAGTCGTTCATGGAAAGCTGGCCCTTTACCCGTACATGCAGCACCTGTCGGACAAGACGTTCATGAAAAGCTGGCCCTTTACCCGTACATGTAGCACCTGTCGGACCAGTCGTTCATGGAAAGCTGGCCCTTTACCCGTACATGCAGCACCTGTCGGACCAGTTGTTCAAGGAAAGCTGGCCCTTTACCCGTACATGTAGCACCTGTCGGACCAATCGTTCATGAAAAGCTGGCCCTTTACCCGTACATGCAGCACCTGTCGGACCAGTCGTTCATGGAAAGCTGGCCCTTTACCCGTACATGCAGCACCTGTCGGACCAGTCGTTCATGGAAAACTGGCCCTTTACCCTTACATGCAGCACCTGTCGGACCAGTCGTTCATGGAAAACTGGCCCTTTACCCTTACATGCAGCACCTGTCGGACCAGTCGTTCATGGAAAACTGGCCCTTTACCCGTACATGTAGCACCTGTCGGACCAGTAGTTCATGGAAAGCTGGCCCTTTACCCGTACATGCAGCACCTGTCGGACCAGTCGTTCATGGAAAACTGGCCCTTTACCCGTACATGCAGCACCTGTCGGACCAGTCGTTCACGGAAAACTGGCCCTTTACCCGTACATGCAGCAACTGTCGGACCAGTCGTTCAGAGTAAGCTTGCCCTTTACCCGTACATGTAGCACCTGTCGGACCAGTCGTTCACGGAAAACTGGCCCTTTACCCGTACATGTAGCACCTGTCGGACCAGTCGTTCATGGAAAGCTGGCCCTTTACCCGTACATGCAGCACCTGTCGGACCAGTCGTTCATGGAAAGCTGGCCCTTTACCCGTACATGCAGCACCTGTCGGACCAGTCGTTCATGGAAAGCTGGCCCTTTACCCGTACATGCAGCACCTGTCGGACCAGTCGTTCATGGAAAGCTGGCCCTTTACCCGTACATGCAGCACCTGTGGGACCAGTCGTTCATGGAAAGCTGGCCCTTTACCCGTACATGTAGCACCTGTCGGACCAGTCGTTCAAGGAAAACTGGCCCTTTACCCGTACATGCAGCACCTGTCGGACCAGTCGTTCAAGGAAAACTGGCCCTTTACCCGTACATGCAGCACCTGTCGGACCAGTCGTTCATGGAAAACTGGCCCTTTACCCGTTCATGCAGCACCTGTCGGACTAGTCGTTCAAGGAAAGCTGGCCCTTTACCCGTACATGCAGCACCTGTCGGACCAGACGTTCAAGGAAAGCTGGCCCTTTACCCGTACATGCAGCACCTGTCGGACCAGTCGTTCACGGAAAGCTGGCCCTTTACCCGTACATGCAGCACCTGTCGGACCAGTCGTTTACGGAAAGCTGGCCCTTTACCCGTACATGTAGCACCTGTCGGACCAGTCGTTCATGGAAAGCTGGCCTTTACCCGTACATGCAGCACCTGTCGGACCAGTCGTTCATGGAAAGCTGGCCCTTTACCCGTTCATGCAGCACCTGTCGGACTAGTCGTTCAAGGAAAGCTGGCCCTTTACCCGTACATGCAGCACCTGTCGGACCAGACGTTCAAGGAAAGCTGGCCCTTTACCCGTACATGCAGCACCTGTCGGACCAGTCGTTCACGGAAAGCTGGCCCTTTACCCGTACATGCAGCACCTGTCGGACCAGTCGTTTACGGAAAGCTGGCCCTTTACCCGTACATGTAGCACCTGTCGGACCAGTCGTTCATGGAAAGCTGGCCCTTTACCCGTACATGCAGCACCTGTCGGACCAGTCGTTCAAAGAAAAATGGAAAGCTGGCCCTTTACCCGCACATGCATCACCTGTCGGACCAGTTGTTTAGGTAAGCTGTCTGATATAACTAACCTTTGCACTATTACTGACCAAACGCCCATGTCTTTTAAACAGTCTGTCTTAAATGTCATCGTCTGCAGAAACAGTAGCACCGCCTAATCTTAAAGAGTAAAGGCAATATATGTTTACATCCTTTACATGAGGCTTAAAAGTTTCTGAGATTCGTGGAAGGCAGTGTCGCATATGCCTGTCTAGTTGACATATAACAGTCTAGCATGCGGCACTATCTATATGCATTGTAATACTGCAAATAAAATCAACTAAGGGAGACTTTCCACTGTGCAAGACATATTTACAACCACTTTAAAACACAGTTACTGCCCTTGACTAAAATCAACCTAAAACGCCAGCATTCTGAATTTCAAATCAGCATTTGCAGACATACCCATTCAATTTTGTCATTTTACATAATAATGTTTCTCAGTCTTAGGTCAATCAAACCAAACGATATTTTCATCGATAAATACAACATAAAATGACTAATGTCACAAATCCGAACACTTTTTACAATTATCTTTGTGAGTTTTATTTGTAGAAAGTTGAAATTTTGTTTGACACATTACTGGTGAATGTGTCAACATCTGTCGAAGTTCAGGTTCACAACCTTGCCTTGCAAAAATATATGCGCATGAAATTCTGGTTAATAAGTTTGCTATTCTAATTAAAAGATGCACTTTTACGCCCAAATAAGATTTACCACAATTAATAAAAATGTTTTAATATACCTTAAACGATGAAATTCTTCTCGAAAAGAATAGTTCTTACGAAGAATAACGAGTTTACATGTAATTAGAACGAAAGCTGCAGAAAACACGGTATTTCTAACTTATGAAACCACGGTAGGTCACAGTTAATCTTTTAGCACTCACCAATCATTTATTTTGTTGTGTTTTCAGCTAATGAAAACACGGTTAATCTTGTAAAACACAATCTTGTTTTCAGTTATTAATAATTTCCGTAAATGCATTATTTAGTAAGTAGTTAAAGGTTTATCGCTCAAAATTTATGTTTGTTATACATGTTTATGTAAAGGTTTTGAATAAGAGTAACACTAAGCTGCCAAGTTATAATTTGTTCTCGCTGTGATTCAAAACACGCGATTCGTAAATGTAAAGCTTGATTTCTACGTATTTATAATTGTCTTGAATATAGGTCAAAATGACTGGATGTCTCAAAGATGCGCTCGTCATTCCTCCACGTGCTACATTTTGATCTTGAAGCATATACGAACATTAAATGGCATTTTAGCAAAATGCTAAACGAAAAGGAAACCGTGCAGGTGCTGCTTATGCATGCCTCGGTAAAGTCAATATAAATAGCCGCTTCAGAGTCTTTGACGATTATTTTTTGGCGACTCTATGAAAAGGTAACAAAATGAATGTCCAAATGTTAAAAAAAATCCCTACACATTATTGTGGCTAGCCCCTGTTTTGATCTAGATAATCGAATTATCGATCACCTGAAACAGACGCGTGTTTTAACAGGTGTTCGGGATTTGTATCCTGTTCATATTTGTTCCATCAATCAGTGAGAATCATTGAATGACCAAAAAGTTTGACCAGAAATTAAGATCAAATTTCTGAAAAATTGCTTATTTATTAGTTTAAGTCAAACGTCATTTTAACACCTTGTTCGACTATCATTTGTATGAACACCGTCAATTGATAATGCAGAATGTGTAAACCTAGGGTTTTACAGAGTGGTTGAGTAATTGGTACGGGTGAATAAGTGCTTACAGTACAGAAAAAAGTTGGGTAAATGGGTAATATAAACTACAATTTTGAAAAAATAATCACCTGAAGCCAATTGTATAAAACTTGGATAAGTTGCCCAAAGGTTATATTTTAGTTAGTTTTCACATTTAAATGATTTCATTGGTCAATATCAATATTCGGATACATATTGACAATAAATAGTTTTGCCAACGTTAGCCAAACCAAGGACTTAACCAGTTTTATACAATTGTCCCCTGGAGCATCGATGTCGATTCATTTATTACTTTTATGTACACTATTAAAGCTAACTCATGCACAGATATTAAGCTTACGTTGCTATTCGATCGCTAACTCCAGTAAATAGTACCCCTTTTCAAGCATATTTAACAGTAGTAGCCATTATATTCATATCGCTGGAAGTGCAAGGTGAAGGTTGCCCACCGTACCACGTGATAATAGAAAATAGCCTAAAAATAGCAATACCAATGCGAACCATCTCTCATATAAAATAATTTGAAAATAACCGCTGTGACGTCATCCTTCGCGCCCGCGCAAATCGCTTAATACTGATAAAAACGCACCCAGCCATATCAATCTTACCTATAAGACCATCGCATATAAAGCGGTGTGAGCGATCGCTTGGCTTATTCACCCAGACTTGTCAGAATGCTTCGTTTCCTTCTTCTGGGACTATGCGTGTCAGTGTTTGTTTTGCTTCCTTCTGTTAAGGCCGACGGTATGTTTCTTATTTTGTTGTCTTCTTTAGCAATGAAAACTATTTCTTGACCGCATTATAATACTAACACCAGTGACAATTTGTCAATATCGATCTCAAATTACAGTTATAAATGTCATGCAATTTCAAAGGAGAATGTTATAATTACAACATTTATTTTAGTTTGTTGTATTTTTTTTACTAAGAGATCATTGGTGTTTAAATTATGGATGGTGCGACGACTGCATAAGAATCATATACTAATTTATTAGTATAATATACATTGTTTTATTTTCAACTCCTATTCTATGTGATACATAATAATAATAATAATAATAATAATAATAATAATAATAATAATAATAATAATAATAATAAATAAATAAAAAATAAACAGACGTTTCGTTGTTGCTAACCATGTTTAAACAGCATTTTGAACCTTCGTGCACCTACTCTATTCCAAGCAGCTACAAGCCCGGGTTCGAATCTATTCCTATGTTTTGTTCTCCAGAACCACTGGCTGTTCAAAGTTGTATGATAAAATAAGGAACTATTATTCGTAAAGTTTCGAACTGCACTTTCGAAAATCTCTCCGAGATACGAAGCCGCTCGTATGACTCTGAATAAAACGGTTCCATTGTTTTTGGTATGGTGACTAATAATATTTGTCATGTGTTCCCGTTCCGGATAGAAAAATCCGACTCGAGGGCACCTGCGTTGCCAGGTAACGAGGCTTGCCGAGTTACCGGCTACGCAGCGTGCCCGAGGGTCAGATTTTTCTATCCGGAACAGACACACATGATAGATATTTTTCTAGCATACCTTAAATTACATTTTTTGTGCAGAAAATACATAAGAAAGTGCATTTTTGTACATTTCAACAAAAAGTGCGTGCGATGACGTTTACTGACGTCATGACGCGCAGTAATTTGTATTCACTGCATACGTCAATAAGTTCCTTCGCTATCACGTCTTTTAAGGGTTATTTTGTTTTGTTTTTAAGGTTTATTTTTGTAAAGTTAATGTTAATGGAACTCATCTATTGAAATCTCATAACTATGGTTACATTAAGTGTTTAATAAAAGAAATTGAAAGTATTACGTCAAGGTGCGTGACTCATCTGGCATGGGGGGATGCCAGATGGAGTTTTCCAGCACGGCTGAAATCACCGGAAATGCCTATCCGGTGTGCTAGAATGTGATGTCTTATTGGCTGCAATTTGTTCCATTGTGATAATTCAATGAAATTAAAAGAATTAACCCATAACATCCGAATATTTTAACAGCTACATATTTCAGACAACCAAGGCCAGGTTGAACGTCGATACTCATATAACATATTGCTACTATCAATCGCCGAAGAATTGCTTAAATATATATACTTGACGTTTGTCGGAAACTGCTCGATTATGTCTCTTTGTCTATTACAGATGAACTTACCGATCAAAAGATCCTGGAAGCTGTTGAAAGAGCGCTAGATCGACAACTCAAGGATAGAGAAGTAAGACAAGAACTAACTAGCTAATGGTTTGCTTCCAGTTTCGTTCTATTCCGATTTCGTAAGCAAAGCTTCGAAAATTATTCAAAAATGATAGTAGGTTAATCACAACCGTTAACAAATATTTTCGTCGTATTGTAACTGGTTTTGTTTCTATACCGTTGTTAAGGTCCAGCAAACTGATGACACCGATTCCAATACAGTCGACTGTGGTGGAGAAGTTGAATGTTGTTTTCACCAATGTGACGGTGATCTGAACTGTTCACTCAACTGCATACTTAAAGATGATGAAGACAACCAAGAAAGGTCAATAATTACACGTCATTATGTATATTTGTTGCTTTCCGTTCCAGCTTGCGAAGACAAATATTTGTTTCAGTTTAAGATCGCAATGAATTTCACACCGTCAACACCAAAAGTAAATATCCATTCGAAGTACAACTCTTGGTGCAAATTAGGTGAAACTATTGCAAAATTACACTGGAACGGGTGAATATTTGTTTATTTAACGCAGATTCTGATCTTTTTATAGGCTTCGGCCCAAGTGATGTTAGTTTTGCACACAGTGCACAGACAGAAGTGTAACACTAGTAAGAGTTACACTGGTTCTTTAACGTGCATCAGCGTATAGCATGGTCACATGGGACCACTGTTAACTAGTGTTTAAGTGGGTAGGGGGGGAATCGAACCTGCAACACTAATTTGCCAGTCCATTGTGTTAGCACTTAGCCAAGAATTTTCCACTTATAATGAAACAAACCATTTTTCTCTTGTTCATATAGTTTTGTCGTTGTTTGTAGTGGTCAATGTTAAAATCATGCCAAAACCTATTATCTGTACGTTGGTGAAATAATTGCAGTTTTCGGCCTTCGGACATTATGATAACAAAAATTAATGAAATAATCATTAATAAAAAATGCCAAAAAAAGATTTTTTTCTACGTTTATTCGTTCCTTCCAAACTTCTTTCTTTTAAAGGGATTGTCATTTGCGCATTATTATCTTGGCGATTTATGAAATTTACTTAACTCATGTTTCCGTAGCAACCGCGGTGTTCGTCCATACTTGTTTCAACTGCATTCATAGTGTACGTTTAAAACAGCCTGATTGTTTAAAAATACTCAATGGATCATCACTTTTGTCATTACTTTTCTCAATTTCTGTTCCATAAGGATTCAGTGCTAAACTGAAATTAGTATACGCTAATTCTGGTATGGATACGCGAGTAATTCTTTTTATTTCAACAAATGACTTACTTTTGCTATGACATATTGTGTTTGACGTCTAATATAGAATTCGAAATTTAAAATGCATGGTCTTACTTACACGTTTCTTACGCAATGTTGAAAACATCATCATGCTATTTTCCGTATTACTTCCTCAGTGATAGTTCAATTAATATCTAAATAAAAGCACGTCTTAAAGGTCAAAATTCGCGTGATGTGGCTCATGTTATATGCTATGTACAATATCATATATATTTGTTACATACACAACTAATGCCAAACTTAACTATAATAACAAATAGAACCAGCTAATGTCCAGCCTTACATGTCCTAGTTTCAACGCATGTTTATGAAGTTGCATATCGTCTTTTTGTTTCTACTTTTCTGACATCAAATATTCAAATGTATCACTATTTGGCCAGTTATACTTAATTCTCTAAGTTCTGAAGAAGCAGTACAACATAGTAAGAAATGATATTCAGACTCAACAGAGTAAATCTTTAACAACCTTTGTTTTCTCAATCAAATTTCAGTAAAAAGGAGACAAGAAGAAGATGGTGGCATTATAATCATAAAAACGGCAATCCAGTTGGATAACCTGTGTCACCAAAGCGTGTCTTGCTGTAACAGAAAGGCTATAAAATAAACAAAGCATGACAAGGAGTTTTACTAACGATAAAAAAGTGCTTACGATAAATGTTAATTAGTTACCTGTCGAAATTTAAAATTTGGTATTTAAAGTAAATATTAGTAAAGGGCCACGATATAGCTTGATGCGAAAATGGGTTATTGTTTTTTGTTGTTTTTTGCATATATCTTTGTAACCAATTAAAAAAGAATTATTTTAAGAAATGTTTTATATAAGGCCGTCGGTATTTAAATTGTTACAATTGATGCAATAAAATCATAAAACTGAGTTTATTAAACTATGTCTCTTAAAAAGTAAGATCCTCTATAATTGATGTTAGAACTCGCTGTAGCAAATAGTTTTCATCCTCTTATTTAAAAAGATTATAACAATTATAATAGTTAACCAGTTTGTTGTAACGTGGAACCTTTTTATGTATATATGCTCGTTTTTACTACATTGTTACTATGCATAAATATGTCATTGGTCATTATAAACATATGTGTTGTTGACGATGTACATTGTACATGTCTGCCTATCGGTCTGTTTGTCCGTATGTCCGTATGTCTGTCTGTCTGACTGTCTTTAAGAGAAACAGCAAAACATAATCCTGAATATTCTATAATCATCACTAAGTTTGTGAAAATGAATAAATTATGGCAGCAAACATTTGTTTAAGATACGAGTATGAAGATTATGAAAACGATTGTTTTTCGAGCAAAGCTCTTAAATGGAATGTATGTTAACAATAGAGGTGTTACATCTGGTATTGCATATCACTAGTGCTAGCTTTTTAACTGTTAAGTTGATGATATGAGCATACTCCAAAATAAAGAAAGTTTCTTGCAATGAGCATGTTTAGATAAATTTTACAACATCGTATATTTGATTAAAGAAAGCAACACCCGCTTGTGTACTTATTATACGTGTAATATTTATATTAGCATTTCTTTTTCCCGTAATAACCCTGTCCCTATCTTGTAAAATAAATTCTGAAAACTACCTGTATTATATGTTTGTTCCTCCTTATAGACCTGGATGTTCAGCGGTATTGTAGGAAAAGGTCTGGGATATTTCTGTGCAAGATTGTATCGGTTTAAGTGCACCAAAACGGCCCAAAAAAATGAAAGCTTTAAAATTTGTAACTCTTTTACGGTATGGTTAACCCGTTTACAAAAAATGGTTACAAAAGCAAAAGGCCCATCGAATTCAAATATTCAGACCGGCATATCACCAGAGCTATGTGAGTCAAGTTGTTACTGTATAAAGAGTTGCTGTTGAATTAATTTAGTTTTACATTACAAGTGTTACAATGAGCTACAAATATGTTTCTCAGACTTGAAAACAAATTCGTTTCAGGCGGATGAATCGTGTTTGTAGGCTGGTTAATCAATAGGGTTTACTAGGTATTGATACTTCAGATACTTTCAGAACTAATGGTGTGTTCTTCTGTGAAAATTCTGGGTACGCCGTTACATCAATTGCATTAAAAACGTTTCTGACCGTCATGCCATCAAAGCTTTATGGTTACATTGGTGACAATGAGTTGCAAATGGATTTCATGAAAATGTTTTTGTTTGTTCTCGGCTATTATGTGTGTACAGTGAATACATTACTTATATTCAGGTATAGTTTTCCAGTCGTAAAGTTCTCGTGATGTTACATCGATTTAGGCATACCGTCTCATTGTATACAGGGCGACGTCAAAATATGACGTTATTGGCCGACAAATTTAATTTTAAGACCGCAGGCCTACAGACATTGGTACCGCAAATCGAAATCAGGTATCGTCGGATCTTCTTTTTGGCATGACATGTTAAAGAATTAAGGCGCCGGGGCTTCACAATGGGACGTAAAATGTTATGCGGTTATAAACAGTGGTAACTGAAAGACTTCTTTAGTTAAGCACGTTCAGTTTACAACGTCAATGACAATTTAAAAGAAAGCCGAATCATCTTCAATAAGTCTTGGTTAAGAACCGAGGGGAATATATAATATTGATTATGGATAATTGCGCAGAACAGTGGAAAGATCTTACTTTTTGTACTGATAATAGTAAAACTTTCTCAGACAATATCGTTTTTAGCTCGACTATTCGAAGAATAAGGAGAGCTATACTACTCACCATGGCGTCGGCGTCGCCATCACAAGGGTTTGCATGCAAGCACCTTTTAGTTATTTTCTCAGTAAATGCATCATTTATTGCATTGAAACTTTGGATATGTATTCCACACTATCTTTCATACTAAATTAATGAAGTTAGATAACACTTATTTGAATATAATGCCATCCGACCTACTTAATTAACCAAGTAAGATAACTCTAGTTTGCAATAAATTCAAATAATGGCCCCTTTTTATTCGACATAAAAATTCTGGTTAAGGTTTTGCATGTTACCACTTTTAAGCCAATACCTAAGCGATTAATTGCATTGAAACTTTACACACAGGCTCCGACCCATTTAACCTGCCTATTTAATCAAGTAAGATAACTCTATCTTTCGTATTATATAATTTTTGCCCCTTTATTATGCGACTTAGCAATTTTGGTTAAGGCCTTGCATGTTAGCACACATAGGATAATATCTCAGCAACTACTTGATGTATCGCATTGAGACTTTATAAAATGGTATTCAACCACCCAACCTACTTGAATAACCAAGTTAAATAACTGTATTTTGCAAAAATGGCCCTTCATTATTAGACTCAGACATTCTGTTTAAAATTTTGCAAGTAACCACATTTATGTTAATATCTAGGCACATCATGTATTGCATTGAAATCTAAACTAACAGTGATCCTCACACTGAAAAGCGGCGGAATAGTCGAGCGCGCTGTCTCTGTCTAGCATAACATGCGATTAAACAATGGGTTTCGAATTAAAAGTACTTACTAAATATGCTTTGTGATGGTATATTTATCGCAATTGTTGTATTCCAACGCCCAATTTGATTCAGTAACAAACGTTTACCTATTAGTATCGTTTTGGGCAAACTTTGCAAGTGCTTTTCACGTTTTTTTCCAAGAATGGTGCACTATATGAAGTGGTAAGGGGGCGTGTTCCCTACAACACCCAGCCTATTCCAATAGTGTGGGTACTATACCGAGCACAGCCGTGATACGGTATTTTTATCATTTGGTGGCAACCCATGAGCATGTTTTTAGCGAGTAAACGAGTTTCCTTGAGTGATGACCTATATGAGGTGGAAGGAGGACGTTCATACATTTGCATTTTCTAGGTTGAACTCGTTCTTCTAAATCTTATAGAGTGCCGAACTCTGCAAGAAAATGGGTTTATTATCGTTTTGCGGTCAACTTCCTGAATGTTGTATACGTGTTCACCAGTTTTACAAGGGTGATGACCAGTTTAGCGTGCAGGTGGAACTCTGCTTACGTCACCCTAGCGAGTACTAGACGCTGCAGGAATACGGTTGAAGCGCCAACATTCCGCGAGCCTTAAACGAGTTAACGAGTTTTTCCACAGTTGTGACTCACTAAGTATTACTCCGCCTTCTTCACCCTAGTGAGTACCAGACTTAGCCGCTTTTTGTATCGATTTTTGTGGAATTTTGGCCAGCTTTGCAAGTGGTTTAAACGAGTTAACGAGCTTCCCAAGTATGGGGACCTATATGGGGTGGTAGTTGTATGTATCCTCTACAATACCTTGTACGTGGTTCTCCGCCTACTTCACTCCGCCTTCTTTGCGCGGATTAAAAATGGTGGCGGCCTCATCACGTTTTCGTATATCCTTGCTACTGTTTACGAGGTCTATATCGAAGTTTGCCGGATATGGATGAGTTGTTACGATTTGGCTTCACTCAGTAGGATGTCCTCATTTGGAGGAATAAATCTTTAAAAAGAAGTATATCAACTATAGTGTGATGACCGATTTTTGTGAGTAATACGAATCATCGTTGATGTTGGAAATAACTGTTACTCCTTTTTCCCCTTCTTTTGTTCTCGATCTAGATTGTGTACGTACCCAAACGGAATAAAATCATGTCCTATCATACACTCTGCCATTTGATCTGAAGCTAACCTGAACGAGGTCATCTTTGGTGACCTTACTGTCACTAAATAAGAGGCCTTCATACAAGTTTTAATTTAATAAAAAAGATATTGCATGAAAATAATTTATACAACGAAGGCATCAGTGCAAATTAGTGATGAAACGATAATCGAGTACAATCGATAAATCGTTGCTGACAAGGTAATGTCGGCGACAATCGATAGTGGTTGTCCAAAATCGATGTCGCTAATGTTACTTCCTGTAATAATGTATTTAGTGTTATGCCGTAAAAGTCCAGTAAATGATGTTGTTGTTTTTCTGGTAAATCTTCGTTAAGTTCATTTTATCGAGGGGGGGGGGGGGTCACTATCTTACACAATAGCGACGCCTGTTGATGACGCCGTGACCTCGGAAAATGATGTATTTCCCTACCCAGGCAAGTCAGGTCGAACGTTTGGATGTTTTCTTGGCTTCTTACATGTGTTTTGTCATTGGCAACCGGGTTTGAAATTTAATTTTTGGAACAACCTTGATTAACAGGATGTCTGCAACGTTAAACAAGGAGACAAAACAAATTGGTTTTGAATGGCATTCACTTTTGAAAATAACAAGTAATTGGAAATTCCAATACAAGACCTTTTTCTCACGAGTTTTCGGGAAAAGACGGAAATATTTCCATCCTTAAAATATTGTTTTGTGTTAACATCGGCTGGCTGATTTTGACGTTCATTTAAGGAATGAATCGCGGGATTGATGTCATGGGCTCGTCTTCGTCGGGCAATTATGCCATCATCGCCCCCACCTGACGTCTTGATTTCACGGGTGGAAACGATATTCATTTTTGCGGGAACGAATTTCTATAGTAAAATGTTACCTTATATATTTACATGTGTATTTTTTAACCATAAGTCACTTTTAAAAGAAACAACATTCTTTAGGATACACCTATTATATAAGCAGAAACATTCACGAATGCTCGCACATTGATAAATTAAGCCACATGCTGGTCGTCCAAAGTGGAGCACGTTATTTCCTGCAAGCGTTGCCATTGGGAAGATTGGTAAAACCTGAACCAGAGCAATTGAACGTGACCGACAAGTACAGCTACACGATGGAGCAGCCATTGAAATACCAGTTTGGGTCAAAACCACCATATCACGTCAACGAACAGATGGGTGGGAAACGGCGCTCATCGTTTGGATTAATCGGGCTTTACTAAAATTAATGTGTTAAGCAAAAATGAAAAGAATGTAATTTGTATTACTTATATACAAATTGTGTGAGAGTTCTAAAACATTTTTAATCAAAGTAAATATTGCAGTACGCATAACAAAATTTGCCGGAAAAACAGAAATTTGGATACAATTGTATACATAGTTTTATCCAAATAAATGTATCAATTGACATTATGCCTAAAAGCAAATGTTTCTAGAATGCTAAACCTACTAAATAGCGAACGCAGTTTTCTTATAATTTGTTTTCGCAATGCAAACTTCATAGTTAATTAAGTAATAGTTTAACAAGCAAGCTATGCGTTTAAAGAAATAAAAAAGGAGCACTTAAAATTGGAAAACGAACTGATCCTCAGATAGTAATAAACATCGAGTACAGCAACAAAGGCAAGATCTGCAATAATGTATGATCTTGCCTTGAAACTGCCCATTACATGTAATATGACACACCAATTCGTCATACATATTGCAGTTGAATGTAATACATTAGGAAGAGGTTCTTTAAGACAGGTTTTAAGGGTATGGTACAATTACTTAATGGTTGGAATTTTTTAAGCAACTTTGCATATTTGGCGGAAACGTGCACACGATGATGACCTTGACCAAGTTACCGACATTGTGCATGTACGAACATATTATAAACGTTCGGATAAAGGCGTTCTACTTTTAGATAAAGCTATGTCATTCAAAATACCTGTTTAGCACATGCGCACATACGGCTGAAACGTGCAACCGATTACGACCTTGACATAGTCACCGTTATTATGCATGTACGAAGTTGTTCTAAACCTTCGTATGTTGCCGTTCTACTTTTACAGTGTGTATACCATCTGATAAATTACGTCATAAATGCTACGTCGGAAGGCAATATTTTGCTTAAAATGAAGATTAAAACCAAAGATAACTTTTCTTTTACTACACCATTTTTAATGGAACAAAGGGCAGTCTATGCTGTTTAAAGAGCCCTGCTTTCGTTTTATATTCGGAGTTTGATAACGTGATGAGTTTCATCAAACACTTCGACAAACCTGTTTCCAAAATAATGTTTTGACAGTGCTCCGTCAGACGGCCGTATTGTGAAAAGGTTTGTCGAAGTTTTTTTTAGAAACTAAACTCTCTATCAAACTCTAGTAAAAGCATAGAATGCGCTTTGTTTCATTTAAAATGGTAACAAAATAGGAAAGTTATCTTCGTTTAAAGTCTTTATTCGAAGCAAAATGTTGCCTTCCGACGTAGCATACAAGACGCAATTTTTTACGTGGTTTACACACACTGTTTTATATAATGCTAAATTTTGCTATGGACAATTACTATTACTGTTTCCACTATAAAGGTTTACACTTTACATCCCATTTGTTTTACTGAAGTCTCTTATTGTGTTGATTTTGCTCGCAATACGTGACTCATAGTTGAATTTGTATTGGCATATATAATATGTTGATTAAATAAAATCATTACCTGTTTGTTAGTCACAGTGACTCTAAATGTTCAACCTACACACTTTAAACTTGTAATATTTGTGTTAACCGTGGCCTTACTGCTGGAAGGACAATTTTATTGAACTCTTTGTCTACATTTTTTTCTCATTTTTTTCACATTATCCCTTTCATCTAATGATGTCAAATGCTTAGTTTAATGTCACACTAAATTGAAATACGGCATCATTAACTCCACCAGATGGGCCGAAATACAGCGTACCTAACATCGGTATCAAAATTATCAACCATATGGGCTGGAATACGACGTACGTAACATTGACATCAAGAATACTTCAACATGGGCTGAAGTATAGGGAACCTGACACAGGCAACAAGAATACCTCCACCTGGGCCGGAATACGCCGTACATGAAATTGGCATCAAGAATACCACCAGATGGGCCGGAATACGTTGTACCAAACATCGGCATCAATATAACCACTACAAGGGCCTGAATACGACGTACCTAATATATGCATTAAGAATATTTCCACATGGGCCGGAATACGGCCTACTAAACATCAAGAATACCATGTGCACCACCTGGGTCGGAATACGGCGAACATAACATTGGCATCAAGAATACCACCTTGTGGGCCGGAATACGTTGTACCTAAAATCGGCATCAATATAACCACTAATAGGGCTTAACATTGACATCAAGAATACCACCATATGGGCGAGAACACGGCGTACCTTACATTGGCATCAAGATTACCACTAGATATGTCGGAAAACGTCGTACCTAGCAGTGGCATAAAGAATACCACCTCATGGGCCGGAATACGGCGAACCTAACATCGGCAGCAAGAATACCACCAGATGGGCCGAATTTCGGCGTACATAACATTGGCATCAAGAATACCTCCACATGGGCCAGAATATGGCGTGCCTAACATTGGCATCAGGAATTCCACAACATGGGCCGAAATACGCTGTTCATAACTTCGGTATTAAGAATACCACCATGTTAACTGAAATACGGCGTACCTAATATTGACAACAAAAATTACCACCATTATTTGCCGGAAGCCAGCGTACCTAGCATCGGCATCAAACATACCACCTTATGAGCAGGAATACGCCACAACTAACATCGGCAACAAGAATACCACCAGGTGGGCCGGAATACGCCATAACTAACATCGGCATCAAGAATACCACCAGATTGGCCGAAAAATGGCAAATCTTACATCGGCATCATGAACATCACCACATGGGCCGGAATACGGCGTACCAAACGTCGGCATCAATTATAGCACCAGATGGGCCGGAATACGGCGTACCTAACATCGGCATAATCATATAACCATAAGGGCCGGAATACGGCTTACCTAACATCAGCACCAATTATACCACCAGATGGGCAGGAAAACGGCGTACGTAACATAGGCATCAATCATATAACCAGATGGGACGGAATACGGCGTAACTAACATCGGTAGCAAGAATACCACCAGATGGGCCGGAATACGGCGTAACTAACATCGGTAGCAAGAATACCACCAGATTGGCCGGAATACGGCGTATGTAACATAGGCATCAAGAATACGACCACAAAGGCCGTAATACGGCGTACCTAACATCGGAATCAATAATACCAAAAGATGGACCGGAGTACGTCGTACCTTATATTGGCATCAAGAATACATTGAGTTCGGTCGGAATAGGCGTACATCACATCGGCATAAATCATATAACCAGGTGGGCTCGAATACGGCGTCCCTTTTATCGGCATAAAATATACCACCAGATGGGCCGGGATACGGCATGCCTAACACCTTGGCAGTTCAATGTTTTTTTTATTTGGGCATTCCCACTGGAAATGACCAACTTCCCCACATAGAAACCGTCATTTCCACCACGCCCCCTACCACATCCCCTGTCTTGCTGACGAGACAGAAATGCTTTGTAAACCTCCCCTCCAAGTCAGCTAAGGCTTTCATGAAATTATGCGCGTCCGGTGTATTAACACTTTTTACACCCGGCGCCTTGCTTACAGTGGGGCCGACAGCAAATACCCGCTCGTTCTCCTTCGTACGTTTCGTAAGAGCAGGTTTGCTCTTACCGTACACAGCCGAATGAACGTGCTGGTATTTGCGTACTAACTGTATGGCAATCTGGATTGTACTGGGTTCTGTCGTACATATAGCATGCCCGACATCTTTATACAGCAGTCTCTGGCAAAACATGTATACTATTTGAGTAGTCATGAACTTTTCATTCAAATTACTGAACGCACGGATTCTCGGGGTCATAAACAGATCTACCAACTCTTCCATCGTCTCGTGCCCCAATTGGAAAGATTGCCGGAAGCTTATCTGAGCCCTCCTTGTCCCCAAAACTTCCCAACAAGGGGGGGATATGAAATAGACCCCTTTTGTTTACAATGCAGAGCATAGTGGTCTGCTGCTTTGCCTGTTAGGCATCAGCAGAGAGCATTGAGCCGTCCTGCATTCGTCTACCCTGCACAATCTGCATAGTTTGTAAACTTGAAATGAAATGCATCCCAAATAGTCAAACCATCATATGTGAGGTTCTTCGGCTAATTGCGCAAGAAAGCCAATGAGCCACTTTTTGCCCCATTCGCGGTGCTAGCGCCAGGAGAGACCTCCTTTGCGTTATCATCTGCGTCAGCAAAGCGCAGTAGGGGATTTTTTCGAGCAGAAATCTGCTGGCGACATAAAATGCAATTGACCCGGTGCAGCTGTGCGTACTGGTGTCGCCAGGCTTGCCACTTTCGTCTTTAAATCTGAATTTCCTGACGACAACAGGTAAAGAGCCGCCTGCACTACTCTAGCAACTTCAGGTCAGGTTAGGTTTAAGCTTGACTTTAGAATACCATACATTTTGTTATGGTACGTTTCATTCATTTTTTTTGTAAATGACACATTTACTTAGCTCGCTTTGTCGCAATGTGCAGACGACAATGTCATGGTCATGGTATCCAATCATTCTTCATGATCATGGGAACAAGTAAGCTGTATTTCTTTTTTTAGATTTAAAATGTTGCAGGACTGCTAAATTGCATGAAATGTCACCTCTTAAATTTGCGTAGGTTTCCTTTGTTATTAACGAGTGTGCAATCATGCTATCACAAAATGACCGGGTTGGTTTCTATCAGCTAATATAAATGAAACAAAATATCGTGGGACGATCTTTCAGTGCACCTGAGAAGGTCTGCAAAGAATTCTAGATCCGTCTTCGTACAAAAACATAACCTGGTGTTAAATAAGACGAGTAAATAGTTTGCCGTTTACAATCGTATTACCATGGGTTTATGTTATTGTAACAACGATGAACTGTATATGTTCTGTCCTGTTCTGTTCTGCTATTAGACAGTTATAATAATTATCCGCAGCCATTTGTATACAACTTGCTTAGTTAGTTTGATTTTTTTTTATGATTTGATTAGTTAAAGGGAATTGAACATGTTTTGGCACCAAAATATTTTTCCCGATAATGCATCTGAAATCCCTTATATTATAATTAGTTAACTCTTTGATACCGAAATTGCAGAAAATATACATTTAATTTATAACAAGTATTTTGCTTTTAGAAGGGTGCGAACCCATGCCGGTACATTCAAGGAAATATTACGAAACTGACAATAAAACCTCACGCCCACATGGACACAAATACTAACGTAAAGGTAACTTAACTCTTAAGCCTTTACTAATTACTAACATACCAAAGCAATTTAAAATCGTGGACTTCAAAGACAATATTTGAGCATATGTTGAAGAGTTCCAGCCGTCAATATCTTAGTTTTACATTCCTAAAGATTTTGCAAATTTTATTTCGTCATTAAAAATAAAATTCCTTTAAACAAAATCATGAGAGAGTCCCTTATAACCTGCACTCTCACGGACCGTTAACTCTTAACCGTTTTGACAACTTTTTTCTATTTTTTGTCTTGGAATGAGCCATTTGCTGCGTAAATATCTGCAAACCAGTGATAAAAGACTGCTGACAGACGATCAGATCGCAGATTTTTATATTTCAGTTAATTTCTTATATATAAAAATAATTATACAAAGAACTGTTCTGCAAAGTTAAGAGCTGATTCAACAAACTAAGTTTGGATGTTTTGGGCCTTTTTTAATCATTTCATTTATAGAAACTTTTTAAGCGCTCTGTATAATCTTGTAGATTATATCTTTTGCGTTTTATCCTTGTCTCCTGAACCAACGTCAAACGCGAGGCAAGTCATTTAAGTATCTATTTCAGAAATTGCAGTTTAATTGTCTGCTTAATTGCAGTAGAAACGAACGAGGTGTAATTTTTCCGACACTAAATCAATTTTTAATATATACTTTTATTTCCTCCATAATGCTATGAAGAGCAAAACTAGCAGTTTATAAATATGCAACAAACACGTTTACCACATGACAGTATACAATTAAGGAAATATTTAAACAACATTCACACTTATATCATTCATTTTTGAGTTCATATATTCGAATTCCACAAAAATGGTATTACCAGGCCTGTGTATATTTCATATTGCTTTATCAATAGCTACTTAACTGTATAAGTAAACATTAAGCACAATTTAGAGACCAACATTATATAAACACAATATCCACATTGCATGCATTTCCTAGACGAAATATCAAGATAAAATTGCTCAATGGATATCATATTATTTCTACAGATAAATAATATATATTAATAGTCATAACGATATATCAGCTATGATATACTAGCCGTTTCGCATTATGAGCACTACAGATGCAAATTCGATGCACAACTATTAAACATCACAATATGATTGCCTTTGTTGTCCAGCGACCAAAGATATGCTTGTTTATTGTCATATAAAAGTTTCGACATTAACTCTCCAACGTCCTCACGTGAGCACAAGGACATCAACTGTCGCCGTTTCTCAGCATCATGAGCATGGATTACATGTTTGTTCAATATGATATTCCAACATGATTTTGACGGGAATTTACCATAGAATATATAATCGCTAATATATTTTATGAGATTATACTTCTGTAAGGGTCTATATATTTCAGGTATGAATCCAAGGCTCTGTTGGTCATATTAAATGAATATCACCAACCTATGATTAAACTATTTTAGCGAGATGCGCATATGGCAAGCGGCATAGCTGTCCTAGGAATAGTAATTTCCTCTTGTCAATACAAAGCTCCACTGATGTAATATCAATTGCACATAGCGCAAAGTCCGTGTTGCTTACTGTGTACTGCTTATAGGACTGTATTAATTTAACACATACCATATGAGATCTCTTCAGTTTGACAAAATCGTTTTAGCATATGTCTGTCCATAACTCACTGCCAAATAGTCCTTTGGGTATAACAACGCTATTGTATATAGTTCTAAGGGTAATCGCATTTAGTGAATATGGGTTAAGCCCGCTGTTACAAATTTCTAAGAGTATACCACGCAGTTTTCGACATGAGTCATCGATAAGTTTTGAGGTTGATAGGGATGATGCATCACACAACAGTACAAGGTGCTTATAGCTATTAACAGATATTATAGTATTACCAAGTTTAAAGCATCGATTCATTTTAGCACGTCATCGTTTGTTGAAAACAATTACGGAACACTTAGATGCATTATATTCATAACGCCACCTTTTAGAGTAAGACTTACATATCCTTATAATTCAGTCCGTTAACATAAAAAGAAGCTAAAATCATGTCATCTGCACCAGTGATGTTGCCAACTTTCATTCGATATAAACATATACCATGCCCACTGGCTTCTAGCTGTTTAATGAGACCGTTGATATATAGTAGGTACAAAATCGGGACACTCCACCCGCCCTGGCGCGTTCCTTGTAGTATATCAAAGTAGGGAGAAAATAGACCTTGGTTTTTAACACAACCTTTCACGTTTTTATACATTTCTGAGTAGACAAGAAGTGCTGTTGGGTCTAGATTGCACTCTGTGAACAGTTTGTACATGATGCCGTCGTGCCAAACCGTATCAAAAGCTTTACGGTCTGTTCTTAAGAAGGCCAACTCTCGGTTAAAATTTCTTTACCGCAAGAAAGAGTTTCTTACTCAGCATACCAATAATCTTCTGGTTATGTCTCTAATTCAGTGTCACTATGACTACGCATGCTCTGTTTGATATAATAGCTTGACACAGTCTTTAAAAATAAGTTACAAACTTGTCAAAATAAAATAATGAGATTTGTACTTGACTTGGATTCCAGAGCCCATATTGACCCATCCCACTTTGAGTCCCTTAGCCTTAGAAGAGTTGAACAGATAATGTTGTGTCATGTTTTTAAGATAAAAAATGGCCTGTCTCCGGATAACATGGGTGAACACTTTATTTCGCAAGATTCCGTACATAATTATAGTACAAGACTTAGTCAAAGGGTTGGGTATTGTCTACCTAAAGTCAAAAGTCATGGTTCTAAGTCCTTTGCTTTCTCTGGAATTAAACTATGGAATGATTTACCTGTAGAGTTAACGGAGATCAACAGGTTACAAAGTTTTAAGGTTTCCATCAAAAGCCATCTTATGAACAGTATTTAAAATTGTTTTTACCTATTTCGGCTCAGGATTTTAAATTGTTTGCTAATATCTTTTTACAATTTTAGTAATGAGTTTTAAATCCTAGCTGCAAACAGGAGTGTCACTAAATCAAGATTTGACTGTGATATACATTTTTATGACTCAATAGTACTTTTAAACATGATTATATTTAGGTCCGCCTCTATGTCATGCCGCCAATACAAAGGACCACAATGGAAATAAGGGCTTGCCCTTTTTTGTGTTATCCTTGGTGTTGGTGTGTATGTCATATTTTACTCGTATGTGATATAGTATTTAATAATGCTCATTATTTTATCCTTTGTTATGTTGTGAACTATGTATATGCTTCCTATGCCGAAATAAAGCTATCTATCTACGGCCATCCATGAAACACAAGTATACTTTAGAGTGACATTCACGTGTATTAAACATACTTTCACGCAATGTAAACGACGCCATCAGGCAACCGAGTCCGTCTTGAAAACCTTCTTATTGATTATATCCTTGATTTGGTGTTTAGATCTTGTAAGCACGACAGTTTCAAACAGCTTAAATATTACGGCTGACAGAGTGATCGCTCAATAATTATCAGGGTTGTCTTTCTTATTAACTCCCTTGTGTCACTGTGTTACACTTTGTGACTTATTTGAAATTATCAATACTGTATTAATAGCTTTTGTTGTTAAAAAAATACTATGAGTCAAGATCTAGATTGTTGATACATGTTTTGTAATTTAACTTTAAGTTGCATAGATTTTTAAAACTAGTTGTTTAACTCAACATTCATTAAATAAATATATAGTTATGATAAACAAGTTCGCTGTTGGATATGTTTTCGAAGGAAGAGTAATGGTTTCAGTCATTCAATTCAATTAACGTTGTTTTTCTGACTTTTTGTGTGAATATAGTTGTGTTCTGTATTTATGTCCCATCTTTGCGCAACATCGACGTGCAACTTTCTTTGTTGAAAAAGAATTCTTCCATTAACAGAATAATTATAATGCATGTATACGTTAAAAAGAAATCCGACATACCGACCCTATTTTTGCAGCAGTAGGTAATAGGAAGCAACTGTTGTGGGTTGGATATTTTGGGGATTACAAGAGTGATTTCCCTTAATATTTGGTTAGATCCTATGAAGAAAAGCAGTTGAAATAGAGCGAAGTGTAACAGCACAAAGCAGACAAAGAAGGAAAACATGTGGCACTGGGTTGTATAGAGATGGTCAAGGAAGATAACTCCTAAGCGGATGTTGCAATCTGACAAGTAGGATATCAAACATGTGGGATAAGGTTTGGCTATACATATTGCTTTCAATTCTGATGAAGATTGGCAAATAAAATATTGGGAAAGGAGAATACCAACTGAATTTGGTCAAAGTTTGAAAAATTAAAGGGTTGTATTCCATGAATAAAGAATTGTTTATTAGACAAAGTGAGTTCAGTTAAGTTTTGATATTGTATTGGCCATAAATCTGAAGTAAATAAAACATGTATACCCTCTAATACTAGCCTATTAGTCATTGCACTTTAACTATGTTTGTTGGGTAATTTAAGGTTATGAACAACATCCCTACAAGCTTGCCGATAGTTTGCCTGTTCTCTTTTATAATCCAACAAGGTGTATGTGTTCAATGTCACCGCGACCGTAATGGTAATTTGTCTACTTACCTTAAAATCAATTAGGGATCATCTGCTGGTCAAGACCTACCTCTCTACCAAGATCGATGAACGTAGACCCAAGCATACACTAGTTATCAATCTGACAATATATTTTTATGTTCAAGGTCACCGCGACCATGACCTTTGACTTACCAATCTCAAAATCAGCATGGGTCATCTGCTGGTCATATCAAAATTCCTTACCCTCCCTTGAGGGACGGAATACCAATCATACTCTTAATCATAAATTGGAAAACTTTTTTTGTGTTTGCGACCATGGCCGTTGATGTATTGACCTTAAAATATTTAGGGGTCATCTGCTGGTCATGGCCAATCTTCCTAAACCTAAAGTACAACGACCTTAGGTTCAACCAGTTTTCAATCGGACATGGTTTGGTATACCGTTCGACGGACCGATGCATAACAATTGTCATCCCAGTTTGTAAAG
This sequence comes from Mya arenaria, assembly GCF_026914265.1. Classification (NCBI taxonomy): domain Eukaryota; kingdom Metazoa; phylum Mollusca; class Bivalvia; order Myida; family Myidae; genus Mya; species Mya arenaria. Next base: position 6,653,859 of record NC_069136.1, on the reverse strand, counting down.
TTTGGATAAGAAATACTTAAGCAAGAAAACAAAAGTGAACATGATCAATTTTTGACAATTCAAGGGTCATACCTTCAAGGTATATTGAAATCTGGTTGTTGATAAATCTTGGCGATAAACATTGTAAACTAACAAAGTTAGCACCAAGCTGATTAATATCCCCAGACGCTTCATGGACACAGAATGAATAAATGTCGTGTTCTGGAATGAACAACATGAACATGTGTACTTTAAAACTGACCAACGTTCTACCAATAAAGTTGATACTAAATGCGATGCGATATTTCTCAGATATGTTTTTACTATGTCAAGGACCATAAATCTTGTTAGAAGGGGTGAAATGTCCAAGAAATTGCATTTACTCTATTTCTTATGCTGACCAACTTGTTTATGAAGTTTTCTTAGTGAATGAGAAACACCTATGGAGCCACATGCGACACAATTGTTTTAGACCATGCTTTACTAAGTCAAGGTTCATAACTCTTTTTAGACGAAGTGAAATGTCACTTTAATTGCAGGAGTTCAATTACCCATGCTTACCAACATTCCAATGAAGTGTCATGTGTGTAGGTGCAAAACATGTTAAGCCCCTTACGACAAAAGATTTAACAACATGTGACACAGGATTGTCAAGGGCCATAACTCTTTAAACGTCACTTAAATTGCAGGTGTTCAACTTCCCATGCTTACCAATATTCGTTTTAAGTTCCGTGTGTGTAGGTGGACAAATTATTTTAGGACATGTGACACAGATCCACGGTGTTCTTAGCGTTGTTAGTGAGGAGCTATAACTCTTTTATCACGATGTGAAACGACGTCCATCTCATTGCAGATGCACAATGTTATTCCAATGAAATGGTTATTGGTGTAGGCGGAATACTTTTGAAACAACATGTAAAACTAGATTTAACTAAATGTGACACAAAAATTTACAGACTACTATGTTCAAGGTCATGGGCCATAACTCTTGTTAGTCATCGTGAAATGTCACTTGAATTTCAGGTTCACAATTGCATTATAATAAAATTTGATAAGTGTTGATGAATAACTCTGAGGACATTCACTCAATATTAACTTACAACCAATTCTTACTAAGGTTAGTGCCATAACTCATTGAGAAGAGGTGAAATGTCACACGTACAGCATTTCCCATGCTGACCAACATTCCTATGAAGTTCCATGTGTGTAGATGCAATACTTTTGAAGCTACATGCCACAGAAAGTTTTGTGACATGACGAAGGTTATGTGATGTGACATACTCAGCTCCATTATAATAAGTTTCGTAAAGATTGGATAAGAACTTCTAAAGTGAAGGTGATTAAAATTTGAAAATTCAAAGGTTAAAATTCCAGAGTAAATTATGCAAGCTGTCTGTTGATCAAACTTTGTCAAGATAGATTCTTTCTTTTTGCATAAATAATGAAAGTGCAAGATTCTGTTTTGTATATTTATAACTCAAATAATAGTCATATTGTAAGCCAAGGTAAAATGAAATAAAATGCCGTCATAGCGACTAAAAAAGAAAGACTTGAAAATAAAAAATAACATTCAAATATCATGAACGATTGTGTATAAAACCCATTCCAGTAAAGAACAGAATAAAGAACACATTCAAAATTATATTAGAGTATATTTTGTAAAATATAAATACTCTTAAAGTAGAAAAATAAAAATATGAAAAATTTCTACTGGAATCTAAACAGTAACAAATAAAATGGTTTTTAAGAGTTTTAAATAAAGCATGTTATTTATAGTCAAAGAATGAATCTTTTTTTTCTAGATTATTAAAAGCTAAATTTATATGATAACAACACTAGAAAAAAAAACATAGAGTGATACCAACAATTATAAAAACATCTAACCATTCTTGTTTTACATCAAAAAAGCAGGTACCACTCAAACCAGTGAGTATGCTAAAGGCACATAAAAATAGACGATATATCAAATATAAGTGTTGATAACTACATATAAAATAACTATGTCCCAATTTTACCAATGAGAGCATATTATAGGCTGGCATTTTTAGATCAGTACTTCTTGCTTTCACTTCAAGTATTGGATATTTCCAAATAACATATTTGATTGTTAATACTAGGCCAATCGTTTTTTCATTTGAATATAAAATTGTCATTTCAATCTGTGAAAAAAATTGATCAAACAAGTTCATTGCCCCTACCAATTTTGACATTCATCTTTGATACGGTACCTACAATGCTTATAGCAAATATAAGTAATAACTCATAAATATATATAGAGAAAGAATAAATATAATCTTAGAATACAAAATTACAGCTAGTCCAAACAATTATATTGGTTATTTTGTATTAATTTAGTTTCCTTAACATAACTTTTCAATTAAATCATTGATCCTACTATATTTTGCCATACACTGGTTCAATTAGACGGCCACATTATCTTCATAAAACTTGTGTAGGTGGTTGTAATTCTTAAGTACTTAATTAATATGAAACAGCAGAAAAAGTAAAGTGTACAATAAATATTATAGTGTACATGTATAGTTAGGCAAAATAGACGCAGAAATAAATTGAACCATATAGCATTATATTTAACAAATGATACATGTACTAATTTACAATGTTAATGTACCTGTCTTAAGATAAAATGTTTCAAACTGACATCCATTCCTATGTTTAAATGTGATGTTATTTTATAAAGTATATCATTAGTATTAATACTACATGTAACAATTGTACAATCGAGAATACATTCATATATAATATATAGTCATCCTAAAAGTAAGTGAAAAAATAAAGATAATAAGAAGTGAAAAAGTTTTAAAGAATAAGTAAGAAACACATTATATCCCCATTAAAACTGAACTTTGATTTAAAACCATAATAACACGAATCCTATTATACATGAAAGTCTCAATGTTTGAGGAAAAAATCAACACCACTACAATTAATGTGAAGCAGTAGCTTAATATCAAACTGTTGTAAACTTAAGGACAAAAAGAGGTATTGGTGTGCAAAATATAGCTTAAGAACAAACTAACAGATACAAACACAAAACGAAATACAGAGTCTATCTAAACAGACAAGTTATCTATCAGTATAGAAATCACAAGAGAGTAGGCCATGTACCCTTAAATACCTCTTTAAAGTTATAAGAATACAGATCTATACTACATGTATACTGCACAGGCAAAGCACAGCCATAATTGGTGTAAGGTACCGATCAAGGCCGTTATCCCATTAGCCTAATTAAAATATCTATATATATTACCTTTATACATGTGGGCAGCAAATCAGTATCTACCTCATTGCCGCCCCTGCCCCTTTCACAGCAGTAAGCCCAATACATTCATTTGTAAAACAAAGTGTAACTGACTAACAACCATCATCTAAGCGTTATTCAATATACTATCACCTGTGTCTGTATGAAATATACGGCTGACCAACTATTAAGCAATGTAAAAAACTCACAACACAAAAATTAGTCCTTCCTTCACTAACATCAGGGGCAGTATTCTTAAAGCATCTTAAGCCATTTCCTAACATAAGGCGTTTTCTTTAATTTTTCAGTCTAATTAAAAGTCAAATTAAAGAAATGCATAAATGCTTTGAACATGAAGTTTTCTTCAATATGGTCAATGAAAATAATTTATTTCCGAAATAATCAAGATTTTATATCATAAAACCAATGAGTTACTTTAATAAAAGAAATAATTGAATTAAGTTAGGAAATTAATTAATGCTTTATGAATACCAGCTCAGGGCTTTATTTCTCAGAAAAGGATAAATCTCTTTTAGGATTAAGTTAAACTCACTTTTTTCATTTGATATAATTTGTGTAGTAATCTTATTTTGAAGTGTTCTAAAACTGGAAAAGAAACTATTTTATCATGGTAATAAGGATTAACTATTTTTTACTCTGTTTAACTCATTTTAAGTAAGTAAATAAAACACTTATTGCTTGTCAAGGAAATTTGGACCAAGAGGCCACTTGTTAAATAGTCACAAGAAAAATACCATATAACAACAATTTTTTGTACAAATACAGTATAAAATTCACATGATGAAAATCATGTATCACTGTGTATTGCAAAACAATATTGTAACTCATAAAAAAACGATAGCTGTATCAAACATTTAACTTTGTGATAAAATGGCATAACAACCCAATCAGCAAAGCAAACATCTGTGGGACAAATTGAAGAAGATTGAGTTATAACTGAGACCTTAAATATTTAATAATTGTAAAAATCCACAGGCAAAAATACTTCTTTGAGTTTCTTTTAAAATTTAAACTTGAATGTCTGTTATTCATAGTATTATAGCCACACTTTCAGTGAACTTGAAAGTACATCTGAAAGATGTGCAAGCACATTTATAAACTTTACTGGCCCCAGAATGATAGTCAAAAACTCAACCTCAGCGGTGATATAAACCATTTTCAAAGCAGGGAGGAGTGTAAAATCACATCCCTTAGAATACAGAGTTCATGGGTTTCCTCCCTTGTACTGAAGTTTTCTAATCATTTGTCTCCCTTAGTGAACAGCCTTGCTTATCTTGTCCTTGTCTTTCTTCGTGTTGTTCTCAAAGTACATGAAGTCCTGTAATAGATATAAGTCAAAAATCTTCAAGCTTCGATACCTTTAGAAATATTTGTATATTCTAACAGCAAGATAGGAAGTTTTATAACATGGTACACAAAAACGGATCTATTATTCATATTGCCTAGACCTTTGTATAGATAAAACTTAACGTTCATATTGTATAACATGCAAGGAGTTATGACCTCAATATTTACACCTCAACTTCCACTCCTTAATTGAACTGCCTTTCTGTAATTGCATTTATCAATCAATCGCAAATCTGGTTGATCTTTACACACATAATTGTGACGTCAATTGAAAAAATGTTTCCGGTTACAATCAGGTTGTTCTATTTACAGAATGGTTAAGAAAGGATTACTGAAAGGTTTTCTTAAATGAAATGAAGTATTTTTTTAACAATTATTGAATGAAATAATGAACTATTGGTGTAAATATAGTAATGAATTGCAGGATTGATGTAATTATCGGGGATATGAATGCAATTGGGCTGGTCAAAGTAAGCGTGGAGTCCTTCAAACTCCACACACTTTGACAAGCCCAATAATGTTCATACCCAGATAATGACATCAACCCCGCAATTCATTCCTAAATTGTTTATTTCAATATTGCGCTCTGATTGGATTAGGGCAACATTATTTAACCAATGATATAAAACATTACAAAAATCAGCTATTCTTTATTCAAACATATGTTTTCAGTTACTTTTTTTTTAAATACTCATTGGCAGAAGATACTGCTAATTTTTATTTGTATTTAATTATTTGTAAATATAAGTTTTGAGGGCGTTTTTTTCTTGCATTTGTGCTGTATGAACACAGTAGGGCAAGCGAGGAAAGGACCAAGATCATAAAATTTGCTCAAATGCATTACTGTGGTCCTACAGCAAAAAAGCATAAAATGTCATAAATCCTAAATTGTTCACATGCATCATATTTTAATTGACATTGGCTGTGTAAACTTTGCAGCAATATTTTTTTCTGAGCTAAAAAAATATTCTGATATAGATGAATATGGTTTCTGGTACTAGTGTCCTCGTTCAAATGACAATGAAAAAGCTTTTTTGGAACATGATCATCTTAATGGATTTATATTTAAACATGATTTTTAATGCTGGAAATGTTTGTGTATAGAATGTAGGAATGGTATTGATTTACGAGGGGAATAATTTCAAACTATTAAAGTCAGAGTTAGAGCCCTTGGTACACATGTGTATACTGTCACTGTGTTCAATTTTTCCAGTTATTATCATGGTTTATGTTTTTGCACACAGATGAAGACAATGACGCCAATAAATTTTTTTTATTTCTTTAAACAAAATAAGTTTAATATAATATTCCTCTTACTATAGGCTTTACTAGCAGTAGTGTTGCTTTTACAAATGTCTTACTTTAAGCAAGAGCTATACAATTTCAAAGTTTTTTTAACAATTTCATCTACTTACAAATAAATCATACAGTACTATAATACCTTTAAACCTCAAATGAGTCAAAACAACAAGCACAGACTTACAATGAGGAACACGGCTCCTATGAGAACGGCCTTAACATTGACGTCCAGATCAATCGGGAAGGAGATTCCATAGTTGTCTGCATCTGTGAAGGCTTCCTTTGCCAGTCCAGACCACTGCTTGGTAATACGGCCACAGAACGATGTCTCGTCAGCAGTTGACACCTAGGGATGAAGGAAGCAATAAAAGTCATGCCCCCAAATACACAAATATACTCAAGCGGACAACTCATTTTATAAAATGTATATCAAGTATAGTATGATTTCAAATCTTGAATGTTTTTACTGTTTTAAAATGTATTGTCTCAAAGAATGTGTTAATAAATACCTTTTATCAACATTGAAAGAAAACTAACTTTGGAGCAGAAATGTACTTGAGTAATTGTATTGGACTTTTTAGCACTAAATTATAAATATAAAACTAAACATTAAATTTCTATAAACCCAAATGTCAACTAGACTTTACCAGAACATATATCATGGTATGAATATTATAACAGATTAAAACAGAGCAAACAGTTATATACATAGAACTAACCAACATGTAATAATTACTATTGCCATTGACAATGTTTTTGTTTGAAAATTAAAATAAATCGTCACAAATTCTATTGTCAGTGTATTTGTAACAGCCCAAGAATAATCATATAACATAATTTAAACAGCCTTACATCAAATTCGATTTCTCCACATAGGTTCCACGTGCAGCATGGCCCCTTAATTCTCAACACTGTGTCTTCATTTGCTGTCTGGATCTTGAACTGAGGCTTACACATGCTCCACGCCTGTGACACATACCCAATAGTGTGACCAGCTGGTGCCTCCACTGTCACTTTCTGGAAAAAATAATATTTGTTAGTAATTCTGAAGAATGTACATGTAATTTTGATAATACTGCGAATAATTCTAACACATGTTAACTGTTCATTTCATTATGAACTTTAGGTTCATTGAGATAATCTGACACTATTTATAACTGTATCTCCTAGTTATTAGCTGAAACAGAATACTTGAAAACCACACCTTTGACGTTGTGACTGCTTCAGAATTTCAAATTCCGTCGACAATATTGCACATCTAACAACCATACATGCAATCCTGGTTACCATGTTAAAAGTGAGTGCAGTCAGGCCCATTCCGAATTTAAACCATAATGTAAAAAGAAAATCCCTATTTTATTCAGTATTTCATCTAAATTTTGGACACCAAAACTAACTTGGTATTGAAGAGTTGGTGTATTTTTTAAAGGTAGTAACTTAATGACATCTTTTTTTATGTTTTCTTTATATTTTTTAAAGTATTCATGTTCAAGTCTAGACAAATGTGGAATTCCTGATTTCAGTCAAAAAGATAAATAAATAAAAAATAATTGAAAAACATAACTGAATGTAAACACTAACTGAACAGATGAATAGAGTTTATAACATGCCAGACATACCTGTAGACAGCAAGGACACATGCAGCAGTTACATCGGAGGCCCCGTGAGAGGTGCATCACCTCCTTAGACTGGTTGTTGAGGATTTTGATATCCCAGGGTCGGTGGTGACCACAGCAGTTTCTTGTGCAGCAGCATGTATCTGTAGAAAATGCAAATTCAAGAATATAATGTGTAAATGCTAAGTGCAGTTTCTTTGGTTAAAGATGCACTCCTACTTCTAAATAAGATGTACTACAATTAATGCAATTGGATTAATTTACTGAAAGGGATGAATCAATATCGAAAACAATGGTTCTTATGAAGGATTCTGTGTGTAATTTGAAATAAAGGTGCAGATAACATGATATTTCTACCTTATGAGACTATAGTTGATGACTGTACATCTTTTAGGACTCACCAGTCATTAAATATTTGTGCGTTTTCAGCCATTAAATACACAGTTTTAATCTTGTTATCAGTAATTCATATTTTCATAAATGCATCATTTAGTAAGAAGTAAAAGGTTTAGCAAAACTTTAATGTTTGTTATACATGTTTATGTATTGATTTAAATAAGAACATGTCACTTTAATACCACAAAGAGTGCAGAAAAACAAGGAAATTTTTGTAAAGACCCAATTCATGTCTGTTTGGTGTATACAGGAGATCAGAAAAGAATCATCTCATCCTCTTTGTATTAATACATCATTTACATTTTCATTGTGGACCACATATATTTAATAGCTTTGTCAAAAGAGCCAAGTGGGATGTAGCATCTATTATATGGAAAAAAGCAATGACAAGCCACTCTTACCTTCGACAGCGTAGAACACTCTCTGTCCTAGTGAGTTCAGGATCTCATATTTGTTGTTAGTCTCATAACCAGTAAATGCTGTAAAGAAAGAACATGATGTTTCAAAATAAGCCTCTCAAATTCTTGTTAACTCGTATAACACCAACAGTTTTGAGCCCATCTAAGAACACTACTTAAGTTGTTTGCCAAGCTGTTTATATACATGTACTTTTCAAGATACTTCTTCATTATTTCATCAAAGATCCAGCAAAAAAAAAAAATGTGAAATAGTCTGTATTGTTATTAAAAACTCTGAAATCCGTGTTCATATAATCCAAAACATTACTGTAAACATATTATTAATAACTTTGAATGCTTGAAACATTGAAACGAGAGTTTTAATGTGACATTCCTGGACAAACATAATTGCACTATTGTTGTTGACTCCAATTCTACAGATTTTTGCATCAAAAAAGGTCTCAATCACCAAGGGCAAATTATACTTAAGTGTAAAGTGAATGACAACAAAATCTACTCCAGCACTTACCTTCTAAGCCCTCCACTTTCTGTTTAATAAGCAGTTGGTCAACCTGTGCCAGATACTCCAGGCCTGGTGGACAATTGGCTGGGGCCTGAGGTGCAGGCATCCACCCTGCTCCTGCTGGGACCATTCCTTGTGCCCCGGGGACAGGGGCCGTACCTGGAGGGGCTGCAAGAGACAAATAAATGCATGACATGCAAAGAGCAAAGAAGGTCACAAAAAAGTCAAACAAAAACCTTATACTATTTTTTTTATACAAATGTTTTTACTCACAAATGTTAAAAGTTACATATTAAGTGTCTTCTGCAAAGCATTGAACAGTTTTATGAATGTAAATTTCTTAAAGAAAATGTTGAGTGCCACTTTGAAACAAAGGTTAACGAGCAATAAATGAATCAATTTCTATTCCATTATCATAAGTAAGAAACTGTTGAATGTTACCTGAAGGCATTGGTTGCATAGCAACAGGGGCACCAGGCTCCCCACCCTTTTCCCCACTCTGCGCCTTGGGATAGTCAGCCATAACAAGCAATCTGGATCAACCTGAAGCACAAAAAGTTTCTGAATCTTTCAGGTATAAAATCATGACTCTGCCAATTATACTGAGCTGTCCACGATCAGTTAAAACTGTTCTTGGGATAGAAAATGATAAGAAGACCAAGCATGCATTAAAGTATGCTTCAGTCACACGTGTACATCTACATGTATATCTGACCCATTGAAATAAGACTTACATATCAATCAGTTCAAATTCCTATCAAGGGGGTATTGAATTGATTTCTTTTATATACCCAGGAGTGCCATACATTGTATGTAACAGTAAGGCCACGATCACGATGTTTGACAATTTTTTATTTTATTTTTTATATGACTGTTTCACCTTTCAAGATTTATTCATGCTCTTTCTTTTTACATAATGGACCATATACATATGTTCCTAGACAAACACGATCATAACAATTCTCCTTTTTTACATGCGAATATAATACCTCGACACCATAAGTATGAATAATTGCCGTTCCCAGACAATACTGAACCAATGCGCAAAGACAGATCTAACAATTCTAGCTCAACTTTTCATTTGAGTCAATAAAATCTGAGAGAAGGTGGAAAAAAGAGAGTGGGGGATCTAGCAATTAATTAATAGTTGCCTAAAATTAAGATTTTGAGTATGAATGGCAAACATTCGGTGAGTGTAGGCTGATGTGATTATTTTGACCACTTTACCTCAGGGCTACAATTAATCACTACAGTCTACAGCATTGAAATGTGGAAGTTACACAATCATTGAAGAATTCTTCTTTTTTTTATCATTCCTCATCACATAAGTTTTTTAAATGCATATCATTTCAAGGTGTATTGCTCCATAAACCAAATTCTGTTTTAATATTGTATTGTGTGTTTTATATACTGGATGACAACAGTAATGTTTATGGTGATAATTTTGATGTGTTTTGCTCAAACATTACCAAAATAGGCTTATAAATGTTAAACCTGATCTTGATTCATATGGCAGAAGCAGTTTTGATTTTAAAAGGCTTTAAATATTATCTTTAGACATCTGCCAATCTTAAATCTATTGCATTTTAATTGAAAATAAATCATTTTGAAATGATCAAAGTGTTTCATTTTTGTTATTTTGCGATAGATATGAGTAAATTAAACTTAAGCCAGTACCTAAACTGAAGACTAAGTTTAGAAAATGCAAGTACATGTAATAAACTTACTGCATTCCGTGATGTTCGGAGAGATTTAAGATTTTTGAAGTTACAACTTGGATCCTTTAATTAAACAGGACCACCTGATCTCAACACTATAAACCTTGATAGAGTTCCTTTAACAAAAAACTCTCATGGTAACCAACGTGTTTTAAACACTACACTAAACACCAAATAATATTTAAATACCGACAAAACAAATGATACCATACCTTGTATTAAATCTATTTTCAGGATCCAACTTTTACGGAATGTTTAAGCCTTACAATTAATCTCGTTTGGGCTCCTTACAAGTATTTGAATCAATTTAACCTCCAAGTACACAAGAAACTGTAAGTTTAAATTCAAGGACTCTATCAAATCTAATATTACAATGATCTATAAAAAGATGACGAAAACTTGTTTTACTAGTGTACATGTGATGTTAAATATATTGTATTGATTGAAAACAGTGTTTACTTTTTAGCTAAAATGTACTGAACAATTGTATTGATTTTCTTTTAATTCAAGCTGAATTATCTACATTTAACAGCCTTAATCAAACATTACAAGAACCACATTCTTTAAGGTGCTCAATAATACTTCTAAATTAGGGTTAAGCCATAATCCACATTCAGATAATCAAGTCTCGACTTTTATTATTCTCAAGACATGTAATCCAGTTTTTTGAGTTAAAATAGTACAATACAATATCAAATTTTGTTTAGAACCGATGCACTTACAGTAATATAAGAGAGGTTGCCAATCTCAAGCTGCACATGTTGCTAGTTGAGTTTTAATGTGTTTATTGAAATTTCACTTTAACATGTTCTGCACGAATGGCGTTTTGCGGCAACATATGCCAGACCACCAATGAAATAATTATGAACAGATATGGCTCTGGATTGGACTTTAAATATCTTATGAGACAGTATAATGCTATTGTTCTTCTCATATTATGATATATAATCTAATCATCTCCCTTTTGTCATGCAAGATTACGGACCATTTAGGGTTTTTAAAATGCAGAGGCTTAAGGTGCCTTTTATTCAATATTAAGAACAAGCTGTCTTCCAACTCCAGAAGAAAACAAGCAAACTTAAAAAAATAATAAACTGACTTTCTGTTTCACAAACAAATAAATTGTCAATATGGCATCATTTTCAAAGAGGGGAGAGCTCCCCAGCCCTCGCACCACATTATATAATAAACCTATATTATTTGGCTAAAGGGAAGAGGGCATATCAAGTCAAATCTTCAAACCAACGCTAGTCATTAATATTAAATATAAATGTAAAATCTGATAATAAAGAAAAGCTTATAAAATAATTTAAATCCAAATATTTATATTAGATTATGGAACACAAAGTGAAGTAAGAATCATCAACAAAATACAAGCACTTGTTAACATAAATGAAGTAAGCGCTTGAGTGAAATAGCACAGATCAAACATGAAATAAGAGATGAGATAAAGTAACATTTTATTAAATATTCGGTATTCAAAGTAGCTCTTGTCATCGTTTTTTATATCGCTGTCATTGTATCTTTCACTGTATTTCTTGTAACTACATGATTCCATTATGACATGTATTTATGCAGTGTCCATAGTTGTCAGTTGTCGTCTGTTGTTTCTGATGTGTCTTCAGTGCTCTTTTCGTAGTATTTCATGTTACTTTCAGAGTTTCTGTTGTCGTTTTCGATGTCATTCACGTGCCCGTTGGTGCTGTCATCATCATTTAATATTTGACTATAGTGACTTTACTGTGTCTGTCAATGCTCATGTCATCCCATTTCACTTAGCAGCTGGTCAATCAACCTCCTATCAAAATATTACTTAACACTTATGCACCAGTCAATTGTAACCACGTCCCCCCCAGGTCCGGGGAATAGTGGGGACTTTTACTTTCGGTCTAGCTAACCCCGGGTAAAATCCCCGCCCTGCGGGGATGAACTGTTGGTCAAATCCCGCCCCCAGGGAGCCTAGGTAAGGCCCATTCCCCGCTTTATTTTGCGCAAAGCCAAAACCACCGCATTCACCCGACACTGCAGGGGCCACCTGAAAGGTTACGATTGACTAGTGCATTAGTGTTTGTCTTTGTTTCTGTCTTGTAATTAAAGTCACTGCCACTGTCAGACGGTGCTCCTGTCACCGTATTTAACTTCACTCAAGTGTCTGTCATTGTTCCTCTAGTCATATTTCATGTGACTGCCATCACTTTTGATTCTCTTGTCGGCATTTTTCATAGTATGATCATGCCTGGAAATATTCCTGCAAGCATTCTTCTTAGCTGTGCAGTGTCTGTCTTTATCTTCAGTGATCCAGCTGGCCCTTAACAGCAGGGGGGAGTGCCTTTTCGGCACCCTGCTGCCTTTTTACTATGCTCTGCTGTGCCCTTTTGTTTGACAGAGCTGCTATTTGATAGCTATTGGACATATTGTCATTTCAATTTTCATAAATAAGTATAAAAATAATAAATAAACATAATTTTGACACTTCAGTAAAGATACCAGCTAAAATATTCATAACAAACTATTATTATTGAAACCAGTTACAACACTTACACAATATGAGTTGAATATTAACCCAAGGTTGCAAATGCTTGAAGGCTCATTCAATGTGCATCAAAAGTGCCCTTGTTGACCTACAGTAAACACCTTGAAAAAATACTAATTTTCATTTTACTCTGCGGACATGACTTGTAATTTAAAACTACATGTATCTGCTTTTTCAGCGTTTACATTTTTTCACCCAATGCAGCCTATCAGTGGACTGAAGAATTACAAATGCTGTGTTACTCAGGTGTAAACAATGCGGAAACTGATAAGAACCTCACTTAATATAAATTTGTTTTACTTATTTGCTCACACCTTGTTGTTTCAATATTTTTCAGACTCACTTGCACAAAGTATGACTGGTTACCCTTTATAAGAGCACAATATAAGCTGCTGCCCATTATGATATTTTAATTTTAATGCATCACTACAATGTTCATTTAACTCATTTCACTTTTAGTCAAATTTGAAATTGGCACTTTTTTCATATCAGAGCATTTTCTCTTCTTTTCGGGTTTGGCATTTTCAAATAATTTCAAGTTCGTCATCATTTGACACAAAAGCCGAATCATATTCAGTGCTGATGATTTGGATTGTGCCTTGTTGCAAACTAAGAACCAATCAAAACAGTTGTAATCAAATGCCATTACAGATAGTTATTACTCGTTTATCTCCAGCAATCAACATCTTGATTTCATAACGGAAATGGTAGACTTTTGTAATTGTTGATGTTTTGTGATGTCAAATATCAATGTGGGATTGACTAACTACCGCTAAGTAGTGTTCGGAATCGGTTCCACTCAAGTAACCGATTAGCGATAGTACAATCGGATTTTAAAAATACTAGATAGAACCTGAATTGTAGTTTTATTCATGCACAGTATTAAACGTTTAATCATTACATTCAAATATTTCAATGAGACTGTGCAAGCAAACTATTCTGTAGAATGCGGAAACACAGGTATCACAACTTTAGAAATTATTACAGAAAATTTCTTCCCACAAGCGCTGTTATGAACACCGTCATTATCCACTTCAGGTCTCAAAAGAGAATGAGGAAACGATGATAAAAAAACAACCACATGCTATCAAGGTGTTATATTTGTTGCTGAAGATTGCCATATAGTATTCATTAATTTATGCTATTTCTCTTTCATTTGTTGACAGTAACTTGATGTTTTCATAAAGTAGCGCCTGCTTATTGAAAAAAGTCCTGGGTAAATCAAGTACACAGCCTGCTGGTACCTGGTGCGCTGAATAAAGTAGCAATTGAACAGGTCTATCAGGTAACGTATATATAACTGCTAAACAAGAAAATGAAAAAAATTGAAAGCCATTTCTGTGCTATAACGAGAGCAACTCAGTAAGATGAAAACGATTATATGCAAATTAACTGATAACAGTGTTCGACACTAACGGGGTCCCGGGATCCCGAGGACACCAATTTGTCGGGAGGAACACCTGAACTTCAAAGTCCGGTATTCCGTCGGGACACTTAAATTTGACCGATAAAAGCTAAATATCAATAAATAAATAGCGTTTCATTAATTAATTACCTAAATTTGGGTCCCCCTAACTTTCTTGACAGTGCATGTAAATAAGATATTAATATATATACGTCGCACACACTAAAGTGAAAGTATGGCTGACCTTTTCACTATAATTATGTCATGAATCTATAAATAAACAGGTCATTTCACAGTGCGCATGCAGGTTAACGCTTCCGCTTTGTTGTTTACATTATCAACAAGGTCAGAGGTGACGGACTTCAATAATCGGTACAATAATTATGTTGTCAGAGGTGACAGACTTTTATAATCGGTACAATAATTATGGTGAACTAGTTTGCTCATGTGTCAGAACCGCCCAAAAAGATGCCAAAACTGCTGACTTTGATGCCTTAATGATGCAACCATCAAGTTGTTACCATTGAAAAGTAAAAGGCACTGGATTTGTATGTTCAATTTAATATTAAAACAGGCTCATTAATGAAAAAAATGTAAAAAATGGAGGGGACTCTTAATTTCAGGAAGGGACACCTGATTTCAGATGCTGGTGTCCCTTCGGGATCCCTTGGGAAAATGGTTAGTGTCGACCCCTGAATAAGATGAAAGGAAGTGAATAAGTGTTGAGTGACAACTAAGATAATATATTTCTAGATTAGTAGATACCAATTAGTTGTTTGCGTACAACAGTTGTACAAGTTTAATGTATATTTTATGATAAATGTTTTCGAAATCACAATAATAATCTATCAACACACATTAGAATGCGTTTAAACCGCTTTTTTTAGGGTGACATGCGTTGTTAGTGATAGAAATTGCAAGCTTACCTTCACTTTAAAACTGAGAAATTATGTTATTTACACTCTGCTATTTCGCAAAAGTACTCCACCCTTTTTAACCGGAAGTGTTTACTTTGACATACGCTCGCGCATTAGGATTTATATTTGAACCCAAAGAAAAGGTTATGTTCCACTCTTTTTATAGTTTAGTTTAAACTTGTTATTTAGAAATAGTATTTTATGAGGTAAAATTATTACAATAGATTATGTGAACACATAGATTTTAACATTTATGTGTACTAAGGCGAGCTATGTCATGAATATGTCTGTGTATGACTGTTGCTCCGGTTGGATAATTTATTTGCAAGTGATGCATACTGTACAAATATTGATCGTTTGTTTCCTGGAAAATATTATTAAATATATGTACATATATTTGATTCGTATTACTTTATCTTATATTGTCTTCATGTTAGTGCTGGCCCGTGAAGAGTTTTCAACCCGTCAGTAAACTCCAGGTCCGCTGACCGTTCAAAAGTCAGTTACTAAAAACTTCATGAGAGTTTCCGTCGTGCGTTCATGCAGTATTTGTAGTTCCCCTTTCATAACTTTATTTTTTTGTGATTATATTGGTTTAGGTGTCATGATTTTCGCGTTTATTAAGAAAATTAGATTTTTTAGTTCGTGTTTTATATGGTCTTTCTTGCTAACTCCGCCTACAAAAGGTCACGACAGGTAGACCAGTTCATGCAAAATAGACCACATTTATATCCTACAGAAAATCAAGTGCGAATGTAATATATATATATTTATATATATATTTCAATGCATACTTAACTTATGTCTGTTGTCTCATTGAGCCGTGTGCCACTGAACAAAATCAATGTTATTGTTTTAGTATATCTTAAATTATACAAGTTTTAACCAAAACAAAAAATGACAGTCTTAAGCATTCATTTCTATGAAGGCCTTTAAATTTAAAGCGTGCCCGTGTTCGTTTCCATGTGGACAAAATGATTCTACCAAAAAGGACAGGGTTCAGCACTCTTCCATAACCCTTTAGCTGAAACTCTACATTTACATTGTACTATTAACAAAATTGGTCCTCGATCCCCCAGTGATTGCATAATTGCAAATGTGTTTTTCTGCGGAAATAGCATTGCCCAAATTGTAATTCATGTTAAATTATCAAAGGCTGTGTCAAATTTGTTCATCGATTAATTTATTGTTTATGACGACTGTGAACAAAAACTTTAGACCATGATCTTTTAAGCATGACGCCCAGTGTTTGGAGAGGGTTTTCTCGTACTGTGGGTAACGAAAGTACCTGAAGGACAACAACTACAATGTTCTATGTTCACCAAACATATTATTACGCTCACAGGCTCGGAATTGAATTCGGTACGCATTGCTGAAAGGCGAGTGCGACCAGTTTGATGTTGTCCACTGGACAGTGTAGTGTAATAGCTAGTTTCTTGTTTAAGATGCTTCTTGATTCTTGAAATAAAAGAGGGCGGAAATGGTTTCTAGTGCATTATTTCCTGAGTGACTTCCTTTGTGGTGTCTCTGATTGTTTCAAAATAATAGCATTCAACAATAACACTATCGATGCCTTTAATTGCACGTTTGTGTACACATGTGTATCATCTTGTGTACAGTAATGATCTCGGCTATTTGTGATAGTTTTGCGACGTATCAATTAAGACTTAGTTCTGGGGTTTATGTATAAGCCTGTTTCTGTAGTCTCTTTCACATCGATCATCAAATAGCCATGACCCGAACATAGGAGACATCGATCATCAAATAGCCTGGTCCCGCACATATGAGACATCGATCGTCAAAAAGCCCTGCCTCGCACATATGAGACATCGATCATCAAATAGCCATGCCTCGCACATAGGTGACATCGGTCATCTAATAGCCATGCCCCAAATATAGGAGACATCGATCATCAAATAGCCATGCCCCGTACATATGAGACATCCATCATCAAATAGCCATGCCCCGCTCATAATTATGAGACATCGATTATCCAATAGCCATGCCTAGCACATATGAGACATTTTCTATTACTTCGATCATCAAATAGCCTTGCCTAGCACATATAAGACATTTTCTATTACATCGATCATCAAACAGCCATGTCTAGCACATATAAGACATTTTCTATTACATCGATCATCAAATAGCCATGCATCACACATACGAGACATTTACTATCACATCGATCATCAAATTGCCATGCCGCGCACATATGAGACATCGATCATCAAATAGCCATGTCCCGCGCATATGAGACATCGATCATCAAATAGCCATGCCCCGCACATTGGAGACATCGGTCATCAAAAAGCCATGCCCCGCTCATATGAGACATCCATCATCAAATAGCCATGATTCGCACATATGAGATATCCATCACCAAATAGCCATGCCCCGCACATATGAGACATCTATTATCAAATAGCCATGCCCCGCACATATGAGACATCCATCATCAAATAGCCTTGCCCCGCTCATATGAGACATCGATCATCAAATAGCCATGCCCCGCACATAGGTGACATCGGCCATGCCTAGTACATACGAGACATTTACTATTACATCGATCATCAAAAAGCCTTGCCTAGCACATAAGAGACATTTTCTATTACATCCATCATCAGATAGCCTTTCCGCGCACATATGAGACATCGATCATCAAATAGCCATGTCCCGCACAAATGAGACATCGATCATCAAATAGCCATGTCCCGCACATATGAGACATCGATCATCAAATAGCCATGCCCCACACATATGAGAATTCCATCATCAAATAGCCATGCCTAGCACATATGAGACATCGATCATCAAATAGTCATGCCCCGCCCATATGAGACATCGGTCACCAAATAGCCAGGTCCCGCACATATGAGACATCGATCGTCAAATAGCCATGTCCCGCACATATGAGACATCGATCATCAAATAGCCATGTCCCGCACATATGAGACATCGATCATCAAATAGCCATGCCCCACACATATGAGAATTCCATCATCAAATAGCCATGCCTAGCACATATGAGACATCGATCATCAAATAGCCATGTCCCGCACATATGAGACATCGATCATCAAATAGCCATGCCCCACACATATGAGAATTCCATCATCAAATAGCCATGCCTAGCACATATGAGACATCGATCATCAAATAGTCATGCCCCGCCCATATGAGACATCGGTCACCAAATAGCCAGGTCCCGCACATATGAGACATCGATCGTCAAAAAGCCCTGCCGCGCACATGTCAGACATCGATCATCAAATAGCCATGCCCCGCTCATAGGTGACATCGGTCAACTAATAGCCATGCCCCGCACATAGGAGACATCGATCATCAAATAGCCATGCCCCGCATATATGAAACATCCATCATCAAATAGCCATGCCCCGCACACATGAGACAAATAGCCATGCCTAGCACATAGGTGACATCGGTCATCTAATAGCCATGCCCCACACATAGGAGACATCGATCATCAAATAGCCATGCCCGCACATATGAGACATCCATCATCAAATAGCCATGCCCCGCTCATATGAGACATCCATCACCAAATAGTCATGCCCCGCTCATAATTATGGGACATCGATTATCCAATAGCCATGCCTAGCACATATGAGACATTTACTATTACATCGATCATCAAATAGCCTTGCCTAGCACATGTAAGACATTTTCTATTACATCGATCATCAAATAGCCATGCCTCGCACATATGAGACATTTTCTATTACATCGATCATCAAATAGCCATGCCTAGCACATATGAGACATTTTCTATTACATCGATCACCAAATAGCCATGCATCACACATACGAGACATTTACTATCACATCGATCATCAAATAGCCTTGCCTAGCACATATGAAACATTTACTGTAACATCGATCACCAAATAGCCATGCATCACACATACGAGACATTTACTATCACATCAATCACCAAATAGCCTTGCCTAGCACATATGAAACATTTACTGTAACATCGATCACCAAATAGCCATGCCTCACACATATGATACATTTACTATCACATCAATCACCAAATAGCCATGCCTAGCACATATGAAACATTTTCTATTACATCGATCACCAAATAGCCATGCCTAGCACATTATTACATCGATCATGAAATAAAGTCGGACATATGAGCAATTTTCAATTATATGAACTTAATATTCTGTCAAGTTTTACAAAACAGTGTGTTTGAAATGGATACACGTTGTATTTGGCAGGATTAAAAAGCAATTAACAGTCTGCGCTTAATCAAGCAAATCAGTGAGTTAGTAAACTTTACAATAGTCAATTATTCTTTTGTTTAATTAAGAACATGATATCTTAAATCCAGCAGAGCTACGCGATACTATGAGTGTTCATGTTCCGTTAAGATTTTATTAGCAACCGTACCTCACGGAGTTTTAAATGATCTAATATTTTGTTTATTTAACGCATGTTTTATAACACAAGTTGATAATATGGGACCTGCTGGTAAGTTTGTTGAATTACAAATTTATTAAAAATTATATATGATAATATAATATTTTAAAAGCTCTGATCAGTCATGATACAATAGTACATACCAAATTTAACTAGTAAGTAGTTATGTAGGCATTAATTAATACTTAAAGTGATAACGAATAATGAAATCGTGTACACATCACGAGCGAGAAAAGCCTCTGAATGATAATAAAGATAAATATATATATATATTTATTTTCATTTATAATGAGTGTTTTGTGAATCATAAACTAAGATATACAATCTAGTATGTGTGCAATCAATTTGATTTAGCAGACATTAAATAACTTACTTATTACAAACCTTTTTCAAGGAAAAAAACATTCCGACAACTGTCTTTGACATGTAAACGTGTTGCAGATCTTCTTTGTAAATGGTGCAGTACGTTTGTCGGGAAGGATAAGAAGTTCTGCAGTATCTTCTGCGAGTCTCGCTACACCCGCAGCAAGAGGAGGAAACTGGCGTTCAAGCGGGTTAGTACTGTAACTGGAGTAGTTTGTTGTCTTGTGATTTTGTGAGTCCCGCTACACCCGCAGCAAGAGGAGGAAACTGGCGTTCAAGCGGGTTAGTACTGTTACTGGAGTAGTTTGTTGTCTTGTGATTTTGTGAGTCCCGCTACACCCGCAGCAAGAGGAGGAAACTGGCGTTCAAGCGGGTTAGTACTGTTACTGGAGTAGTTTGTTGTCTTGTGATTCTGTGAGTCCCGCTACACCCGCAGCAAGAGGAGGAAACTGGCGTTCAAGCGGGTTAGTACTGTAACTGGAGTAGTTTGTTGTCTTGTGATTCTGTGAGTCTCGCTACACCCGCAGCAAGAGGAGGAAACTGGCATTCAAGCGGGTTAGTACTGTAACTGGAGTAGTTTGTTGTCTTGTGATTCTGTGAGTCCCGCTACACCCGCAGCAAGAGGAGGAAACTGGCATTCAAGCGGGTTAGTACTGTAACTGGAGTAGTTTGTTGTCTTGTGATTCTGTGAGTCTCGCTACACCCGCAGCAAGAGGAGGAAACTGGCATTCAAGCGGGTTAGTACTGTAACTGGAGTAGTTTGTTGTCTTGTGATTCTGTGAGTCCCGCTACACCCGCAGCAAGAGGAGGAAACTGGCATTCAAGCGGGTTAGTACTGTAACTGGAGTAGTTTGTTGTCTTGTGATTCTGTGAGTCTCGCTACACCCGCAGCAAGAGGATGAAACTGGCATTCAAGCGGGTTAGTACTGTAACTGGAGTAGTTTGTTGTCTTGTGATTCTGTGTGTTTCTAATGTAATGGTCGTTTTGCCTTTTTCGAATGAGCCTTTAAACATGATATAGATCAGGGTTTGGGCTACGTGGTTGATCCCTGCTCTTGACAGGCACAACACCGACGTGCCGAAAAGGTTTACATTACAAATGACGGTGTACACATTTAAACGGAGATACGGCTTTTGACTTAAGGCTAATTCTTTCTAAGCATTTCATTTATACGCAACGTTGGATATAAAGAATACCTCACTAAAATTATATAGGTCTCTTGAAAATATACTTAAAATAATAACTATGCATATTTATACCAGAACACCAACGAAAATGTGAAGTTTTCAGACGATGGTTTCACAAAACTTAAATGGTTTCGGACTTAACATTTAATGGTCTGTTATTCATCTCACGTGGTCTATTTCTTGTGTGTGTGTGTGTGTGTGTGTGTGTGTGCGTGTGTGCGTGCGTGCGTGCGTGCGTGCGTGTTACTTCGGCCCTAACCCTGTGTCACTAAACAAGGTCTATACTTTATTTGTTGACAACTGCGCGTGTCCCTGAAGTTTTCAGTGTAGTGTTTAAGCAGTATATATCCATGTGCTACTTTACTGTATTCACTGTATTTGTTGTTTATAATAGGCAACCAAGACCTCATATAAAATATCATTAAACTATGTTTATTAACCCGTTGCGTTCCTGTATTCCAGCCTGCACATTCGTCAGGGCCCCATGCAGATCGCGAGTACGAGTCTCCGAGGTCCCATAATACTGCCCCTTCACGCAAGTTCCTTGAAGGTGAATAGTCTGTTTGATAAGTGAAATGATTCGCAGCCAATCCTAGATTCTATTTTGTCGTTATGACGGTGTAATAAGTGCCTTTTACGTTACTATCAGAAGTAATGACGTCGTTGTTTTTCGTTTAGTTTACATTTTTGACCAAGTGGTGTCGTCAAAACTGTTTAAGTACCTTGTGCCTACCAATTGTTATTATTCATTCAATTACGTTTATAGGCACGAAAATACATGTCTGAACATATCTGTAGGATCTTTAAACAATATTGGAACACTTCACTTATTCATTTTAGATGTAATCACAGCGGTTGAAACCGAAAAGCCATCACCAGAAAGAGACAGACGACGTAAGTTTATTTTTACGTACATGTGTTTGTGATTTGTATGAGTTTGTTCCTTAGTGCATGTGCTTGCTTTATAATATGTGCGTGCTAGTTTAAATATGTGTGTTACAAACTTAATTACAAAACTATGTTTTGCAGATTTGAGTTTTGCTAGAGTGTTGCTAACAAGTTATTGTGTTGTATTAACATTGACCCAAAACTAATCCCCAGATGCAATCCATTGAATATGACTCCCCATGCAGTTTTCCGAAAACGCTTTCTTGCCAACGTATGAAAGACAATTGATTTTACTAGCAATTCTCAGGTCTGTTAAAATGTGGTTATATAGTTTGATAATAGTTTTACAGAATGAGAAATGCTAATAAAATTATTTGTTTCATACAGTTGATGGTAATCCAAACGTATCCTCGCCCGCCACAGAGGGTAGTCAAACAACACCAAGGAGTGATAAAAACCTTCAGACTGATAGTCTTCCAATACCTAAACTCGATCTAACTACAGTTAAAACCAATAACGATGAAAACACAAGAAAGGGGAGCGATAAACAAAAACTTAAACCTGATGAAAATATCAAACCTGTTGACAAAGCTAAAACAGACCTTAAAACAAAACCAAGGTACAAGGATATTAAGAAAAGTCCCCGGTCTAAAGCCAAGGGCGATTTATCCATAGACAAATCAAAAACACAGACGCTCCTTATTCATAAAAATGGTTTGAAAATCCCTGTAGCCGATAAATCTTTGTTAAACAAAAGCATAGATGCTTCTGCCATGACGGCTCAAGCCAATAACATCAGTTCAGACGATAAGAAAATTAAACAGGATCTGAAGACGCGTAAACTTACCAACCTAAACGATCGCATAAAACTCACGGCAACAAAGGGTTTAACTGATTTGGATATCATTAAAGAAGCTAAAGAGAGACAGAAGTCGAAGCTGACACACGATTATGAGAAAAACGTTCGTTCATCCGGTTACGGTAATCCCATAAACCCGAGACTGCGACCACTAGCTTTAAAGCCTAAAAGTGCATCTGTTGTCATATCAAGCTCTAAACTCCAACGAGAGCAACGACAGATAAGTGCGAGGTCCAACAAATCTGACACTGACAGTATTCCACTATCCGCGCGCAAAGCAGACAAGCGTTTGATCGGCAATGAAAAGAATGACTCACAATGGGAGTTAGTTCCTACAACCATTATCGAAGAGCCGCCAAAACACGAACAATCAGCTACTGGTAATCTGAATAAATCTTTAGAAGACGAAGTTCCAACACCTAGGATGACAAACCGTTTGGGACTGACCCAGATTCGGGAGATTGAAAGGGAAGGATCGGCTACCAGCGTTGTGCCAGGTAAAACCGAACTAGAGATTCGGTTAAGCTCGATTAAACGGAAGGTGGAGGTAAAGAAACGAGGAAGAGACAGCCGATCATCGTTTGGAAGCGATCTGGATGCATCGTTTCTTGATAGGTAAGAATACGTTATATTGGATTAACGCGTATTGGCCTATTGTACAATTATTTTATTTGGCGTTTCTCTACTGTACCGTTCACCAATTATATGTTTTGAAGGGATTCACTCGGAAAGACTTGGAATTTAACCAAGTACTGTTTTTTCGCTTCTAGTATGAGTGTAACATACCATTGTTATAACAACTATCAACTTTTTTCCGTGTTTTCTTTCAGCACCCTTGACCTGACAACGGATCGTGATGTATTGAACAGAACAAAAACGTCACGTAATTCGGCTAGATCAAACATTACCAAGATCTCAAAACAGTTCAGAAACTGACCATCTCTTTTGAATTTGTTAGGAAATTACACTTATTCTGTTTTTATTTTGTGGATATTGAGTTATAGTTACAGCACCTACAATCTGAAAGAACTGTTTCGTACTATGTTTCAAGGACAAGGTTAAACAACTAGCATGCTAGTACGTGGATATGACGTGTTGTACTGTATCTGCATGATAGTTAAGCTCCGAAGTCTTGTACTTCTCCGACAGGGGAGTTAATTAATGGGAGCTATCATGTATATAGACGAAGAACTTAAAACACCTCAAAACATGGTACAGTAACTAGTTGAATGAAGTTCGAAACTAGCTAACACAGGTTCGAGAGTAGTAAGTTCGTTTGGAAATCATACGTTATGCTAAAAGACACGCTGTTCGTCGAGAATGTTGATAAACTTTTAAATTTGTTTTAGTACTTGTGATGCCTCGTGCCCGAAAATAGTCCTTTGTTTTCCATAGAATT
Source organism: Mya arenaria (assembly GCF_026914265.1). NCBI lineage: Eukaryota > Metazoa > Mollusca > Bivalvia > Myida > Myidae > Mya > Mya arenaria. Next base: position 6,629,302 of record NC_069136.1, on the reverse strand, counting down.
GTCTTTTACAAAATAAAGTTGTTTCACGTACTTCCTGGTTGTTTATTTGTGATAAACAGACGGACATGTAATAGACTGCTCTTATATGGGATAGTGACATACTTAAGCTGAAATAAAACAGAGTTTGATTGTACTCTGCAAATGTATGGTAAAAAGATATGCACTTGTAACGTGCCCACTGTAGAAGATCTTACTTAATTTAACGACCGTAACACGTGACTTGTAAGACTGCTCTTATATGGGATAGTGACATACTTAAGCAGAAATAAAAGGGAGTTTGATTGTACTCTGCAAATGTATGGTAAGTAGATATGCACTTGTAACGTGCCCAATGTAGAAGAACTTACTTACTTTACCGACCGTAACACGTGACTTATTAACACGCGGTTAACGTCATTTACACATGACTAAAATCCTTAACTAGCGGCTTACGTCCTTAGCACGTGGCTTACGTCCTTAGCACGTGGCTTACGTCCTTAAAACGTGACTAATATCCTCAACACGTGGCGTACGTCCTTAACACGGGTCTTATGTCATTAACACGTGATCTTCATCCTTAACAAATGGCTTACGTCCTTTACACGTGGCTTGCGTCATTTACACGTCACCTGCATCCTTAACACATGGCTTACGTCCTTTACACATGGCTTACGTCATTAACACTTGATCTACATCCTTAACACATGGCTTACGTCCTTAACTCGTGGCTTGCGTCATTAAGACGTCACCTGCATCCTTAACAATTGGCTGACGTCCTTGGCACGCGACTTACATGCTAAACACATGGCTTACGTCCTTAACACGCTACTTAGCTCCTTTACTTGTTATTTACGTCCTTAACACGTTGCTTACCTCCTTAAGATGTGACTTACGTCCTTAATATGTGATTTACGTCCTTAACATGCGACTTACGTCCTTGACACGTGGCTTACATTCTAAACACGTCTAATATACTTTGGGATCAGTATGTTGTCCTAATGATATGTTAATATCAATGACAAACGAACCGTATTTAATCAACTAATGTATTATCATCATTTAAACAGCCCTTCTTTACTCTTATAATATCAGAGTGACGAATTATACCAGTAAATTATTATGATCAACATATGAAGAGACTGGTCACCAACTATTAATGGCAAACCTACCAATCAGTAATAGTACAACACTTTCGGGCAGTCATCGCCAAATACGCGTTGTATTCCAATTCCTATCACAGGTCTCCAGTACTCGGCTCGAGAGGCAGACGAGGTGGGTTACTGTCATTTTTGCTGCAGACAACTCTACTTCACCGACGCCTTATTCTGTGACAGAGCTTGTGAAAACCGCAAACGTCAGTTGAGCTGGAAATCAGCGAACATTGGTAATTGCTCCTGAGTGGAATAATCTCTATGTATATTCCCTTATATATAAACACACATTTATATTTACTGTAGTAAATGGAACACAAATACACACAAATATATACTATATATAAAAACCTTTTGATAAACGTGAACGTCTGATTGTGACTGTATGTGCAGATACCAGTACGTGCAATAGACGACCGGCAATTACTGTTATCACCGAAAATCATTCTATAAGCTGGCAGTTTCGATACAAAGGTAGTAATATCTTAAAATGAAGACGATTAAGAATTTTAAAAGCGAAAAACAATTCTTTCAACTGAAGTTTTTTCCAAATCAATTGGTGGAACATTATGATTGACTCGTTGAATGTTCTATATATTTTAAACATTAACTTCTACCAATATTTGCAAATATTTCAGAGTTACCGAAGGCAAAGAAAAACAGATATGGTAAGTGACTAAAATACAAAAAAAAAAAAACAGGACATAGGGATAATGTGGTTAACACTATATACATACTGGTGTATGAAATATGTTACATTCTTATATGCATATTACTCTATTACTCACATTCGTTATTTCCAGTGTGGAGCAGCCAGCCACCGGCTTATAGAGATAGACTACAGCAACCACATACAAACTTTACAAGATACATTCCCTCATGGGACATGTATGGTAGGTATATACTATATAGTATTTTACGATTTATTTTATTGTATATGCATCTTAAATCTGCAAGAATTCATATCGCAAAATGCGCTTGTCCGTATTCTACTCTGCTGATGTCACGTAAGAATCATTGTGCGATGATAAAATGACGTCATGAAACGAAAAGTGCTTTTAAAATGTCATTTCTTATGAAGAAAGTTAGTTAAACCAGCTATGTATATAACAAAGTGGGTATTAGCGTACTAACGTACGATTTGCTACGGGGCTAGTTTTGGCAGATTCTGATTTAACTTAAAAGAAGAATATATAATAACCCTATATTGCATATATATTTGCTTTATCAGAATGGCAGAAAACCTTGCTACGTACAGTTTATGAAGATATCAAATAAAAATGTCAATATAATGCATAACCACTGTCACACGCATATTCAGAGGTGTCTTACATGAACAAGGTATGTTCACTGGAGCAACATCTTTTTTTGGTAATTGCATGACACATCAGGATCATAATTCTAGCGACGAATGCATGTACACACAGATATTTCCACGGATAGGTTTACACTTGGTGATATTGCTTATTTATTTAACTCGATTTAAAAAAGAAGACATGCACTTCAGTGCTTGAGTCCATTTTGAAAGGGGAAAAGGCGAAACTTATCTCTTTGATATTTAGTAAAATGCAACATTGTTGTTATTTTGTCACCAAAGCTTCAAAAGTGTTTTCTCTTGCAGAGGCAAAGGCGTAGGAAGACAGCGATAGTGAACTCCTGCACAAGACTAGACGCTTACAAATTGGACTAAGTTTAGGAATATTTCATAGTAGTATGGCATTGTCGAGTTTCTTAAGATGCAAGGGAATGGCGATTCGATTATTTAAGAACATTTTGAAAAATTATTTTATGTCTCCAAATATTTAATTCGAAAAACATTTCACACCTGTATGCAACTTAAGTTGTACAAGTTGTGTTTGCCAAAAATAAGTATTATCATATATGCAGGTATTGATATCCTTTAAATATGCAAACATTTGAACATGTTCATTTTTTCAGCGGCAAGCCAAAAAAATTGTGCATGCTTATTGCTTTTACAGAGGCAGTGTCAACCAATTTAGGAGTCGATATACATTTCTGATTCTTGATTTGATATCATTTTGAATATAAACGTAAAGGTATTGGCATTACCTTACCTTTAAAATGTGCAGTAACCTTACTTCTAATAAGCATCTGTTAGAATAATTATGACTTTCAATAAAATGGATGATGTTGTAGAAAATGTAGTATTATTTCAATTCAGTTCCTTTTCTGAAGGTACCTTTTACTGTTTATTAAGCTTAACTAACATTTGTTGACAACCTGTGACCGCCATTTTGATTTGACCTAGTTATGTTTTACCGGTACCGAATGTAATTGAACGTACCCAATAAATGTCCAAACGTATTAGGTAGAAAGCAATAAAGCATCACGGTGAAGGGTTTCATCAGAGTTTGTGTTTTTTATTAATGTGTAATATCACAAGCTGAAAATTGCAGAATCCTATTATGGCATCGCCTTTTGAAAATGTACAAGAAATAAAGCCATATTTGTTTACTAAAATGTCGCACCTTTTTCTCAATTTGTATAGTACTTTATACAGCAAAATATTTATGTAGTCAATGAAAAATGATGCACAGATGCAACTTTTTTCTCCAGATGGATTTGTTAAGAAAGATGCACCGAAGAAAATGTAAAATCTCGCTTCTTGCGTTCAAATTACAAAAATTTAATGATAACGCAATAGTTTTTTATACAAATTACTTCAAATTTGAAAGAAAAAGTTCGAAAAAATAACAAATTGACGCCAGATACATTAACGTATTTATTTGTTTATAAGCACAATCATACATTTTTCGAACTAAATTGTTACCACCACCTGGCACCACCAAAGATTTTCAGTCCGAGCATTTGACCATTAGCCTGAAATAAAGAACACACACAATACTTTGTCCAAGTCCGCGTTATATTGCAATAACATTGCGCCGATATTTCACAACTTTGTTAACGTGAACATGGTTGTTTACGACAGTGTTCATAACTTTTAAAAGCGAAATTTATTCTGATTTGCTCATGTCTTTTAATTAAACAATTGACTACACAGGGCCTTGGGTGGGGATAGTCAGAGGGTCAGATAAAAGTAAGCACTGAATAAGTTAGAGTTAATACTGACGCTCTACTTGAAATGGAGCGAATTTTCTCGGCCTTATGATTACGATCGTGGCTTTTTGTAGAAAACCAAAATCGAACTGTAAAATATATGTAATGTCCAAAGGCACCAACACCCTGCTGGTAACTTACAGCATACACTAATACGGACCAAACAAAATCTTAAAAGTACAAATCCATAAGTTTTAGATATCATCAGTAAAGCAAAGTAAAGACACCACTATTCTCGATAATATCAAAGCCATATTTCTTGCAACTCCAGTGGAAGAAACAAGAGAAGGAATTCAACCTCACCTATAATTACACCGTGGTTGGGAGAATGCCTCGTACAGTTTCTGTTGCAAAAGTCCTCGGTGCAGCAGGATTTACAAAATGGTGTTGACCTCTTCATGTCGACGGCAAACGCTGGACTTTCTGCCAGTGTGCCACACTAGAACAATGACAGTTAGTTGTTTTTGCGCTATAAAATCAAATCATTTTCGACTACTTTATAATGCTTGATGGGCGTTTGCAAACTGTAATGTTGGAACAAATACAAGTGGTGCCTGATATTTTGTCGCTTCTTTACAGTTATTGGTAGTTGTTCTTTTTTGTTTTATCTTTCTATTACATTAAAATAGAACTGCACAGGGTTGAGAACTACGCTAGCGTAAACTGATATGTGTGTCCTAACTTATTCAGATTTTGTCTCAGCTTGTTGATTTTGCACCGGCAAATTCATTTTAATGGATTATTTTAACGTAACATTAATAATAAAAAATTGACATTAATATGCAAAAACATCTACAGTTTTAACTTAAATATAGAAGAGTGAATATCTGCTTCTTTATTAGTAGCACCAAAATTGGTTGACGTGTTTTCGCACCTTCACCGCAAAAACACTAAATGACCGAACATCTGCCAAATGGCAAGGTAAATGCGAAATAATTATCCGGCTCAGTTTTGCCCCGCCACTCGACTCATTTTCGCCCCGCCAGTTGGTACATTTTCTCACCGCAAATTGGCGCATTGTCGCATTTTCGTCCCACCATGTTTTACATTGATGAATATAAACACTAAAACACACTTCAGTAAGAGGCTAGATGATACTGCTGGTGAAGATTAAGGTAACATATTAGATGTAGTTGATACTGAAGACATGGCAAACATTGCTGTGAAAGGGGTTCAAAGATGAAAAGGCCAGCATCACATAACGATAATGGAAACCAAGATATAGCTGGCATTATATCAGACACAAAGAGTCGAAATGATAGGGTTGATAGCAACCAACAGCTAAAAGCAGCATTAAGATTTTGATAGCCTGTTAGCTGCAGAAGTAGAATTGAACTGTGTATTAATATACAAAATAGTTAGGCAAGTTGAAGTGGCAATGCATAATGCGGTATTAAACATGAAGGGAAGTAGAACTGCCAGGTTATGGTTTCAATATCTCGAATTGCTAGATATTCTGAAACGGTTCATAAAAGGCGAGCGTACTGGCGACTTGCTGCTTCACTTACAACCCTTATTAGAAATTGCTCCCATTCTGTGCAGCGACTGGCAACAATGCATATGCCAAATCTACTTACATTAATCTGAATAAGAAGCTTGTTTACCAGAAGATATGCATTCTGTGTCGCAATCTGACATATATTTGGCTAGGTTATCTACGGTCCTGATCATGCTGATGCGCAGTGTTAAACCAGTCAGAGACTTGCCAAGAAAAAGTTGGATGGACGAGGATCAGAGGAGTCATTTGATTATTTCTAGGCCAACATGCTGATAAATTAATTGCAAAATGCAAGACTAATAGGTCAGAAATTTGATTCAAGCGAACAACACAAAGAAATCGCCAAGTCAAGGGAGCTAAGAGACAATGTCTAAATTAAAAAAAGTGATTGTGGTGTAGCAGCAGGGGGGGAGAGCGAATGTGGATTAATCCCATGAAGTTGATATGGACATTCTTAGAGATATGATAGGGAAGAAGGTAGAATATTTCAAGTTTAGCAAGAAAGGTTAACAAGTATAAAAGTTTATACGAAAACTCAGTTCATAATAACAGACAACAAATTTACGGTGAAAACAAATACTGGTGCGTGCTCGAGTACAATTCGATCAGTAACTTTGTAATACCTGTATTAATTTAAGATACAAAACATTTTTGTAAAGAATGATACGCATATATTGATATATTTATTACTCAAATGCTTACAAACACCTGCACATCTTTTAATGCCTGCCTATGAAGCGAGTTTTTTAAATGAGTGCAGGCCAGTCCTTATCTAAAATAAAGATAAGTTGATACACACCAACACGTCAAAGCAGCCAAGTTTAAAATGGAAGAGGCCAGCCCAGTCAAAACTTTCAATCCCACATATCTGAAAATATCCATAAAACAGCTTTTAGAGAAAGAAGTTTCATAATAAGTATTGTTACATCCTGGTAAATCCTTTAAAATGAATTTAATACCACTGTCTGCAAATGAGTAAAGAAATTAAAGTTCTTGAGGAATTCAATGATCGTGGTTTTAAGACATCCCTTATACATCCAATGTAGTTCAAATCAAGTGAAGCATGTATGGTATGTCAATTCTTTTCTCACACGAAGGAACCAACTGCAGTCGTCAGCGTTTTTACATATATGCTGACGTGGGAATTAACTGCTGACGAGCCGAGCTCATGACTCGCATAGTATCCATCCATGTACAGTTTCCTACGGTTGAACTTCAATCGTATATTAAATTATAGCTTTTAATAACGTTTACATGAACGAATCAGTGACAAGCGGGACTCTGAAGATGAAAACTAACTGTTAGCAGACGCTGTTAGTTTTGTGCGGTATAAATTGACCGTATCATCTGTGCAAAATTGCATTGCGGACGTCCCTAGTAAAATTAATTGACAAGACGTTTCGCAAAGTTTATTTGCAAACAGTAGAATTACAAAACTACAAATGTGTCCAATGGACACTCGTGTCCCCAGCAAAATATATATGTTATCGTTATTTGCTCTGTCGTCAGTTGTCAAGCAATTGGCCAATTGAAAATTAATTAATTATAACATTATTTTTATTAAATAAATAACAGCACAAGGCGCATTTCCTTAAGGGCGAACTGAAATCCCATACCAAATGTCGACACGTTGCATTAATTGCCTTAACGACTGGTCAATTTCACGATATTATGAATTTGGTGTTTTCATTATGTACCGATATATTTTCAAAAGTATCAGGACTGGCTTAAAAAAACAGTTGAATATTCAGGACTCGCTAACACAGTAAGCAGTATTTGGGGTCAAGGGGGCGGGGTACTACACGCATTTGAATCAGGCAACGTATGTGTCAAAAGACTAAGACTTACAGATCCTGTTGAAAGGTATTCCGATTTTATTGTGAACATAATACTGTCAATAGGTAAATAATCTAATGAATATATTTATAGTGTATACGAATGTGTATTTGAACTGACCTGGTCCTTGAAGCATGGCTTTACAGAGTCACATTCCTGTCCAGATAACACGTGGTTGCAATCGAAACAAAAAGGCCCTCTGTCTTCTCGCGGTATAAGCTCTGTGTTCATTATAAGTCATTTGTTCAAGAAACAATGGTGGCTAAAAATATACATGGCGTTCTTGAATGCCCGAAACTAAAATATTGCGTATACTCCTTTTTAGCATTAACTATCCAGGACCAATTTACAATAGAAAAAAACTATACTTAAAGGCCTAGTTTAAGCCTTCTATAAGTGACCCCCCCAAAAAAAAAAAAAAAAAATGCGATTATCATGCCAAACATTTCTTTAACTAGGCCTAGTTTAAGGAATGTTTGACATGATAATCGCATGCTGGGCATCTCCTGCTAATTGCACTGGTGTCACAGTAGGGGCCGATTTCCTGTGTATTCGTTTTTTGGCTCAGGGCCATTTAGGATCCATTTCTATAATAAAACTTTCAAAACTACATAGCAGAATACTTAGATCAGTGATCTGATAAGAGGGATCAGGGCAAGTACATTAAGATCAATAAACAGAGGTTGTGTACTATACACAGTTGTTGTTTTTTTGGTTGTTTTTTTTTTCGGGGGGGGGGGGTCACTTATGGAAGTCTTCAACTAGGCCTTTAACGGGATTTTGGATTGAATTTCAAAGAAATCCTGGTTTAGACCACAAGCTTTATATCGAAATGTTTAAAATAAGTTTTATAATAGTACCCACATTTTCTATTCAATATATGTTGTTTACCTTATGTAGTTAGATTTTTACTGTGCAATTAGTCTTATGAGGTAGTTAAAGTTAACCTTGCATTCCGCAGCCGTGGCTGTTACAATAGTCGGCCCCACAACATTGGACACAGTTACTCTCTGAGGACACATTGGGGGGTGTCGAACACAGCTGAGGTAATATAACTATATATCATAAAGAATCAATACTTGTATATTGTAAATATCTGACAAGGTAACTTTCCGATGACACGATATGTGGTGTCAAACACAACTGAGGCAAGATAACGATTTCTCCCACCTCAGACAAGTAGATCCAATAATTTAACCATGCTAGATATTCTTATCTTGCCCACGGGCGAAGATAAAATGCCCGTATGGAACTCCTTTTTAACGGTCACCACATTATAATTACCTCCCTTGTAGAAGACTGTCGTCAGTAGCATCAAGGAAATATTGTCTTATGGTAATATTTAGAACGCTAATTAATTATTTCTCGCTTCAAATGTCCCCAAAAAACAGTTTTCACGCACCATTCAAGAAATAATGCTTCATTTACCTTAGAACTATTTAAAAAGACCGATTTGACTAATTACATTAACTGGATCACTGCGCGCGTATCCATGACAACCACGTTCTATCGCATATACATACGCAATTATTTTCACTAAGCACAAAAGAGTTCCAGCAAAAAATACATTTTTAAATAATTTTGTTTAACTGAGGTGGGAGAAAAAGCATCTACCATAGCCGCTCGTGTAAGATAGTTTCATCCCGACTCTCGCGCAGGGTGTTTTGCGGAAACTCGGTAAACCTCGTTTCCGCAAAACACCCTACGCTCGGGTCAGAATGAACCTATCTTACACTCTCGGCCATGGAAGATACTTATAATCTCGTAAATAACTGGACACGGTAGCTCTTCAAGACCTAGTTATGCGGTATCAAACACCACTGAGGCAAGATAACGATATCTCGTAAATAACTGGACACGGTAGCTCTCAAAGACCTAGTTATCCGGTGTCAAACACAGCTGAGGAAAGATAACGATAAATCGTCAGTAACAGGACACCGTAGCTCTCGACGCCTAAGTTATGGGGTGTCGAACACAACTGAGGAAAGATAAGGATATGTAGCTCTCTTGGAACACATTATGCAGTGTCGAACACAGCTGTGAAACATTAGGATATAAAGCATGAACCGCTTGACACATTTTGTTAAGAGGACACAACAGGGTGATTAGTTACAAATAATTTGTAGGTTATATATCACTGGCCATAATAGCTCTTTGAGTCACGTCATTCTGTTCCGAACACAGATTGTGTTCTGTGTAACATATAAACGAAAATGATAAAAACAATACTTAAGATAGCAGTAAATAAATAAAAAAATATATAATAAAACGTCAATGCAATTCATATTGATTGTACGTCTTCAATTTTCATATTAAACACATTACACTGTAAATATAAAACAAACTTAATACCTTAAGTAATCCTAGCAAACCGTTGAAATATTTTAACAGAAATTAGGATAAAGAAATGCTCTTTTTGCTTACGTAAACTTTATACAAATTTGTAAATTATATCCCAAATCAAAGTTAGATTCCACAACTATTCAAACTGAAATGTGTCAATCAATTATCTATGACCTATTACCTTCGAATTAGCACAACCGGATCTATATTTCCCGTGACTTCGTTGTACCATACACTGCTGGAAAGTGTACATTGACAAGCTTTAATTTGGTATTTGGTAAGGTTTCTATCGCAAACAATATTCAAATAGTGTATAAAGGTCTTATTTTGATGAACATGAGAAAATGACAATATAATTAGAAATACAAGAAAATAAACTTTAAGAGTAAAACCGTTTTACTTGAATGTGAATCAAATAATAAGTGGGCTGATATATGTCATTTTACGGTCTTTATTTTGCCTGAAAAAATATCGAGTTTTCGCGTAAGAACGAATAAAAACAGTTAGTCAAATTGATGCTAAACAAATAATTCCCTTCACTACGTTTAATATTGATGTCAATGATGTCAATGGATAATTGAATTAAATACATTTACAATAAAGTACGCTTATCTATGCTCAGATTGTTCGGAAATACATTTTCCTACCTGGCCATTTGCACATTCTTGAACTCTGTCACAAAGTCCGGGATGTGACATGTCGTCACAAGCAAAACACATTCTTCTTCGCATCACTGTAGGAAATTTGGGTGAAAAGTTTCATGAACCACGTTTACAATTATAGGAAATGAGCAAATTCGCTCAATAGGAAAAAAAAATCGAACGCAATATACCTACTATTTTTACCGTTGGCTCCAAAATATGCAGTAGGGCATGCGCTTGTGTTCAATTTCGAAATCGATTTCGAAAAATAGCCATTTTATTTAAAATACAGGCCAACCTTCTATTTAAAGTAAATTAAGTTAAAAACAAAATACGCTTACTGTGTTCACAATGCACACCGTGAAACCCAGGTCGACATGTACATGTGTATGCGCTGACTCCATCGCCACACGTGGCTCCATTAAGACAAGGATTCGACTCGCATTCGTTTACGTCTATAATAAAACACATTTTGCGTTCCTAATGCATTTTTTATACTGGAAAACAAACAGGCACACTCTTTCGTGGAAGAAAATTAAATAGACGTCTTCTTCGTCTAAAGGTAAACTCAAAACAGTGTGTTTTGTGGTTTAAGTACAAACTGGCGTGTGATTTTGTTCACAAAAATAAGTAAGAGTGACGCAGCTACAAAGTCACTTTTTCTTCCACTTATTTTTAAAAAAAATAGTGTTTTAGATATAAAAAATGTTCATATAGTGTCTTTATTATTTTATGTGGATCTAATACTGAAGACACTAAAATATAAGCATCGGTGAAGATATTTCGTGAACGTTTGAACTTTGTACATTATTCTTTCTTTTAGGTAGTTTAATTTTAGAATTACGTATTTAATTTCTTTTGCAAAACCTGTGAGTGAATAAATTGTGTTGTTGGTGCCTCATTCTTTGTTGTGTTTGGTGGTCGTAACACTTTTTTTTAAATGGAATGCAATCTACTTACCATGTTCACAATTATTTCCAGAATAGCCCACGAGACAGGAACATGTATATCCGGCGACGCCACGAATACACGTAGCGCCATTGAGACAGGGATTCGACTGACATTCGTCTACACCTAGATAATTATATTCCTGTAGACAATGTATTTTACGAGATACAACAGCTTGACATACAAGCTCGATTCGCTCGATAGAGGTATTTTAATACAAACAGATAAGCTTCACAAGAACCTTTCCAAATATCACCAGTTTGATACTGTACTTTACAACTATTTGCAGTGGCATACAAGTTTCGTATTTACTCCACTCCAACGCTTTTACTGCCTTTTAAAGGAACCAAGTTTCGGGAACATCAAAATACCACCAGTATGGGTGTTCACGTATCACGTGCCAAAACTGCATTGTTATTTAATTTGATTACGTTTCTAGAAAAAAATCATATGCAAACGCAATACATAGCTGCTGTGAGTAGTTTTTCTTGTGTTTGATCTGGTCTCAACTAGGTCGGCCAATGTAGCGTTTTGTATATCTGGTAAAACATATGGTGACGTCTCGGCAAGACCTTCCCGAGAAAGTAGTCAGTTTCTTAATGGAATGTGCTAAAATGTTTAATCTTAACATTTGACGGAATTTCAATTATGGCGGAAAGTGACTAAAATAAATCTTACCAATTGCAAATCCAGCGGGGAAACCGTAAGACGCGAAGGGTGGATAAGTACCAGTGTAGTTATTGCCGTAGCAAAAAACACCAAATTTGACGTTTCTAGTATGTCGGATGTGATGAAAACCCGGCCATATGCGCAGTGCTAGCACAATGTAATTGTCTAGAGGTCGAGGGACATTTTCCGAACTAACCAATGCCGGTATCTGAGAGTCATCAAGTAGAAGACCTCGTTGCTCATCCACAGGTATAATTATGGCAAGGTAGTTATTCTGTGCATATGTGTATATCGTTGGTATAACAAATACATATTCAGACAGGTATTGGTTTACGCCTGGTATATAGGACAGGAATCCGGATAAACCTTTGTATTGCATGACAGAAAAGGTGTCCGTACTTGTCACAACAATTGTTTTATTCAAAATAGGAGATTCCATCCATCCATTCCTTTTCAAACTGGAACAATCTGATGATGAATTGTAATGTAAACATATATCTACTGGTTGTTTCGCTGAACTTTTAATAATTCGAATGATAAACTCGCATCGTGGGTAAATATATGGAACGATTACGTGAGAACTAGTCTCCACATGCGCTGGTACAAGCTGGGTCATATAATGGTCGTTTCCCCCACTGTTTCCTAATTTGCTAATGTATGAGAACATCAATCCACTAACAGCCGCAACCGGTTTATTTGCCTCTATCAAAGTTCCCGTTAGATCTAAATCAGATTTTTCTTGGTAAACCTCCATCGCATTCAAAGTTTCCGTTTTGAATGTTCCGTCAGGGAGTGTAATATTTATTTTTGTGTTATTGGAAGAGGAAATAACAATGAATATTGAACTGGAAATTACAGGCGTATAACTTGCAACTGAATATCTATTTCCTAGCATGGGTAGAGGGAGGGCTGCGTAAGTGTCTGCACTTTCCATCCATCTGTCATAACTTGTCAGGTAAACAGCTATATCCATGGTAGATGCTATGTAAAGTCCGGTAAAGTTACTTTCTCCACTGGAGAATAAAATGCGATTTCGACTGAAGTTCACACTAAAGGCTTTAGTACGAGTATAAATATATGTCGTTTTCGTTTGTTCATATACGTCCGTAATGTTTATTGTTCCGTTTGATTTAGCAGCGATGTCCAACTGTAGGTTTATATCACTTTCATGGCCAAAATGATCCGCAAATCCAACGTAAAACTCTCTTCCATAAGTAGCTGAAAATGCAATGCAAACTATTTTGGGACACATAAAATTATGTTAAATCAAATAAAACAACAGCAATGTTTTCAACATAATCACGTGTGATGAACAAAAAAGTCACGTGACCACAAATGTAAAGCAAAAAAAAGAATGCATGGTTTTGTCTTTCGATCGGTGTATTGGTCACCATTCATGTTTGCATAGTTTCCGAAAACACTTCGATACAAATGGTGTCCGGGAATGCAAACGCACATAGATAGTATTAAAATGTCATAGATTTAGATAAGAAGCGAGATTGTTTTCTCATGATGATGATGATGACGATGATGATGAAGATGAAGACGACGACGACGACGACGACGACGACGACGATGATGATGATGATGATGATGAAGTAATCATAAAAATTGTTAAACTTACAATATATGTAAAATACAAATATTTTAAACCTTTTTCACAAATTAAGAAACAGGATTTTGCAGAATCTCTCACTTGAAAGGATAAAATACCGCTTGTTACCATCACTTAACATTTGAAACCCTGCTTTAACAGCATATGCTTTTACAAACACATTATTTCTAATTTCCTCAAAGTACGGCCATTGAATGGGGAATTGTAACTCAGTTTTAAGTGCATTGCTACAAATGGGGCATATTCTCTCACATACATTCAATCTCTCATATCTACCAGTTTCAAGTTAAATTGGTGTCTCCACCGCACCTGAACTTTGCCATAGCAGCACTATGTTTAAAATTCATCATTTATTTTCACATAATTTTCAGTTTTAGAGCTTAAAAGTTCTTAACTTATTATTTTCACGACTGCCAACACTGCCAACATAGTATAAATATGATATCCAATTTAGTACATTTTTATACATGACATTGTCTTGTACCCGTTTTATAGTAGAGCTTTTTTTGAAGGTTAACATGTATAAATTGATCACATTGGTGTGCATGCAAAATTTGTTTCACAATATAATTTCAATTCTGCAATGTCTATCAGCTTTATTATCACAGTGCTAACACACCGCCTTATTAATCCTGGTATCACACATTTCAGAAAATCCACAGTATTGACTAACAACACACTTCAGCTGCCTACAAGATGTTAGCTTCGAACTCATGTCACCGGCAATGGCATTACTAGGGGTATATTTGCTTATTCCCATGTAGAAACGCATTGCTCTATTATGAATGGTATCAATGCAGAAACATTGTTATATTCCCCATATGGCTGCAGCATATGCAATCACCGGACATACCAACGAGTCAAACAGTTTTTAATAAACATAAAGAGTCATTCCCCTAATTGCCTTTTATTTTGCAATTACCAGCCCCAGAGCTCTGCGCGCTGCTTGTGACACATACTTTGCCATGCCATGACATTATGATCTGGTATACACAACTGCTCCAACGGGAAATAAAATAAGGGTTTCATGGGTGGTTTAATCCAACCACATTGTGACTTTTAAGCACAAATGCGCAATGTTGTAATTATTGATATATACTAGACTAAGGCGAAGCTCTTGGCCTTTCTATGGTTGATTTATTGTAACCAAACTAAAGTGATCCACCCAGAGACTGGTCGACCCATGATACCGGGGCTGAACCCTCTCGTTTCTATTCGCGCGTTGTGTAAAGTTTTATACGCTATCAATCGTTGTTACACAATCACGCTGTGGGGTGTGTGTAAGCTTATTTATACTCGCATTCGTGCAAGGCCCCTTCAGCGAGTGCTCCGATAAGATTGTATTTCATTTTAGGGGTTATGGAGCATAGTGCACAGACAGAATGTAACCCTAATAAGAGCTACCATGGTTCTTTAACCTGGATCAGTGTATAGCAATGTCACGCTAGAACCCACCCCGGAAGAAAATTAATACATTTAGTGGTGCGGCAGGGAATCGAACCTGCGACCCCTGGATTGACAGTCAATAGTGTAACCACTATACCACGTATCCGCTAAATCTCTGAGGCTAACCATATATAGACGGTGAATGCAAATCCCCCATTGGCTTCTAGAAACCTCTTTTGACTGCCCGAGGGCGGCGGTGGGGTCAAGCCAAAATGCAGCCAATAGGCGTGGGCAGTCCTTAAAAGGCTCTAACAGTTCCTCCTTGGAATGATCAATAATAGGGTCAAGCCATAATGCAGCTTATAGGAGCGGCGCGGACAAGCCTAAAATAAACTCTAACGTCTCATTCTTGGAATGACATTACTTCTTCTTCTTCTTCCATATATTGAGCTGGGCTCTTCAAAGAGCGTAAGTAGCTCAACGAGACTAGGCGTGGTGGTGGCGCACAGTGTCTCAAATGTTAAAATTCGCACAGTGTCTTAACTGTTAAGATTTTTAAAAACTATATACAGTGTCATGTCTGGTGAAGAAGTGTCAGGTTACTCCGCTAAGAACAACCTGAATGCATCTATGGTGGGCGCAGATACTGTGCTAGCTGGTAAGAGGTTCCATTCACGCACTGTCCGTGGGAAGAAGGAGTTTGCCAGTACCTGGTCTGTTATTCGCTCCTGGAATAGCCGGTGTTGGCCCTGGTTCGGGCATCGCCACTTTGGAGGTACCTGTCTGCGTTGATGTCGACAATGTTGTTGCGCATCTTGTACATCATGGACAACCGGCTGTGTTTTCGACGCTGTTCGAGGGACTCCCAGTTAAGGTATTTTATCATGTTGGAGACGCATCCTGTGGTCTTTGTAGAATAGTCGTTGAAGACAAAGCGGGCTGCTCTACGCTGGACCTGCTCAATGGCTTTGATGTGGTTTTGCTGGTGTGGGTCCCAGACGGTTGCTGCATTTTCAAGTGAGGGGCGGACCATGGCCTTGTATGAAGTTTCCTTGACAGGTGGCGTTCATTCCCTCAGGTTTCTGCGTAGAAATCCCAGTGTCCCGTTGGCCTTGCTTGTGATGTTGACTATGTGCTTCTCCCAGGTGAGGCTTTCGGTGATGGTGACTCCAGGGTATTTGCTGGCGTCAACTACTTCATGTGTGTGGCCATGGAGACTGTATTTGGTGTCTATGATTTTTCGACAACGAGGGGCGATTCTGATGACAGTACACTTAGTGGGGTTAAAGCTCATTTGCCACTTTTCTTTCCACTTTTCCAGTGCCGCGAGGTCTTCCTGGAGGAGTTGTGCATCATGGTCGTTCTCGATCACCTTAAAGACTGCACTGTCGTCAGCAAATAACTTAGATGATGATGATTTGATCACGTCCTGGAGGTCATTGATGAAGGCTAAAAACAACAGAGGACCAAGGACTGTCCCTTGCGGAACGCCGGAGAGTACATCTGCTGTTCCTGACTTGGCACCATCAAGAACGAAGTGTTGTTTTCGGTTTCTTAGGAATGACTGTACCCATCTCTTGACGTTTCCCCTAACACCGTAGTGGTCCAACTTGTGCAGTAGGCGGGCTAGAAATGGCATTTCCCATGCGCTTTTGTTTTTCCAAAAAGGTTATGTTTAGTTGTAGAATGTGCATTAAGTCTACATGTAAAAAGAACACAGAATATAACAAATACTTACACTGTCCAAAGACGGGTCCCAGAAAAAGAGGTACGAGAAAACACAAAAGAAGAAGCATTTTTCTACAACACTTTTCACGATTACTGAATAATTATTTCATAAGTTTGACTCAACTCGCTACAAAGAACACACTTGAGATAAAATTGCAGGTGACCAATGTACGTGCAGTAAACAAGATAATCTAAGTTTAACTTAGTGCAAACGATATGTCACCTATTAAGTTTTTAAAGGACGCACATTTTGCTATTTGTTTAACTTGTATCTGGAACACAAACGCGTCGATTAAAACTTTATAATTAAGTATTTTTAATGAAAATAAGCGCTTAGCCTGTGCATTATAGGTTTTAAGAAGGCATTTGACAATATATATAGAAATGGTCTATGGTTAAAATTATATAATCTATGTGTACGTGGCAAAACATGAAAAACCTTGATATGTACCCGATATTATTTTCTCTATTTTTGGACTATCTGGAGTTGTTTATAATGGATAGTGTTAATTCGGGTATAACCTTAGACGAAATGTATTTTATATGTATGTTATATGCAGATGACATGGAAAAAATGGGGCATTCACCCGAAGACTTGCAAAATAATTTTAATATGTTAGATTCATTTTGTAAAAGTTGGAGATAAGAAGTTAACCATGATAAAAGTAAGATTGTCGTGTTTAAACAAGGTCCTGCGAAAAATGCTGAAAAGTTGTCACACAATGATTTTAACTTAAAAGCTGTTGACAACCACAATTACATTGGGACTGTTTTAAATATACTGGAAGTTTTATACTGAACCAAACGAGACTAGTGTGAAAAGGCGTAAAGACTCTTAATGTTCTTCTTTCAAATTATAAAAACCCTCTATAACCAAGTACGATATGTCATTTATTTGACGCATTTGTATCACCAGTTTTGAATTATGGTTGTGAAGCTTGGGGGTTTGGAAAGAATAAAGAAATTGAGAGTTTTGTAAATTATCATTGAATGTAAAACAACCCACATGATGTGTCACATCGACAACGTCAATATATGGTGAACTTGGTAGATGCCCAATGAATATAACAAGGTATACAAGAATTATGAAATGTTGGTGTAAAACACTCAATAGCGATACTATTAAAGTCAACACATAATGGTCTTGTAGCAGACTCTACTAAAGGAAAGTCTAATTGTGTAAGTAATGTAAAATTGTTGCTGGATTTATCCTAGCTGTGTCGATATGAAACCGTTCTATTTAGTATTTTTAATAAACGACTCATAAATCAGTTTAAAAGAGCTTGGTACAACTCGATCAGTAACAGCCCCGTTTCGTGTACTTCAAAACTTTTTCTTGAATGCGCCGAATATCTGAATAAATTTGTTTTAAAGTATCGAATACCTTTTACTAAATTGAGACTTACGTCTCACCAGTTACGTATTGAAACATAGCGTTATGGTAACAATAGAATTGCTCATAATACTCGCCATTGCACCATATATAGTAGTGATGATATTGAGGATGAGTTTCACTGTCTGTGTTTGTAATGTATTTGATGATTAACGTAGAACGTATTTTAAACGACAATATTTTTTTAGACATGATGAAATACATTGACCTTGCAAAATGCGAACTATTTCTTTCAACTTAATTTGTGCAAATTTATTACTAAAAGATTCGAAAGTCGTCATAGCATTGTTAATATTGTTTCAATTTCACTTAGATAATGCTATAACGTTTAGAATTTGATTCTATTTTGTGTTGAATCTGAATCTTGAATTTATATGAATTAGTGTACTCAATTGCAAATGAAACCTTATCTGGAACATAAATTTTTAAGTAAAATCTACTATACACTTCAAACATGACTGAGTCGTGTACAAGTGTATGACCGCTAAACCAAATGCGTCCAACATAATGCATCGGACATGTTACTTAGGTTTATGTTTAAGGTTTTTTTTCTACAATGACATGATCCTCGCGCAACATTTTCCTTGGATCGAATCACCAACATACTACTTATTCCCTTTACGTATTGATGTTACTTAATATTACTTTCAACCTATGTCACTCGTGGACAAAATTAACATATTTTTATCAGTGGTTTACAAATATGCATATGCAACATGCTCAAGACTATTGGCTGAAATTACTACGACATACAGAAAAATCTTTGCATACTCTCCGTTCCATTAGCCATACGGGACTATGCTCACAAATTGTTGCAGGTCGAAAGCCTGTCATCGCTTTACGCGCTTTGATTTTAATGGTTAAATGTATAATATGCATTTAGTAATGGTTAAAGTTTGTTAGTATGTACTTGCACAAGTAAATGGTTTGATGTTACACATTTATTTTTTGTAAGTACATACTTACAATCTTAATAAAAAATGTCAAGTAAGAGCCGATTTAGGCTATTTTACAAACTACAATCACCAAAAAATATTATAATTTCATTAAAAAGATTTTAGTTTGATATCCTACGCCAGATAAGCATTTAAATGCATCTTCAATACGTTCCATTTTACCCGGGTTTTAACGAGCTCTCCGGGGTTATTTGCGGGGAATAAACCTGTCCGAATTCTATGGGCGTTTTTGTTGATACCAAACCAGTTTCAGTTTTGGTTTCAATGGTTTCAGCTGTTTCAAAGCAGTATACAGTTTGAACAACATGGCGGAGCTACTGCATGTAGCCATTATTTCTAATTAATGATATTACCTTTTTCATTTAGCTCAATTGCCCATTGTAAGGCACTGTTATAAAAAAGATCGAGTTTCAACAAACGTGGTTGATCACTTTCCGCCATGTTGTTTTCAAAGTAAACTAGTTTTCGGATGGAACGAACCGATGAAACCGCCTCAAGTGGGGGTTTCGATAGTATCAAAAACCGGTTTTGGTTTTCATTAAAAAAATGATTAAACTGATTTTGGTTTTATTTGTAACTGTAATAACAAATACACAGTTCGTGAAACCGATATAAACCGAAACCAGTTTATTACCAACAAATACGCCCTATATTTAACCGATAGTATCTAGTTCCCCTGTATTGACCGCATAACATATTATGAATACTCCATTACAGTGTTACTTTTAGCAAGCTACTTAATATGCAGAACGCAGTCCGTAGCTCTGAGAGCAGATAAGTAACTACATGTGGGTAATTTAGATGTAAATATTTATGTAAGTTAGGTCGTTTACCACCGTAGCTTTGACAGCGCTGGGGTTGATACGCCCGTGCTCGCATCAATTCGTCAAGAGTTAAAATGTAATGTCGATCTGCCGATTGTAATTTCCGAGATACGGTTATAAAAGTAAGCAGGCCTACCGGCCAACAGCCTAAAAATATCCATGCAGCCCTTTAATTTCCATTGTCCGCATATAAATTAACATAATGATTCAATATTTATTTACATAACATACAGAAGGCCAAGGCCCATGTGAACAAATACATTACAGAACATACACTTACAGATGAAACAATTCATATTTCATACAAAGTAAACAATTGTCAATTAAGGTTAAACAATTAGATAGAATAATAGGAATTTCGAGTAAAATAAATTTCCTATGTGCACATATATTTAGAATCAGATACTTTATATTTGCATATGATATTGTATCAATTAAGTTACGATATCTAAGTTCAATATCTGACAATTGAAGATTGATGTAGTCCATTATTTTACTTTTTGAAGATATATAGTAAAACTATAGCTACAACATTTCTTTCTTAAAAGATAGCTCCTAACTAGTATACAGTAAGTCAAACACTTGACCAACCTGTAACAAAATATAGGGAGCTTAAGGAAATTATTTAGATTCATTATAGTACTATTCTTACTCGAATCACATTAGTTAGTTAAAATTGTCATACATTTATCACTTTATACATATTAGGTCAACGTCTATAAAATAAAGAGAGAAATTGGGAAATTGTTTGTTTTAGTGTAAGATCGCAAAATAGTTCTCCGAGTGAGCACCAAACGCTATAACTTCGTGAGTGGCGTAGCCATGAGTAAAATATTTACGTTTGGTGTTAACGAGGTGAAATTTATTACGACCACACACTGAAACAAACGACAGAAAACATGTGATAAACTTATGAATAGTTTTGACATCTTAAACCACAACAGTTGTTTACTTTATTACTACACTATATAAGGTATTACAAATGACATGTGCAATACAATGTACAAACGATAAGCACAAAATAATGCATATAAATGATATGTGCAATACAATGCATACAAATTATATGCGCACAACAATGCATATAAATTATATGCGCAATACAATGCATACAAATGAAATGCGCAATACAATGCATACAAATGATATGCCCAACACAATGCATACAAATGATATGCGCACTACAATGCATACAAATGATATGCCCAACACAATGCATACAAATGATATGTGCAATACAATGCATACAAATGATATGCGCAATACAATGCATATAAATGATATGCGCAATAGAATGCATACAAATGATATGCCCAATACAAATGATATGCGCAATACAATGCATATAAATGATATGCGCAATACAATGTATACAAATGATATGCGCAAAACAATGCATACAAATGATATGCGCAATACAATGCATAAATGATATGTTCAATACAATGCATATAAATGATATGCGCAAAACAATGCATGCAAATGATATGCGCAATACAATGCATATAAGTGATATGCACAATACAATGCATACAAATGATATGCTCAAAACAATGCATACAAATGATATGCGCAATGCAATGCATACAAATGATATGCGCAATACAATGCATATAAGTGATATGCGCAATACAATACATACAAATGATATGCGCAATACAATGCATAAATACATAACTTATTATCTATTGTATGATTACATATATAAAACGGTCCAAAAAGTAAAGGGGACGATTATTCAAACTAAAAAAGACCAAACAATACCCCCGATCGAATGTCCTACGTCAACTGGGCGCTTACAGCTCGCGATATGATTCGCGATGCTAAATTTCTTTAATACACAAGAAGGCATATGATAAAGCTATGTATACTATTTACATCTTCTATCAGAGGACATACTACTTTCAAAAACAAAATGACAAAGATTTGACATAACAGCAGTGAAAATAACATAATTTTCACCGAAAGTACAAATGAAATAAAAGTAGCCTTAATATATATTGAACATTTGTTGACTAGGAGGCAGAAAATCGTTTCGACATCAGCTGTGCCTCAGTCAATTTCACCTTGGTTTCAAATTCACATACGTGAGACCCGAATGCATTAATTCCGTTTGAATAGCGAAGCATGCTTACCATTCGACTTGGGAGTTAGCGTTGTTTGTGCTGAAGAAGTTGCATTATCATGCTTACCAGCTAAAACGCAAAGCCCACGGAACACACGTTCGTTCATTACAAAGGAGATCATAATGAATACACCTTGACCAGCGGTCAGTATTACAAACAGGTAGGCGAACAGGTCGAACTCAATGAGCTGGTAGAGGAAACCAAAGATCCAGGTCATGCCAGTTATGGTAGAGAGCTTGACAAAGATGGTCAGATTGTTACGGTCATGGTTACTGCTTCCTTTCTCTATCTCAGGCAGGGAGCTAACTCTGTAGACAACGCTCCCAAACATTGCAATATTTACAATGACCACAATACCAGCAGGAATTGCTACATAATAAAGAATACTTTTAGGCTTGACTATATAACAAGGCCTTCCTCCATAGCCGATGGTCTCTGTTCGCAAGAAGGATGCAAGGATTTGCGTCAGTATCAAACATGTTGATGCAGTTATTGCAAACAGAATATATTTACGAAACTGTATATTTCGTTTCTTGAAAGCGAAATAGTCAGTTATCGTTAGAAAGACTTTCATCATGTGATAGGTACATAAAAACATCCATGAAAAACTACATATTATGGTCCAGTGCAGTAATAAGCCTATAATTTGACATAAAACAGTGTTGCGCACAGCGGTAAGAGCGTTTATAAGAACTAGGAAATTAGAGAAAAACAACGACACTACAAGAGCCATGTTATTCAATCCGGGGAGGTTTCGAAGCGAGGGTAAAAGACAGAATACCATAAACGTGATCGACAGAGAGCCCAGAGAAAGTGACAGAACAACAATAGTTAAATTATCAATGCCGTTTACGCCCTTGTCATCCTTCAGGTTACCTTGAAAATATTCCGTTTGGTGGAAATAATCTTCACAGCAAACATAAACTTGCTGACCATCGCTCGACAAAAACCAACGATAAAAATGAATGGTTTTATCCATAATTGCTATGTCAATTCCAGGATCGTATTCCGCTAATGTTGCATTCGCATAAGGGAGCGCAACGATCGGACACATCCCGGTCGGAAATACATTCACAGACGGGAGGCATATACTCTGAGCGGACTCTCTTAATACAGGTATAACAACTTGATCATTGGCACCATCAAAGCTGTTAAGTAATAAACGGTGTTCATACTCGGAAATATTTAATGCTAACACTTTTAAAGTCATGTCTATGTCATTTCCAACTATATTTTTCGTGTCTTTAAAGTCAGTGACATCTAAATCTTGGTATACCACTTGAAAATACTTGAACAGTGTATTTAAAGACGTGAATGTTGAAGAAACGTACTCAATTAACGTCCTAAAATTTACCAAATCAGTAACATCAAACTGAAGTTGAAATCCAACATAGTTAACATACTCACTTAGCGAACTGTTTGTCTGTTTCAATTCGTTTAGGGTATCATTTATATTTTTAAATAGCTTTATTATGGACTTGAAACTGCACAGTCTAAACTCTCTAGCTATGCTGGTAAGATGCGGGAAATTGAATTTATTATGTAAGTCATTGTTAACATACACTTTAGAAATATATTCCAATCCTGCAAGAGAAAACATTGAACCTGTCTTAGATTGTACTCTGAATGTGATCTCTATACTGCGTTTCGCGTTTTCTGATCTTAAAAAGTTATCTGCTCCAACTATTGCACGGCATTCGTCTCCAGACAGGTAGTAGCTTTTAGGACACATCAGCTGGTGACATGTGTTCTGAAATATAAAAATACGAATAAATAACTTAAATCACTTTAAATCCAAATTGAATAAAACATACACATTCAGTGAATAATTGAAGAAGTGATTGAAAAAACAACTTTTTTTATTATTAAATCAATAATTCAATCAATTATTTAATCAATTTATCAATCAGTCAATCAAAACAACTCAAATTATATCAACCCCAATTCAATATTCACTTTATGTATTGCTATTTTACACTGAACCAAACAATTTTATCTTTTTTTATTTTATGCCAAAAGTTGGAGTTAAAAGTCATTTATTAACACATATATAGATATATGAATTACACTTTTTTTTAGAAAAACCTGCCAATTTGTATGCGCACGTAACGTTATTTCGGAAATGACGTCGTTGAAATTGTGGCCCTGTCATGATCATGCTGACGTTTGATTTGGAACTCAGAATTTATTTTACTGATGAATATATCGAGGGGTGAATGCGAAAAGGTTCTAAGTGACATTAAATAAAGAAGCAGATATAACCTTTTCGCTTTCACCCCTCGATATGTTAACCTAATATAACATAATATTACCTGATATCTGTCATAAACGTGCCCACGCATACATTTACGCCCATTGTCATAGCTTGAGCTTTTCTCGAGGTCTCTGAAATCTAGCACCGCAATAAAAGATATTAAACTGTCAAATCGCGATCCTACTTTGCAAGTTTCTAGCACATCTGCTCTCCCGTGAGTGTTACAAAGAGCACAGTGGATGTTCTTGTACTGGTTCCTGTATATTGCGGTGTAGGACAAGCACGCTTGTTCCAAGAAACTGTCGTAGGTGATCCATTCACCCGTCTGGTTACACCGAGAGATTCCAAATTCGCATTTTGTTAGAGAACTTTTAGCGGATTGATTCTCGGGTTCAAATATTACATTGCAAAAATCATCATCAAGTAGTTTAGGAATGTCTTCCATTCGTCCTATGTGTGGTGTTATTTTGGACTTTCGAGTGCACACAATGACCGCTTTCCAGTTGATCATATTTGCTTCTGAGATACCATGACATTTCGCACAATGAGAGTTTTTAAACACAGTCTGATTCATGTTTAAACTTATTGGAATATAATTGTGAAGTCGCTTGAAATCGGAACTTAAATAATTATCGTTATAATTCGTCTCACATTTTGTCTTCACTGCGTTGTCGTTGTAGCCTTCATGGCACCGCACTACCATTTCAACAGGATTTGCATTGTACTTAAATGTATTGAATAAACGCACTTGGGGATATACGCATTCCACAGTACGATTTCTGATCCCTTCTATCTCTTCTTCGGTTATTGGCGATGTGGACACACCCGGACAGCAGTCCTTGTCGCAGTTCCGGCACAAGCACGGTCCGCAGCACGGCGTAAGTCCGCCGGGTCGCACGTAACGATGTTCACCGTTATTCGATGAGTCTGTGCATATTTCTGAATGGGGACAAAGCGTGAGAAAGTCTGTGACAACATTTTCTGTAAAATTGCCATCGGTGCTCACAGGATATTGTAGCGCGTTGAGTAAATAAAACAAAAACAAACTATGAGTTTTATGAAATCCCATGTTTTCATTAATATTCAAGAACAATTGATGCATATATTTGTTTCACAAAATCCTTCTTAAAATGATAGCTCGCTTAATATATGTATGGTAAATGTTTATACGACATATTGGATCGGTACCAGAACTGTCATGTGAATTAAATGCTCGCCAGCAATTAGCCTGTAAGCTATTAACAATTACACTGATTAATATTGTATAAACGGTTAAGAGGTTTGATACGAGGTTATCGCATTATCATTCCTGGTAATTGGAATAAATTTGAGTGAAATTCCATTTACCTGTTCATCAAACATTGGAAAATGCGAATCAGTTTACAACGATATATTTACACCTCAACATCCATTCCTTAAATGAATTGCCTTTCGGCAATTGCGTTTATCAATCGATGAACGCAACATCTTCGGATATGTTCGGATCGCAATTCATCGCATAACAATATACATGTAAATTCTTGTATGTATGTATTTCTTCAGACCTTGCGGTCAAGGATAACCCGTGAAAGTGCAAGCACTTATTTCCAACGGGGTCCTTTGTTTTTGCTGAAGGGACAGCACGCTGAAGAGACAGTGGTGGGATACAAGGAAGTCCGGGTGCGATACCCTAGCTCTTTTTCGAAGAGACCCCTTGGTTCTTTTACGTGCTCGGTGTAAAGCACCAATACACGGGGTACAACTTTCCTGGGTTAAACCAGTACTGAGTACACCACTTTTCCAAGCACTACCCTTTAAATGCCAAGCGCCAGGCAAGGGAGCTACTTGTACCAATTTTTAACGTCTTTTGGTAATCTTGATCTTGATATTGTTTGTATTGTGTCAGTAGGTCCCGTAAAATATAAATCAATATTTTAGAAAGTGTTAAGTTAATATATTTCAAATGTATTGTTGCCAAAAGGGTTTCAATTTTACGTTTAAAAGTGATTTCAAGTGGTTCATCTTTTCCCGCGTTATTGTGACGTCATTTGAAAAAATGTTTCCGGTTACAGTCGGGTCGTTCTATTTACAGAATGGGTAAAACAGGATTACTGAAAGGTTATCCTAAATGAAATAAAGTATTTTTTAACGTTTCTTGAATGAAATAATGAACTATTGGTGTAAATATAAGGAATGATTTGCGGGGTTGATGTCATTATCGGGGATATGAACGCAATTGGGCTGGTCAAAGTACGCGTGGAGCCCTTCGGACACACTTAGACCAGCCTAATTGCGATCATACCCCGATAATGACATCAACCCCGCAATTCATTCCTTAAATAAAACCATCAATTTGGCTAGTTTAACTGGTTTATTATGGTTAGATGGACTAATAAAAGCCACTGTGATATGGTTTCCTGGAATCACTTTGTAATCATGGAAGCTGCCATATTAAATTCAGCTAGTCAATAATTCCTTGTTGCAATAAACCCGATTTCCCACCATGCAAATTATACCAAATGTTTTTACCTCACATAAATTCAACTGCATAAAATATACTGATATCAATAGTGTATTGAACAAGTATTTTTCACCATGTCTCCGATGGTATATATTTTTATGTTCGCAATTATTATTGTTTGGGTCAATATTTTTTTAGAAGTATTTTTTTTAAGATCTAGTCCATAGACATTTTTATTGACTAAATATTTTAAAATTATTAAACAAATATTTTGTATTTAGCTTGTATATAGTTTATATATTTTTTGGTATATTATGTGCATTAATATGATTAGTGGAACGGGAGCTGAGGGGCACCCGGGGCGCGCCCCCTTAATTCGTCTAAGTTAACTTTTACTTCAATATAAAAGAAAAAAAGGATTAAATACCGCCCAAAATGTACCCTTTCGGGCAAGAACTTAGTAAAAATGTTCTTGACGGAGTAGACTTAAAAAAAGGTTCTGATGGTGGGGCGCAAGTAAAAAGGTTATACCCCTAATGTATGCCCCCTCTAACGGCATATCCTGGTGCCGCCACCTGATGTATCTGCAATAAAGGGGGCCTGCATATAAGGTTGATTTAAATATTATAACAAAAATCTACTTATAAATTTGGGTATTAATAAATTAATAAAATAATTTTAAAAAAATCACCCACGTCGGAAAAAAAAGAAAATTGGGGCTGCGGAAAGGGTGTGCTGGTCAGGGGTGCTGAGAAAACCTGCAAACATCACCATTTGAGACCTTTTTTACTGTATTTATTCATGTGAAGATATATAAAGTAATGTAAACAACGACATAGCATCACAGGCAATTTTATTACGAATACAAAATACAACAACGATGCACTAGTCCATGAAAAAAACAAAATGGACAAATTTTACATAATCCTCAAAGTTCAAAGAAACCAATACGAGTACATTAGTACATGTATTCAGGCACACTGATTCTAGATTCTCATGTAATTATCCAAACTTAGCCAGTCTTCTATCCTTCACCAACACACAGTCATTTAATACTCACAGCGTCAAGATTTCAATATAGATCTTAGTCTATCTTAGTCGTAAACTGAAATCATCTAAGTGTCATATTTCATTATTTTCCTCTATATTTGAGTGAATTGAAATTCGGCCAGTATTGAAAATGGAATTCCTTTTTATTGCCATAACACAATTACCGCCCTTGTTGAAGATCGTCGTCTGTAGTATCATGGAAACCTTGTCTTGTGTAATATTTAAAATGTAAATCAATTATTTATCGCTTGATAATGGCACCATAAAAAGTGTTCACGCTGCATTCAAGAGATAATGCTGTACTCTCCTCAGAATTATTTAAAGAACGATTTGACTATCTACATATTTTATATCACTACGCGCATATCTATGGCAACCACAAACCATCAAACATCTGTACGCGAATTATTTTCACTACGCACAAAAGAGTTCCAGCGAAACAAATACATTTTTGCAGGTTTTTTTTAAACTGAGGTTAATGAGACTTGTGGTAAGTCCGCGTGGTGGTATATAAATGGGACTGGTGGTCAGTACGCATGGTGGTGTTAGAATGCAACTTGTGGTCAGTATGCGTGGTGGTATTAGAATGAGACTGGTGGTCAGTATGCGTGGTGGTATTAGAATGGGACTGGTGGTCAGTACGCATGGTGGTGTTAGAATGCAACTTGTGGTCAGTACGCGTGGTGGTATTAGAATGAGACTGGTGGTCAGTATGCGTGGTGGTATTAGAATGAGACTGGTGGTCAGTATGCATGGTGGTATTAGAATGGGACTGGTGGTCAGTACGCATGGTGGTATTATAATGTGTCTGGTGGTCAGTACGCATGGTGGTGTTAGAATGCAACTTGTGGTCAGTATGCGTGGTGGTATTAGAATGAGACTGGTGGTCAGTGCGCATGGTGGTATTAGAATGGGACTGGTGGTCAGTACGCATGGTGGTGTTAGAATGCAACTTGTGGTCAGTATGCGTGGTGGTATTAGAATGAGACTGGTGGTCAGTATGCGTGGTGGTATTAGAATGGGACTGGTGGTCAGTACGCATGGTGGTGTTAGAATGCAACTTGTGGTCAGTACGCGTGGTGGTATTAGAATGAGACTGGTGGTCAGTATGCGTGGTGGTATTAGAATGGGACTGGTGGTCAGTACGCATGGTGGTGTTAGAATGCAACTTGTGGTCAGTACGCGTGGTGGTATTAGAATGAGACTGGTGGTCAGTATGCGTGGTGGTATTAGAATGAGACTGGTGGTCAGTATGCGTGGTGGTATTAGAATGAGACTGGTGGTCAGTATGCGTGGTGGTATTAGAATGGGACTGGTGGTCAGTACGCGTGGTGGTATTAGAATGAGACTGGTGGTCAGTATGCGTGGTGGTATTAGAATGAGACTGGTGGTCAGTATGCGTGGTGGTATTAGAATGAGACTGGTGGTCAGTATGCGTGGTGGTATTTGAATGAGACTGGTGGTCAGTGCGCATGGTGGTATTATAATGGGTCTGGTGGTCAGTACGCATGGTGGTGTTAGAATGGAACTTGTGGTCAGTATGCGTGGTGGTGTTAGAATGAGACTGGTGGTCAGTGCGCATGGTGGTATTATAATGGGTCTGGTGGTCAGTGCGCATGGTGGTATTATAATGGGTCTGGTGGTCAGTATGCGTGGTGGTAATAAAATGAGACTGGTGGTCAGTGCGCTTGGTGGTATTATAATGAGACTGGTGGTCAGTGCGCATGGTTGTATTATAATGGGTCTGGTGGTCAGTACGCATGGTGGTGTTAGAATGCAACTTGTAGTCAGTATGCGTGGTGGTATTAGAATGAGACTGGTGGTCAGTGCGCATGGTGGTATTATAATGGGTCTGGTGGTCAGTACGCATGGTGGTGTTATAATGGAACTTGTGGTCAGTATGCGTGGTGGTATTAGAATGAGACTGGTGGTCAGTGCGCATGGTGGTATTATAATGGGTCTGGTGGTCAGTACGCATGGTGGTGTTAGAATGCAACTTGTAGTCAGTATGCGTGGTGGTATTAGAATGAGACTGGTGGTCAGTGCGCATGGTGGTATTATAATGGGTCTGGTGGTCAGTACGCATGGTGGTGTTAGAATGCAACTTGTAGTCAGTATGCGTGGTGGTATTAGAATGAGACTGGTGGTCAGTGCGCATGGTGGTATTATAATGGGTCTGGTGGTCAGTACGCATGGTGGTGTTAGAATGGAACTTGTGGTCAGTATGCGTGGTGGTATTAGAATGAGACTGGTGGTCAGTATGCGTGGTGGTATTAGAATGGGACTGGTGGTCAGTTTGCGTGGTGGTATTAGAATGGGACTGGTGGTCAGTTTGCGTGGTGATATTAAATTGGAGCTGGGGTCAGTACGCGTTGTGGTATTAAAATGTCACTGGCGGTGAGTATGCAAGGTGGTGTTAGAATCTTCTGGCGGGGAGTATGTTTGGTGTTATGAGAATGCGCTTATTGGTCAGAATGCGTGGTAGTATTAGAATGTGCTAAACGGTAAGAAAGCGTGGTGGTATTAGAATACGCTTACCGGTCAGAATGCGTGGTGGTATTAGAATGTGCTTAACGGTCAGAATGCGTCGTGGTATTAGAATACGCTTACCGGTCAGAATGCGTGGTGGTATTAGAATACGCTTACCGGTCAGAATGCGTGGTGGTATTAGAATGTGCTTAACGGTCAGAATGCGTGGTGGTATTAGAAAGCGCTTAACGGTCAGAATGCGTGGTGGTATTAGGATGTGCTTAACGGTCAGAATGCGTGGTGATATTGGAATGTGCTTAACGGTCAGAATGCGTGGTGGTATTAGAATGTACTTTACGGTCAGAATGCGTGTTAGAATTAGAATGCGCTTGGCAATTAGTATGCGGGGTGGTATTAGAATGTGTTTGGGAGTCAGTTTGCTTGGTGGTAGTGTTATGTGTTTGACAGTCAGTATGCGTGGTGGTATTCGAATGTGCTTGACAATCAGTATGGGTTGCGGTATTAGCATGTGTTTGGGAGTCAGTATGCTTGGTGGTATAAGAATGTGCTTGGCGGCTAATATGCGTGGTGGTATTAGAATGTGAATGGGAGTCAGTGTGTGTGTTGGTATTATAATGTACTTGCTTTAGGTGGCTGCTAGTTGTGTAGACGCTGTTCCCGCATACAGCCCGGAGTCCCGTGTACACACGCTCGTTCACAACAAAGGACAGCATTACAAACACACCCTGTCCTGCGTTCAAGATGATAAACAAGTAAGCACACAACTGACTTGCCGTAAATTCGTATAAAAACCCAAACACCCACGAAATGCCTGTGAGCGTTGATAGCTTTGCAAATATTACAATAAAGTTACGGTTATGTGTGCTACTGCTCTTTGCCATATTTGGCATTTTTAATACCTTGAAAACAACATAAAAGAACATTGTAATGTTCAAGACAACAGCTACGGCCAATGGGATGCCTACAAAACATAGAATGTTTTCTGGTCCTTGTAGGTAACATGGCTTTCCACCGTAACCCATTGAACGTGTGTGGATGTATGAAGAGACAATGGATATCACTACGATACTTGTAGAGACAGTTTCTGCAAATATGAAATATTTAACAAACTTGCAAACTTTGTGCATAGAGACAGATTTATCTCTGATTCTTACAAAAACTTTTAACATGTGAAATGTGCACACAAACATCCAGGCAAACCCACTCACAAGCGACCAATGGAGAATTAGGCCGATTGCCGAGCAAAGATGAGTGTTAGTGACATCTGTTACACTATTTATGAGGGAAAGGGTTTGTGAAAGAAACAAAAACCCAACAAGAGCCATGTTGTTCAAGCCTGGAAGAGATCGTAAAGAAGGGATCAAACAGTACACGATGAATGTAATGACTAAAGATATCAGTGAGACACAGAGGCATACGACGGTAAGAACCCACATTTCGTTTTCTAGTTGTGTTTCTTGCTGTTTTCTATTGCCATAGTAACCTTGCATTTCCTCCATATTGTCCAGATAGTCGAACCAGCAAACATACACACTTCTGCCATCAAATGATAGTATCCACGTTTCAAAATGCATCAGAAAATCATTGATTTCAACTTCTAACCACTTGTTGGCATTACCACGTGACTTGCGCACACTCCCAACAGGAATTGCTAGTAAAGGACAATCTCCCTTCGGGTAAATGTTAATGAACGGTGAACAATTGTCTACTTGTTTCAACATTTCCATGGGGACAATAACACTTCCATCTGTCATGTCATTAAAGCTGACTGTTAATTTGTCTTTGATTAGTTTCGATGCATTTAGATTGGGGATATGTTCCTGTTGTTCGGCGTTTGGCCTCCTTATTCTATGCAAACCATTATTAAAGTTATCTTTTAACAATTCCTGAAAAACGACTTCCATGTGGTCCAATGATTTAAAATTGATAAAGGCATTTTTGACACTCGCAAAAATGCTTTCAAAAACAGAATCTCTGTAGTGAACGCGTAGTTTAATTCTAACACCCAAATAAGATATATGACTATGGAAAACCGGGTCTGTCGATTTGGTCATGTCTTCTAAAAGATCACTTATATTTGAATTAAGCTTAAGGAAAGATGCGAATTCGTTCAATTCAATGTGAATCGAATCATTATGATATTCATTGTTCAGAACGTTCAACCTGTTGAAAGTGTCAACTCGAAGAAATTCACCGGCAAAATACATTCAGGTAGACATGGATGGCTTATCGACGCCTTCAGAAGGTTTAACGGTAAACGCCACATCGAAACACGTTGTGAATCCGCCCACATTTTGCTCAATCGGAATGGCCGGCTCGCAACAATCGTTTTTCGGTCTCCAAGTTTGGGGACATATGAACGATCTGCATCTTTTCTGTCAATCAAATGCAAAGATATTGGGAATCTCAGTAGAGCAAATCATTAGATAATATTAAAAACATATTAACGCTAAAAACAACAGGAATACTCGGTAGTGCAAATTATGAGTTCATTTACAAAACATATTAATATATCAATATATATCTAAATTGTACTAAATGATGATGATGATAATGATGATGATGATAATGATGATGATGATAATGATGATGATGATGATGACGACGACGACGACGACGACGACGACGATGACGATGACGATGATGATGATGATGATGATAAAGGCGATATAGATGATGACAATGATGATGATGATTATGATGATGATAATGATGATGATGATGATGATGATGATGATGATGATGATGATGATGATATGATGGTGCCATGATTTAGTTGAAAGTTTACCTGATACGGATCAAAGACAGTCCCAGCAGAGCACTGCTCTCCTCCTTGTGGTCCGTCCTTTTCAAGGTCATTGAAATCCAAGTACGCTAGATACGAATACGAAGAACCAAATACAGGTCTTTCACACATCTCAGTTCCATTTATTCCGTTAATCCCGTTACACAATGCACAGTGTATGTTCTTGAATGTATTATTATAAATAGATTTATAAGACATGCATGCCTTTTCGGTGAATCTGTCGTAGTGTGTCCATTTTCCAGTGATATTGCAACGGTCTATTCCACTTTCGCAACGCTGAGGGAGTTGGACATCAGGTCTTGGGTTGAAAATGATGTTACAGCCATCGCTTTTTTCCAATACATGAGAAATGTGTTGAACATGTGTGATTTTCGGAACTACTCTGTTACCTGTTTTGCAGGCAAGTGCAATTGGCCAGTTACGTAAGCTGTTTATATCTACTTCGTGACATATAGCACAGAATGCGTTTTTGTATGTGTCATTTGTTTGTAACGAAGTTACTGGGTTCCAAAACAATAGGTTTGGTGCATTGCCTTCAAACTCAAATTCGTCATATTCACGCTCACATTTCTTAACGATAGCCGAATCATTAAAACCGTTAGGACACCTACTCAACATCATAAAAGACATCCCGTTAGTTTTTCCTTGGTCAAATATTCGAACTTGGGCAAACACGCACGTTTTTTCGTCGTTTTTAATTTGTTCCATTTTTTCATCTGTAACGGTAATGTTTATAGCATCGGGACAGCAATTGTTTTCACAGTTCTCACAATCACATATTCCGCAGCAAGGCATCATACCAGTTTCCCATTGTCTAATGGAAGCGGAAAAGTTACACGTGTCTGTGTGAGGACAAAACTCGTGGTAGTCCATGACCAGCTTCGCAATTTCGTCGCTATTTCCCTCAGCATATCTCATACATAAAAATAAATAAACCAACGTATGATAAAACTTTTTGAACATCATTATTTTCTTATCAGTATGGTTGCTAAGTATTTGGTTTAAGGTGATAAGTTTACAAGTACCCAAATGAGTTTAAAATGTCCTTATATACCGACACATACATTGATTCAAACCACTGGACCAATAATTATTATTGTAATCGTCATACCTTGGAACACAGTATCTGAATTAATGTGTTGACCAATGGCATTGTAAATACACAAACATTGGTTTAAATCACTGGACCAATAACTTTAGTGGTAATTGCCATACCTTGGAGCACAGTATCTGAATCTGAATTAATCCGTTGACAATGGCGTTGTAAACCCCTGTGATTGTAAATACACATAGATTGGTTCAAATCACTGGAATACTAATTGAAAAGTCGGTCGTCAAGCCACGACACGGGTCTCGCAACAGGAAATTGCATTTAGCATCGAGACAGCCGAGAAATGAACTGTAAATACAACGCCGTTAATAACCATATATATCTTTTCTATTTATTTTATTCTTCCATTTCTGAAGAGTTTAAACAATACATACACATTTTACAGTGAAATTCCAACATACTAATAAATATCACTTATTTACAATTTTCTGACATAAGCAACATTTTAAACATGTGACAAATAGACTAGTGGTTTTTTTGCCAGTGAAAAATATTTTATTTTGAGTGAATATTTTCTAGGTTTCTATAAATATACTGACAAAGGGTGCCATGCAAAGACCAAACTTGAACAGATATGACAAAAATATGCATCGCGTAGTGATTGTTGAAACATCATAAATGAAATAAATACTTTATTTTAATTCTAAATATTTAGCCAACATGGGATCGACCTTGCACGAAAACGAAAACACAAGACAGATA
This sequence comes from Mya arenaria, assembly GCF_026914265.1. Taxonomy (NCBI): domain Eukaryota; kingdom Metazoa; phylum Mollusca; class Bivalvia; order Myida; family Myidae; genus Mya; species Mya arenaria. Next base: position 6,594,278 of record NC_069136.1, on the reverse strand, counting down.
TGTGGCGGAATACAAGGCATTTCTATTGCGTTATATAATATATCAACTGAAATTCAAGAAGCACCATTGTTGACATTTCAAATAAATAATTACTAGCAAGTTTACACTCTGAAATGTAAGGGAATGAACTGTTTATACAACCGCTTATGAAACAAATGATGGGTTCAACGTAACAAGGCAATTGCATTTTCTCATACCAACTAGAACGCAGCATATTCACGAAGCAGTTGAATACTTAACTGTAACAATCTAGGAGTATATTCTTTTTCATACAATAAAAATATGGATATGATAGTGTTACAATACATTAAAGAGATTTTGCACAATATGTCTGGTATGTATGTTTTTTGTAAGATATAAGTTTGTAAAAGTTTGTCTGATAGTTGGGCTTCTGAAGATACTTTTGTTCCGATTTGAAAAAGGAAAAGTTTGGAAACGCAAATTCTGCATTCATTGTTGTTCAATCAGCCAGACCTTGACTAAGCCCCCTTTTATTCAGTCTCGAAAGATAAAGTACAATATCAGTATCTTTTTGCTATTGTCTACTTAGACGGAAACAAGTCATGCATCGTTTATAAACCCTGTGGCCATCTAGATAAATCTGTTTACTATGCTTTTATTGTATAGTTTTCCGCTTGAATGATTCATTTAGCAGACGACCTTCGATGTCTCTCACCTTCTTGCGTTCATGCTGTTTTATATCTTGTGTATTAAAGAAATGCTTTGCGACGACATATAAACAAAAGTTTGGATACATTCATTTTTTTGTAAGAATAAACTAAAACTTTCCCCTTGCCTGGGCAATGCCAGAAGACAGCGTATTAATGAAAATAAATGTGGTACTTTGTGTTATGTCGTACTTTTGTTGAAAAGGAGTTTATTATTAATTGATAACAGTTTCATAATTTCGGCGTTTCTTTACTCACAAATTATTGATATATTAGTGTTTGTTCTTATGCTATTTGAAATATGCAACTGTGTTTTTTAAGATGCCGATAATAGCCAAACAAATTAAGATTTTGATTATTAAATAGCCAAACAAAGGACGTGTCAGTCGAAGCCATGCATATTGCCTACTTTAGTTCATTTGCTAACTTCAAAAAGCATATATCTTCTCAGGCCACCCGAACATTGTATAGTCTGCTCCGAAATTCCAATCGTCTTTCACTAATGGCCAACGCATAGAACTTTATGATTAAACCTGTTTTATCATATGGTGCAGAAATCTGGGGGTTTTGTAACAATGATATTGGAAAGGGTTGAAATTCAATATTTAAAGTATTTTCTCAAATTGAAACGCTCGACGCTAAACTACATGATATACGGCGAAACCGGAATGAAACCCTTATCGGTTGATATAGAAGAAAAACATATAGCCTTTTTGGGAGATTACTTTTCCGAACAATAACCACCCCAATAGATATAAGTTAGAAAAAAATCAAGCAACAAGCATACGAAGATTTGTAACTACTATATTTTCAAGGATTAAGTAGTTAGATGGTTGTAAATACTTTAGTCAGTTGTAGCTATACTGATATGTTAATTACAGAACATTTGTATGTTTGTACTATTCTGTTTAATATTATTGTATATGCTATACTCAATGTACAGCTTTTGTCTAACCAAAGACATACACGCATAAATGTATATGTACATGTGTATGAGGACGTATGGTATGGTACAAATGAATGTTTATTCATGAATTACAAAATATAGTATATAATTTCACAAATGGCTATTTGTTAGAAATTTCATTAGCATACATTTAACAAAATACAACACTACATGTATTATGTACGACATAATTAAGTGACAACACAAAAGTAATAAAATAGCAAGCATGTAATTTAACTAGAACTAGCTGCCATTTAATGCATACATTATCTATTATAAGTAAAACATGATGCCATTTATGTTTAAAATAAGAATCACCTGCTGTGTCTATCTACATAAACTGTTACCAAGTTAAGATTCCCTATTGTTTTATTTCGGATAGTTGTCAATCATTGGGTTTCACTTCCGTGTTTGTGTCTCTAAGTTAGTTATGGCTTTACATGTGTACATTTAGAATAAAGCTCTACCATTCGGAACTACTCGGGCATTTTCCATCGAAAACAACAACGGTACATCAGCCGGGTACATCCGTAGAAGTAATTCATTAAATTTAGATAATAGTATTCATTAATTATTTATTGTTTTAACGTGTATTTTGTATATCTACGTTTAAATTGATTGTAAGTGAAGTGTATTTTTGCATAAATAATTATGTTTCCCAACAGTAAAGTCACTAATTTTAATTTCTAAATTGAAATTACTACGCAATCTACTTGTAGCGTAGTTCAATGATAAGATTTCTGACATTGTAAACCGTCCATATACATCCGAGGCTGTTATCAATCGAAAATGGCCGATGAGTTCCAAATGAAGCTCTATTCAGTATATATCGAAAACTTATTGCATGTCTCGCCAAACCTACATTCATTCGATCTAAAAAATGATGTCAGAAAGTAATTAAATAATAGCAATTTTAAGATTCTTATTGTTGTAGCAATATGAAAAAAGCATTGATGCCCAAGTTGTCTTCTTAAAACCATTTAAAACTATATGGTATTGTTGTTTACCCAATTGCCTGTATATGTTATTACATCATCAGTGTCTGATACCGTGACAAAATATAAAAAAAATATGACTTATGTGTGGTAACATCCTCATTTGCTTTAAATGTACTTTCAAGTCAAGTTACTGTTATCCTATTATCCCCCTGTCATTCACACACCTTTTCAGTCACGGACGATACTAATCGATTTTGAAACAGAGACCGGGACCGGGAAAATTTAATAGTATTGCCCTTCGACGCACTCAATAGTCTGATTCCCAGCTTACTCTGCACAAAAAGAGTAATTAAATGGTAAGGGCAGGTAACCCAGGCTACGCACTCAAGTGCTACCATTTTTGCAATTTTCACGCAGCGGTATATTTTATTTCCACAAAAATCTGCGGGAAACACCGAAGTGGGAAAAATGACAGTTGACTGCTTATTTCTGGAGAATATCGATGAATACGTTAATGATGAGAGTAAAATAGTAAGCACGCGGTCTTCTGTGTAATTTAATATTGCTCTTAACAATTGTGTTAGATCTGAATAATATGACACATGTTTTCGTGACCTCGTTGAATTAACTAAAAAATATTCCCTACTATGACATTGGGACATACTACATTGCATTTTTTACATGTGGGTGGAAAGAATGATAATTGAGGGAGAAGATCTTTATTGATTTGTTGTTGTCTGCCATCGATGTAGACACAATATAGTCCAAATAATTGTATGTTGACGGAGTTACTATTTTTGATATGGCAAATCCTTCACTACAAATTGTTTTGTTCGAAAAGTGGGTAGTTATTATGGTCGGGATTGCGGGTTAAAGCATATTACATCTATAAAAATCATAAAAACAGGAAATATTACCAGATCATGTTATTTTATATTAGTTCCGTACACAAAAAAATAAATATTCAATGAATAATTATGAGTTTGACAGTTTTCTTCATTTCATTCTGTCAAAACATAACGATATATATGAAGGGCACATGCAAGGCTTCAGGGCACTATTTTAAAACAATCGGAACATTTCAGCACTGGCCGAGTTGTTACGGTTGTATTTACAAGGTCTATCTCGAAGCTTGTCTGAGTTTGATAGTTTTCTTCATTTCATTCTGTCAAAACATAACGATATATATATGAAGGGCACATGCAAGGCTTCAGGGCACTATTTTAAAACAATCGGAACAATTCAGCACTGGCCGAGTTGTTACGGTTGTATTTACAAGGTCTATCTCGAAGCTTGTCGGAGGTGGCCGAGATATTACAATTGGGTCGAGTTGTTCCACTTGGCATAATTGTTGTCTGTGTCAGTCAACTTTCGTTTTATTGGAAAGGTAAATAATGTGTTTTAATGCATTAAATGCTTGTTTTGTACAAAATAACTTTTCACTTAACATGGTAAAATATGAATATAAACCTTTATGATCAATTTCAACCATAAAATACTTCACTTAATACAATTTCAATATTTTCAAACACCCCCTTTTTTGCACAAACCCGATTAGACGTTTGGGTGTTGGAATTTTGTGTACTGCAAATGTGTACTAATGATCAGAATAGGTACTCACAATCAGTGTCACAAAAGTGTTTTATGCTTACCTGTTATGAGTCATTAAGCATCTATGCGACATGATATTAGTTGTATCAGGGCTTCTAAAATTTTGGAACCTCAATCGGTCCAGACCCGGCGTGATTGGACCGACTGCAAGCGCCTGCTAATTAACAGATAGCCTATAGAGTGATCAGCGTAGCGGAAAAAGAAGCTGGTCGCATCGGTCTCATGGTAACCAAGACACTTTTATGACCTATTGGATGTAGTTTTGAATGTGTGAATGACCCATGAATGTTTGTGTATTACAATTTCTACATCTTTTACTGACTTAGTCGTTTTGGACCGAAATTATAAAAAAAAAATGAAAATTTCGGACCGATTTTTTTACACTTTTTGAAACTGAAATCGGTCTGGCTTGGTCAAAATCGGTCCAGACCGGCAATTTGTCGGTTTTTAGAATCCCTGAGTTGTATACTCATTAGCGTTTGTCCTCTAGTATTTTGTTTTGAAATATGGCCTTAAGGGACTTGCAAATTTTAGAAGTAGTTTTTTATGAGGTCGGCAAAACCGACTCGAATTTAGCGAGCTTAAATTGGAGCCGGACCACCCTGACAATAACAACTGTTAAAACAATGTTTGTCTGTTGTAGTATGTAGCAGAGCCACTGCTGGTATTAAAAGCTATAGGAGTGGAATAACATGTAGACTAGTACAAGTAGTAAAGAAGCACATGACACCCTCACATGATCAAATGAACAGTTACCTTAAGCTAGGACTTTAGGTGCCAGCCGGCTTTGCTATTTTTGTAGAACTTTTCGAAGATACATCACTTGGTCTGATCATTTGATAACAGGCAGTCTCACTCTTGTACCAAAGTTTCCAAATTATTATACCAGTCCACTTGTTGCACAATAAATGTGCTGCCAAAAGCTTCATGGAAGCTTCATGGTTGTTACATAAAATGTATGTTATGCTTCTTGAAATGCTCTGACATTTTACATGTTTTTTATGTTTAATGTAGATGGTTAATAATTTTTTCACTTCAGACATAGAGCAGTAAATGTTATGGAACTGGTTTTGAATATGTAATCTTTTGTTATGCTTTTCAGGTGACATACAAGTGGTTGAGTCAAACGCTACAAGTAAATTGCAATGTCGCTAAACAGTAAGTTTCATCTGTCATAAATGTGCACTTGACACATTTAGCTTTAATATTGAAGATCATATGATGAAACACGGCATTCAATGGTACATATCCGGTAGTATGTTAGTAGAAAGCCCATTTATATCAGTTTTTCCTTGTGGCTCAATTGTTTATGCTTGCAAAGAGCATTCTTCGGTTACAGAATGTAACATCAAAAATAAACTGTACAAACAAATTCTTGATGTATTTATTTTACCTACCTTACTCTTTTTCTATTGATCAACTTATTCTGTTTTTAACATGAAGCATTTCTGTAAAGAAGGTCATTTTCTTGTGAGAAGCGCTCTGCCTGCATTTTCAACTGGCTTAAAGTATGAAACATATGAATACATTAAGGATTTCAGCTTATGAGTAACAGAAGGGTTTTACACCCTGTCCTTTTTGGTAGCACCCTTGTGCCCTCATGGAGAGCAACAACCTGTCCCTCTTTTGCAAGACTATGCCCTATCAACTGTCAAAACACTAACATATTAAATACAAACCTATATAACATTTTTCTTTTTGTCCTTCAGGATGTTGTACCAGTTTGTGCAGACAGAGAGGAATGAGAAAGGCAATGACAACATCACCGTCACTTACTTTGTGTCCGGGTTGACAAAGCCGGATGGGGAAGGCGTACAGGTAATGGAGCATTGATTGATTAGAACGTTGAGAACATTGTCTCCATCTATCTACTCAACTCAATTTTATTGTAAATGAAGACCTCCGACCCAGAATACAGCATAAAAACAATGTTTACAATAATAATTAATAGTTCAACCATACTTTCTTGACTGGTTTATCTATTTTCAATCACAGTGATTATTTGGGACAAATGAATGACATATATTCGGAAGGTCAAGATTATTTTTATATTTTCGAGTGTTTTAGTACATTTAAATCAAAGTTTCACCCGAAAACTGAATAAAACAGTGCTATTAAGTATTGAAGAAGTTGAACACAATTTTAAATATGTATATAAAAGAATCATAATTCAAAAATTATTTGTATAATGTATAAAAATCTGTTTTGCTAACAGACACTTGTTTTACTTTGAAGATTAAATGGCCCAATGATTTAATATACCGGTAGTCTGTATTAATTGGGTGAAACACTGCAAGCGTTTTGCTTCAACTTACAAAAGAAATGGCGATCATTATGTCTCCCCCATTCATTGGGAGACATATTGTTTTTGCCCCGTCCGTCAGTCAGTCAGTATGTCACATTTCGTTTCCTCTCAATAACTATAGAATGCTTAGACCCAGGAACTTCTTACTTGGAATGCTAGTTGTTCATGACTAGTAGATGACCCCTATTGATTTTGATATCAAAAGGTCAAAGGTCAAGGTTACCTTCAGGTTAAAAAATCGATATGTTGGCAGTGACCCTTAAAAATGGTTTCTGCTCAATAACTAAAGAACACTTGTACCCAGGAACTTAATACGTGGTATGCTAGTTGGTCATGACTAGTAGATGACTCCTATTGATTTTGAGATCAGTATGTAAAAGGTGAAGAAACAGTTTCTGCTTAATAACTTAAGAACGCTTGCACCCAGGAACTTCATACTTTGTATGCTAGTTGGTCATGACTAGTAGATGAACCCTTTCGATTTTGAGAGTACTAGGTCATAGGTCAAGGTCAACATGACCTTGAGTAAAGAAACAGTTACCGCTCAGTTACTAAAGAATGCTTGCACCCAGGAACTTCATACTAGGTATGCAAGTTGGTCATGACTAGTAGATGACTCCTATTGATTTTGTGATCAGTCTTTTTGTCAGTCCGTCAGTCTGTACGTCACACTTTGTTTCCGCTCAATAAATAGAGAATGCTTGCACCAAGGAACTTCATACTTGGTATGCTAGTCGGTCATGACTAGTAGATGATCCCTATTGATTTTGAGATCAGTAGGTCAAAGGTCAAGGTTGCCGTGACGTTGAGGTGAAGAAACGGTTACCGCTCAGCAACTAAAGAACATTTGCACCCAAGATGACCTTGGGCTGAAAAATAGTTTCCGATCAATAATTGAATAATGCTTGCGCCCAGGAACTTCATACAATTCAAACTTTGTTTACATTTTCCAAGATTAATCAACATCAATTTTTTCTCTTCGCTATTGAATAAGGGTGAATAAACCAAACTTCACTGTTGGTTCGTCTCCAGTCCAAAATAACAATTTTCATGTCCATCATTTATTTTTTCTCAGCTACGACCACACTATAGGGGAGACAAGCGCTTTTTCAAAAAAGCAATCTCTAGTTATTATTAAATTTATTATGTATTTCAGGCTTTCAAGTGCGCAGTTGTACCGGAGGAAAAACTAACCAGTTACAAGGACTCGTATGCAGCGGTCACCAGTTGCCATGTGTACAGTGTACAAAAATCACCACTCAAGGTTGTGAATAAACATTAAGATGAGATTTTTCATCTTACAATTAATTTGAGATTTAAAAAAAACTAAATGTAGCCTTATATGACAAAACTACCAGTTAAAAATAAATAAGCACTTGATTTTTAAGCATGTGTCATCCTAAGCACATCCTTAATAAAGGTTCAAGTACAGTCATAATGGACTCATCGAAATAAGACTTTGAATGAACAAGCCCCTATTCTTACATGAGTGCATGACAATAATATTGTTGATAAATTTTGCCATTTTAAAACCAGAATATGATCAAGCCCAGATAGCAGTTATCAGTGCAGGGCTAGCAGGCCTTAGATAATTTTGACCAGTGCAAGTAATTATTATAACTTTCTACAAGTTTCTACAGCCAAACTTTTAGACACATGTATTTCCATTTTCTAACGGTTTGTTTCCTTGATATTATTTTGCAGGATTCCAACGCCTTATACACGACTGATTATGAAAAATTCAAAGAAAATGTATTTGAATCCAACAAGTAAGTATTACGGAATTACTGCTTTTTTTAATTGCGCTGGACACAATGCACCAGCCTTAAGACCCAACACTGGTCAAAATCTATTTTAGGTCAAGGGGTTTTAAAGTTTAGGCATGGTATTCATAAAAAATCTTGAGTAATTTCTTAAGTCATTTTCCTTAACTTTGCAGGTAAATTAAGAAAAGTATAGGTGTTTTTAAGGCCTTTATGTCATGTGATAAGTGAGATTCTTAACTTAAGAAAATGACTCAAGTTAGGAAAAGACTGAAGAGGATTTATGAATACCTGTCCAGGATTCGTTCTGTTATCATGATTGAGAGCTTTTAACTAATGACTATTGTACAGTTGTAAAGATTGTTTTGTGCTTGGTCATTTTGCATTAAAAACATTATTTCGTACCTAGTCATAATTATAATAACTTTGGAAACAACTTCAAAAAGGTCTTAGCCCTGAACCCCTCTTTGGGCATGAATCGCTCATACTCAAATTGACCCCCGGCTATTTTCCAGGAGTGACAATTATCAGCTATAGAACCCCTGATTAACAGAAGTTGTATTTCTCAGGCTTGTCTTGTGTTTTGGTGCTGTTCATTACAAAACTTGTGGGATTTCTCTTGGGCCTATCAATTTGAGTGTTATACTGGGGCCATATAGCTGAAATGTCTGGCAAAAAAGCACGATTTCAAAAAAAATCTATGAACTTCATAATGCTTTAATTATTTATTGCCCGATACAATGTGTCCTTTTATCCCTCAGCACCTTGTCTCTTTTCTGCAGGACCCTGTCCTTTTTAAAACCTGGCTAAAACTCTAGCATCACTTGTTCTTGAATGTCTTATAGCAGGGTTCGATTTTATACAAGAATACATGTCAGACAGTAGGTTTAAACCCTTGAAAAACCTTTATATCCGTAAGTGTGTGTAAAATATGATTGATTGATTTATTCTTATACCGGGATTTCATTCGAAAGTGTGACTCTTTGACTGCATCTTATGTTTTCATGTCAGGTTTAGCAGCATAGCGTACAGTAAGGCAGAAGCACGGTCCAAAGAGGATATGGAAATGTTGACCATGAGCCATGTGCCAGAAACTGTTTCTGAAAAGGTGATTCATTCATGTGCTTCATATTGTACACAAAGTGGCGGCATATAGGGTTGCCCTTGTCCGTACGTACGTCTGTCTGTCTGTACGTACGTACGTCCCGAAGATTGTTTCCGATCTAATTCTTGAAAACCGTTTGTCCAATCCTCACCAAACTTTAAACACATGTTTGTGACCATAATATCTTGATCAAGTTCGATAGTCATGGAAATCGCTTTAGTCATTTAGGAGTTACGGCCCTTTTTTGCCAAAAATACTTCAAAAATATATGTTTCCAATCTAATTCTTGAAAAGTATGTGTCCAATCCTCACCAAACTTTACATACATGATTGTGACCATAATATCTTGATCAAGTTCGATAGCCATGGAAATCGCTTTTGTCATTTAGGAGTTACGGCCCTTTATTTGCAAAAAAAGACTTGAAAAATACGTCCCGAAGATTGTTTCCGATCTAATTCTTGAAAACTGTTTGTCCAATCCTCACCAAACTTTTAACACATGTTTGTGACCATAATACCTTGATCAAGTTTGATAGCCATGGAAATCGCTTTAATCATTTAGGAGTTAGGGCCCTTTATTTCTCAACAATACTTAAAAAATATCTTATCCGATCTAATTTTTGAAAAGGATTTGCCCTTGTGCAGATTATCCTGAATAATCATTATGGCTTATTTTCTGTGACAAAAAATCGAAGTGGGGGCATCCGTGTCCTATGGACACATTTCTAGTTTATTTTATGTCCACCTTCAGGTCAATGACGAAGGTCAAAGTGACCTTTATTTAAGAAAAGCTTCTACCCGAATTATCAATCTTGGACCTATTTCAACTTTAAAGGTGGGAATACGCTGCTAGGCAATATTATAGGCAGAAATGTTGTAAGACAGTTTCATCTACTTGTATGAGCTGTTGAAACTAATTCCTATTTCTCTCTGTTCACTGATATATGTAAAACAAAATTAAAATATGGAAGAAATCCTCTCTCTTGCAGAAGGCAGCCCCAGTAAGCGCTAAGCCAGCACAGAAGCCGATGACAAAGTCTGCCATTCAGAACATGTTCGCAGCTAAAGCAGAGAAAAAACCCGCACAGGAGAAGGGGAAAGCTGAGAAGAGCCCACAGAAACAAGAAGAGCCCAAAGCGAAACAAGAGCAAAAGGTTTTGATTTTTTGCCTGCAAGTCGGGGCTTTCTTTCTTATAAAAATATTATTTTTGTATGGAGATTACAAAAAAATTGAGCTATCAAAGAAAATGATGCGTTAATACATAAGCAATTAATGTAATTTCAAGAGGAAAAAATGCTTACTTAATATATAACAAACTTTGGCAATTCAGACTTTTTACCACTATAAATTAAAAAAATATTCGCAAAAAAGGGGGTTAAACTCATGAGATGTCATTTACTTTTTATACAAATTTACTTTTTATACAAATATAAACACATCATTATAGTTTTAAACTGATATTGTTGGCAAACACTGATGGCAAAATTGATATAAATATTACTATTGCAGGGGAAAGGCAAGGCAGCAGCCAAAAAGCAAGGAGGAATGACAGCATTCTTTTCAAAACAAGCAGGTAAACAGTTACCTTCACATTTCAGTATTTTAAATACACAATTTAGAATTTAAGTTATAGTTACTAGGCACCCTCACCTGCGCTATTAAGATTATACACCTTCACTTTAGTTTTAGTGAATATATTCGATCACAAGAGTTGTGGGTGAAGTAACTGTATTTTACCATCTTGTCAAGGACAATGTTCAACAAGTGTGCAGTATAGGTGAATAGCTTTGTTATTCATCCACACTGTAATTTTAGAATGGTCGTCTCTTCTGTTATGGCTCTAGTTTTGATCTTTTCAGATAAGAAGCCAGAAACCTCTGTAGCTGCAGCTAAGAAGACTGAGAAGATTTCGCCTGCGAAGATGAATGTATCGCCAGCTAAATCTGCAACAAAGAAAACACCTCGTCAGGAGGACTCTGGTAGGCTATAACAGGCATCAGTAACTAGTTAAATTAGGATAAATGCTGTTAAATTATCATAATTAGGGTTCGGTGCAGAAGGGAAATAAATCTGAATAAAAATATGAAGAGAAATGTCCAGCTTTTACTGAGCCTGCAATTTCTATGTATATAATTGCATGTTATGATTTATTGCTTTAATGGCTAGTGATGGGAATTTTGGTGGCATACCTCTGCCCTTATTTAGACTTGTATGGTCACCGTTCTTACTTTATATATAATTAATTGATTAGGAATTTGAAATATTTCTTTCGTTTTGATTTTAACTTGCAACATGACTTTAAATACACACAAACTTGACATAATTATTTGACAGTTGAAACCTACTATGACTTCAATAACTTTAAACACAATTCCTTACTATTACTGTCAAATTCATGTTTGATATATTTACTGCCCAACACAGTGTGCCCTTTTCTACAGCATCCTGTCAGTGTCTGTTTTAAATCAATGTTTAATCCCTATGAATTGGATGTCATGACTTCATTTACAACAGTTTTGTAACCCAAATGTCACTCTACATGTTTACTATGACAAGATCACATGCAGCATACATATCACGCTCTTTATTTGACAATTCCCATATGCGAAATGTGTCCTGTTTATTACCTAAAGCATTGAAGAAATTACATTTGAGAGAATCAAAGACAAAAGTTGTTATCACCGTGTGTGTACTGGTAAAGTACTCTAGTTCTTTATTTTATTGTACCGGTAATTTATTTTGGCTTGATGGTGAAGACATCATTCTTAGAGTAAATCTGTTTCCTGGGTCACAAGGAAGTACTGTTGTCATGTTTCAGAGGCCAAGAGAATGTTACATGTGGTCGGAATCAAGCCAAAAATCCAGATAAAAAAAATAATTCTTGTTTTTGATCACTTGTGTTGTGTGAAATGTGCCCATTTTAAGTTCATGTAACTGGAATAAAATATGCGATGTTTGTGTGTTACAGATGATGAGGCCATCTTCCAGAGGAAACGTCGGCGTACAGATCAGGATCTGTTTGACAGCGAGAGTGAAGAGGGTCGGTGATTTTTGTTAATATAATAAAATTAGCTCCTCTAAGTGAACTAATGTATTGTGAAAACATACATGGCTTCTTTCATCAATATTTGTTCACTTGTTTACGCTGTTGACCATTCATTTGGCAGAAAGAGCCTTTAAATTAAACATTGTTGCCTTTTGTTGTAAGTGTGGGGCCTTTTTATAATATAAAAAAATTTAACATAAAATGATTACAGTCAATCTCAGTTGCTTTGTGAATAGGGCCACAGGCAATAAGTGTAGGGATGAAATTTTACTGCAGCTATTCACTTATTTTTCCAGAGATGGAAGCAGAGCCAGAAAGCCCCGTCCCACCAACTCCTCCAAGGGAGAAAACTCCTGAACCAAAACCAGACTCTCCAGTGATTGAGGTAGAAGAGGACCCCATACCAAACAATCCTCCAATTGAAGAGTCAAACAAAGGAGGGAAGGGAAAAAGAAGAGTTAAAAGGCGCAAACATGTCAATAAAACTTACATGGATAAAGATGGCTTTATGGGTATATTTTAAATCACATAATTTTTTTCACATTTTTTTTATGTTTTGATGATATATTTTTTGTAGACAAAAGACACAAAATTAACCAGCATTGAATTTAAAAGCTTGTACGTTTATTGAAGAAAAGAGCATGGGTATTGTTGTAGCCTTGGGGAAGTCATCAGTGTTGGCGTGCAAATGCTGTAACCTTGGACTCTTAAATATTGTTTTAGAAATACAAAATATTCAAATGAAATTTGTATATTTGATGCCAGAGACGATGCGCTCAAACATAGCAAGGCCCATAAATCTAGCTTTTATAATTTTCAAGAAGTGGCTCCTATTCGAATCAAATGTCAAAACTTAGGTAGTGTTGATGTTTGCACTGAAGCATTTAAGAACATGATAATTTAAAAACTGAACATTTTTAGCCAGATTTTTAATTAAAGTCTTCTGGGTTATAGATTTGCAAAGAAGTGGGCAGGCGTTCCAGTGTTGGTAACAATTTTGTGAAACTTGGTCTTAATGTATGTCAGCATGACATTTAAAGATCTTTGTGAATATCCGTCATCTCTGGTCTAAATTAGGTGACAAGGTCAAATATAAAGACAGCATTTTGTGGTAATTTCTTATTCCTTTCAAAATTCCATTAGCGTTCATCCAGTTTTCAAGACACTCAGTCTGAATATTTCTCAGCATGATATTTAAGACGAGTGTGAATATATGGTCACTTCAATCAAAAACTGGGTCACCAGGTCAAATCAAGAAAAAAATTGTTCATTTATTCAACAGTGTTTATCCAATGGTCATAAAACTTGTTGAGTATATTTTTAAGCACGCTAGTTAGGGTAAAAAAGAAGTTCAAACCAGTGTGAATATGCATCATCAGCATTTACTTTTCTCTATAAACATGTATCCTGCTTCTAAATGCATTTCCCAAATACAAAAATTTGGCTTTGATGCAATTTCAAAGTGTCCCTTGTTTTAAGTTCTTTTAAATTTTAAGCTTTGGTGATAAAATTTGTAATATAACTCGTAGTATAACTTCAATAGAAAGCTCATTGGTTAATAGATTAACATGACTATTGCCTTTCAAGTGACTGAGAAAGTTTGGGAGGAGGAGTCAACAGATGCCTCGGAGGCAGAGGAACCAGTTGCCAAGGAAGCAAAAAAGGGCCCTCAGACCAAGTCTCCGGCCAAGGTAGGGGTGTGGGGCAGTATTTTTTATGTATCTTGTTATGTACTAGGTGACCCCTTCTTCAAGTAAAGCAATGCACAGAATTATGGTTTACTGCACCTGTGAGCTAGCCTTCACTGCCTGTGTACTCTGCTAATTAATTAATTGGTTTTTAGTTAGTAAATCACATTGGTCAATATTTTGATATCTTCCTATGGTATAAAACTGGATAGTTTATTATTTGGCGAGTTTGCACATAAGAAGAATTGGAATGACTCATCGTTTATTTAGCCAACTTAAAACAAACTAAAGAAATAGCCCGTTTTTTCGCAAACTGCTGCTGGAATTTATGAAAGCATTGTTTTGCCATACATGGTAAAGTTTTGTTTCAGTGGAAAGAGTTCATTTCTAAGATAAATTACAATAGTTAAAGCCATTGGGCTTCGACTTTTTTTACCATAATAATTGCCAGACAGTTGCCAATCACATTACTTTTGTGCTTAAATTGAAATATCACATGGGGTTTTGTCTTCAGCATAGTTACGGTGTCAGACTAACATATAAGTTCATTTAAAGATGCCTGGTGACCCTGTATTACTTTGGTATCGTTTGAAAGGGTATTATGTGTAAAATAGCAAAATGTGAAAATGAGACAGATGATAGTAATATAAGAACAAGTTTTTTTGGCCTTGAAACATTGCAAATAGGTTAGTTACGGGGGTCACCAGGCAACAAAATTTAACATTATAGTTAATGGAACTATCAGAGAACTAGCTTATTTGTGGGGGAAATACCTTAAATCCCTGTTACAGCAGCTATTTGTAGTTCTACATGTGGATATGCCAACTCTTCTTTTGCCAGAAATTGCATTAAAATTGTCAGAATTGCAAAGACTTAATTGATGATTGCTAGAGTGGTTTTCAGTATGCAACTTAAGTCAATCTTATGGTCATACATCATTGACTTCATTCACTCTGTGAGTAGGTTATTAACAACAAGTAATCTGATTAGCTACATTGTTCTTAGATCCAATTTAGAGTAATATTGAATACCAGCCCAAATCTCAATTAACAGTCCTTAAAATTAGACTTTTGGATACAAGCCCAAATTCTTATACTATTTTTTGGCATCAAAATTTTGAACAAACCCTGCTATATAAAATTCAGAATTTAAGCAAGCCCAGATGACATTTTACCAGCTCAGGGCTTGCGACTTGTGTTAATTTCGACTACTGAATTAATAAACATTACATTTGTTTGAGTTAAGAGTCTGCCATAACATGTATGAACATATCTCGTATCTTTCAGGGCAAAAGAAAAGCCTCTCCCAAGAAGCCTTCACCAGGAAAGAAGAATTCAGGGAAACAGACATCACTTACGTCTTTCTTCAAGAAATCATAGTTGTTACTTTGTGACTGCTGATATTGTATTTTGTATTGGTTAATTTATTGTGTGGTTAACATTGTCCATTCTCACTCAGCAGAGGTTTGATAATGATGAATTTAAGTGTTGTACGCATAGCATCATCGCTCTTGTGTACGAGAATGACATAGTCGTGATATTAAAGTACCGAGCTTCTGCTTTATCATTCAATACTTTTCTAATATCCGAACATTGTGATCTATTTTTTAATAAAAAAAAAATGTGTTAAAATAATCCCTTTTTTGTATGAAATTTATGTCTAATGATATATACATGTACTTATTCGAAACATATTGTGAGTAGAATATGCATGTCATACATTTGTGCACCTGTAACTTAATACACATAGCAAATGGTGTTTTGAAATAAAATATGCCTATTGAAACAAATAAATGATCTTGTGCCATATTAGTGAATTAGTTGTACTTTGGCAAAATTTTGAGAGCGGAGTCTGTCAATTCAGTTTTTGCCAGACTGACAAGGACAAGACTGATTTACTGTAAATTATATAATTTAAGGGCGATAACTCAAGTGACTCGAACGATAGTCCTGGTTAACGAACTTGTCCAAGATATTTTGCCCATTCTTATTCTGACCAAATTTAGTGACGAAGGGACAAAGGCTTATTAATCGAAGAAGACCGATTCTAGGAAAATTCTGTGATTGAAGGGCGATAACTCTCAAGTGGTATGGCTGGTTATCAAACTTGTCCGAGATATTTTGTTGATACACATTCTAACCATATTTGGTGGAGATTGAATAATGTTTTAAGTTATTGATTTCACAACATACATGATACAGGACACCGCCCGAAATTCGCAGGTGAACCGAGATATGTCCAATTCTATGAACAACATATACGGCATGAACAAAGTTGGAGAATGAAGAAACTATTATAACCCAGTAAATAATGTAGGTATGCTATTCATGTCCACCGTATTGAAATCCTGGTATCCATTACCAAAAGGGGTCATCCGCTGTTAGTGTTCAGACCGCCTACCAAGTATAAGGTTCTTAGGCCCAAATGCTCATCCGTTATTGACTTTAACCTTCGATCCACTGACCTCAAAAAATGATAGGGATCATGTGCTGTTCATGGTTGAGGTCCCTGTGCTCCAGGTCCTTCAGGTATTGATCGGAACTACATGGAAAACAAACCTGTGATCAAAGGTTTATTCATTTACTTGATATTTTGTTCCATCATTGAAAACGAAATCGGTAGAGAGCAATTCTTGTCTTATGGCTTTTTTATTTGAGAAGTACACTGTATGAGGGTTTTTTAAAAGGACTAGACACCAGATGATACAATTGCATGAAAAAAAATGCCAAAAACTTACCATTAATATCGTCTTGTACAACACATTGAATCTTACTTAGTAATGAATCACATCGCTTACGACTCATTAATCTGTTGCAGTTTGTGCGTATTTTAATCAATTCGAAATTTACTGGGTATATCTACCCAGTAATTCAAAGTTAAGTTTAAAACAGTGTCCATATATGTATCGACACTCATCACGTGAATTTCACATGCCAAATAAACACACTTCATCGATGATTAAATTGATGGATGGAAACTTGTGTAAGAGAGTAACGCTGCTGAAAATGACAGCGAGTTGGCTAAAAGTTTAGTGCGTGAAACGATCTCGTGTTGGGCAAAAACACCCCGCGAGAGAATGGACGCAGTCTTAAATGAGATAAAAAATCAAAAACTTCTATTATTACAATGAGAACACATTTCACCCCAATATTCAATTCAGAGACGAAAACACATACGTTTTCTATTTCAGATACGGATGTAAAATTTGAAGCGTTTGTTCAATAATCTGAATGAATATGACATTTCCAACAACTTTTTTTTAGTCCCAAAAGCTTAAATATTTTTTAATTTCAAAACCTGTCCATCATTTTACCTAAAGTTACTGGATTATGAAAATTGTAAATTAATAAGCAATTCATTTTACATGAAATCATTACCGTCATTCAGCTGTAGATAACATGGAAAGGTCGCCCGACCTACCCTAAATCTGTCCCGACGTCAAAGGGTCAGCCCAAATCGAGAATCCTTACGCAGTTTACCTTAATTAGTTTATGTATATTTTTCAGCGCTCATTCTATTAGATGTTCTACCATTTTTGTAGTTTATAAGTTTCATAATTAATTTATACCATGGAAATCAGTACACAATTGTGCGTTTCCAAGTATATTTTAATCAATGTACAATGAATGTATAGTGAACTTTTACTCTCAATACATGAAGATGACGCGCACTGACACAGACATATACACTGTACACCAACGAAAGGTCAAACGTGCATAGACAATCATATGTCATGAAGCAAATGTATCTTTCGAAAGATCACATGTCAAAGATATAATGGACGTCGATCATGGTTACTAGTATATATTTAAAATAAAACAACCATGTTGGACGCCGAGAGACTCGGAAAGCTTTGCACGTGAACGGGTTTGGTGCCGTAGATCCGTCGTGCGGGGCTCAGCCTATGAGTGCCGGTAGGCTATTGTGGGTCTGTTCGCCTGTACTTGTTAACTGATTAAAACTTAAACCGTTGGTTTCCAGCCATGGAAATCGCCTATCAGCCTCCAATAAGTATCATTCTTTAAAATCGTTGACGGTTGCGGTTACAGACATCATATAATTAAGATGGCCTCCCTCTGGCTGAAAACATGTTTGATTACTAAGTCATTTAGAACATACTGTATACGAATTTGGTCAAATATGTTCGATCTAGTACTGAGCTTTTTTTTAGCTCGATTTGATTGTTGAATCACGCTACCGTTTCGTTCGAGTCCGTTCACTACCGTTTCGACCTCTGTGTAATAGTTGTCTGTAACCATATCAATTTTTTCGGCTAATTTATCTCTTGCGGTTAATATACCTGTGATTTAACCCCTGACCCGAATTAATGACACGCCCACCTGTCATTAATCAATTAGAATTCATAAACAAATATTGAAGCTATGTTATCAGCAATTTTGAACTGTTTGTTATAGAATATCAAATACTGTCCTTTCTCATAAAATATATTTATTTATATATATCAAATATCAACACCTGTCTAGTTACCTGCAATTAACCTATGTCACCTTATTTCGCGTCGCGTGTCAACAGGTCACCGGAAATCAGCATCAGAGACAGAATCTGGAATTCCATAGTTATTGGCATCTGTGCAATATTGCGGAAGATTTAAAACTCCAGTTTAAGACTTACCAGGTAGGAGAAGGTTTTGTTAACTTGACTGATCTATGCTTTAATAATGATTAAATAACAGGTAATTTCATTTGTTTGTATTAAAAGTCCCAGATATTAATTAAACTGTTTTCGATTTTAGATTTAAAAAAGTTTAAAAAAACGGAAGGAAGCAATTGTTTATTGGATATTTTTTGAGAAAAAATATCAAAATAATTGTAGTGCATTGAAAATGCTTGTAAGAAACATAATGTTATATGTGGCATTATAATCTTTAGGTTGATGTCATTGAAAAATAATCAAACCAGCTTATGCACCAGTCAATTGTAACCACGACCCCTAGTCCACCTTAATGGCCGTCAACAAGTCTTTTGACTATTTTTTACTATGGCAGACTCGAGACAGTGTTACAGGGATACACATGAAATGTCAAAATAATAAAAAAAAGTATCCCTGATTGCTCATTATTGTAGCTACCACAACCCCCTCCCCAGGTCTGGGGTTATACTGGGGGAAGGGCTGGGTTTTACCTTCGGGTGGCCCTGCAGTGCCGAGTGAATGCGATGGTTATGTTTTTGTGGCGGGGAATTGGCCATTACTAGAAAATCACCGGGATGTAGGGGCATTTGGCAGGGATTTTACCTGCAGTTTGTTGCTGCAGGACAGGATTTTTAACCAGGATTGGCTGGACCAAAAGCCAAAAGTCCCTGCTTATTCCCGGGTATGGGGAGCCTGTGGTAATAATTGACTGGTGCATTAGTGAATGCTATTAGCCACAATAATGCGCATTAAGGGAACCTTTTTATCATTTGGACTCCTAAGAATATCATAGAGTCCCCAAAACAAAAATCAAGAAAGACTGTGAAGCAGCAGCTGTTAATATTGTCTATGTACGCTATATGACATTAACATTTTTGTGCTTTGCTAATTAATCAGACAAATAAAATATAATGCAAATGGGAGCCATTTGTTTATTTTAGTTTGTCACAGAAATCCTCTTGATTATACAGCCAAGTGGTGTTATTCATTGACAAAATATAATTCCTTATTGGTCAATTGTTCAGGCCAAATTAGGGTGACATCCTCAATACCCCAAAATAAGGGTAACATCCTCAATACCCCAAAATTAGGGTAACATCCTCAATACCCCAAAACAAGAGTAACATCCTCAATACCACAAAATAAGGGTAACATCCTCAATACTCCAAAATAAGGGTAACATCCTCAATACTCCAAAATA
The DNA here is from genome assembly GCF_026914265.1 of Mya arenaria. Taxonomy (NCBI): domain Eukaryota; kingdom Metazoa; phylum Mollusca; class Bivalvia; order Myida; family Myidae; genus Mya; species Mya arenaria. Next base: position 6,574,356 of record NC_069136.1, on the reverse strand, counting down.
AGGGTAACATCCTCAATACCACAAAATAAGGGTAACATCCTCAATACTCCAAAATAAGGGTAACATCCTCAATACTCCAAAATAAGGGTAACATCCTCAATACCACAAAATAAGGGTAACATCCTCAATACCACAAAATAAGGGTAACATCCTCAATACCACAAAATAAGGTTAACATCCTCAATACTCCAAAATAAGGGTAACATCCTCAATACCCCAAAATTAGGGTAACATCCTCAATACCCCAAAATAAGGGTAACATCCTCAATACCCCAAAATTAGGGTAACATCCTCAAAACCCCAAAATTACAAGGTCGGCTAGGTAGGATTTGTTTTTCTTCATTTTTTTGGCAAATAAACATTATCAAAATCTTTTTCTCACCATTGACACTTAAGTAATATGTGCTGTCGTTAACTTGTAATGGATTTTAATTCAGACAAAGATTGATGACAGAAGATTTTGATGTTTTGTCTTGTATTGTGTTTAATTCCAACAAATACATGTAGATTCTTTTTTACATATTGTAACATTTTTATGTAAAGCCCCCTTGTGATGAGCTTGGTGAAGTCACTTTTATAGCTGCTTAGAGTATGTGTGTCCATGCATGAATGCGTTAGTCTGTTTTATTAAGTGTTGTGCAGGTTGCATTTGGCCATGCATATGGGGTATCAAATTAACTTGGTACAAATGTTCACTATGATAAGACAGTGTGTTGTCTAACAGACCTTTCGACCTGATTACCTTAAAATTTATAGGTTCATATACTGCTCAGCCCCACCTTCCATGTCAAGTTTAAGGATCATAGGTCTAGGCATTGTCAAGGTCACTGTAATGTTGACCTTTGACCTGATGACCTCAATATCTTTAGGGATCATCAACTGGTAATGCCAAAACTCCAAGTCAAGTTTGACGACCATAGGTCTTGGCATTGTTGAGTTATTACTCTGATAAGCTTTGGTCTACCGACCTACTGACGGAGTCTGACCGAGAGACAAACTGACTAACCCACATGTGCATATCAATATACCCAATCTTTTTAAGGCAGAAAAAAGAAATGTGAATAGCAAGTATATGAAACATGTCTTGATAAGATGGCCACATTGAATATTAGTATGTGTGTAGCCTTTTATAGTCTTCAGAAGGTAGAAACAGAACCCTTGCACGTTTTTGAAATGAGTTGTGATATTATCAGCTTCCATGAGTAAAAGCCGCCTTGTGCAGGTATATTTGATTTATTTATTTATTTTTGATTGCCAATCAAACACACAATTACATCGAACCTCATCAGCGTGGTCACATATATACAGTCAGTTAATATTACTGCTTTGCTGTTTTTGATATTTCAGCAACATCTTTATATGTAACTTGCCAAGTTCAAATCATTTAATGCCTGATTTCGAAAACGAAAGACAATAAAATTAGGACTTACATACAATCGTCTTGAACATTTAATGTTCATTATTATCTCACATTGTGGACAAAAACACTAGGGTCAGGTTCATGTATCTGTAAACAAATATTTTTCTTTAGGCACATTAAAGCTGCACTCTCACAGATTGAACATTTTCACCACTTTTTTATTATATGAGCCAATTATTTTGAAAATCCATGGTAACCAGTTATAATAAAACTGCTGACAAAAAAATAGATCGCAGATTTTTATATTTAAGTTAAAAATTGATGTTTTATGCATTTCCAGAAAACATTAATTTTCAAACTGAAATATGAAAATGTACGATACTGATTTTTTGTCAGCAATCTTATATCATTGGTTTGCAGATACTAAATACGCAAAAAAAATGCTCATTCCAAGACAAAAAATAAAAACAGTTGTAAAAATGGTGTATATCTGTGAGAGTGCAGCTTAAAAGCACTATGAAATATAAATTGGCAAAAAAATATTAATAATTATTTAAATCACATGTTCCACAAATATGTTAAAACTCTAATAAGTGAAACCATTTGACTCACATGTTTTCTTTCTATTGATCTTTCAGTTCTCTTATCAATACCTCGGAAAATAAACATTGTCATGCCTATATTTAGACTAGTGATACACAGGTGATATGCATTTATACCAGTTCAGGTCTGAGTCATGAATGCGTAATTGTTTTATCATATTGTAATTGGAATCAACTTGCAATTATACAGCAGTTTAACATTTAAAAGTATGATAGTGAATGTTGTGTGAATGAATGCATTTCAATTTCTGGATTGACAAGTTTAACTGGAGTAATGTGTCAAACTATTGGTAAGATGTTAAGAGTTTTATTGTTGTTAATTGATAATTATCTATAAATGTAGTATAATTATGTGCAGTTGTACAATATTTCTTTTAAAAAAAACATATAAAGATATAATCTGCAGAAATAAATCAGATGGTAAAGAATGTGTGATTCAGATACATGTACATGTACCAGTCCTGTATACCGGTATATAGAAAATTGTATGAACATGTGTTCTATGACAGTTTGCTGTTGTTGCTTTTAAATTATGTATCTGTATATACTAAGTTGAAACTCTCTCATACATGTATATTGGCTGGTAAATTTTTAGATTTCTTTCTTCAGAATTATATATAGATTTGGTTTTTTTGGTGAATTTATGAACAGGGTTTGTGAGATAATTATATATATATATTGTACTTAACGACTGTTGACATGGCAAGAGGATTTGTTAATGCATGTTCTGATAACATCTCCTCTGCCATTGTCTGTGTGAATTTAATACTAGTTTTTGAGCTGTCCTGTGCGTGTTTTGTGGCCCTTTTTGGTGCTGAAATATGGCTCCATTCCCCGCCTGAAAAAGTATTTGTCCCCTGCCAAAGTAAAAAACTCTCTTTTAAAAGAATAATATATATGAAGTGCCATTCATGAATATTAACATATATAGCAGTGTGTGCATACCACATGTTAAATTATGTCATTTATGCTAGTTTGAAAGGCAACAATTGCTTAAAATGATGACTCAAAACTTTTATTTACTACAACATTTTAAATGAAACAAAGGGCAGTCTTTGCCGCATAAAAAGCTCCACCTTATGTTATTTTTGGAGTTTGTTACGTTGATTAGTTTCATCAAACGCTTTGACAAACTTGTTACCATAATAATGTTTTGACAGACCCCCCTTTTGTGAAAAGGTTTGCCAAAGTGTCTTAAGTAACTAAACTCTCCATCAAACTCTGTTTAAAGACCGAAGAAGGGGCTGAGTAAGAGAGAAGACTGCTCTATGTTTCATTTAGATGGTAAAGAAAAAGGGAAGTTTATATCTTTGTTAAAAGTCTTCATACGAAGCAAATATTGCACTTTGATATAGCATTTCTGACGCAAATTGTTGTGTGGTATACACACACTGACATAGGATGTTTGTTGAATACAAAGTTAGACAACAAGTTTATTGGTATCATTTAGTATTAGTCCCCTTTTTGCCAAAATGATGCTATTTTCCCCTATCAATGGACTCTGCCACCATGCCATAAAAAGTGAGAAAAACTATGCTGTCAACTAACGCCCTCTGTCACCTGTCAGTGAGTTTTGGGTGTACAAAGTCTGCCCATGCCTATATGGCTTTACAAAAAGAGCATCCACAAGGCAGAGGCAGCTGGGAGGGGGGCAGTTAGAACAGAATTTATGTGCAAACCGTGTCTGCTAGGGGGACTTGGGCATGCTCTCCTCTTAATTTATTTTTACTGTAGGTGTGTTTTCAACTGGAACTTTGAATTGAAAAAACAACATTGAAAAAAAGACCTGCTAATACTTTTATCTGAAGCGTATACCCCATACCCCTTCAGATTTAAAACCACTTTTATTTTTTAAAGACACCATATTTGAATGTCTACATGGAGCTGTGCTAGTGTGAGGCTGATACCGTAACATTGCTTCAGGTGAAACATGAAGATCGACAATCAGTGTTAAGACGGTCCCCAATATCTTGCATAACCTCCCTTGCCTGGTTCCAATGAGCGCTGTTCATGTTGTATAATGTTGTGTTTTGTAGGCCAGAACCTAATCAATACTGTGGTGGCTGGTAGCCGATTGCGCTTGGTAATTATTGATGGCTGGAAAACTGCATTTCCCCAGCTATGGTTATTGGAATTTCAAAATGATCCAAGTACAGCTTGAAAGATACCTCAAAATTATGTCATATTATGTAATTCATTCATTTTTTTGTTCAATTTTGGATATTGAATGGACATTTGGTGAATGGAGGTGATTTTCATCATGGGAATTCTTTGGAGTTAAAGGCAGAGATACTAATGGTATTAAGTGGAAAGACAGGCTGAATGTATTATGTTCTAACAATGGATTTCACCTTCAACCGGTGATGTGTTGTGATGCCGTGTTTGTAGTATCGTACTGGGAATGTTCACATGCGGGAATTCATGCTGACCTTATGTTTTAAATTGTATTTTCTTAAATACTAATCCGCATAAAAAGTACAGTATAAGTTGGCATCTTGAACCATCTTTGTATGTCTGGTGACAATTAAGGTCTCTGATTTACAAACAAGTTAAAAATTTGGATGCCTCAGGTGACCCCATGTAGGTATCATTTGAAAATGTAATACCTTTAAATAATGCAAAATACATTGCAGATTAAATGATGGCCATTTGTATTTTGTTTTTAATTCAACTAAATTCTGAAGTAAAATGAACAATTTTTCTGAAGGGAAATGAACGATTTTTCTGAAGTGTCAAATGGCCAATTTTTCTGAAATGAAATGACTGATTTTTCTGAAGTAAGGTGACCGATTTTTCTGAAGTAAAGTGACCGATTTTTCTAAAATGAAATAACCAATTCTTCTGAAATGAAATGACCAATTTTTCTATAGTGGAATGACCATTTTTTCTGTAGTGAAATGTCCAATTTTTCGGAAGTGAAATGACCGATTTTTCTGAAGTGGAATGACCAAGAGTGACCATTTTTTCTATAGTGAAATGACCGAATTTTCTATAGTGAAATGATTAATTTTTCTTAATGTAAATGACTGATTTTTCTGAAGTGAAACAACCGATTTTCTAAAATGAAATGACTGATTTTTCTGAAGTGAAATGACCAATTTTTCAATGTGTCAAGGTTAAAACAGTGTGTTTGCAATATTTTTTCTGGTTGAGATATAACGTATTCTTCCTCAAGATATTAAACCATTTTAAATGATAAAAAAATAATATAAGGTCACCAGGCCTCAACATTTATCACTGTAAATCGGTTACCTTTAAAGGACAACCAGTTTCTGAACAATTTCCTTTTGGAATTGGAATTATTGAGATTTATGATGCTCGAATGTCTTTGACTGAGTGTATAATTTCAATCATAAGGGTTGCTACCGTTTAGACTGGAAACAGCACCACCTTTTTACCCGGGCCTGGCCCCAGGAATATTTGGCTTTTATGACTCTTTTGAGTGGTATTTCAGGTTAAGTTTATAGGTGATTTAATTAATAAGGTTGTTTACTGAATCATTTAGTCATTGAATGTTAAAGCTGATTCATTTCCTCACTGTAAAAGTTTTTCTTTCCAACATGCATTTTACTTGCTTCCTATAAATGGAATGCTTGCATTAACTAATTGTCAACAATTATTCACTCCTGCATTTTATCAGCGTTGACCTTTATTCAAAGTTACAACTTTATTTTAATCATTGTGAACATTTACATGAGCTAACTCTGGCAAAATCTTGTTGATCGCTCACTGTTATTGTATTTTGGGAAGCAAATGATGAGCCATTGAAATCACATGATGGTCACTGTTAGTGCACCATGGTGATGATTATGTGTTTTTTGCTATGTCAACATCTGACAAACAATCAGAATTAATTTTTAAAACAGGTATTTGTGATTAGATGAAATCAAATTTGAATCTGTTTAATACTGATAGTACATTATGTAATAGGTATAGATTGTTAGGAAGTATGTACTTAAAAAAATCATCGGTTTGATGTGGTTTTAGTGGTCTACATTATATTGTGCAAAATATTGCAAAAAAAAGTGATCTTGTAACAACAAAAATGGCCTAGCTATGCCCTTATGTTATTTCCCAAACGTTAAAAAATGGTTCAAAGGAGTATTTGGGTATAATCAACCTACTCCATTCTTTATAAAAAAATCCAAACTTCATGAAAATAGCATGAAAATTACAAATTCCAAGTGTATAGGGCATTTCCCGAAATACTGAAATAAACCGATAATTATATAGACAGCCCTTCAAAACATTTCTTTTTTCATAGACCAGACTCTTGTTTACATTGTTAGAAATTAACTTGGGACATTCTGAGTTTCTATGTTGTCAGCTTTTCAGGGGAATCTAGACATTATTTTCTCCGAAAATAGGTCCCAAATTATGTATCTCTGCCTGAGATTCTTATTAGTGGCTGTAAGTTATTGGTCAGTTTTGTATTCTTATCTGGCTTGCGTCATTCGGTCGGCTGTAAATAAGAACGATAGTCCCTCCTGCCAATATTGGAGACTCGGTTCTGTAGAAACTGATGTCCAAAAGTGGAATTAATGGCCCTGATGTGCGGGATTATTAAAGAAGAAAGATTTTATTAATATCTGATAGTGAACTAGTCAACCAGTCTTTTATGTTGGAGTTATTGCACTTTGTGGGAACAGTAGAAACAAGAATAGGAATGACAAATTGAGCTACAATCAAATCCACATTTCAGATTATTTAATTTTATGGATGCAATGTAATTTGGTTCTCCTCTGTCTTTTTGTAGTTCAATAATGATTGATCCATGCAAACCTTTCAATTAAAAGATGCAGACATATGTTTTATATTGAAACTGTTTTTACTGCAGAATATGTTATGGGTTATAATGCCTACAATGAAATGAAGATTTTTACTTTTCCCAAAGGACTTATAAAACAAATAAGGGAAAATTGTAATACAGTACTTTATGACTTTGAGTGGAGTTTTGATGAATACATTGTCAAAATGACATTGGAAGCTTCAAGCAAGAAAATCATTATCATGATGAAAAGAGTTAAGCGAGAATATTAAACAGACACATGAGTGACAAATTTAGGCAATGCATAGAATCTGTTTATATGATGTGCATGAAATTCATAGAAAAGTAACAATGTAACACCTGCTATGAGATGCATTGTGCGCCTACGATTTGCTCGAGCGGGTCGCGACCCCACCGAGTTCGAGGTCAACGCTATTCAGGCATAGAGGCTTGTAAGATCGAGAAAGAAATTGAAAACTTTGTGGAGAACTTTAAGAAAAAGGGCTCAGTATTGGACCAACCCTCGTCAATTGACCGTCCACCAAGTCTCGAGTCCAGTTGCTCATCTTTGTCCAAATCGTCACGACCTTCAAGCTCGCTTTATTCTTCTGATTTTACTGACGAGAGTCCGGAAAAAACAGGTTACCTTATGCCGGAGATCGTTCGAAGGTATCGTTATTGCAGTACAACGACAACAAGTGACTCTGAGGGAGGGGAAGAGGACTTTCGACGTCTTCTCCTGGCATATAAGGACAGTAAAGGTGCTGCTGGTCATAGCAGAGCGGGGTCGTTGGTCAGTAGTCAGCATGGGGACACCACAAGTACAAATACAGAAGGTCCTGATGGATTTGTAGGTAAATTAATGGACATTCTTGATCAGTATGTTTATGAAAAATGTCACGGAGGAAGTAAACTTCCTCAGAGCAGTTTTCATATCAATACAAATCAACGCCTGGCCATGGGTGTTATTTATCATACTGATGTGGATATTTAATATTAAGCAAAAGATTTTCCTAAATGGTAAAAACATGATACAATAGTTGTATATATATTATGTGGCTCGACACCACATAGTCCCAAACTCAGCGAATACATTATTTCCACAAGACAATAAATTGTCAATACGATATATCGAGCTAGTCGATAATACATAATGAAAATAATATTTTGTCGCTGAATCAGCTAAGATTACTCGTTTAAAAATAGCACATAATGGTTTGCCTGTTTATAATGTGTATATTTAGCATGTGAAAGTACAGATACATATACAGATGTTATTTTTATTTGAATTAACTGGGATATACGTAGTAGACAAACCAAGTAAACTCTGAATTCAAAAAATGCATCAAAACTGGGAAAGACACTTGTGTTGTAAGCAATGCGATGCATTAGTAGGTAAGATTCAATGCGTTGTACACAACAATATCAATTTTTTGGTAATTTTCTTTTACTTGCAATTGTATAATCTGGTGTTCAGTCCCTTTACTGCATACACCATGATTATCCATACACATTGATACATAGGTGACCATGATTATCCATACACATTGATACATAGGTGACCATGATTATCCATACACATTGATACATAGGTGAAGGCCATTTAAAGTGGTACATGAAATGAAAAGTTCCAATGTACTGTTTGCGCATTTTTGAAGTCCTATTAGGTAATCATTTAACCGCAATTAATAATGTGAAGACGAGATAGAGTTTCAACATTTGTTATCCATAATAGAATTTGCCTTGATGGTAGGCGTTGTATATAAAAATGCAAAAAGATGCCGCCATTTTGTGTTTCACGAACAATTCTTGGTAACAGCTGTCTAGGCTAGGCTGATTTGTTCACATAATATCATGTGTTTGCAGAAAGATATAGTATTACAGTTGCGAAAAATCTATAACAAAATTGTGCTTGCTTTGTTCTCTGCTGCATAATTTATATGATATAATATCTGTCAATTTTAATGGATAAGAAATGGACATATTTATTTTAAAATTGTTTTTGTTTACCAGGTTTTCACATAGTGAGACAGGGTTATTTTTTATAGATTAATGTAGGATTATTATAAGTTTACTGCTATAATATAAATGTGAACTACCAGTAATATATTAAAGGGAGGCAATTCAAGATTAAGTTAAATAGTTATATGTTATGCAGGAATTTGATCTGTTTTTGAAACTGAATATTTAGGAAGGAAAATTAATTTGTTACAGGAAGTTCACTTAAAATGAATTTCAGTTTAGATGAGGTAAAATAATTTTACCGTACTGTGTTTCACAAGTTTATTTTTAGGATTTTGGGATGAATGGAGATCATTTTTCGAGTGATTGCTATACATGTAGGTACTTCTGCATTGCTTAGGGTAAATATGTTATCAAATGAATTAATCTCAAATAGTATAGAGGCATACTGGCAGAATTAATCAAGTAAGGTTATATATAAGTTCTATTATAATAGTGTATGAATGTATCGTTATATCATATTTAACTACATCTTGCAAAAAAAAATCCCTCTAAACAATACATTTCTGTAGAAGTGACATGAATATCAGACAACAATGTGTTTACTGGATTTCTTGTTACGTTCAAACATGAACGTCAATGTTGGGAAAACATGTCTGATAGCGGACATCATCAAAGCTAGATCTAAGGACTCCAATGTGTCACTTCGAAGTCTGCTTGGTTGTGAGGAAGCTGAGGTTATATACAAGATATGGGCATATCACGCAGGTAATACCAAATATGGGCATATCATTTAAGCATATTTCTCAGGTTATACCAAATATAGGCATATCACTTTAGCATATCACTCAGGTTATACCAAATATGGGCATATCACTTTAGCATATCACTCAGGTTATACCAAATATGGGCATTTTACTTTAGCATATCACTCAGGTTATACCAAATATGGGCATACCACTTTAGCATATCACTCAGGTTATACCAAATATGGGCGTAATAACTCTAGCAAATCACTCAGGTATTACCAAATATGGGCATTTTTCTTTAGCATATAACTCACAGGGTTCTCAATAAGTTGAGGTTAAACCGTCTCAAATAGTAAAGTAACTGACCAGCTTCTACCTATTCTACTTATTAAAATTTATTTAAAAAGTTTTCCAAATTTGAACCGTCCCAATTGCAATTTGGCCGGCAGCCGGCTCTTATTGAGAACACTGAACTCAGGTTATACCAAATATGGGCATAATTACTTTAGCATGTCACTCAGGTAATACCAAATAAGGGCATATCACTTAAGCATATCACTCAGGTTATACCAAATATGGGCTTATCACTTAAGCATATCACTCAGGTAAAACCAAATATGGGCATATCACTTAAGTATATCACTCAGGTTTTACCAAATATGAGCATTTCACTTTAGCATATCACTCAGGTTATACCAAATATGGGGCATATCACACTACCTCATCACTCAGGTTATACCAAAGATGGGCATATCACACTACCTCATCACTCAGGTTGTACAAAAGATGGGCATATCACACTAGCTCATCACTCAGGTTATACCAAATATGGGCATATCACTGTAGCATATCACTCAGGTAATACCAAATATGGGCATATCACTCTAGCATATCACTCAAGTAATACCAAATATGGGCATACCACTTTAGCATATCACTTTAGGTTATACCAAAAATGGACATATCACTCTTACATATCACTCAGGTAATACCAAATGTGGGCATATCACTCTAGCTTTTCACTCAGGTAATACCAAATGTGGGCATATCACTCTAGCTTTTCTCTCAGGTAATACCAAATTTGGGCATATCACTTATTCATATATATCACTCGGGTAATACCAAATATGGGCATATCACTTAAGCACAACACTCAGGGTATTCCAAATATAGGCATATAACTTATCAAAGGTTATATAAAATATGGGGAAATTATTCTGGCATATCACTCAAGTAATACCAAATTTGGGCATTGCACTAACATTATGCCAAGTACACGCTTAATATCACTCAAGTACGATCTTGTTTAATATGAGCAAATCATTCACAATACAAAATTTGGTCATATTACTCAGGTTATACCATACATAAACATATCACTTGGGTCATACCAAAAATGGGCATATCACTCAGGTAAAATCAAATATGAGCATATGACTCTGGTAAAACCAAATATGGGCATATCACTCAGGTTATACCAAATATGGGCATATCACTCAGTTAATACTAAATATATATATAATCTTGTAATACAAAATATTGGCATCTAATGTTATACTAAAAATGGTTGAACTTGTATCACTCAGGTGATACATAATATATGGGCATATCACTCTGGTATGACCAAATATGGGCATATCACTTAGGTGATACAAAATATGGGCATATCATGCTGGTAATACAATGTATGAGCTTATTACTCTTGTAATACCAAATATTGGCATCTTATGTTATACTATCACTCAGGTGATACAAAATATGGGCATATCACTCTGGTTATACAAAATATGGGCATATCACTCAGGTGATACAAAATATGGGCATATCACTCTGGTAAAACCAAATTTGCGTATATGACTCTGGTAAGACCAAATTTGGGCATATCACTCTGGTTAGACCAAATATGGGCATATCGCTCTGGTTAGACCAAATACGTGCATATCACCCTGGCTAGACCAAATACGGGCTTATAGCTGTGGTAAATCACTCAATACAAAATATGTGCATATAAACAAATGGTTAGAACAAATATTGGCATCTCAGGTATAACAAATCTGGCCAAAATATTCAGGTCATGATATCACATTATATCATTCAGGTATATTGGCATATCATTTGGGACTAATAAAATATAAGTGTATCTTGAGACAATTCAAAATGTGGGTGTTTATTTTAAGTTTTAAACATGGCCGCATCTTTCAGGTACAATATAAAACAGTGTTTCAAGGTTGTATTGTGCCAGTTTGCAGTGCCAGTTAGTATTGATCTACAGACTAGCAGTAATTGTTTTAATAGTTTTCATACAGATAGTTTTACAGGCTCTTTCTCTTAAAGCAGTCTGACAGATTTTAAATGTTTATGGAAGTCGGTCAAATTATTGGGGCGAAGGTAATATGTCCAAGGACTGTACATATACCTTTTTTGACAGCCCTGATAGCTCAGTGGTAGAGTTTTTGCTTTGTGTGCAGAGGTCGGGGGTTGAAACCCTGGCCGCTTCAAACCAAAAGACATAAAAATATGGTCCCAGTTGCTCCCTTGTCTATAGTGCTCGGCATTTAAAGGGTAGAACTGGGAAAATGGTGTAGTCCTTGTCTATAGTGCTCGGCATTTAAAGGGTAGAACTGGGAAAATGGTGTAGTCCTTGTCTATAGTGCTCGGCATTTAAAGGGTAGAACTGGGAAAATGGTGTAGTCCTTGTCTATAGTGCTCGGCATTTAAAGGGTAGAACTGGGAAAATGGTGTAGTCCTTGTCTATAGTGCTCGGCATTTAGAGGGTAGAACTGGGAAAATGGTGTAGTCCTTGCCTATAGTGCTCGGCATTTAGAGGGTAGAACTGGGAAAATGGTGTAGTCCTTGTCTATAGTGCTCGGCATTTAAAGGGTAGAACTGGGAAAATGGTGTAGTCCTTGCCTATAGTGCTCGGCATTTAGAGGGTAGAACTGGGAAAATGGTGTAGTCAGTACTGGTTCAACTCAGGAATTTTACATACGGTGTATACCTGCTTTACACAGAGCACGTTAGAGAACCAAGAGGTTTCTTTGCAAAGGGCTAGGGTATTGCACTGGGATCTTTTGTAAAAAAAATTGTCACTCTGTTTCTTCAAGTCTTCCAATGTCTGAATTTGACTGCTTATTGATGTCACTTCCATCTCATGTCACTCATGGCATTTAAACACAATTTAACTTATAATGGTTTCACAGCGGGGTCAAGCCATAATGCAGCCAATGGGCGTGGGCAGACCTTGATAAAATCAAATTTACAAAAAATATACCTTTCTGCTATTCATTGGTGTGTTTCACAGTTCCTACATATTTTAGGCATATTTCATAGTATCAGGAGAGTCCACTGATTTCTATACAGTATCTCAAGGCTGTTTCTTTTCATCATTACAAATTCATTGCCCCCATCCTATATGTAGAATAAGCTACTAGATAATTCAGGAAACGCACAAAGAGAAACAAATATGACCAGACTAATGACCTTAGTGATTGATTATTGCTGGCTGGTGACTTTTTCAAAGAATGAAGTCAAGGAATTTCCATAGCATTGGCATCGTTGACATTGTCAACTTGGCCATAACTCCCAAACCATTGAAGATATTCAAATGAAACTTGGCACACTTGTTGCCAGAGACAACAACCGGCAAGAATTCGGCTTTTGCGCAGAAGCCCTCACTTTATTACTTTTATTATGTTTTAAAAATTCTGCCATTTTCAACAACATTCAATATATACATAATAATATATTGATTTTTTTTTGTACTTTCAATAAATGTTTTAAGCTGCCAAAATAACTACATGCAAGATCAAATAAAAGGAGGCGAGAAATATAACAGTAATTAATAATAATTGAGTACTTACATTATGGGAAACATTTGTTGACATGAGCAAATGAGGCACTTAACACACAGCGATAGCTTGCAACTATGTCCCCATACTAAAATGGTAATACTTTTATAGTTTTTTTCACCACTGTACGTACATATAGCTTTGTTTTTATTATTAACAGGGGAATGTCATATATATATATTGTTATACCAGTGTTGTATTGGAAGGCAAATGACTTGTGTCCTGCAGCAGACAATTAAATATATGTTGCTCAGCTATTTCCAGGCAGCTGCTTCCATAACAACAAGGGGTCATAATTCTGCAAAGTTTTCATTTCTCATTATGTGCCCTTTGTATTTTTCAGGGGATGGTATGGGTATGGAAACATGTCCTTACAGTGTACTAGATGTTGCCCAGCTCCTGCAGACCAAGTTTGCCTTTATCTCAGGTATTTGAACTGTGCTTGGTATTTGAGATTTTAGATATATATCGCTCTGCAAAACATTTGTACTGATTTATCTCCCTTGAAATGCAGAACAGCTGTAAAATTGTTTGTTTTTGTTTTCCTGACCTACCCTATTTTTATCCTCCAGATGCTCAATTATTGTAATTCCCATGAGATGTTTGTTTTGGCATGCTAAGTTATCATCCTTAAAAACAGATGTACTGAGTTATTGCCCTTTACATGCAAAAGAGATGTACTGATTTAACTCCCTTGAAAAACAGATGAACTGAGTTATTGCCCTTGACATGCAAAAGAGATGTACTGATTTAACTCCCTTGAAAAACAGATGTACTGAGTTATTGCCCTTTACATGCAAAAGAGATGTACTGATTTAACTCCCTTGAAAAAACAGATGTACTGAGTTATTGCCCTTGACATGCAAAAAAGGTGTACTGAGTTAACTCCCTTGAATAAACAGCTGTACTGAGTTATTACTTTAAATTTGTGAAGAGACTTGTACTCCAATTATATAATATAGCTTTTTAAAGCACGTTTTGATTTCATTAATTTTTTAAATGATGAACTTTAACTGCATTGTAAATATTTGAATCTGTATTTTCAACTTTAAAGGTGGATGGCAGGGCAACTTTCTTACAATTTTGTGTATCTGCAAAATATCATGAGTTTGATTATATGGACCAAATTGAATAAAGATACCCTTGAAGTTGTATTATTAATAAAACACAAGTTTTAAAAGCTTTATATTGACTTCAGGTGCAAAGGCCCAAAATGGAGCCCCGATAATGACATTTCCTGACCGACCCCACCTCCCAGAACCCAGTGATGAAGAGTATCGGAAAGTTGTCTCCTACCTCTGCAGTATTCCTGCGTACGTATCTGCGTTATAGAATAATGTTAAACTTTATTAGAGTTTACTTCACTTATTCATAGAAATGTTCATATTCTCGTTTTCCCCCATTGCCATTAATGGGCACTGAAAAAGTGTCTCAACTTTTACACATAACTGGTCATGTGAGACACAAATGTCTAAAAACTAGCATTTTAACATCCATCATAAATTCCTCACCAGGTAATAAAATTTTGACAAACTTTAAATAAACTTTGCACCTAGTATTTCAGATTCATTGTTTCTGTTTTAATATTAACCAAAATGGTCAACTCTTTAGTTAAGAGAAACCTAAGTAGGCAGATCTGCTTTAAATAAACACAAGATTAAAAGGGATAGTTTTATTTGAACCTTTAGACTATAAGGTAAAATTTATGTTTTGCAGACATTTACTCCTAACACATTTCAGGTTACCCGAGAGTCAGCTGGGGTTCGTGTTGCTGGTGGACAGACGACAGAGTGGGTGGGGCTCAGTAAAAACAATCCTCATGAAATTCTCTGTAAGTACTCTGTAACAGGGCTTCAAAACACCAACAATTTGCTCCAGACCAATTTTGACTTTGCTGGACTGATTTTAGTAACAGAAAATGGCTGAAAAATGTGTTCATTTTTTTCCAATTTCGGTCCAAAACGGCTAAATCAGTAAAAATTGAAGAAATTTTATTTGTAATATTGTAAGAAATCAAAATACATCTTGCATTGAATATCATTATAATATTCAAATTATGACCTGCAAGTATTTATATAAAATATTCAGACTTAAACAAAAAGAGAGTATTTATATAACGACCCAATGGGAGTTAACCTTTACTGTAAGGGCAGAGTACTCTTGTTCAAAATGAAGTTAATGTGTCTTGGAAAAGCGATTAAACAGGAATCTTTAGTCTTGATACTGTTCAGTCACAAGAGAGCTATTTATATTGTATTGTTACGATATGCTTTAGGATTATTTCCCCTCCCTGATGCTGTAGACAATCTTTGTTACCATGGACACCCTTAGCTTAATTGTCCTAATCTTAGACCCGCCTGCCATTTTAAGACCTTTTTTAAACCCATGGCGTTTATTAAGAACCACAAAAATTGGGGATCGTGTTAAAAACCCAATACAGTACATTTTATGACTGATGTTAGCAGGTGCACACGAAATAAAAGGGGGTAACAGACGCAGCGTTTACAGAGAAAATAGATTTTACCAAGTCGGATTAAGCATTATTGTCCTGAAAATCTGATAAAATATTCTGCCACTCCTTAAGAACATCTATATACATTATGGTATTTGAATGATGGAACTTGTGTTTCAGGGTTATTTTCCGTGCCACCTACATATACATTATGGTAGTTGTATGATGGAACTTGTGTTTCAGGGTTATTTTCCGTGCCACCTACATTTACATTATGGTAGTTGTATGATGGAAATTGTGTTTCAGATTTATTTTCCGTGCCACCTACATATACATTATGGTAGTTGTATGATGGAACTTGTGTTTCAGGGTTATTTTCCGTGCCACCTACATATACATTATGGTAGTTGTATGATGGAACTTGTGTTTCAGGGTTATTTTCCGTGCCACCTACATATACATTATGGTAGTTGTATGATGGAACTTGTGTTTCAGGGTTATTTTCCGTGCCACCTACATATACATTATGGTAGTTGTATGATGGAACTTGTGTTTCAGGGTTATTTTCCGTGCCACCTACATATACATTATGGTAGTTGTATGATGGAACTTGTGTTTCAGGGTTATTTTCCGTGCCACATCCAGGTGGTATTTCTCCTACAACCACATGGCTTCTTCCAGCGGGCATTTTCAGACTACCGGTCCAAGTTTAAAGAAGAACTGGAATACAAGGTTAGTATGTTTAATCCTTACTTTTAAGAGAAAAAAATATATAGGTTAATTATTTGTTTTGTTTTAAGTAAGCAATATATTTCAAAGAGGAAGCACCAAAATTTATTTCACAAGTGGCTGATTGGTTTTCGCAAGGTGATATATATTGAAAATTTATCAAATGGAGTAAATTCATATTTAATTTGAAAGCCCTGCCAATTTTGAGCCCAAGGACTTCATGGATTTTACTTTCAAGCATTGCGTGCGTATCTTTCATTTTTCACGTGAAAACAGGCAAAAATTGAAAGAAAGAGTGAAATTGTATTTTGATCGAGATCAAGATCATTTCTTGGAAATGTCACTCATATATATATTGCTGTTGTTATGGAGCTTTATTCTGTCAAAAATGAAGGACAGTTCACGTCTTACTTTGTGTATGTATATGTGTGTTGTTGTATTACAGGTGGTTTCAATAGACACCCCGGAGGAGATGTTTGCTCACATAAGTGCTGACATGGTGACGACTGACATGGGTGGAAACCTGGAATTTGACGCAGAGGAATGGACACAAAACAGATCTGTAGGTTTTGAGCATTGGTGAACGCAACACTTACCTAGTTTCATATAAATACTAGTGGACTAAACTATCTGTGCTGGTCAAAAATACTCCTTCGAAATATAAGAAATAACAACTTTTTGACAGATTTTTTTTTGAAAGTTTGCCCATATTGAGTGAATAAACCCTCTGTTTAAAATGGGCATTGATATGTAAAATGAAATGGATAAACAACACAAACTTATCAGAAAATATGCGGAATAGGTATCCACCTCTCACCCTAGAGGTTGTGGGCTCGACCCCCCATCAGAGATATTTTTTCATGCCCTCTCATAAAAGACACAATACTGGTTTCTGTCCAAAATAAGCACTCAAAAGTGATTCATACAAGCTTACAGCAGCTGTTGTACAATCAATCGTAAATAAATTAGTATAATCATCAAATGTTTTCAGGCCTTTAAGATCGATTTGTTATCATGCACAGGTGTTGCTTTCTACAATCATTTTAAGAAAATGTAAACATGCCTTTGATAAGGAGTATTTAATGATACAGAATATGAATGTTGTGATGTGATGACCACTTATTTATAGTACATCAATAGTTTTTATCACTTAATGTCAACAACACTGAAAATGAAATCATGTATGCTAAAAATAAATGCTGTTTGTTCTAGGACATTAAACATTCAGCATTGTTTTAGTCTTTTAAAGCAGTTCCAATTTATAAATAATAGAGACAGATTTCTAAATGCTGGATGTTCTGTAATATGTTCAAATGTCATAATTTCTCTGAACGATTTGTTGTCAATGTACTAACAGAAAGATGAATTTAATATGGAGTAACTGTAGACACTTGAAAGGGTTTTAGCTAAAGAGTTATGGAAGGGTGCTGCACCCTGTCCTCTGGTAGCACCCTTCTGCCCTCATGGAGACAAGCATGTGCACCCTCCTGCCTATATAGAGTTAAATGCTTCAGATCATCGAATAATTCTTTTGCTTTGAACTTAACTTAAACTTATAAAATGATTATAGATTCCTACAACACTGACACATTTGGCTGTTAGTTACAAGCTTATATTACTTCAATAAAGCACTTTTCATGACATTTTCTGTGAAATTCGTATTGTTCCAATTTTTCAAAACCCGGCGCAATGTGCCCTATTCTCCCTTAGCATCCTGTGCCTTTTCAGCAGCAGCCTGTTGTTTTTAAAAACCATACACTTGTAACCAGAGATTACACAAACTTATGTGTTGGTATTAATCGATTATGATTACAACAATCACAATTTGTTTATTATACATTTAAAATTATGCTTTTGAAGGGATGAAGTTCCAAGGTCCGGTAAGAACATTCACACTGCTGCATTGTTCAATGTTGATTTTCGCACGATAAAGCAAAACTAGAATTTTGTCCTGGTTATTGCATAGATGAGTTATTGTTTTAAAAACCTAAAAATGATTTTTTTAACGGTAACTGAATGTACTAACTAGCATCGAATGATGATACGGTTACTAGTCTAAATGTCTGCTAACCCCTGTTCTGTTTGATAATGATTTTTTTTTAAATTGAGTCCAAAGACAACAGTTTCCCATTATCTACAGTCAACACAAATTTTGCAGAATATATCATATAAAAGAGAAATATTTATTATGTCTTTTATTAAATTTCATATAAGACGCTTTAAGTATCAAACTATGGTATTTTTTAGAGATAAGAAAACATTTTTATTTTACCTGTATACACAAAAAAACTCATTAATGTCTCTACCAATACAGCTTATGCCAATTATATATTCACTTACCGCTTCACTGTCCAATTTGAAGCATTATCATTAAAGTTTCATTTTCATTTATTTCCTTTTTAGGCTTTAGAAAAGTTCAGCAGTAACACAGAGAAGATAGCTCTGACGTTGACCACCCTAATACTTAAATATGAACACGCTCTCACACCAAACGATGTCGAGGGCACGGAAAAACAGATTCATGAGCATTCTGCACAGCGACGCGAGCTTTTAGAGGATCTTGAGTCGTCAACATTTCATGGCCAGACTTTGCTGACGTGTATAAAGGGAGATAATGAGAGAACTCCTCTTGTTCATGTATCACATGTGCTTGATATAGAAAGGTGAGTTGTTTCCCTTTGATATAATTTCTGATTTATTCTTAAGATGATTATTCAGATGAAATTATAACAAATTATATGATTATTTTATTATTTGTAAGGCTTTTTTTACTTTTTACCAAAGTAATGAAATATTTATTTGCTTTACATGGCCTCTGTCCCTGGCAAAAATGAAACAGAGCACCATGTTCAATTAACTACTGTTACCAATACAGTGAAACTGCGTTCCCTCGAACAAGCGGTCGCTCGAGAACCGGCGTTCCCTCGAGGTCGGAGCTTGGTCCCGAACTTTTTTATACCCCCCAAAACAAAGTTTGGGGGGGTATACTGGAATCGGGTTGTCCGTCTGTCTGTCCGTCTGTCCGTCCGGTTTTTTTTTGTCCGGGATTCATCTTTGTCGTTATTGAACAAATCTTTTTCAAACTTTCAAATATTAATGACCATGATGTAAACCTGTGCCTCCGTGGATTTGGTCAGAGTCGCATGATCCTGAGTGGAGTTGTGGCCCCTTAATGAGTTAAATTGGGCAAAATTAGCTTTGTCCAGGATTCTTCTTTGAAGCTATTGAGCAAATCTTTTTCAAACTTTCAAATATTAATGGCCATGATGTAAACCTTTGCCTCCATGAATTTGGTGGGAGTCACATGATCCTGAGTGGAGTTGTGGCCCCTTAATGAGTTAAATTGGGTAAAATTAGTTTTGTTCGTCCTACTCCTTCGTCATTTTTGAATGAATCTTTTTCAAACTTTTAGCCATGGTGAGAACATTTGCCCCTGTGATTGTGGTTGGAATCACATGATCATGTCTCCAATTATGGCCCCTGAATAAGTTAAAATAGGCAAAAATTATACAGCTTTGTCTAGCCTAATCCTTGGTCATTTTTTCTCATTTTTTCTATAAATCTTTTTCAAACTTTCAGATGTCAATGACCATGATATGAACTGTTGAATATGTGATTTGGTGCACCTGTATTAATCAGAATGTTTGCATGGCCTTAAAAAGACCTTTAATTGATTTTGTCCTTAAAAAGACCATCAAAAGTCCTGAAGTTAGGTGCATACAGGCCTTAAATTTGTTACAATATTCGCTTTGGTGGCCTACTCCTTTGTCATTTTTCAATATATTTTTCTCAAACTTTCAGCTATCCATCACCATGATGTGAACCTTTGTATATGTGATTTTGTGCACCTGTATTATTGCCTTGTGCTTTCTAATGATACCATAACTAAGGCCAGGGCAAACAACCTAGACAGGGAAGGGTTGGGGGGTATTCGTTAGCCTTTGGCTTACAGTTCTAGTTCCTTCTATATTCATATAAAATATACCCACGCTGCCTCGAAACCTAATTATGTCGAGCAGTCGAGCAATATCCTCGGTCCCAAGTACACAAATCATGCACAAAACCTTATGGCTCCCTCGAGGACATAATTTCACACTTTTTCCCGAACGCGTGTTCCAAAATAAACAAACATTTGCTAGGTGTTAAAATTTTCGCATGTTGTAAAAATTGCAATGACAGTTGAAAGGCAATTTGATAAGGTGTGAAAAACCGTTTTTCATTGTTAACGCATGACCGATATTAGTTGATATGGGCATTTGAGATGATAATTATGAGAAGTTACTGATAAGAAGTTAATTGTGAGAAATTTAAATGAGTAATAAAAATATGAATAAAACACTACCATATCAATTCAACATCGGATTGAACAGTTTCGCGAAACCGACATCTTGTCACAAGATGCGCCAATCAACAGTCCTTGATTTTGCGAAACTTAAATCTGACTAATGCCACAATATGTACTGTGATACAAATGTTACTTGTTACGAAAATGTGCTTTTTTGTTAAAATAAACATTTCTATTTATTCATTTATTGTTTTTTTTTCTTTTGCGTTTTACATTTAGTTTAAGACAAACTTTGAACATATTAGCGATTTCCACAACGCAGCACATAATCGGTGTCTTGGTAAACAGTCTGTTTGACGACTTCAAACTTAAAACACACTGAAAGATATTTCATATCAAACTGGAAAATTGAAAATCGGGTCGTTCGAAACATCGGTTCCCTCGAGGTTTTGGCTCGGTCCCTGGCGACCTCGAGCGATCGCAGTTTTACTGTATTAAATTGATAGTGTGGAACATTCTTTGAGATTCTTTTTAAATAAGTACAATTTTTGTACACTGTACACTATCATTTTAGTTTTTTTTACTGAGAATGTTTGGCACATGAATTTGTTCTTTAATAGATCAGACATGAAAAACTCATCATACTAATTTTAAGATCGGGGGCCAAACTTCTTACATGTGAAATTTCTTTAAAAAAAATCAGTATTTCTTGAGTTATCCAAGAACAACTCCATTTCCGAACGAGTCCCTTACAAGCATGCTTTTATATATTCAACTTAAAGGATAAATTTTTTTTATTCTTTTAGTGAGTAGGTGATTCACTTTCATCAATAAAGATCAGTGAATGGCTACAACCCTATCAGTAAAAAACCTTTATTGTTTTCAGAGTTATCTCTCTTGATATAACAAATATCCATTTTACTCTGTTGAGTTCTAATTCTATAAACTTTTATAACAAAATTAATATATACCGATACATGTATCACAATGCCAGCATTTTGATTAAATAAAGTAATATTTAGTTTACTTGTTTACAGACAATATTGCATTCCAGTTTGCTTGACGAACTCTTCTACACTTCACCAGCCCAATATCAATTCAGCCCATGGCTAAAATTGTTCACAATCAGTCGAGGGTATTGTATGATATTGACCTCATAAGATTGTATTTTCCTTCTTGTCAGACTTCTGGTACAGCTGGATGAAACAAAGAACAAGTTTGAGGAATACTGGCAGAAACATCACCTCAAACAAAAGCAGTCCCTCCAGATGAGAAAGTTCGAGGATCAGTTCAAACAGGTAACCTTGTCTGACTTTGATGTAAGGTGCTGAGGTAAACATTTAAGTTATCTGAGTTTGATATTAGGTGATTTGAGAAACATTTAAGCATATGACCATACTGTTAGGTGCTTGGGGAAACAGGTTAGTGTGAGGTGCTGAAAAAACAAATAAGAATGTCTGACCTTGCTGTTAGGTGCTGAGGGAAATGTGTAAGCATGTCAGGCATTGATGTTATGTGGTGAGGGAAATGAGTAAGCATGTCAGGCCTAGATGTTAGGTGGTGAGGGAAATGGGTAAGCATGTCAGGCATTGATGTAAGGTGGTGAGGGAAATGAGTAAGCATGTCAGGCATTGATGTAAGGTGGTGAGGGAAATGAGTAAGCATGTCAGGCATTGATGTAAGGTGGTGAGAGAAATGGGTAAGCATGTCAGGCATTGATGTAAGGTGGTGAGGGAAATGAGTAAGCATGTCAGGCATTGATGTAAGGTGGTGAGAGAAATGAGTAAGCATGTCAGGCCTTGATGTTAGGTGGTGAGGGAAATGAGTAAGCGTGTCAGGCATTGATGTAAGGTGGTGAGGGAAATGAGTAAGCATGTCATGCAGGCATTGATGTAAGGTGGTGAGAGAAATGAGTAAGCATGTCAGGCATTGATGTAAGGTGGTGAGAGAAATGGGTAAGCATGTCAGGCATTGATGTAAGGTGGTGAGGGAAATGAGTAAGCATGTCAGGCATTGATGTAAGGTGGTGAGGGAAATGAGTAAGCATGTCAGGCCTTGATGTTAGGTGGTGAGGGAAATGAGTAAGCATGTCAGGCCTTGATGTTAGGTGGTGAGGGAAATGAGTAAGCATGTCAGGCATTGATGTAAGGTGGTGAGGGAAATGAGTAAGCATGTCATGCAGGCATTGATGTAAGGTGGTGAGGGAAATGAGTAAGCATGTCAGGCATTGATGTAAGGTGGTGAGGGAAATGAGTAAGCATGTCATGCAGGCATTGATGTAAGGTGGTGAGAGAAATGAGTAAGCATGTCAGGCATTGATGTAAGGTGGTGAGGGAAATGAGTAAGCATGTCAGGCATTGATGTAAGGTGGTGAGGGAAATGAGTAAGCATGTCAGGCCTTGATGTTAGGTGGTGAGGGAAATGAGTAAGCATGTCAGGCATTGATGTAAGGTGGTGAGGGAAATGAGTAAGCATGTCATGCAGGCATTGATGTAAGGTGGTGAGGGAAATGAGTAAGCATGTCAGGCCTTGATGTTAGGTGGTGAGGGAAATGAGTAAGCATGTCATGCAGGCATTGATGTAAGGTGGTGAGAGAAATGAGTAAGCATGTCAGGCCTTGATGTTAGGTGGTGAGGGAAATGAGTAAGCATGTCATGCAGGCATTGATGTAAGGTGGTGAGAGAAATGAGTAAGCATGTCAGGCCTTGATGTAAGGTGGTGAGGGAAATGAGTAAGCATGTCAGGCATTGATGTAAGGTGGTGAGGGAAATGAGTAAGCATGTCATGCAGGCATTGATGTAAGGTGGTGAGAGAAATGAGTAAGCATGTCAGGCCTTGATGTTAGGTGGTGAGGGAAATGGGTAAGCATGTCTGGCCTTGATGTAAGGTGCAGGTAGGAACATGATGGCATGGCTAACTTTGATATTAGGTGCTCAGAAAAACAGGTAAGCAAGGCTGTTTTGATGTTAGGTTCTGGGAGGAAGAGGTAGGCATGGCTTCTGATGGTTTATAGGTCCATGGCGTGGCTGACCTTGCTGTAAGGTGCTTGGAGAGAAGTTAGCTATTTCAACAGGCATAAGTATTCACACTAATGTTCACTTTGAATTATTGAATAAAACTTATGAAAGCCTATTTTACTGAATGATAAGCAATCTTTTGATATTAAACAATTAAACCTGGTGCAATGTAAGACCAAAATCAATTAAGCATTGAAACCATTGAGTTATCCAGACAAGACAGTGACAATCCAACATACTCGCAAGATATTAATGTTTGAAATGAATTTAAAAGGCCCTTATTTCTTTTTTCAGCTCCAAGTTGTATGTGACAGTCGCACATCCTGGCTTGAGGAGAGCATGAAGGAGATCGGTGACAGTGTAAAACGTGTGGACGAATTAACTGCGGAGTTTGATGTCTTCGAGAAACAGGCAAAGGTAATAAGCTCACAATGGAATTGTGTGTAGTGTGATTTGGATACCACTGTTTTGTAGCCTTTGAGCGTGCACAAACATCCCAAAAACCAACCTAATGAAATATTAGTGTACAGTGTAAATAATGCCATTCTTATATCTTATACAGAAAGAAAATATATAGAGGGTAATTGTTTGTTTCAGTGTAAGATCGTAATATATTTTACCGAGTGAGCACCAAAGATATTTTTCACGAGTGGTGTTTGTGGAGGTGAAAAATATTGCTATTAACACTGAAACAAACAATTGTTCTTTTAATTATAATATGCCTTAAATAAGAATTGATTATCATTTAATTACACCTTTTTAGGAAAACACACCAGCGCATTTACCGTCATTTTGGAACGAGGTGTGTGAAATAGTGTCCCAGCCCTGTGGGCGCTGATGTTTGATTTAGAACAAAGAGCAGGCAGAGATTTCAAAAATTGTTTTTAAGTGAATTATGAATTTATTCAATATCAAAAAGAGGATGCTGAAAATGTCCTATGAACTGGTACAAATACTCCCAGACGCAGCTTATTATGAGTTGATATGGAAGAGAATTAAGTTGTTCCATAAGACAAACATCAATATTTTCTCTTTGCGTTTTAAGCATGTCACCAGTATTTGAAAATTGACATTTGACATTTTAAATATTTTTAAATATTTAAAAAACAATCCTTTTTCTCGATTTTAAAATATTGATCTGACATAGATAATGGGGTTTATGATTAATAGGTTAGTTTTACCCCGTGTTCAAAGGTTATAAAAGAAATGAAAACAGATCTAGGTAACAATACTTTGGTATTTTTTCTTTTAACCATTGTTGACTTAAAGCTGGAGTCCAATATCTACATTGAAATCATATTTTGTTTAGGCGAATGTTATCAACTGAAACTAATTATGCAGATAACATGTTTAACTGACTTTTACTTAAGTTATCCGATAAACTTGGCCGTTATCATGATCACCTTAAGAAATTTGAAGTTTTTTATTAAGATAACGCTGACACCATTTAATATATTAGTGATTATCTCAGATGACATTCAATCAAATAATGTATTCAATTACATGTATAATATTGTAGTCTGATTCTCTGTACACAGGAATGGTGTCAAGTTTGTTTTCTTTCGGTACAACGTTCTTAAATTTTCATGAATAATTTTCCATATAATTTTTCATTTTAATCAAAAGCTAGGCTCTCAGTATTAATATTGAGAAAAGTGATCAATTGTTATCCAATCCCATTCCTTTGGAATATTTTGTTAATATTTCAACAATAAGCTGCAAAAATGAACCTTGATTAAAAATACATAAAATTGATAAGGAAAAGTGTTTAACATTCTAGATAAGAATTGGGTTTTTTTCATATTAAAAAGTTAAATCTTGTTGAACTTAATATAATACGGTATTTTAATAAAAAGCAATTATTGATAAAAAAATTGAAACTGCACTTAATGTACTTTAGGGTTTTAGCTTAGAAGAGTTATGGGAGGGTGCTTCAGCACCCTGTCACTTTTGGTATCACCCTTCTGCCCTCAAGGTGACCAGGACGGGCACCCTTGTGTCTTCAGAGAATGCATTAGACTGTGAAATATTTCTTTTGTTTTGATTAAAACTTATGATATGAATATTATAAAATACTTAAAAATACATTCTTTACATATTTAGCAGTTGAAACCTAATATAACTTCAATAAAACACAATTCTGTAACATTTGCTGACATTTATATTATTCAATCTTTTCACAGCCCTATGATACAGTGTGGCATTTCTCCCTTAACACACAGTCCCTTTTCTGCATCCCCTTTTCCCATTTAAAACTTGGCTTTATGTACCTTATGTAATAATAATATTAATAATAATAATAGTAATATTAATAATAATAATAATAATAATAATAATAATAAAAATAATAGTAATATTAATAATAATAAAATAATAATAATAATAAAAATAATAATAATAAACAAAATGTGTATCAATAAAAAGAGCCCTTCCTAGTCACTAGGTGTGTACATTTTTCATTCTAAACAAATTTTGCAAGCTGTGCTTTCTTCTGTAAATATCCTCATAGAAAATGGAATAATAGTGAAGCCGAGCGCTAAATGTGTCCCTGTTCTTCTGTATGATTATAGGACATGGTATGAAAGAGGAAATTGATATCGGGAAGGTTCTTTAGTCCACATGGTAAAACATTTGCTCAGCCTTAATTGTCACTTAATTGTTGGTGCGTACATAGACTGAATTGAGCACATGCTTTTGGGACGGTATACTGAATTAAAAAGTTAATTGAGGAAAATAATTCTTAATTCATGCATTAAGACTTTTTTTAAACAAAAGTTAATGAAATGATAAGAACATTTTACAAATATGGTATATCGTTAAAAGAAAGCATGAACAGAACACAGTTTTTGTTGAAGTTAAAAGTTCAATACTATTTATATCGGGCCATGTTTTATTGAAAAAATGAGATATTAATGTGTGTACTCATAGTGATTAAGTCTTTCCCCTGCGAAAATGATGGCCAATAACCATGGACTACCATGGACTACCATGGTAGTTCATGGTCATATGACCATGGACTACCATGTTACGTCAAATGGCCGCCCCACGGTATCACACCATGGTAGACCATGGTATTATACCATGGTAGACCATGGTCTACCATGGTTTGATACCATGGTAGACCATGGTAGCACACCATGGTAGACCATGGTAGCACACCATGGTAGACCATGGTCATAAACCATGGGGCGGCCATTTGACGTTACATGGTATACCATGATATATCATGAACTACCATGATATATCATGAACTACCATGGTATATGACCATGAACTACCATGGTAGACCATGAACTACCATGGTAGACCATGGACACATACCATGGTCACATACCATGGTAGACCATGGTCACATACCATGGTAGATCATGGTCACATACCATTGTAGATCATGGTCACATACCATGGTAGATCATGGTCACATACCATGGTAGACCATGGTCACATACCATGGTAGACCATGGTCACATAAATAGGATTGACAACAAACTTAACAAAGATCAAAATCAAATGGAATTGTATTGATTAAAATATGTTTATGGCGTCATCTAGTTTAGCATGCCGAGTACTGTATTCTGTTGATATCCCATTTACATGTATATGAGAAGGAAAAAAAATGTCTTATTTCTCTGCAATAGCTAACAACTTGTGCCAAACTTTGACTAGAACAAAATTATAGTATATATATCTATATATATATATATATTTAGTATGATATAGGCCTCAAACTGTCCATTATGTAAAATATTGGAGCGTCTTCGGCGGCGGCACGTAGCGCCGAAGACCCTCCAATATTTTGCATAATGGACAGTTGAGGCTTATTAATTATCTATTACAGAATAACACATTTTTAACAAAAAGATCAAACCCGAAATGCATTTTAGGAACAGATCTTGAACAGTTGTTCCTACAATATAGTTCTTAAACTGAAACTGTTACATTTCAAGAACTTGAATTGTTCCTGCACACTTAAAGAGTAGTAAAAGTACAGTTCTTAAACAGTTCAAGAACAATTCATGCACATTTCTTAAATAGTAGTAAAAGTACAGTTCTTGAACAGTTCAAGAACAATTCATGCACATTTCTTAAAATGTTCTTATCATTTTCTAGTGGTTCTTGTACACGTTAAGAATAGATCAAGTACGGATCTAGAAATGTTCTTGCATGGATTAAAATCTTGAAATCTACCCAGTACATTCCTGACTAGATGTGATAACAATTGTTAAACGATAACGTTTTAGGAACAAATCTTGAACAATTGTTACATTATAACTTTCTTGTTTAAAATGTCAACCACTATTATGAAAGAAATAGTCAACAAGAAAATTGAAAACACTTTCTTATAAGCTCCAGTTTTAGGTAACCAATTTCAATTCTTCATGAAAAGTAGATTACTTTTCTTAACTGCTTCTGTTTTACCACAATGAACATTTTTTTCATTTATGATTATGTATTAAAGTTACAAGTATTGCTCACATTTTACTGCGCTTATGCTGTATGAACGCAGTAGGGTAAGAAAGCAAATGACCCAAGATGCTCTAACATGCTTTATGAAATTTGCTCACATGCCCTACTGCGCTCTTACAGCATAGACGCAAGTAAAACTGTTATCTCTCCTTAATTATATCATTACATTTTTCAAACATGTACTTTTAACCAATGTGCATAAAAACATGGATAAAAAATTCAAACTAACACAGTTGATAAAGTTATTGTATTTAAGAAACAAAAAGTATGCACCTGTACATTAATGGTTCTTAAAGGTAATTCTGGAGTTTAAATGCAGTTATTAATGACTTAATTTTTTGCATCAGCGCGCCAAACTCAGTTTTGTATTTACTGATAAAAGTTAGTCATACAGTTTTTATTTTGATTCTAGAACGACAGCGTATTAATTGATTTGCATTTATCATTTTCCATGTATCGAGCTTCTTTAGTCCAGCAAATTACTTATCCATGTCAGTGACGTCAAGCGTTTGATGAGAATAACATGAACTATTCATGAATGACAATTTGGACAAATCATGTTCATGAACTCCCACTAAGTTCATGAACTCCTGCTTAGTAAATGAACTTGACAGTTCATGAACATTATTTTTTCAAAATATCATTCATGAACTAAATTCATGAATAGTTAATGTCATTCGACACAGGGTGATAATTTCATCATTACTACACATCCATTTATAACAGTTTTAATTTCTTATGACGCATATAAACACAATTAGTAAGAAACCATTGAATTGCTCATTTCAGTCCTTGACATTTACATCTAGTCTCTGTACCCAGGTCCCTTTTCTTTATACACTTGATGATGAAACGCATCTGCGAAAAGATTTTTTGCAGTCATTCTTTGCATGATTGTTTTTGTTGAAGTGGTCTTTTCTTAACTCTGGAAGCCTTTCGTTGTCTGAGACTTTGACATCCATCTTCCAACCTGAAAAATATTTCTTTTATTTATTTGTACTGCCAACATTTTCAAATAACTAACGGCCAGTTGGTTATCAAATCAGTGCGAATTAAGATTTCAATGTTGCAGGTATATAAATTAATGATAGCTTATTTAATTCTTTCGAACCAAAGAGCTCAAATTTATTGAGTCTGATTTTTTTTTAAAGATTCTCATTAGTGTTTGTCTGTTACATATAAAATCCACTCCACACATCCAACCATGTTGTTTTCAAAACCAGAATGAAAATCTTACCATTTGCTTTAAAAAATAGTCTACTCACTGATGGATTTGACAATTTACGGCTTTGAATGTTTTTCTCCTTCACTGGTTGCTTCTTTTGAGGACTGATGATTTATTTGTTAGCTCCTTTGGGTTGGCTAAAATAGACGAAACAACATTTCAGACACTTAACCATAATTTGCTTGCATAGTGGTTATTTAAAAGGTCAAGGGATGGCAGCAATGCAAAAGTCCATTGAAGGACTAAAATTTAAAAATGTTAAAAAAATCAATTTCTTCTTAGTTTTGAGGTTCAATATTTAACAAGCATGATTCATACCCATTTATCCATTGCAACATGAGGAGCTGTAATTAGGATTTGAGCATATTTTATGAAAATAAGATTTTATCAGATTTCAAATCAAAAAGCTATATTGTCTTTAAACAAAAAGAGTATATTTGTGACTGAGTCGAAGTTATTGAAACTGTCCAATCAACAATGTCTTTGTTTTGATTGCAGCTATATTTAAAAAGATATTAACATATTTGTAACCCGGAAATGATCTCTCATCCACTACTTTTCATTATTAACCTGAAGAACTTTTTTTTTTATTTGACAAGATATAATAACGAACTCACAACATTGTTAAATAGGTAGTCTGGAGCATTTTGACATGAAAACAAAGTGATAATGTCAACAGACTTTTTAGAATAAATGTGAGTTTTTTTATAAAAAATATTAATATTCTATTGTAAAATTTGTTAACTCCCTACTAACATGTCGCCAAAAATATATGTTTCACTCCCCTAAAAGATCGTTCCTCAAAACAATAAAAACTTTTTTAAAGGTTTTAGTTTTTGACCTTCCCCACCCACTTTTGCATCCCTGCCGGCCCATTACAATTGATCCTTTTTCTCGACAAAAATAGCTTACCAACGTTAAGAAACAAATTTAAAAGCTGCTTTAATATATATATATAAATTAAGTATTAGCTGAACGTTAGTCAAAAACAAGCATTTAACTGTGTTTCTACACAAACGTATTTCGTATGTTTGTCGCGAAAATGTATTACAACAAAACATATTTGCTCATTACTTCAAAATGTTGCTATGTTATTTTAAACAATAATATTAGCGTAAAAGATCGTTATAAACGTTACTGAATTATACTCCTTACATCGCTTGAACTTACCTTAAATAAACGAAACAAGACATCAGTTTATTTGGCGCATTATTTCGACAAAAATGGCGGGCGTTCGAAACTATCTCCGCCAGTGAAGAGCGTTTCGTCTTAAATGCGTAACCGTTAGAATATAGTTATATAGCTACGTTAGAATATGGCTATAGTATTTTGTAAATATTATATTTAACCGGTTTAACAACTAATTAACCAGTGTTGACCACAGGTGCTCGTCACATTGCCTGGATACAGTAATTTTATATAAAATAAAATATTTTTTTATATTTTTTTATTTTTAATTTTTTTTTTTACAAGATAGTGAATATATGTCATTTAAAAAAATATTCCACATTTTTCATGAAAAAAAGTTACTAATAACTTGACAAAATCTTGACAAAAAATAAATAAAAAAATCTATTAAAAAAAAATATATAAAAAATATAAATTACTGTATCCAGGCAATGTGACCAGCAATCCATGGCACCTTACATGATACATATGATATATGTGGTGCTTTAATTAAAATAAATTTAATTTTAATGTTCATGTTATTTTGATATGGAATTTTCTTTACGTTTGTTATTTTTTTTATTTATAATCTTTGGGTTATAACTGGGCCAAATGTGTTACACTAAATGCACCAGCCAGTTGTAACCACAGCTACCTCAACTTCCTGCCTGTTGCTGATGCAACTACTTGTTTTTGTACAAGTTTCCTTTCAAAGACATATGCAGAACATTTTAAGAACTTGCCATGTTCATAAGCTGTTCCTATGATGTGCCATATTGTTTAAAAAGAACATTTCAAGAACATATTAAGAACATAAAAGTTCATAAACTATTCTTTAAATGTGCCAACTTGTCTTTATGAACAGTTCAAGAACATTTTAAGTGCAAACACTATTCATGAACTGTTTTTATATTGTACTAGACTTTAATATAGAACAGTATTAGAACAACAATAGTCTTTAAAAATTTCAAGAACTGTTCTTAAAAAGTATTCTTGAACTGTTCAAGTACAACTGTTCTTAAAAGTGATCAGTTACTGTTCTAGTACAGTTTTGCATAGTTCTTGAACAGTAATTAAACACAAGAACATCATTTCACAGAGGAATGGAGCATAGATGCTCGGTAATGAGCAAATGCTCTATTTCCCACAATGTTTTCAAATGTTTTCAAATTTGGCATTCTTCCTTTCCAATAGATATTCTTCCTTTCCATCAGATGCTTTCGTTGTGGATGAGTCTAAAATTAGCAGAACAGCTGGTAAAGGGTTAATACTGAAACACAACTTCTGTTGTTGACAAGTTGTGTGTTTACTAAATATCAGTAAAGAATAAGACCACATTTATTAAGTTGCTATTTCTGTTATTTACCAAAATCAACAAATCATTTTTAGACTTATCCAAAGTAAAGAATCAGATAAAAAATGATGATGGTAGACTATGGTAAGCTGTCACAGTGGCTGACCATGGTCAACCTTGGTGTACCATGGTAGACCATGGTTGAAATGGTGACTCTCGGAGTAAAACTTTTGTACCATGGTCTACTGTGGGTTTTTTCACGGTACTTGATGGTTGACCTTCAAAAACCATGGTATACCATGGTGATCTTTTTTTGTACCATGGTAGACCATGGTCAAACCATGGTATACCATGGTGATCTTTTTTTGTACCATGGTAGACCATGGTCGACCATGGTCGACCACGGTCGACCACGGTCGACCATGGTCAACCATGGTCCAGGCAATGATTTTCCCTCGGTACTTGATGGTTAACCATGATAAAACATGGTTGACCGTCAAAAACTGTCAAAAACCGTGGGGACCATGGTCGACCATGGTCATTATTTCGCCGGGGTTCTTCTGCTGGATATCTCTTAGTTTGATCGAATATTAAAGTGCATAAAGAGGTAAGTTTAGAAATTCAATTGCTTGCACTTTGCTGCAGAATAATTTATCATAATCTAGGTGTAACGTTATCTTAGGAGATATTTCAATGATAATGCATTTTTTGTCGGTGGAAAATGCACCATTTTGAACCATGATTTGAACATTAACAGGGAAAATCTGTGTTTTAAATGTGTGGCGCTTCATCATTCTTTTTATATTATGTGAAATAATTTCTTATGACAATTGATCAATTTGTTTTCTTTTATTGTGTTTAAATTTTGTTCAATTCATTTTCTCTCTCTATAATTTTGTTAACGGATCGAGTAACAATAACCTGGAGGTTTGTAGGTTTTTACATCAGTCTATATTTAGTCATATTTACAGGTTTATTTCAGTTTTATCTTTTAATCAGGATTAAGAAATATATTTACTAGATGTAATTGCCATTTACCGATGTTGACGATAGTGTGACTATGACTTAAAGTTATAATGAGATTAAAGTCTTATAGTTCTTAGTCATTGCTAATTCTGGTGGTTGTAATTTAGAATGTTCAAGTTTTACTCTGGGAATTTTGAATGTGATTGTAACTCTCTAAGGTAAATGAATTTGATAAATAATTGATTATTGAAAATTAATTGATGTACCGTAGATATGGTATGAAAACAGTGCTTGCCCCCCTTAACAGTGTGCTTACTTTCTTCATTTTCTTAAACTTAAAAATTAGTGTTCAGACTCATACCACAGCCAATTGGATTGCCGGAGGACATACAGGCATTCGAGGGGCATTTCCTGCTGAACACTTGGAAAGTTAGCATTTATTTTCAGTCTTCTCAACAATCAGTGATGGACTGTGTCTCAGGCCAGAATGCTGGATCGTTTTAAAGACCAAAAATGAACACTAACTATAACATAAAGCTGCGCCCAAAAGCCAGAAACAAGATCTAGAGACAGGCATGGGTAACTTAATATCGAAAAACAAAACACACACAAAAACTTACAAACAAACAAGTGCTTAAATTTGTTAAGGACATTGTCATTATTAATACAGTCGAAACTAGATGGCTTGATATTCTAGGGACCGGCCAAAATACTTCGTTTGAAGAAATATTTTACGCTTACATGTATTTTGTTGAGTATATTAATTTTTACCCATGTCCTTATAAGGGTTAATTAAATATTCCAACATGTCCAAATATTGGCATTACTTAAATACCAACCCAACATTTACTACATATGTATTTGTTAAACTAAATAAAACCCGACAGCTAGATAAATATCATTATCCTTCCCCGCTCTGAACAGCAGATAAAAGTAACATGGCTCTTGATAGACTGATTATAAATGATCATAGTAACTGTTTAATGTGATATTTTGTCACTATGGGAAGCAGCCATAGTAGATACTATGGAATTTTTCCCTCTTCTGAAGATAAATGGTTTTTGTAGTAGAGTTTTGAGGTTATCTTGTAAGCTTTGTTTGTTGAAGAAGCTTAGCATTAAATAACAGTTTTTAACAGAAATTCACATGTTTAAGTGCACTTAAGTTGTTGATAGGCTCTTTCATAAACTGAGCTTTCTTATTATTTAACTTTTTGTTGTATAATTCATTAACTTTTCTCATAATTACGATTAATAAGATAATAACATTAAAATAGCTTTAAAATTGACTATATAAGTAAAAAAGAGTTTAAGATATTTGCATAAAACTTAATTAGTAATAAATCATACTTAATTGATAATATGCATGACATTACTGTGCAAAAGCCAGGCCCACAACTCTAAGCTGTTATAATTGTCTAGTAAAATACAAGCATTAAGCATCAGTTTGTCTGCAATAATCTTGTATGTGGCATGGTGAGTTTGTGAGATATTAACTTTGTTTGTGATATGGTAGTTTATGATATGTTTTTATGTGATATAATAGTTTGTGAGGTGTTTTGTATGGGAGATGTTTGCGATATGGTAGTTTGTTAAATGTTTCAAATGTGATATGGTGGTTTGTGAGGTCTTTTGTATGTGATATGGTGGTAACCTTTTGTGAGGTGTTTTGTAAGTAAAATTAATGTTTGTAAGGTGTTTTGTATGTGATATGATAGTTTGTGAAATGTTTTGTATGTGATATGGTTGTTTGTGAGGTGTTTTGTATGTGATATGATAGTTTGTGAGGTGTTTTGTATGTGATATGGTTGTTTGTGAGGTGTTTTGTATGTGATATGATAGTTTGTGAGGTGTTTTGTATGTGATATGATAGTTTGTGAGGTGTTTTGTATGTGTGATATGGTGGTTTGTGAGGTGTTTTGTATGTGATACGGTGGTTTGTGAGGTGTTTTGTATGTGATATGATAGTTTGTGAGGTGTTTTGTATGTGATATGATAGTTTGTGAGGTGTTTTATATGTGATATGATAGTTTGTGAGGTGTTTTGTATGTGATATTAAAGTTTGTGAGGTGTTTTGTTTGTGATATGATAGTTTGTAAGGTGTTTTGTATGTGATATGGTGGTTTGCGATGTGTTTTGTATATGGTAGTTTGTGAGGTGTTTTGTATGTGATATGGTAGTTTGTGAGATGTTTAGAATGTGATATGGTAGCTTGTTAGATGTTTTAAATGTGATTTGGTTACAGTTTGTGAGATGTTTTAAATGTAATATGGTAGTTTGTGAGATGTTTAGAATGTGATATGGTAGTTTGTGAGATGTTTTAAATATGCTATGGTAGTTTATGAGATGTTTTGAAGGTGATATGGTAGTTTGTGAGATGTTTTAAAAGATTATATGGTGATTTGTGAGATGTTTTAAATATGATATGGTAGTTTGTGAGATGTTTTGAATATGATATGATAGTTTGTGAGATGTTTTAAATGTAATATGGTAGTTTGTGAGATGTTTTGAATGTGATATGGTAGTTTGTGAGATGTTTTAAATGTGATATGGTAGTTTGTGAGATGTTTTGAAGGTGATATGGTAGTTTGTGAGATGTTTTAAATATGATATGGTAGTTTGTGAGATGTTTTAAATGTGATATGGTAGTTTGTGAGATGTTTTAAAGGTGAAATGGTAGTTTTTATTTTGAAGGTGATATGGTAGTTTGTGAGATGTTTTGTATGTGATATGGTAGATTGTGAGATGTTTTGAAGGTGAAATGGTAGTTTTTATTTTGAAGGTGATGTGGTAGTTTGTGAGATGTTTTGTATGTGATATGGTAGTTTGTGAGATACTTTTAATGTGACATGGTAGTCTGTGAGATTATCATAAATAGCAATTTCACAGTTATTTAGGCTCTTGACCAGAACCATTTCTCCATGCCATTATTGAACAATAAATCAAGGTTGTTGATATTTTATGTCATTAAACAAAGTCACCCACTAAGGTTAATGGATAATCAATTGTTGCCATTTAAAGCAAGACCTATTACAGATACCAGATCTATAAAACATTGATTACAGGGTACGAAATGGGAAAATCTTGCTGTGAAAAATGAACAAAAGGATTCCACTATTATTACTTCATAAAACTGAAGATATTGCAATTTTGGTAATAAAAGGTCTTTAATTACAAGGTTAACAAAGTTGTGTCTTAAATCTAACTCCTAAGAGCTGAGAGAATTTTGTCTTGGGTTTAAGACATCAAAACTCTCTCTGGTCAAGACTGTTTCCCTCAGTTGCCACGCGCATTCTCTATGTAATTTCATGCTGCCCTGAGACCCCCATTCAAAATATTGTTATGTGCATTATAAGAGCATCTCAAGGTTTGATTTCCTCAACCCAACAACGCATAACAGATTTCATCCTGTCTTTATTTTTACCTATTTCACAAAATGCTCTTACACATGCAGATATGAACATGTTTGGTACTTCATTAAATAAACTTTTTGATATTCCTAATAAGCTATCTTGGCAATATTGACATAAGCGATAGGTTTAAAGCAATTTTGTTGAATGTTTTCGATCAATCTATATCCCCCCACAATAGGCATCGGGTTAAAACTTGAGGACAATTATCTTATTCAGGTCAGTTTACATTATATCTGGAAGAGTTTTATTTATTTAAAAATAACATTGATTTAGTTTGAATTCATTATTCTGTAGGCATTAATAAATAACAAGGCAACATAACAATGAGATGAAAATTTATGTAGTATGATGTCTGCAATATGTCAGTAATGCAGCATGGTTTTATATATAACGATTTTTTTCAAGCAGGTTACAAATTGCTGCATCTTGAGAAATGTCTACCTGGTCTGTCCGTATGTCTGTTTGTCAAAACATCTTTCTGTATACGTAGTATATATGTCAGTAATGCAGCCTGGTTTTGTTGGTATGTCATGTCGCTAATATCTTGTTAAGTATCTATCTGTCTGTCCGTCCATCTGTTTTTCAATGTATCTGTCTTTTCACCTGTCTATGTCTATCTGTCTGTGCCCTGTCTGTTGTTTATATGCTCACTTGAATGTGAGTCTGTTTTTTTTCTTTAAAGGGACTATAAACCAGATTTGCACCAAAAGTTTTTTCAGTAATGAATCTCAGGACTATTATTTAATGAATTGTCATCATAATTGATAAAGAAGTACCAAAATGTCGAGTGTATAGTCCCTAATAAAGCATGAAGTACAAAAATATATGTTTATTTTATGTTTTTGAGGGCACCTAAACATCTGAGTGACATTAATATTACATTTTGAACAATCATTAGAATAGTTGGATTGAGTAAGATTTACCAATCGAGAATGATTTAAGAAAGCATTATGCTAACCAGGAAGACACTTGAGGATTTAAATTTCTTTTTATGAAAGAGGCTTAGTAATGGTTACATATCAATGTCATGAATTATTAGTGTAATAGATATCAAATTATGCTATAAAATACCTGCTCACAGTAAAACAGGCTGTTTTTCAAAGTACAAAATCGAGGTATGAATTGTGGCGTCATGCAGGTATGAATTGTCAGATACCTTGGCATCCCATTGTTCACTGCAATCTTTAACCTTGGCTGTAACCTGCTACATTATGCTTCAAATAATGGCATGAACATAATAACTAGCAAGAAATTCTAGCTTTTGAGATTTTAATCTTGGACAAACTTTTGCACCCCATAGCTTATTCTTGTTCAAAATAAGAAAGAAGATGAAAGATTTATGAGTTTCATATCAATAACAATTAAAATCTGCTTATTTTAACCTAGGTTGTTTTTTTTTAACTTTCTTGTACATGTAGATACTTTTAATAAATGTGTTCATATTTTTTTAGGCGCACAATATAGGTTGAATGATGCAAAAAAACAATCTTTTTATTTGTACCTAAATCAACTGCCTTATTTTATCATCATTTAGTCAAATGAGTTAAACATGATTATGCATTTATTATGCATTTTTAAAAAAAAAAATTGCATCAACCTATTTTGTTCGCAACTGAAAGCAGCATTTCTAGATTTCAATGACTATTACTGCTTTATGAATCAATTTTACACAGGATAGATAATCATGTTTTTTTGCTGATAAATCAGAATATTTTGAGAAACTTAAACATTTTGATGTTTAACAAATTAGTCAATTTAATGTGAAAATTAACTACTTCTAGCCCAGAATGAAGTGATTTTTATTACAAAATTTGATACCAAAATTGACATTTATGAGTGACTTAAATCCCCTTATACCTTTAAAGTTCATTTGACATGCTTAACTGTAAATTCAAGGCAAAATATTTGGATTTAACTTTCAAAAATAATTTAAAATACCTTTGCAAAATTTAAGCCTTCAGATAAAAATATGTTATATAGGATATTAAGGTGAATTTTCCATTTTTGAGTTGTTATTTTCAAAATCAATATTGAACAAAAAGTAAGAAAAGTTTTACTGATAAAATATCTTACAATGAACTAAAACAGTTCAACTGGAAATCATTTAATTGGATTTAGAGATTTATTGTATAATTGTGGAATATTTGTGTAAGATTATATAACTGTGTGTCAATTTGAACTCTTATAATCTTCTTATGTGTGACTTTATTAAAACTTGCATGAACAAGCATGTTTGTATTACCATTTCAATAAAACATGTAGTATTGGCATTTCTGTTTCAATACAAAACATGTGTTACTTGCAATTGTACCTTACTTTGACAATTGAATTTAATCACAGTTTTTGGAATACTGTTTTCAAGGAAATATGTCAATGAAATGCATGAGATAAGATGTCGCTAAAGTGCATATTGCTTTGAGGAATTAACTGAAGTCACAATATTCTTATGCAGAAAAAAGTGTCTGTGATAATTGTACTATATAACTTACACATTCTACAGGTGATGAAATTTGATAAATTTAAAAGACCAAGTTATACATGTTTAATATATGTTAATAAGGTGAAGCTGGATTCGGGGTTGATTCAAACCTACCCCCGATATACTTGGTTAAAGAACTGTGAAATTCCAAGGAATAATGATAAAATTATAGTTATGGTGGTCAGTTTATAATGGTCATCCCTATATGAACCTTCTACGTTAGTGACGGTTGATAAATCAGGGAAATTTATTTATAAAAGCTTCTTGGAAAGGGGCTAAAAAAAGTGGCTTCTATAGTTACATAAAATATGCCTCTGTACAGGAAGTGGAGATGGTCAACTTCCTGTGTGCCCTCGATGGTGATCTTGCAAGAAGAGGTAAATGCTGCCGCTCTTCCTTCATAAATTTGTTATCACTTAATTAAAAAAGCTAAAAAAATTAGTGTCTAATAAATAATTAAGGGTCTGTGTTTAAATTTAGAAATGGAACATGTAATAAATACTGTTTTGTAAAAATATTTCATTTTTTCTCGAAAGATTGGGCCTCTCATGGCAATAAACATGATGACCATATAGATGACCATTTAATGAATGCAATTACGCAGTATCTCAGTATACCATATGGTTTAATGACGAGATAATTTGATAAACAATTTCCTCTCCCTTCTTAACACATCTATACTAGTTTTGAAAGCAAATAGCTGTTATTAATTATTTACCTTTTTTTGTTTTAAGTGTAAAAATCCAATTTCTGAATTATAGGGTAATTTTCATTATTTATAGTTTTTCCCAAATGGAGCAGGTGTTCTGAATTTTATATGAATGGGTCTGTAATAAGAATAATCTGTTATATAGGCTTTTTCTCAACCATTTATATATTAAGCATCTTATGTCATAACATTGATTAGCCGAAAAATGCACATTTTGTTGCATATATTTCAGGAAAATAATAAGGAAATCTGTGGGTCTGTAAACAAAATGTAATACTGTCAGAAAACATTTTAACTGGATGTGTTCACTTTTGTTACATTCTTAAAACAAATTTATAATCAATATTTTTTTTTTAAATGATAACTTTCACAGTATCTTCTGAAATGATAACTTTCACAGTATCTTCTGAAATAGGAGTGTGATAGCTATTAATTTAATGTATTTAAAGTTTAAGCATTCCATTTTGATAGCATAAATTATGGTCTCAAAGGCAGAATACTTAAACAAAATAGATATAAATCCTACGTCTAACATTGCTGGAAAAATATATATAAATTGATGGAATTAATCAAGCTGTTTATATAACAATTTTCTTCTATTTTTTGTTTTATATGTCAACTATTTGCAGTATTATAAACCCTGCCAAAGGGGGATAATCAATTGTTGCATTTATACTTTGGTAAAATTAATGATTCCACAAATATCTGTGTAGTCTAGCCAGTGTGCATGTGTGGAAAGAATTTTCTAAATATGCTGTCTAATAAAATCCAATTAATGACTTAATACAACTTTGGCATTTGTTTTCTTCAGATGTTTTCTAAATGACGAAATTAGAATCTATCCTGCAATTCCATTGGTTGAAACATGAGCTTTAAACACTATGTACTTTTCTAAAGTCTTTAACCCGTGGCAAGACCTTGCCCCTAGCGTACAACAGATAGGGTTTTTAGGCCTTTAGACTTAAATTTGAGTAAATAGATTACAAGGTCTATACAATTACCTGCCATCTACCTGATATGGGTCTAAGCAGGTCTCCGATTTATTGATCCTCTTGAATTATTGATAGAGCCAATTATAATATCTTTTGATTGCTATGTGCAGCCGAAATAAAAACCTTTTATTTCATGCCTTGATCAATGGATATATTGCCCTGTAAATTAAAGATAGTCGTATGGAGATAGGTATTAAAGACACTGATTATTTGAAAGACATTTTATCAAGCCACAGTTAATACCAAAGGACATAGTGGTGATTTACAAATTTTAAAT
Source organism: Mya arenaria (assembly GCF_026914265.1). Lineage (NCBI taxonomy): Eukaryota > Metazoa > Mollusca > Bivalvia > Myida > Myidae > Mya > Mya arenaria. Next base: position 6,533,596 of record NC_069136.1, on the reverse strand, counting down.
TCTAAATGAAGAAAAGGATTCTTTTGTCAACTGTTTTATCTCATGTCTGGATTATGGAATAAAACAAATTACAGGTAATTGTGACATTTTCTTTAAAAACTGATTAAATCTTACTGTTCTAGACAGCAATTTTTTGGAAACAAAAAATTAATGATATATTTGCATGTGACATTTTCTTAATTTCTTAAAACAATTTCAGCAGGGCTAAAATGCATGTAAAATTGTACAATATTTTATGGGTTGTGATGTTGGTAGGGGGTTAATGCTCTTTAAGTAACCAATTAAGCTGTTTATCTAATCAATGTTGCTGAATGTAAAATTTTAAGAAATGAAATTTTTAATATTCAGTTTTCATTCTAAAGACTTGCAATTTGTAGTAATTATAAGTTTGACAGTCAAGTCAAACGGGTATCAATAAAGTTTCTGCATTTCTATCTGCATGGAGTTATCTGGCCTCTGCCAATGGAGATTTCTCGTGACAGATCGAAAATCCACCAAGCAGAATTCAGTCACCAAATTAAGTAATTATAATTTCAGGGTTTTTTATTAAATGGTTTATTTTGATACTCTTGCTTGGGTGCTAGCCTCAAAAAGAGACAAAAAAATCACAAAGTAACAAAAATAACATGTAGAACTTGACAAAAAAAACACTGTATAAATTCAAAGCACAGTCATACATGTAAATTTAAGGGAAGTAGAAATTTCAAGGTAAGGGAAGTAACCCGTGAATGAGGCTACACTACACCATATTTATTGAACTACAGCATTATATAATTGGTGCGTTTGCTGTGATACAAAATATATGTACCGTATTATATCATGTATAGGACGCTATCATAGATAGGACGCAGGCAGAAAAATAGTTGAGAAAACGGGTAAAACCCTTAATATATAAGATAGGACGCATCGGAAAAATGTCGAAATCGGAGCCGAAAAATTGAGGTTGGTAAAGTATTTATAACATATATTGAAGTAAAAAACAAACAAAAAATTGTATATACTTGGCATATTTTGATAACTGTCTTGTGTATTTTGATAATTACCGTCGTATTTTGGTAATTTAGCTTACACAACAATGATATATTTCTTGACATTTTGAGAACATTCACGCAAATTATACGACTTATACAAATGCCGACTTATACAAATGCCGTAATAGTCCCGACTGACAGTCAACTGTTGCAACCGTTGCAATAGTCTTTACATGCCTTCTGAATGTCAGTCAACCGTTGCAATCGCAACAAAATGTGTATTGTCAAAACTGATGATTGTTTTGATAAGGCTTGTCGCTGCGCGGATTAAAGCATGTCGGCATAATTAATGCGTGTCAGTAATAAGCCTTGCCAGCGGAAGGCACGTCGGGTAAAGTGCGAACAAACAACCATACGGTATTACCATCGCAATAGTTTGTTCTATTGATGTTTTTCTAATGACAGACAGCGGGTGTTTTTCACACCTTCGCACATTTGAAAAGATTTGATTGTGACAATAATGCTACTTTGCGTTATGCACATTCCTTTATTATTTTTTTAAAACAATAACATACAACAAAATGTTTTGTAAAATATCAATACATTAAAATCATGAACAACGATTAATTGATATTTATCTCCTTTCCCGATTTTCCGTTGCCGTTATAACTCAATCCAGTTAAAGTGCTGACTCACATCGAGTTTTTGTGAGTAGCGTCCCTTGTATAAAAAAGTAAACACTCATGTGTTTTTTTCAATTTATTGAGAAATAAATCATTTCAAAGTAAACATTCAATATATTTCTGAGTGTGTTAACTTGCGTGATTTTACCTGTGTCAGTTGTTCTCTTCGGTTACGCAGTACAGATACTTACTATTTCCGCGGTCTTCCCCGGTCCGATATTTTCGACCTGAAATGGACTTGGAAAAAAAGAGATGAAATTCTAATAGCATAGAAAGGACGCAGGCAATTTTTAAGACGAGAATTGGGGGTAAAAAAGTGCGTCCTATGCATGATATAATACGGTATGTCTGAAATATTTCTTTTGAAACACTTTTTTGTTAAATCAATTTGATTGGGTATTTTCGTTATGTATATTTGTAAGTGTCACAAGGGGTACCCCAATCCCCGATAGCATGTACGGTATATATTTTGGGGAAAATAAAAGTGACTTCATTAGAGTCTCAAAAAGAAAAAATAATCATGAACTATTACTCAAAGATTGTAACAAAGACTGTTTAATTCATTATCTGTTGTGTGCGCCTTACGCAAATTGTGTCATCTAACTTCTTTTCATCAGTTGTTTTGTTTAAGGTTCAGTCGCAAATGAATGAAATGTCGTTCGAGGCGAGAAAAATAACAGAAAAATAGACTACTCAACACTTAACGCCTATCATTAATAACAGCTGGCAAACACCTTTTATCCTATGGTTCTTTTGAAGATACTTACATAAAAAAAGAGAAAAACAACTGTGTTCAGGGAAAGTAGAACAAGTTTAGTAAATATAAGGCAAAGTTTATCACAACAAAATTGAGGTAAATAAATCTGTTGATAAACATGCAATAGTCCAACTGTTTGGCTTACAGATCATATCTATTTACCATTTTTTAATACAGAAAATAAAAACATTATTGTATTTTCATGTCTCTTTATTTTCTAGACATCCTTATTTAGCTTAATCTTATCATAAGGTAATCCAACTATTCATTTCGGTCCTGTATTTTCTTTCTTCTATGATCTTCTCTTCTCTCCTAAACAAATCAATCCTTTCAATTCTTTCTATCAGTTCTGCACTTTCTCAACATCTCAGATACCTTCCCATTCTCCCTTTCCTTTAAATTCCTTTATATTTTTTCTATCCTTTCTTTTTTCTTTGCTTTCTTTTTAAGCTTCTTTGTTATTTTGTAAAATTATTCCCTTAACCATCCTTAGTATCCTCAATAACCTTCCATTTCTTTCCGTCTTTTTCCCTCTTCTTCTGTCTTTTTCCCTCTTTCATCTTATTCCCTCTTCTAATTCTTCCATCTTCTCCTCTTCTAGTTCTTCCATCTTCTTCCCTCTTCTAATTCTTCCATCTTCTTCCCTCTTCTAATTCTTCCATCTTCTTCCCTCTTCTAGTTCTTCCATCTTCTTTCTTCCATCTTCTTCCCTCTTCCTTTTTCCATCTTCTAATCCCTCTGTTTTCGCTCTTCCTTCCCTCTTTTTTCCATCTGCTCTTCCTTTTAAATGCTCCATCCATTCATTCCCTTCCCCTTTGTCTTTCCCTTATACCATTTCTTCCTTCCTTCTTTCCTTTCTTCTTTCCCTCCCTCCATTTTCTTCCATTTCTTCATTTCTTCCCTGGCCTCCTTCATTCCAACATAGTGGTCATTTCCATTCCCCATTCAGACCTTCTACATATACCAGCCCTATTCAATGAAAGACGTTTTAAAGCTTTCAAAAGATCTTTAGCTACAGCATATAAAATCTAACAATTCAACATCCCATCCTTAGGTGACACATTGAATGGTGTGAAAAGGTCACTGTCAAATTTTATAGGTGAACGTTGTGAAGAAGGCAGTAATTGAAATGAGTAAGCCGGAAATTTGACAACTAAGCCCCTTAAGGGATCTTCTTCTCACACAGATTGTAGGGGACATTAGATTGTTATCCTGTCTTTAGATTAAAAAATGTTGAATTGAGGGATGAAAAGTGAAAAGAAAATCTGAAATAAAATATACAGTGTAGTTTGATCGCCCTACAGTATCATAAAATCATGATTTGTATTATGCCTGAGTAACTTAAAGGCAGTCTCAGACTTTAGGACACCTACGTAAATTACCTACTTACATTTAGGATACATGGGGATCAGAATTACCCTTTCCTCTCACTCCAGGGGTCATAGGTTTGAGCTCCACTTGCACAGGCATTAAGTTTAGTTTTTGTTAGTAATTATACTTATAACTTGTGCCCACTTTATTGATATTCAATCAGTCTGCCTTCTGAACTTGTTGACATTCCATTAAGTGCAGTACTTACCCAGATCTTTGAGTAAGGAGTATGTAAATATTACGTAGATTTATGATAAAACCTTTCATTGGTTTTGAGTATTATTAGTAAGGGTGTGTCATTATACTGGTTTTCAAGGATTGCCTACCGTATTTAGTACCGTAGTACCAAGTTTGAGAGTGTTTTCGGTGTCTCAGACTATACACTAACTCCCATATTGATATTGTAAGAAGTAGGAGCTTAACTGTTCAATAACTAGCATGTGGATAAATAACAAGGCTATTCACTAACAGCATTCTTGTTATTTAATGTTGACACCATGTCTCAAAAAGAAATGCGCATGTCACCCACTTTCAGCTCACTAGCGTATAATTTTAATAACTGGGGTACAGTACCTTGCTATTATTTATTTATTCTATGAATTGAGGATGGCTAAAAATCACTTTTGACACATTGTGTCAAACTTTTATCACCAATTTGTAAATTTTCTGTCAATTAAATTTCAGAATGACGTAACATTATGTAAACCTTATCAATCTTAATTTTTATTGCAGTATTGTGTTAGGGTTACATTAAAAGTATGAAATATTTAGGTCAAATATTTTTTCCTTATATTTTTTTCACATCTTTTCACTTAAATTACAATTTACACCCAGACTGATTGAAATAGAACTCTTGTGTCTGTTTTTTATAGAATATATCATTGTTTTTCTTCATTCTTCTGTCAAATTTGATGGAAATAGTAAGAGTCATATGATCATCATTAGATGTAACCAAGTGACATGACAACATCTTTTAAAATGTCCAGTGGACAAAAAATGAGAAATGTAGCTTTCAGCAATTGTGTTTATCATTTTGGTGAGGACTGTAAGATGTCATTTCAATTTAACATTTGACATGAGTCGCTAATTTTCATTTTATATCTGCTCCATATTGTGCTGCTTCATTGCTATCGGATGTATATACAAATTATATAAAGCCTGTTAACAAAGCGCTCTGTGGTGACATTATGCATTCACATTAATCTGTGGTTTTATTGCTTAAAAGGATCGACTCATGATTTTGCTTTGTACGGTTGTTAGAACGGAAATATTACACGTACGTTTTATTAGCGACTTATATTTTTCCGATCTCGAATTCAATATCAAATCAATGGAACGGAAAATAGTGTTAAGCTTTGTCGATAAATTGTGATGGAACAGTAGTTGAGTCAAATAATTGGGTGAAGTTGAGTACAGTATGAGAAGTGTGGCGGTGGATTAAATAAACTACTTGACGGTCAGTGGTCAGTTTACTAAGTGGACATCAGTTGAACTTTGTTAGGATAATATTGTGCAAGTGAAAGAAAACATGTTTTTTTTGTCAACATCATTATAACACTCTTTATAACACTCCTTTATACTTGTGGACTATGTCAAAAAGAAGAATTTAGGATAGAAACAGTGCAAAGTTCTTGAGATATTGCACTGGTTAATGTATCTTTCTGAAATTGGGTATGGAAATATGACTTCTTTTCTTGAAGAAATCGAATCATTATGTAATTTAAACATTTGATGAAGTTTCCAAGGAATTTAACATCAAAGGTGGATGTTATTAAGTGAACATAATACTAATATTTCAAAATTTGTGTTGATGAATTCCAAAAAAGTGTGGAGATATTTTGAACACAAAAGTGCATCAAAGAGATGTGAAAAATAATATAAATCAGTAAATGGAAATATGTTGAAATTTGTTGTGAAGAAGGTAAGGGATATTCATTGCTTCTTGTCTTTTTACTATATTTTTATGATAAATGAGACGTATGCTGTAGAGGAGGTAATATTAAAAATGTAAAGATTTTTTTTGGGGGGGGGGTCTCCCGGGGGGCTTATATATTAAGTTTTCAGTCAAATATTCCAAGATCAAGAATTTTTGCTGATTTTAAGTATTAAGGAACATTAAGTATTAAGGCAATTATTGAGATGAAATTCTTATCTGCACATTTTGAATTAAGCACACTTCGTTAAGTGTCTAACATGACCAATAAAACATTATTTTTTTTCCAAATAAATGATAATTTACTGCTTGGATTTACCAGCTGGAAACAGTGATGGTTTCATAGGATTCAATCCTAAGTAAAAGCGGTATCTTCGTCTTTGACTCTGATGCCGTTTTATCATGCAGCATGCAGCTACCTACCTTAATATACAATAGAAGAATAAACTAAATTTTAAGTAAAAAAAATTTGACTGATTTCATTCGCTTAGACAATTTACACTCTCTTCCCTATATTTTTTTCTTTCTTTAATGGAGACTGAGTCACAAAGCCTTAAATTGAGTGTATTCCCACATGAGGAACAACCGAACCTCAACATTTTAAAACTCATTAGCAACTTAAGCATTTAAACATTCAATTTAGGAGGGTGAAACTTATTTTCTTTTACCACCTTGTTATCAATTAATAAACAGAATAGAACAGAACAGAGGTTCATTTGACGTAAGCATTACCACTAGCGGATTTAGAGGTGGGCGCATCCAGCAAGCACCTCCTCTAAAATCGTCCAAAATAAATAATGCATTATCGCCAACTACAAATTGTAAAAAAAAATGATAGAGTAATCCCAATTCACCAAGCAAACAGTTTATACCATATACTATCGGTTCTGAGGGAGGGGCGCATGCCGAAAGGTAATGCGCCCCTAAGTTACGCCCCCTCTAGGCAATTGCTCAGGATCCACCCCTGATTACAAGCTCATCCCAATACAAATATACAGACAAACACATGGCATAAATACAAATATACATACAAAAACAGCATTACCCCAATGAATTATATTTCTTTTACAAATTGTGAGATTAAATTTATTTTATCTTATCATGGATATAGATGTTTTTATAATGAAACACTTGTAATGAGGATTTATCACAATACAATTTTCTATTTAAATTTAAGGAGTATACTTTTTTATTATGTTAATGAGTCTTTTAATTTGAAGATTTATCACAATTCAATTTTTCTAAGGAGTATTTTATTACTTCATTGCATCATTATAATGTATTTCATAAAACTTGTGGGGGTGTTATAATACCTCGGGAATATATTAACATCTGAAGTCTAAACACTTGAAGAAGTCAACAAGCAGAAAGTTTGTTAAAAAGATTCACTGTCATAAATAAATTATAATGATGAGGTGTGGTATTTTATGCACAATTAATTAATGGTTACAATGATTTACAAATATATGATACAAAAATAATCATAATTATTATATAGCTATAATTTTAGTTTGGAAGTTAAGAACTGTATATTTTGTTAAAGATTATTTTTTTAAATAACATCATATTAAACACTTCTGTGGATTGTAAAATTTGGAAAACAGAGATTGTAAATTGTGATGCGTTTCATTATTTTTTTCATGCTTGGAAGCTTTATCTAAAATAATTTGAACAAATTTATAACTTCTTCATTGACAATTGATTGCTCCACAGGTTTTAAAAGTGAATTCTTTTAAAGTGTATTTGAAATTTTGACATTGATAAATGTTACATTAGCTTTATTTGACAAGGTGATCTTATTTCAAAATATACAAATTTGATTTTAATTTCCTAATTGCTTTGTTGTTCATGAATGAAGATTTTTGTTTTCTTTGAACCTAAAGAAAAGTACATTCATGGTATTTTTACCTATTAACATCTTATAAGGCAATTTAGAGATTATTACATAATCTGAATACTAATTAAATAAAATTTCAATGGGCTGATTTTTTGTTCAAAATGAGGCAGCATGTCACTGTGTACTGATATGCTTAAACTAATTTGGTGCCTAATTATATCCCAGATTTTTTTACCACTCATGACAAGGCCACATGTTTGACAAATATTAAAGTTATATCAGGGGCAAAGCTAACCCCTATATTCATAATTCAGAAAATTTGAAAAACATTGTGGTGCATTCTGGGCGTTCTGAGGACTGCTTTATTTTTTTTATCATGTAGTCAAGTACACAAACTGCAACTGTGGCTGATTTTTTATCAAAATCATGTGGATTCAGCCGCCTACTCTGGTATAGGCAGCTTCAGGCCTGTATATTATGTTGGGATGTGGGTGGAGGTTCAGACCCTGAAGCTGGTAGGAATGATAATTAATGTTGTAAAACCTAGAAACCAGTATTTTTTGGAATTTGCTTATTTCAGCAATAATGTGTTAGTTGTAGACTGGTTATCTATAAGAGGGAAATAAATGCTTCATTGTAATGTGATTTATGCTAAATAGAACCATTATCAATATTGAAGGTTTGAGCCAGATGATATATAAGCAAAGCTATTTACTGGTCTTTCTTGATTAAATAGTCTGATTTTGGAAGACATTATCATCTTTGAGTGCTCTCCAAATGTGGCATGTCAACAGATCATTTGGTCAGTTTTAAATCATCCTTGACATTATATTGGCACGCTTTTGACCTTCGGTGTTAAAAAACAGAAGCTTTATATACACCTACCAAAGGCTCAGAACCAATTAGGAAGAGACAGTCTTCTGTCAAAATTGTCATGTTGCTGAGTGGAAAAATACCTTTTATACCATTATGCCCATTCTTCCAATTTCATCCATATCTTTTAAAAAAATGGGGCTACAGGCAAAGTTTAACTTTGCTGTTAACAAATTTCTGTTGATTTTCTTTCTGGCCCATTTTTGGCCAGGTTTGACACATCTTGGCTTAACTTGGTATTAATTAAGGAAGAGTTAAAGAATCATTGGATTGCGTTTGAGGCTCCTGGGATCGAGTCAAAGTCTATGATACTTAAAATAGAAAAAATGTAACTGAAACTAACAATGAAGGCTAAAGTTCTTCTGTCAATCAAAGAAGACCTGGTTTCGTTGCATTGTGGTGTTTCTTGTTATACATTTCAAGTCATAATTAAAATTGTTTTTTCTTCATCCATTTTCAGCAAGAACTAGAAACCGGGGAAAAGATGAGGTCAGACGGGGAGCAGTATATTCTCGATGACCACTACGCCGTGGACAGTATACGACCAAAATGTATCGAGCTCCAGCGTATGTGCGACCAGTACAGACAGTTGTTGCGTCGACGACGGGAAATACTGACAAAGTCACATGATCTGCAAGAGCGAATTGAAAAGGTAGTAATATATATAATATATATATAAAAGCTCAAAATTTAGATATAATATTTCTGAGCTGACGTTATATACAATTGAAGCAAATCACACTGACAGTTTCTTCTTTATCCAATGTAACAGTTTATATATGGTATTCAATGTAATAGATTTATAGGTTTCCTGGTCATAAGGCCCCAAATATATTTGCTTTTTAGGATGACATCCCCATAATTATACGGTCGGGTTGCAATTATGGTAGTGTTTTTTATTTTATTTTTTCCAAATATACTATGTCTAGATTATTTTCTTCCAAATAGCACTATTTCTTGCATAGGTCACTCATATATTGCTGTTGTTTATAATGCACCTTTGTTCCCTGTCAAAATTAATGACAGTTTATGGCGGGATCGAGGACCATTTTTGTTTGATTTTTCTATTTTTTTGTTAGGCCTAATTTGGTGACACTTTCCTGAGGCCCTGATAAATAGGATTTGTGGATTAACTACTTTAAAAACGATTGGCAATAAGCTGTGTCATCATTAATTAATAAAAAAGATGTCTTCATAAATCAGCTAAGAGGGCCTGAAGTATTTGAATTAGTGATAGGTTAGATACAGCGTATCCATGAGACAGTCCTCATAGTTGTTACAACAATTATCTTTACCTTTAATTATGAATGGAATACACCTATGGCCATCAATGTGTGTACACACTAATGAAGCACTTGGCTGCGATCTTTCATTTGTAAGAATATCGTGGTGTTTTCTTTCATGCGACAGCCCAAGCTTCCAAATCATAAAGAGACTTTCTTTAATGTCTACATTTATCTAATGTGTAGTCAAGAAATGCCGGCTGTTCCCAAACCCACCATGCCTCTGTAAATATTGAGTAATGAGTTGTATGGATAATGTTTTAATAATAGTGTTGGAGTAATGATGTATGAATAATGCTTCAATTATATTTATTTTTTCAGGCCAACAAATGGTGTACGTCAGGGGTTGACATGTTGACTACAGTCCAGTTGGAAGGTTGCCATAGCAATGAGGCCGTAACTAAGGCGGTGGAGGACATTGACAAATTTGTGGCTTCTGTGAAAGAACTCAAACTTAACAACCCTAAAGAGTTCCGTCAGCTGTTTGATAGCGTCATTACGTCAGACACCAGGGTAAGCTTGCCTTAGAATGTTCCTTCCTATGGGAATATAATTTTGAATGATTGGATGTAGGGTTTTTAAAGCAATGCAGAGACTTTGTATGAATCCATTTAAATGGTGGTGGTGTGTAAGATTGTTTATACTTGCACTTGGACTTTGCCCATTCGGCAAGTGTTCCGATAAGATTGTTATTCATTTTAGGTTTTTGGAGCATAGTGCACAGACAGAATGTAACCCTGGTTAGAGCTAGCCTAGTTCTTTAACGTGCACCAGTGTAGAGCACTGTCACACAAGACCCCCATTTAACATTCCTCCGGGAAGACAATTGGTATTTTTTAGTGATGCGGTGGGGAATCGAACCCGCGACCCCTGGATTGACTGTCAAGTGTGTTACATTCTGTATGAATCCACTTAAATTGAGTGTATAGCCTGTTGGTTTTGTTGTGACAAATTTTTTTTTGGTGTAGGGTGACAGCAGGGTTGGGTGGAAGAGAAGGGTATCTGCAATTATCTCATGGATGTCAATGTGGGTTAATTTTGCATAAAGAATAATTAATAAGATAATGAGCCCCTGTCCTGTGCAGTAAATGTACTTAATGATCTATATCTAATTATCCATCATCAAGTTACCACATGGCCTAAATTAAGGAAACATTGATTTATTTATCATTTAATGCTTTTTATTTAGCTCATTAAGTATTTATACATTTCCTGTATTTGATGATCATGTTCTTAAATAATTCAGAGTCAATGAGTTTTATTCTATTTCAATGAAAAATAGGACAACATTGAATAACTAAGTCAAGTTGAAATTTAAGTCCATTTTCGTGTTGCTGGCAAAACATAGCAGACACATAGAAGTTACTTTCTCCTGCATCTTTTTCATCGTTAGTGTTTTATTTTCATTTTCAATCAATTGCTTTTGAATGACTTGTTGTGTAGCCATCATGTACTGATACTATACACTTTGGTCATTGTTATTGCATGGCCTCTGTCGATTATGGGGTTAGTAGGTCAAAGTAATTGTGACATTTAATACTGGAATGATCAGCCATCCCCGACTTGTTTCACAGAATTGGTTTACCAAGATATCATAAAAGGCCACAGTAAAGCATTTTTTCCATATATTCTTTTTTACAACTTCTTTATCACAACTTCTTTTTCACAGCATTATTGTATTTAAATTTGGATTGTTATAAACATAATAAGTATTTTAACAAAGAAAAATACATGAACTTTTAAATGTTGGCTTAAAGCAACAAATCAGTAATATATTGTTGATATTAGTATATAATACAAATGGTCAATCTTTAAAATTAATTTAGTGATCCATAAAAAACAAGCAATCAGGAATGAATAGGTATTTTTTTGTTCACCTTTTTCACAGATTGCATTCTGAAAGTGTGAAAGCTATTTATGAAAACAATTTACAAGGGGTTTCAAAAGTTTTCACAGCTTCCAAACCAGCCATACATGTGTGTGTAGAGAGATTGCCTGCCATTATTTACTCTAATTGAGGCATTGTACTCTTCTTTTGAGATTATCTTTAAAGATAGGCAGATAAATTTCTTGCAATAACATCCATCATATCAGTGTTTGATCTTAGGCTTAAGGGGTTGGAATGTACTACCTATGATACTGTGGAATTAAACAGCTTATATAATAAGACAACATTACACAGGACGTGAAATTGTTTGCAAAAATATTTTATCTATTTCAAAACATTATAATGGCTCAGTTCTCAAAGCGTGACATAAATTATACATGTGCTTCATTCCTGAAACATAAATTGAAATGGACGCATAAGCAAAAAATTCAAATGAACATAGGAAATATTTTGGATACAACTTTTGGAAATATGAACATGTTTTTTCCTCAGGCGAGTGTTCAGAAAGTTCTTAAAAAAATGGAGGACGTACAAACAATGTGTGCCACCAAGCGGGCAGAGTTGGTCGCCCAATCTCGGTCCAAGCCTGTTCAACATCCAGCTCAGGCAGATTTTGTTACGGCTGCCTCTCGTGGGCAGACGACAGTGCCAGATTATGACCTGCGGAGAAAAGGCGGGGCTCATTCTGGGCCAGGTAATCACGGGAACCAGCCGCGGGACAGACACAGGCGGGATGCTGGGAAGGGTGGCCAGCAGAATCAAGCTCCTGCCATGCCATCTGTGGAGAAATCAGCAAGGGTGAGATTTAATGTACATGTTTTTGCTATGCATTGTTTTGTTTGATTAAAAGCCCTTTGTCTGTACTTTGTATCGTCTAGTTGTTATAGCTACTGCAGCTGATTACAAAGTTTTTAAGAATCCATAAGCTGTCATGGCGTAGCTACGTGTACTTGTAGGACTAAGCTTACATATCTGAATGTTGACCTAGCTCAAATATACAATGCAATAAATGGGTAAAACGTTGATGTATGTTAAGCTGGATCTTTAAGTCACTGGGCTTGTAGTGTCATAGTGAACAATTTCAGTTATGAGGTTTTTCAACAATGCTAATTTAATTCCCCTCTACTCCTTCATTTAATTATTTCATATTAACTCAACGTCCAGACAATTTTCTTTCATATTTTCATGCACTGATGTACAAATACACTCAGATCACTAAAATCAGATTAGAAAAAATGTAAGTAACGGTTTAATTTAAGCCATAAAACATTAATTTTCGAAGGCAAATATGAAAATCTGCGATCTGATTTTTTGTCAGCAATATTTTATCATTGGTTTGCAGGTATTTACGCAAAAATTTGCTCTCCAAGACAAAAAATAAAAAAGTTGTAAAAATTGTATATCAGTGAGAGTGCAGCTTTAAGATGCTTTATGGATACAGCCCCAAGTCATCATTAACCCCCCCCCCCCCCCCATAAATGTCTCATTTTTTCCAGTGTATAATAGTTAAATATTATAACATCTGGTAGTTGCAAGTTTTTCTGTCTACAATTGCACTCGATTTGTTGTTGTTGTTTTTCAGATTAAACCAGACATTGGGCCACCCCAACACCATGCCAAAGGTAAAGGTCATTCAGGGTCAAGGTCACACCACGGGTCATCCAGTACATGTAGTAGTCTCTCAACAGTGGACAGTGTGGATGCGGGACATAACTCTGCAGTGATGTCAGAAGGGGCACGCAACTCTGTCGCGTCAATGTCTACTACCTCGGGTTCCAGTGCATTGTCAGATCATATGATCGAATCATTACAGGAAAAAAGACAGTAAGAAACATTTTTTCATTATGTTGTTTTGTTTTGAAGTTTCAATGGCATGGACTTTGATACATATTTATGTCTGCAATGACAATGCACCTTTATGTAGCAAGTCCAATCACTAATGTTGAAGTATTTTTGGCTCGACTATTCGAAGAATATGGGGAGCTAAACTGCTCGACCTAGGGTCGCCGTCACACTTTGGTACATGCTTTGCATGAAAGCACCTTAAAGTCATTGTCCCAGCAAATGCATCATGTATTGCATTGTAACTTTAAACATGTTTTCCCAACTATCAGTCCTACCTGTTTAATGAATTTACATGTAGATAACTCTGTTTTGCATACTATGCAAAATATGGCCGTTTATTATTTGAGTTCTGGTTTAGTTAGGCTATTCAATCAACAAGGATAAGCATCTGCTTACAATTATCTTAAATACATATATTTTAACAAGTTAATTCTAATAGAGTAGAGAAAAAAAGCAGAAAAACTTGATAAGATATTAATTATCAAACATAACAGCTTTACATGAGTGGAGTAACTATAACAGCCGATCATTTAGGACTGTCCTCTACAATTTTTCTGTTAACATAAACTCAGATGGTTAACTTGATGAAAAATAATAATGTAAATAATAACAGCTTTTGTCTCTCAATGCAGACATGTGATGAATGAGCTGATAGAGACAGAGATGATGTATGTTCAACAACTGCATGATATACTGAGGGTAAGTCAAACTTGTAATCATTGTGAAACACTCTGGCGATGCAATATTTTTAACAATATTTGAGTTGGACTCACAAATGAGAACGCTTTCAGCCTGTCACCCTTGACTCCTTGGTTTGATCAGTTCTGTAAGAAGATTAGCTAGAACAGGTAGCTTTCTGGCTCCAATATCTCGAAACTTCTTAAGCTTAACAGGCTTAAGTAGCTTTTTTAAATAAGCCAAAAAACATACTAAAATTGAATTTTGATAAGTAAAAAAATGTTTATTCTGATAATCATGATGATAATTTCTATCTCAAGTATAAAAACTCTTAAATAAGTAAACATTAAGCAATTTATTGAAAACGAAAAATGGGGAGCTTAGCTTAATTCTGTTATAAGGGACTTAAGAAGTTTTGAGAAATCGGGGCCTGATGCTTCTGTTCACCACCTGAACTGATGAAACAGACTCTGAGACTCCAGGCTTATTATACGTATTCAGCATTCATGGCATTCAAGAATCTATGAGAGTGTATAAGCTAAAATTGTTTGAATCAGAAAGGCATATCACTAACATTCCTCCTTTAAAACTCATTTATTATAAATACATATTTAGTAAGAAGTTATATTAAGGTCACTGAGAAATATATCTGCACTTAAACTGCACTTTGAAGTCTTCAGACTAATTTCCTACATTATAATTTATTGTTAAACATCTTGCTATAAAGATTGTAGCCTCACTTCAGTTGTATAGCCTTGTTTCACCACTGTATGTTATTCTAGGGTTACTATTGTGAGATGGACAACCGCGCCATGATACACCTCATTCCCCCAGGCCTCGCCAGCAAGAAGGACATCTTGTTTGGCAATTTGGATCAGATATACAACTTTCACCATGAGTAAGTTTTAACATTTTTTACATTTAGTAGAATTATTTATGGAGAAAATGCACAAGGTTTCATCATATGCCTGGTGATGTTGTTCTTAACAAATTTGTAATGACTGAATTGTTCATTGTACTGTAAATATTGCTCACTTGGATATTGAAGCTGAAATGAGTTTGGTAGGTAATTGAAATAATGGTCATTCCAACAGATTGCGAAACCATGACAAACACAATCCAATACTCAACCTTGTGTTTATAGTATGAAATAAAAGGATAAGATAATTAATGGGGGGTTTTAATACATAAAACAACATATCTGTCATGATCTGGCTTGTCAGTGGAAATATTTTGGCATTTTCCAGCAAAATTACTGCTACAATGGGCAAAGGGAGAGTATTACCAGATGACAAAATGTAAACACAGATTATCTCCCTTAAATTATATAAGCTATGTTGTGTTGCCAAGTCAATATATGTATGCATATGTGTGTAGCAACACTGTGTCCCCTTCACCCTTGCATAATATTTCTTTGGTCACGTTACTTTGATATACAGAAAAAATACAGATTAGTTTTGAACATCAAAATTAATAAGTGCAAATGGATTAAGATTAATTATCCAAGCTTTGTGCGTATTTTTACAAAACATTCTCATTATGCAGAAACATAATAATATATTTTCTTCATTCCAGTGTATTTCTGAAAGATCTACAAAGCTGTGCCGACTGTCCAATGAGACTGGGAAAATGTTTTGTAAATAGAGTAAGTGTCGATGGTAAAAACTTTTAAAGTTTCATTTGAGTTTTATCAAGCTGATCTAACCAAATCTGCTGGTAACTTAGTCATTTTTTTGAATCAAAATGAAGTGGTCAAAGTTACTTTTAATTGACATACTTCTGATAAGAATTATCAAGTTTTTATCTTGAATGATGAAAACTATTTTATCAAATTGTAATGACTGTAGTCTGACAGTGATAAATACTGTACTATTGACTGTTAAAAATTCAATTATATTAGCAAATTCATGATCAAATGTCAGACATCAAATCTACATAAACATAACATAAAGGACTAAATCTAATATATTTATCAAACCTTCCGCCTTACAGAAAGACGAGTTTCAGAGGTACAGTATTTACTGTATGAACAAGCCCCGCTCGGAGGAACTGCGGACCCAGGTTGGCGACCACAACCCATTCTTCAAGGAGTGTCAGAGGAAACTAGGCCACAAACTTCCCCTGGGGGCGTACCTCCTGAAACCTGTTCAGAGGATTACAAAGTACCAGCTGCTTTTGAAGGTCAGTGCTTTTTATAACTCCCAAGTCTTAATGTATGGCAGACTCATAGGGATGGTGATTTAAAATTTGGAGTCAATAGGTCAAAGGTCAAGGTTGTGGTGACCTTTTCTAAAACTAGGGCTTTCTATATCATTTGACCTTAAGATAATTGATCATGATCAGTAGATGACCCATATTGATTTTGCGGTGGATAGTTGATCATGATCAGTAGAAGACCCATATTGATTTTGTGGTCGATAATTGATCATGACCAGTAGATGACCAATATTGATTTTGCGGTTGATAATTGATCATGATCAATAGATGACCAATATCAGTACTTGACCAATATTGATTTTGCAGTTGATAATTGATCATGATCAGTAGATGACGAATATCAGTAGTTGACCAATATTGATTTTGCATCGATAATTGATCATGAACAATTGATGACCCATATTGATTTTGCGATCGATAATTGATCATGATAGTAGATGATCCATATTGATTTTGTGGTCAAGGTCATGGTAACAAAATATGAATTAAATTTGTTCCCTCAACTTTTGATGCTGTTGACAGGTGGCTGAAATTTGCGGAGATCAGATTTATAACTAAAATAAAAGAATGTGTAGCCAAGACATTAATATCAGTAAGCACTAAAACACACACTGTACAAGCTTCTTATGAGGGAGTTCTTCACTGTCAGACTTAAATGTTCTGTCAAGTCAAGACACTGAACAGTTATGGAATAGTTGCTGTTTAAGAGTTCCCTATGTTATGATGTATTTTCACAGTAAAAGTCATGTATAATCCTTTCTTTTCTATAGGAGATGCTGAAATATGCGGGCGACAACAAGACTTGTCGAGACCAGCTGGAGGAATCCCTCAACACGATGTTGGAGGTAGCGCGTATTGTCAACAACAGCATGTACCAGGTCGCCATCCAAGGATTCCCTGTAAGTGATAAAAAGACTGAGATTTGTGTTTTTTTAAGCTATTCACTTCTTGAAAGTTGGTATTAAAATATTTATCTGTTGGTGTTCGACAATTGAAAAGGGAATATTTTGTAAATCGGTTGATCTGAGGGTATTGTATCACTTATGTTGTGTTAAGTCAATAATGCCTGAGACTGAAAATAACTATTTTTACAAAAGCATTAAAATTAAACATCCTATTTCTTTTGAGTAATATTGGAAATGGATGCTAGGCAACTGTGTGGGACAGAATAAAGAATCGCAGTGTGTAATACAGATATTTTATCCCGTTTCCATTTTTAATGTTCAGATCATACAATATTTAAGACAAAAAATAACAGGTATGAAATAAATCTGTTTACATAAAATATGTACATGTATGTAAGTGTAGAATGTTGTTACTTGGTGTTTGTGGAAATTTTGTTTGAAACGTAAGAATTACACAGCAATTGCAATTGACTACTGATTTCCTTTATAAATAACAAAGCTATAACAACCATTTACATTATTTTACTCAAAAGAAACAGGATGTTTGATGTCCAATTTTAATGCTTTCGTAAAAAAAATGATATTATTATTTACATATAAATGAAAAGTAAATATCCCATATTAAACTACTTTCATTTCATTATTCAGGGCAACTTAAGTGACCTAGGTAAGCTGTTGATGCAGGGCAGTTTTAACGTATCGACAGAACACAAGCACGAGAAGATACGTGACATCCGCTTCAAGCCAATGCATCGACACTTGTTCCTCTACGAGAAGGCGATCCTCATGTGTAAACGTAAGGAGGATACGAACAATGAGGGACGCGATGGGTACAGCTACAAAAACATGCTACGGGTATGTTAGGGAATATTTATGTTCAGCATTTAATGTATTTCACATATATAATTAATAACTTGTTAATTGTTAAATTTAGTTTTGTTTAGAGATAGATTGTTTTGGGGAGATATATGTTATTAATTGATATAACTGCTCCTTATTAAAGAGAGAGTTGTTGCCATGGGTATTATATGGAACAATTTCGAGTTATTTGCAGTTATTTATGATTATACATAAAAAATCGTATATTATTGTGTATTCACTTTACAACATAATTTTACAGTCATTTTTATATAAAAAGCAAAGTAGAGTAAAAAACAACAAAAATTGATAAAGCAAATTTGATATAAAAACAAATGTTTTTTCAGTGTAACCAAGTTGGATTGACGGAGAATATAAAGGGAGACAAGCGCAAGTTTGAGCTCTGGCTGCGAGGCCGAGAGGAAGTTTATATTGTGACGGTGAGACTTGTGGCTATTATAAACTGGCTAAGGATTTGTTAACACTGAGATTGGAATAAAATATTCATTAAAAATGCTTATTATCAAGATTAAGTGATGACCAGCAAATTTATTAAATGATGATCGCGAAAATGTCTAAACTTTATTTTTCTCGCACAGGCAGAGTAGAGATTATTTAGAATTTCTTTTGACTTGGAGAATGATAAATGCAATATAATTGTTATTGCTGAAAAACACTGTTTAAAAGATAACCTATGCACATTTATGAATGATGTGTCTTATCATGAATAATGATATTTTTCTTGCAGTCCCCCAGTCTTGAAGTGAAAGATTTTTGGGTGAAAGAAATCAAAAAGGTCCTAATGGGACAGTTTGACGAAATCAAATGTAAGTACAGGAAAATCATTGGTCAGAAAAATGAAATCAAATGTGGGTAGAGGAAAATCATTTTGTTTAGGCTGCATCACTAATTGACTTTCTATATATTGTATCCAGTCCTGGGTTGTGAAAACAGAAAGGGCACATAAGTTCTAGAAATTAAGCTGAAATATTATTTAACAGTGAAAATGTTGAATGCAGATCACATTATAAATGTAAAAAACTGAGGATCAGTATTCAATACTTAATTTGTTAAACAATTTTTCTAAAATTTATAAAAATGAGGGGAGGTTTTATAAATTTCACTGAACAAGTTTTATATATTCAAATAGAATTGTGATATTTACGGTATATAATAAATACTAACTTGATGATTTATAGCATTAAATACTTAAAACTTTGATTTATATTAAGGCATACAATTGTTGCAATGCTTTTAGTTTATAAATTAAGTTTTGCAGGAATAATGAATCAATTATTTATGAAAAATATATATTAACTTTACTTCATGATCCGGGGCTGTTTTCAATGACCACCTTAGATTTCACTGAATTTTAAAAATTTTGACAGTAAAAATAACTGACCAATGGACTGAATGGAATCACTGAGGCGTGTCTAAGGACCCGGATAAGAACAATATTGACTACGATCCCAGGACATCATTTATGATAAAAAAAAGTTGATAACTTTAGTGTCAAGATTTATTTCTTAGAAAGCAATAATGGGATACATGTATGAAAACTATTTTTTTTCCTCATATTATTTTCAGTGACTAGGTTGAACCTGGGCGACAACTCTCCGGAGGATTTGACAAGATCCGGTAGCGACAGCGGCATGGAGAGTTGGCGGCACCGACAAGGATCAGGCAACAACAACAGCTCTACACTTCCACAGGTACTTGGAGCACCTGTTTTCAAGAGATTTCTGTGAGACAGACATTCATGTGCAATTATTGTCAGGGTCTTTGTTGCCTTATACTCAGCAGTGTCCACATTTGTTTATCAGTAAAAGAAAAATAAATGTTAGCCATGACATTAATAAAAGAAAAGGTTTTAAGCTTCACTAGATGTCTTGGGGCGTCGTTAAGAATTTGAAATTGGAAGCATGAACTTCCTTGCCATCTGTTTTATAAGTTTTCTCCCAAATGTTGAAGTTCCAGTCGCCCATACTCGAAAGGTTTCTCCATTATTGTATAACTATTCTGGTAAAATATGAAAAAAATGATGCTAAAACATGCCAACTCCTCATGTATTCAAACAATTCAAAAGTTCAACTTAACGTGGCCATAAATGCAAACTTGACACCAGGTTTTCCAAGCTTTCAACTTTGGAAGTTTTATTTACATTTAAAATGTAGTGGAAGTTTTTTGCTACCGTAAATGTTGGAAATGATATCATTCCAAACTCTCAAACTCTGAAGCCCTTTTACAGTATGCATATCTTGAATTATGTTAAGATAAATTGCTCTAGCAGTTATAAACTTAGGCTTTACATACTAGAGGAACATGATACAAACTCTCACGTTATTTGAACATGTTGGCTGTTGGTTCACTTAAAAAATATAGTTGCATTAAACAATTAAGACCACTTTAAAAACAAAGAAAATGAACAAAATATAAAGAATTAGATAGAGTTATTTCGAAGTTTATTACAATATTTTCAAATGTAATTTGACATGTATAAATGGTTATATCACACAGGGTCTGGCGATGTTGTCCCCGGAAACGCCTCCAGACACGAGGGAGAGAAGTGAACGCTGGTCTGACGTCTCTTACACAGATTCTGAGCCCGAAGTGGAAACAAAAAAAGGGCAACACACTTCACCACTTGAGGTAGGGTTAGGCTTTGTCATTTATGAAAATCAAATTTACCATCCAAGAATATTTGGCAGCTGTGAAGATGGAATCGCTATATACATACTTTCAGTTTTGTTAGGTTACAATATAATGTATATTATTAGACCATACTCAAAAACTGACATGAATACAGCAGTGTATTAAATATGTTATCCACTTCAAATAAAGATATTATTTACTTTCTGAATATAAGTTTGGCATGCCATATGAATCAATATTTTGGATTTACAAATTTTGTCATGTCAAATAATTTTTGAATCAGGTAGTTTTATAAATAAATTTCCATTCCACAGCCTGCATATTTGCAGCAGTTTATCGCAATAGCGGACTACGCCCCAGTGGATGATGTTGAGATGGCGCTGCGGGAGGGGGATCGTGTGGAGATTCTCCGCACGGGATCTACGGGATGGTGGCTGGCACATCACATGGACACCAACGAGGAGGGCTGGGTCCCTTCAACGTTTCTGGATCCCCTACCTAACACCGGACCTCGGTCATTGGCCTCCCTCTCCAGCATAGGTAAGGTTTCTCATGTTTTATCATTTTGAATTATTATTTAAAAAAACCCCAAAGGTATTGACATACTGAAAAGTTTTAAAGAATATGTATAGGAAACTTAGTACATAGTCGTGCTACTAGTGACAATGTGTTTATTGCTATAATTGGAATAACCCATAACTCTGGGTTTGATAATTGATGAGTTATGCCCCTTGACCCAGGTAAGTATTGGCATCCTTTTATGATGCATATGTAAATGGTCAAATAATACTCCTTTAACAAGATCTTTGTCTCCAAAAAAGTATTTAGAAGAACATGAGTATGGATGATATCATTCTAAATATAGTCATTTCTGTACAAGAATTTACCTTGTTATTATATTGTCTTAAAGTCATAGAAAAAAGCTCAGAAAAACTGATAATGTTCTCATTCACTTCTTAAAGCATTGGATAAAGACTGTTATTCAACACTTCTTCCTATCTTATAACAGGTTCCGGGAGTCAGCCAGACCAGACAAGCCACTCAAGTGTGACTAGTGGTTACAGCGCAACCAGTCCAGTAGATGAAACCACCATATGAGTCTTAAACCAGTCTGTCACATCCAACACAACCAGTCAAGTAGATGAAAACACCATACGAGTCTTAAAACAGTCTTGAATGCACAACATGACCAGTCTAGTAGATATGTTTGTTCAACCAGTCTGGAATTACCAACTTATACAGAGTAACAATTATTGATTTATTCTGAATATGCCATCAAAACATATGAGGAACTTTTTGATTGGCCGATCATAAGAATATGCTTCTTATGAAAGGGCTTTCAATGTCATCGTGGTTTTTAAAGATAGTTATAATGATAGAGCCTGTTAGTTTTCATCACTATAGCAAGAGATCTGTTCTTAATAACAGTAATAAGTTAATTGCATTTGAAGTAAGTTGTTGTTTTTAAAGTTTGAAATAGATTCTATTGAGATATTTTTCAAACAAATTAAGTGTGTTGATTTAATATTATTATGTAAACTGTGCAATATGTTAAATACAGTCAGATGTATATATGTATTACATTTGATAAGTGTATTGGAGCAAGTTTGTTCATCTTAATAGGCTGTAAATAAATCAGTATTGCGCCAATTCTCACATTGATTTACATGTCTGACAGAACTTAGATATTGAGTTGCCTTGCCTGTGGATTGGAGCGTTGTTGTTGTTGTTTTTGTTGAAATGAATACAAAATGTGATGTCAAACTGACAACTAGAATGTATATAAGTAGCAATTTATCTATCTGTGTTAGAATAATCTTCAAAATGTTGATACAATGTATTGATGTTTCATGTATACAAATACTGCCCAAATGTGGATAGAAGTCCCTGGATGCAATATCTTATCATTAGTAACATGTTATTACTTATAAAGCCACCTGTACATAGAATATTATGTTTTATATTTAGTGTTACAATATATTAGCTCAGTTGTTGTGGTTCACTAGTCAATATGCTATGTTGTAAAGTTGTCATAAATGGGACTCCAAAGTGTGTACATCATGATCCTAACACAGGCACTTTTCATGGGAAGTTTCTGAAGTTTTTCATCCTTTCAATTACCTACCAACCATATTTACTTAATTGAGGAACTTTCTGATGCTATATGGCAAATTTGGGGGTCTGATTATAACAGGATCTGTTTTTCTTTCTGCGGTGCATTTAAAATGTTGTATTAATGATTATGGTCTGGTATTCATTTATTTTTTGGAAATGTTATTAGATGGAATAGTGCTGTTGAAGCAGATGTTGTTACCACTGGCAAAACTTTATGTTTATACAGTCGAAACCTGTTTTGCTTGATACCACACGGCTCGATTTCCTTGTTGGCTCAAACTTTATGTAAAGGAACAAATTATTTTAACTCTATGTATGAGCATTCCAGCTTGACTCTGTATTTGCAAGGCTCGAAGTATTCTTGCTGGTCCTGGAAATATAGAGCTGACTTGTTTCTGCTGTATGTAACACTTTCTGTAGAATGAAAACTGTAAATCATAAGTGCTTTACAGTTATTAAAAAATGTATTTAAAATTTTCTGAAATTGTTCATCATTCATTTTGGTTGTGTGCTGAGACTTTAAATACAAATATAGTTTCAGTTTAAACTCACATAAATATAAAGATGTTTTTGAGATGCATCTTAAGATGAACATGTAGAGTTACTATACTTGGGTTGCCAGCGACAATGAGCTGTGGAGGTATTCACATTAATCATGAAACCAATTACGAAAACCATGAGACACATTACAAAACAGTTTTATAACAATGTGTAAATTAAAAAAATAACCTTTTCAAAGAAAAATATGTAAAAACAACTTAGATTGCCTGGTTATGAGGCATGGAACTTAGCAAGGTGAAATTGTCAATTTTACCTCGACAAAACTCATTTTCGCTGGCAGCACCACATATGTCTATAAGTGGAATTGTTTTCCAATGGAGTTACCTATACGTGTTGTGTTTCTCTGTTGAATTGTTGAAACTCCGCAGCTAATATTTAAGAAGTGTGGTTGTTAAAATTGTTGATTTTTCAAAGTTTAGATACGTGATCATTCCATTTTTCCGGATTCCATTGTAAAGTGATACATTCTAAGATTATTTTTTATCTCGGTTAAACTGTGACCATAGGTGACGGTATCAACCTGGCCCCAATATCTCAATGTGACCATAGGTGACGGTATCAACCTGGCCCCAATATCTCACTGTGACCTAGGTGACAGTATCAACCTGGCCCCCAATATCTCACTGTGACCATAGGTGACGGTATCAACCTGGCCCCAATATCTCACTGTGACCATAGGTGATGGTATCAACCTGGCCCCCAATATCTCACTGTGACCATAGGTGACGGTATCAACCTGGCCCCCAATATCTCACTGTGACCATAGGTGACGGTATCAACCTGGCCCCAATATCTCACTGTGACCATAGGTGACAGTATCAACCTGGCCCCAATATCTCACTGTGACCATAGGTGACAGTATCAACCTGGCCCCAATATCTCACTGTGACCTAGGTGACGGTATCAACCTGGCCCCAATATCTCACTGTGACCATAGGTGACAGTATCAACCTGGCCCCCAATATCTCACTGTGACCATAGGTGACGGTATCAACCTGGCCCCAATATCTCACTGTGACCATAGGTGACGGTATCAACCTGGCCCCAATATCTCACTGTGACCATAGGTGACGGTATCAACCTGGCCCCAATATCTCACTGTGACCATAGGTGACGGTATCAACCTGGCCCCAATATCTCACTGTGACCATAGGTGACGGTATCAACCTGGCCCCCAATATCTCACTGTGACCATAGGTGACGGTATCAACCTGGCCCCAATATCTCACTGTGACCATAGGTGACGGTATCAACCTGGCCCCCAATATCTCACTGTGACCATAGGTGACGGTATCAACCTGGCCCCAATATCTCACTGTGACCATAGGTGACGGTATCAACCTGGCCCCCAATATCTCACTGTGACCATAGGTGACGGTATCAACCTGGCCCCAATATCTCACTGTGACCATAGGTGACGGTATCAACCTGGCCC
The DNA here is from genome assembly GCF_026914265.1 of Mya arenaria. NCBI lineage: Eukaryota > Metazoa > Mollusca > Bivalvia > Myida > Myidae > Mya > Mya arenaria. Next base: position 6,508,734 of record NC_069136.1, on the reverse strand, counting down.
CAATATCTCACTGTGACATAGGTGACGGTATCAACCTGGCCCCCAATATCTCACTGTGACCATAGGTGACGGTATCAACCTGGCCCCAATATCTCACTGTGACATAGGTGACGGTATCAACCTGGCCCCAATATCTCAACCCAGGTTAACTCCCTTATAACAGGATCAACCTAACCTTACTTTTTCGGTTTGGTACAAATTGTGTACTTTTCTCATTTAAAGGAGTTTTGAGACTTTTTATTAGTTTTAAAGGAGAGTATTTTTTGTCACATAAAATCAAATATTATCAAGGAATTTTGCTAACTTAAATAAGATATTTAAATCTGTTATGCTTAAGATGCTCTGAGACAATGGGGCCAGGGAAAAGGAAAAATGCTGTTTTGCTTTTTATGTGCTTCTGTTAAGGATTGAAGGGCTTTAGTGATACAAATTATAGTTATCTGTTAGTAAGATAAACATATTTTTACAATTCCTTGAAAAAATTGATGATTGATATATTATGTTGCCAATCAGAAATGAAATCACACTGGGACCTTTCTTTGCATCAATTCATTTAAGTATGTTTCCAAGTTAGAATGTACCTTGGATATACTGTGTCAGGTCAGATTTTTGATCATTTGTCAGTTTCAAAGCATGACATGTGAAAGATTTTAACATGCAACATAATTGTTTTAACATTCATATTTAGGTTAAAACATTCATTCACACTGCATATGTGATTGTATGATTTACTTTTGGGCTGCATACAATGTAATTCATACTTCCTGGCATTTTTATTTCCCTTATACAAAATCGATTTGGTTAATGTAACAACTGTAGTCAAAGCTTGATACTTGATATTTAAAGGTACATTTATTACCATGGTGTAGCAAATATCATTGTCCCATAGATTTATTTCAGTATAAAATGCACATACCAGTAAAATACAGTATGGTAATAAGAACAACATGTTGCATAAATAAACTAATGTTTAAATAAATGTCTACAAAAAGTCTCAACCCTGCACTGACAGGGTTCCCGGTCCTACAACCTTGCCCTGACAGGGTTCCCGGTCCCCCAACCCTTCACTGACAGGTTTCCCGGTCCCCCAACCCTTCACTGACAGGGTTCCCGGTCTTCCAACCCTGCACTGACAGGTTTCCCGGTCCTACAACCTTGCACTGACAGGGTTCCCGGTCCTACAACCTTGCACTGACAGGGTTCCCGGTCTTCCAACCCTGCACTGACAGGGTTCCCGGTCCTCCAACCCTGCACTGACAGGGTTCCAGGTCCTCCAACCCTGCACTGACAGGGTTCCCGGTCCTCCAACCCTGCACTGACAGGGTTCCCGGTCCTACAACCTTGCACTGACAGGGTTCCCGGTCTTCCAACCCTGCACTGACAGGGTTCCCGGTCCTCCAACCCTGCACTGACAGGGTTCCAGGTCCTCCAACCCTGCACTGACAGGGTTCCCGGTCCTCCAACCCTGCACTGACAGGGTTCCCGGTCCTCCAACCCTGCACTGACAGGGTTCCCGGTCATTGACAGGGTTTCCGGTCCTCCTGGGTATTCAAAAGTTGTCACCACTTTTCACAGAAAAAACACAATTTGAATTGTTACATAAATTGTTACTTATTTTTTACAAAATATTTAAGACAACAGTGATGTTTATGGGGTAAAATACACAACATTTTTTTTATTTTAAATAAATTTACAATACATGATGAAGATTGGCAGTGTTTGAATCTCAAGTTTGAACTTCGTTTGTTAACATGCATGTAGTCCCTGGAAATCTGCAGAATGTATGGCCGCTGGTGGTTGTGATACTAGATTGTTTTTGTTATTGTGATTTTGTTATTTATCTCACACTTTTATGCTTTGTATTTATTTATTGAGTCTTAACAAGCAAGCAAAATTAAAATCATGCAAACCTTTTTTGGAGTTTGTTATGTTATAATGTATTTGCTATTTTGTTGTTTAATTGATGCCTTTATTCAACAAATATTGTTTCAACTAAAGCTATTGTCGACAAATCGCGGATTGATCTTCATTTATAATGGAATAAAACCAGGTCGAAATTCGTCTATATCCTTGCCTCAAATTCGGTGACTTTCAGGCACAGATTCAGCCTCAGATTTAGCCTGGGAGCAATTATCATTAAAAGGTACGATTGTTTCTACTCAAATTCTAATTACAAGGTGCATTTCAATCAAACCTAACAATATTTTGGTTTCATTCGAAAATGAAACGGTCTCAAGCAAGATTAGACCCCTTGTGAAGTAATGTTGGCAAGAAACAAAAAGTTGAAAACTCATCTGAATCAGCTTTAAGTTACCATAAAAGGAAGTGACTTAACGTTTTTCACCTCAGTGAGGGTTTGGATTTCAAATAGTCGAGTCAAACATGACAATTTTGTTCGAAAAACGAGAACATAGGATGAGGAGGAAAGTGAAAAGAAGTGGGTCTCGAAAACGCCATGAGCCTCGCTCGGAAATGTACCTAAGGGTGGTTCTCTCGGTTGGACAGAAATTAGAAAAAAACAACCATTATGAAAAAAAATCGACAGGATTATAATTGATATTGCTGTGGAATCCAGGTCATTGGCCAATGGACGGTACCTTCCACAGAACGACAATAAAGATGTTTAATACGGAACTCATATGCGATTGTTGACCGTGGTTCTATGAGCAATTTTATAGCGCTTTTGATGAATCTTATGACTGGAATTATTTTCTTAGAGCATATCAATTACTCGCGCTTAACTATTACCAGTGTGAACGCTTTAGAAACAAGTTTCGCCGGAAGACTTACTACGCATTCTTACTTGAAAAGGAGTTGAAGCAAGAAGCAAGGGAGTTTACGGAACTGGTGAACTCTAACAAGTAACGCGCCAAGGAGACACACAAACAAGAAACGCGCCAAGAAAACACGCAAACATGAAACGCGCTAAGAAAACATACGAAAAAGAAATGCACCAGGAAACATACAAACTAGATTAAGGCCAAGAAAGAACGCACACATGACACGCGCCAAGAAAACATACCAACAAGAAACGCGCCAAGGAAACATACAAACAAGAAACAGGACAGGAAAACACGCAAACATGAAACACGCAAAGAAACCATAAATCATGAAACGCGTCAAGAAAACATAAAACATGACACGCGCCAAGAAAGCATAAAACATGACACGCGCCAAGAAAGCATAAAACATGACACGCGCAAAGAAAACATAAAACATGACACGCGCAAAGAAAACATAAAACATGACACGCGCCAAGTAAGCATAAAACATGACACGCGCAAAGGAAACAAGCAGACATGAAACGCGCCAAGAAAACATATAAACAAGACACAGGCCAAGAAAACATGCAAACATGAAACGTGCCAAGAAAACAAGCAGATATGAAACGCGCCAAGAAAGCATACAAACAAGAAACAGGCCAAGAAAACACGCAAACATGACACGCGCCAAGAAAACAAGCAGACATGAAACGCGCCAAATAAACATTTAAACAAGAACCAGGTCAAGAAAACAAGAAGACATGAAACGCGCCAATAAAACATACACACAGGAAACAGGCCAAGAAAACACGCAAACATGAAACGCGCCAAGAAAACATGCAAACAGGAAACGCGCCAAGAAAACATGCAGACATGAAAGGCGCCAAGAAAACATGCAGACATGAAAGGCGCCAAGAAAACACGCAAACAGGAAACAGGCCAAGAAAACACGCAAACATGACACGCGCCAAGAAAACATACAAACAGGAAACGCGCCAAGAAAACACGCAAACATGAAACGCGCCAAGAAAACATGCAAACAGGAAACAGGCCAAGAAAACACGCAAACATGACACGCGCCAAGAAAACATACAAACAGGAAACGCGCCAAGAAAACACGCAAATATGAAACGCGCCAAGAAAACACGCAAATATGACACGCGCCAAGGAAGCCTACAAACATAGAACGCTTCAAGAAAACAAACAGACATGAAACGCGCCAAGAAAACACGCAGATATGAAACGCGCCAAGAAAACATGCAGACATGAAACGCGCCAAGAAAACATACAAACAGGAAACAGGTCAAGAAAACACGCAAACATGAAACGCGCCAAGAAAACATGCAAACAGGAAACAGGCCAAGAAAACACGCAGACATGAAACGCTCCAAGAAAACATACAAACAGGAAACAGGCCAAGAAAACACGCAAACATGAAACGCGCCAAGAAAACACGCAAATATGAAACGCGCCAAGGAAGCCTACAAACATAGAACGCTTCAAGAAAACAAACAGACATGAAACGCGCCAAGAAAACACGCAGATATGAAACGCGCCAAGAAAACATGCAGACATGAAACGCGCCAAGAAAACATACAAACAGGAAACAGGCCAAGAAAACACGCAAACATGAAACGCGCCAAGATAACACGCACATATGACACGCGCCAAGGAAGCCTGCAAACATAGAACGCTTCAAGAAAACAAACAGACATGAAACGCGCCAAGAAAACACGCAGACATGAAACGCGCCAAGAAATTACGCAGATATGAAACGCGTCAAGAAAACATGCAGACATGAAACGCTCCAAGAAAACATACAAACAGGAAATAGGCCAAGAAAACACGCAAACATGAAACGCGCCAAGAAAACATGCAAACAGGAAACAGGCCAAGAAAACACGCAGACATGAAACGCTCCAAGAAAACATACAAACAGGAAACAGGCCAAGAAAACACGCAGATATGAAACGCGCCAAGAAAACACGCAGACATGAAACGCGCCAAGAAAACACGCACATATGACACGCGCCAAGGAAGCCTGCAAACATAGAACGCTTCAAGAAAACAAACAGACATGAAACGCGCCAAGAAAACACGCACATATGACACGCGCCAAGGAAGCCTGCAAACATAGAACGCTTCAAGAAAACAAACAGACATGAAACGCGCCAAGAAAACATGCAAACAGGAAACAGGCCAAGAAAACACGCAGACATGAAACGCGCCAAGATAACACGCACATATGACACGCGCCAAGGAAGCCTGCAAACATAGAACGCTTCAAGAAAACAAACAGACATGAAACGCGCCAAGAAAACACGCAGACATGAAACGCGCCAAGAAAACACGCAGATATGAAACGCGTCAAGAAAACATGCAGACATGAAACGCGCCAAGAAAACACGCAGACATGAAACGCGCCAAGAAAACACGCAGATATGAAACGCGCCAAGAAAACATGCAGACATGAAACGCTCCAAGAAAACATACAAACAGGAAACAGGCCAAGAAAACACGCAGACATGAAACGCGCCAAGAAAACACGCAGATATGAAACGCGCCAAGAAAACACGCAGATATGAAACGCGTCAAGAAAACATGCAGACATGAAACGCTCCAAGAAAACATACAAACAGGAAACAGGCCAAGAAAACACGCAGACATGAAACGCGCCAAGAAAACACGCAGATATGAAACGCGCCAAGAAAACACGCAGATATGAAACGCGCCAAGAAAACATGCAGACATGAAACGCTCCAAGAAAACATACAAACAGGAAACAGGCCAAGTAAACACGCAAACATGAAACGCGCCAAGAAAACATGCAAACAGGAAACAGGCCAAGAAAACACGCAGACATGAAACGCGCCAAGAAAACATACAAACAGGAAACAGGCCAAGAAAACACGCAGATATGAAACGCGCCAAGAAAACATGCAAACAGGAAACAGGCCAAGAAAACACGCAAACATGAAACGCGTCAAGAAAACATGCAGACATGAAACGCGCCAAGAAAACACGCAGACATGAAACGCGCCAAGAAAACATACAAACAGGAAACAGGCCAAGAAAACATGCAGACATGAAACGCTCCAAGAAAACATACAAACAGGAAACAGGCCAAGAAAACACGCAAACATGAAACGCGCCAAGAAAACATGCAAACAGGAAACAGGCCAAGAAAACACGCAGACATGAAACGCGCCAAGAAAACATACAAACAGGAAACAGGCCAAGAAAACACGCAGATATGAAACGCGCCAAGATAACACGCACATATGACACGCGCCAAGGAAGCCTGCAAACATAGAACGCTTCAAGAAAACAAACAGACATGAAACGCGCCAAGAAAACACGCAGACATGAAACGCGCCAAGAAAACACGCAGATATGAAACGCGTCAAGAAAACATGCAGACATGAAACGCGCCAAGAAAACATACAAACAGGAAACACAAAAATAAGAAACGCTCCAAGAAAACACACGAACAAGAAACACCTAAACATCTCAAGTCCCTTTTGACTTGACTTTGTATGGCCGGCCTTAATAAAGAGCAGCCGGAAGTTGTGGTTTTAGCTGGTTATGTCTTATATTGTAATAACTCGGCTCCAATTTTTGTACGCACGTAAGATTTATATAAAAAGAAGGTAACATTTGATAATTTTAAAGAAAACCTTAACTCATATTTTTTTTCTTATAGATTTCAAATAATTTCCCGCCCTTTTTTAAAAAAAATAAATAAACGCCGAGCAAAATCATTTCAATACCGCCGTTTCTTTTGATCGCGTGAGTTTAAATGCGATAAATTGATCAAGCACATTAGCCAAGGAAAGTGAAAGTCAACGAAAGCTAGCAACTGAGATACGAATAGCAAAATCTATACTTTCTTTCGGAACCACTCTTGCGGTTCAATTATTTTCTAAAAGAACGGAAACTAATTAAAAATGTTACATATTAAAGTCATGAAATAATTAAACGATTAATTTAAGACTATGTGGCAGATAAATACAAGATGGCATTAAGTAAGTCTCTTTAAACTTTTTATCTGAATTGTGGACTATCTGCAGCTGTTGTATCTTTCATGGTGAAGTTAGCACAATTAAGGATATTTGCTGTGAATGAAAGTAAATATTAGGTGAAATAACGACGTTAACAATCTTTGTGAGTGGAAAGTGTACATAAGACATTCTTGTAAATGATACTGTGTGAATAGTATACATGTTGGAATACTGCAACGAGTTGGTTAGAAGGTACGTGCATGTATACTGCAATGTGATGGTGAGAGCGTATGTGCATGTTGGCATATTCGGACGACAGTTTCTCGAACAAGCTTAAATCCCTTATAACAGATTCAAGCCAAGCTCACTAGTTTAGTTTTTTTTTTTAACTTCTGTTATATTCTCATTTTAACGAGCTTAAAGATATTTAAAGGAAATTATTTTTAACTAATTATGATAAAATGCCTTTTGTTTTGAAACATCAATTATAGGAAAGTAGTATTCCTAAAATGAAATAAATTACTTTGGCCCGCCCGTTATGTTTAAAGCTGCACTTTCACAGATTAAACGTTTTGACAACTTATTTTAATTTTATTTTTTTGTCTTGGAATGAGCCAATGTTTGTGAAAATGCATGGAAACAAGTGATATAAGACTGCTGATCGTAAGTTTTCATATTTATATTCAAAGGTTGATGTTTTTTATGCATTTTTCTTAGAGCGTCATTAACGCTTTTAGCCATAAAACATTAATTTTCGAAGGGAAATATGAAATTTACAATCTGATCTTGGATGTTAGATATTTACGCAAAAATGACTCGTTTCAAGACAAAAAATTAAAAAGTTATCAAAACTTTGAATGTGTGAGTGCAGCATTAAGATGTTTCCATGGGAAAATGGGATTTTAAGTTTTTACCTGTCTGTACGGTTGTTCATTGGAACTCATTAGTCAATAGATTTGTCTGATGAACCAACGTACATTGATAAAACCAATTAGACATTCAAGACGTTTAGGAATTAATTATAATATGATTAGCATTTCTCTCGCATGGTGTACATTTTGTTTATACAGCATAAACAAACCTTGCATGACTTAGAGAGAATAGTTTTGTTTTAAAAAAACGGACCTGCTTAAAATTGGTTAAACGACAGATCTGGTATAATACATATGCGACATTTTAAGTGTAGGTAAGTGTTGTTGAAATGCATATATCAATTTTCATGTTGTCAGGCTGTGAAATGTTGTTTGAAAAACACTGCCATTCCATTGGACAACATACTCATTTGGACAAAATATAATTTCAATCACTAAGATAATGAGCCAGAATCAATTCTTAAATTGAAAACGATCGCAACATTGCGTTGCCGCGCTGTGGGCAAAGATATTGTATATAAGGGTTTGTATCATGTAATCATATTCTTTATGCTGTATTATAAGCCGGTTATAGTCGAAAAAAGATTTTACATCCAATATCCTAAACTTTTCACTGTGCCATGTTTGACAAATTGTTTTTTCGACTTATATGGTCAATCTGGTTTAGATAATAAAACAATGCCCTATGTCTTTATAACAACCATTAAAACAATATTAAAACACTGTCATTCACTCAAGAGGGATATAAAATGGCAGTTCAAGTTTATTTCGTCTTAAGAAGTCTTAAATTGTCCCAAACATGGGAACGCACTTTAAATCTTTAAAGTTTGAAAATGAGAAAAGTGTTTTTTACTTTGAATAGATGCCCATAGATTCATACGCATGAAATATACACGTATCTTATCTTCGGCGTTTTCAAAAGATTGCTAAAACTCACAAACTCTTGATGAAATGTTTAAGTCCATACGTTTATACATTTCCACTCTTTATCGATAGAAGAAATTGATAAAATACGACTGCGAAATGAATAACGACATTTTAATATCCAAATCTGGACCGGAGCCGAATGGTTATATTCAACTGTGGGGGTTTATATCTTTAAATATGTTTATTTTTTTACTAAGGTTATAGGAATAGGAATATATTAATGCTTATCGTGAATGGTATTCCCCTTTACTTAGTTTATTTTTAACCCAAAATCATTGAAATCGTATGAATGTTATACGTTACAAAACAAAAGTCAGAACTATGTAATAGTTAGTGTTCATTAATGGTCGTCCAAACGATCAAGTCAGCAGGCCGGGCGCAGCCCCGCGACGACTTATCGTTAGGAATACTTAACGTCAATGCTAGCTATCTTAGTGTTTTGTGCGAATTAACTTTTATATGAGCCAGTACATACGCACGAGCTCCTAAACAACTAACAATGGACCAATGAATGACTGAATTAGAATTTTTCGGTTGTTTTCGTGACTAAATGGAAATTTAGCGGTATTGTTCTTCGAATGATTGAATGTGAACCTCTCCAGAAATGCCATTGGAGGAAGCATGAGCCTGAGCGCTTGAATTGAATATATCTTATTTCTGTTTCATTTATGAGACCAATCAGTAACAAATTATTTGTTGCTGTCGTACGAGCCAAACACTGATACCTTGTACTTTCCATATCTAAAGTACCTGTTAAATCATATGTAGAAACTATTCTATTGCGTAACTTTATTTTTTATCAGATCTTTAATGCGTCTTTCGAGAGGTTTAGAACGTATGTCCTAGTTTATTTTTAAAGTCAGGCCGTGGGATTTCAAATTAAACGTGTTTGGTGCCTTAGCCACTTTTTTCTACTTACCTTAATCAAGCACCTTTTTAATATTTAAACAGCGTTGAAAGCAATTTCAGATACAAAGTAAACATGGGCTCATTACAATAATCAATTATGTTTACTCTGTGAGAATATAGCTACTTGAAATTTCATAAAATGATCTGAAGTTAACTTCATTCTTACAACGAAACAATGGTATTATCATATAGACGATTTGCAACTGATAGAGGCGTAAACGTTTGACATGCGCCCGACAGTCAGTACCAAAAAATATTTGGTTTAAAGTGTTAGCGTGGGAGAGGGGGCTTTGAGAGTGCTCCCAAAAGTAAACTTAAACAATTTGTAGTTTCGGACGTATTGTATTACTTCTTTTTACTATATTGAAATAAAAAGTAATCTTGAACGATTTACGGAGGCCGGGGCACTGGGTGTACCCCACCCCCCACCCCGAATCCGTTAGTGGTACATATTGTTTATTACTTAATTTGACCTGTAATCAAACTGTATACATATAACATAATTTAAAGTGACACTCGTATTGAAAATCAATACATAAACATTTATAACAAACATAAGTTTTGAGTGATAAACCTTACTCAATAATGCATTTATGCAAAATATTAATTATTGATGACAAGATCGTAACCGTATATTTAATAGCTGAAAATGCCAAATATTAATGGTGGGTCATAAAATATATACATTGATCACCTATCGTCCCATAAGGTAGAAAAACCTTGTTTTCTGCACGTTTTCCTTCAAATTAAACACGGTATCCTTCATAACAAACCATTGTTTTCGATATTTGTTCATCCTTATCGGTAATAAATACAATTGTTTTAATTGTGCTACATCTTATTTGAGAGTAAGGGTGCATCTTTAACATGGCCTATTGATCGAACCTTGTTTTATAAAATTGAAAATAAGGACAAATATAGAGATATCCAGGCAAGCATATACAACAGGAACTATTTTACACGTTCACTTTAACTGGACGCTCATTATCTGTTCTAGACGTGCCACCCTATGTGTATTAGTTTTATTATAAATCAACACTTGGACAGTTTATTCAGTCGTGTTCACTTGGATGCAGGCGTAAACACCCAGATCGGTGTTGGTTACTGGGCATGGTCTGATCACCGAATGCAATAACTCACACAAATCAATCATATCTTCAATGTACCTTCCGTCTTAGATCTGCCAGCGCTTTTCACTTTAATAACATGCCGTCGCATAAGTCTTCAATAAATACATGTTGTATTTATAGTAATATACATTAGCCGGATTTGTATGTGATTATACTGGAACTCGGGAATATATTATACTCTCTAAATGGTATGTGCATACAGTTCTGTTCATTTGATTAATGGCTTCTTTATGTTTGACAAAAACTATTTTTTAATATACTGAGTCAGAATTATGCGGTATTAAGTTTACGCAACCACGACATTTCCCACGTATATAGCCAGTCTCAAATGACTATAATTATTAAGTCGCTTAGAACAGAAATAAGCTTACCTCACTAGTTTTGTTTTCTATAAACCGCGTTAATATACTTTTTTCAAGATCCTTTTCTTCATGATTATCACATAAACAGTGTTCATTTATCAAAATAAATCAGTATGTATTTTGGCTAGTTGAAATAAGCTACGTAAGCATGTTAAAGGCCTAGCTAGTTTAAGCCTTCTATAAGTGACCCCGCTCGTAAAATAGATAATCTTTCGAAAGTCCCGTTGTGCTCCCAGATCGCCTTTTCATGACTTCGACTTCACCATTTCACGTTTTCTGCTTCTTTTTTCCAACATTTTCACGATTCCAGCCTCACGTATCCCCGATTTTCTGATTTAGATAATAGATCCCTGAAGCTGAAATCTTGAAATCGTGAAGTTGAAATCGTGAATTCTTTAACATGTTTTTTTGTGTGTAAAAACTCCGTCGTGTATACATTTCATGTAATCATGAATCGCCTTATTGTTAAAATAAGTACTTTCATAAAATATGTAGGGGCATTTTCTATATTATAATAAGAATGGTACTCTTTATTGCCTTTCATCATTATTATTAACCTGACTTCCTTTTCAAATTATAAGTGTTTATTGAATTATTGAACAAGGTTGTAGGTAAAACGCCAATGTTGACATTAGTAAATATTTGTTTTGTAAGACCCTTGCTGAAATGCATCATAGAAGTCAATTGTTTGAAGCTTACTTATATATAGCTATGTATAAGACCGCTGAGTATACTTAAGTCATCGTCTGGTTTTAAAAGATAAAAACTACAAAACCTTACAGATAAAAGTCCCATGTCATTTTGAATCTTTTTCTCGTTCACAAGTTTTATCAATCTCAAATCTAACATGATATTTTGTAAAGAAAAACAAACTAAATTGTTTTTGCTCATAACTTTTAAGGTAAAAAATAAACACATGATTCTTCGCGAAGTGTTTACTTTGGGCGATTTTGTTGGTTATAAACTAGTTTTGGTTTTACAAACTGTGTATTTGTTGTGACTGATTCAAATAGACTATCGAAATCCCCTCCGGATTCGGTTTCGTCGGTTCGTTCCATCCAAAAACTAGCTCATTTTGAAAAAAACCCACGACGGACAGCGATCAAACACGTGTGTTGGGACACCATTTAGTTAACACAGGCAAACCACCGTCTGTGGTATCATTGTTTGGAAGACATTTAGAAATAATTGCTACATTCAGAAGATCCGTCGTGTTTTTGAAGTTGTACACAAACTATACGATAGGTTCAAGCAAAACTTTTGAAATAGTTTTCCAAACCGCCAAAACCCTTGATACCAAAACTGAAACTAGTTTGACAATAACAAAAACGCCCTTAATTTTCCCGAATATTTGGAAATGCAGAAACACACACCATACTGTGATTTATATATTGTTATTTTATGCTTATTTCTTTTTGCTCAATTTTGGTTAACCCTGGCTCTCACTATAATGATTCCAGGCCCAATTTATCCGACGTATTGTAGAGATATCAGGAGCATATGACAGGTTTTTTACGAACGCTAAATAGTACCATGCAACGGTGGAAGAATCCGCATCTTGGTGTGTCTAAATTCCGTCATGTATACAGGAACAATACAACATCAACTTTATTCATTGTAATAAGCCGTCAAGTTGAAATTTTTGGGATTGAAAGGATTGCATCTTTAAAATACAAGCAAATATTTCAAACGTATAGAGGCAGGAAACAGCACAGCCTTTTATAGGCTAATAGATATTTTAATATTTTTCTTTCAAAAAAGTTATTTAGAAATTAACGTCACTTACTTCTTTGTTTACATCAGTTGTGACCCGTGGTGACCCATGTGAGAACCCCTTTAAAGTCACGTGATTCCTCACCCTGCGATCGTAATGCCACAGCGCCCATGCAGGCTAAATGTATCGCTTGATTCCTAAATTTGCTGATAGTAAATACATTATGTTCTGTATTTGCAGATTGATCGTAACGATGTTACAGCGTACGGCAGCCATTACAAAACGTCGACAGGTCTAAAAAACAACAACAAATACGTTACTTCAAAATCATAGAAAGATGATGTCGAGGTATTCTGACGGACACGGCTTGGAGTACTCTTCGAGATCACCATCCAGTCCGCGAGGGAGAAGATATGTTTTGAAAAACTTAAACTACAAGAAACGAAAACAGATAACTTTGGACAAATCTAGAAATGAAGAATACTTCGACCTACGGAAGGTGCAAACTTCTAGAGATTCAGTAAACACGTACCAAAGTCTTAGCAAACCTGTGGGAACCTCAAACAAAGTCATGCCGACTGAATCTCCCAGGAAACAACCAGTGTATGTATCTCCTCGGAAAGATGTCAGGGCAGAGGTAGCTTCAAAGAAGCAAGCAGACGACAAGAAAACTCCTAGAAAAGGTGATACTAAGACTGACAGTAATGCCGTAAGTAGTCGTAAGAATGAACATGGTCTTACGCCAAGAGATGAGTATATGGTCACTAAGCTGTATGACAGAGAGATAATATACCTTAAGCCATCTGAGGTGCGATACACTCATGATCAGATACCGGCTCATTTCCAAGATGGACGTTCAATGATTTCCTCGTTCATTGCACTACTTTACGGACGCGTAGAGATACGTTTAGGCGGCAAAGACATTCCACCAATAGAGGTGATGCAAACTGAAGAGATGGAAAGTGGGAGGTCAGGAAAACTTTGGTACGTGGTGAATGGTAATAGACGCTTGTTTGTGTTTAGAAGACTTGAAAAATGCGGCGCTTTATCTACCATGCAGGTGGTAACTAGGAAATATGATGCCATTGAAATGGACAAACATTTTCTAACCAGAAACCATGGGCGAGCTATATCCATAACGAACGATGCAGGTATCAGTGCAAAGATAGCCAAGGAAGTAGCGAAATGGAAGGAATGGAAAGCCAAACAACCGAAACAGAATGACGTGAAAGGGAGAAAAGGAAAAGGGCCAAATAAAGGGGCCAACAAAGGAAGAAAACAGGGACCATCGGAGGGAGTACCGGGAGCCAGTAAGTTCAGTCTGACAAGGAGTTTTAAGGTTGTTTTTTTATATATATTTCAGGGATCATTCATATATCTTTCCATATTCCGTTAATCTTTAATCTAAGACTTTGACTTGAATACTTTTATAAACTGTTCAATTTGTAAACGTCACTTTTCGTTCATTTAAAGCACAGCATAAATGCGATGTAAACACTTAATGCATTTCTTTATTGAAGTAAACGCATAACTTGATAAGTGTATCTTGTGTTTGACCAAATGGTATTTTACTATTGCAGAATCGAGCTGTTGTGTTATAAGCTAGCAGCATACATTTTTCATCCACACCGACTAAATGGCCACATTCAGCTGACGTCTGTGAAAACTGAACGTGACCAATAAGAAAAGCCCTTAAAAGTGATTAGCGTAAATAGTAGTCTTGGCAAAAGTAAGATTTCTCTGGCATTACCGATTTAATTTTACATCTTGAACAGCCTTTATGACCTTAACGTTCATTATATCATTTGAAAAGGTACACATCTGCAGGTGAATAATATAACATGAACATCACGTTCATGTTATTGTTCGTCAAGGTACAAATCTGCAAGTAAAGAACATACATTGACATTCACGTTTAATAATTATATTGTTCATCAAGATACATATCTGCAAGTGAAGAACTTACATAGACCTTCACGTTCAATATATTTGTCGTTGAAGAACACATCTGCAAGCTAAGAACAGAGAAGGACCTCACGTTCAATATATTGCTCGTCGAAGAACACATCTGCAAGCTAAGAACAGAGAAGGACCTCACGTTCAATATATTGCTCGTCGAAGAACACATCTGCAAGCTAAGAACAGAGAAGGACCTCACGTTCAATATATTGCTCGTCGAAGAACACATCTGCAAGTAAAGAACAGAGAAGGACCTCACGTTCAATATATTGCTCGTCGAAGAACACATCTGCAAGCTAAGAACAGAGAAGGACCTCACGTTCAATATATTGCTCGTCGAAGAACACATCTGCAAGTAAAGAACAGAGAAGGACCTCACGTTCAATATATTGCTCGTCGAAGAACACATCTGCAAGCTAAGAACAGAGAAGGACCTCACGTTCAATATATTGCTCGTCGAAGAACACATCTGCAAGTTAAGAACAGGGAAGGACCTCACGTTCAATATATTGCTCGTCGAAGAACACATCTGCAAGTTAAGAACATGTATAGACCCTACGTTCAAGATATTAAACACGTAAAACAAAATGGGATGTAGGATTGAACACCTTTTACCAACCGAGTTTTGTTTTCGACGTCTTGTGTTTGAATTTAGCCTTCTTGTTAAAACATGCACATTTCTCAAAACGCACCAAAACATGGATAATCTATTAAAATTTGAATTCTTATAATTTGCAAGTACCTTAAACTACATGTGATGGTAAAGAAACTGTATCTCTTCAATTTCGTAGGGTTTTGGTCACGATGTATGCACGTCTTACATACTTCCGGCCTTCTCTGACTAACATGTAGTACGCAAAACGTTATTGCCTGGTATGCTGTCAATAGATATGTTACATGTTTATGTGTATTATCTGTATATACATAGCTATTTATTTAATAAAACAAATTATAATGAAACATAAATATCTGTCTCATGTTTTCATTTCTGTCACATTGCCATGGTTGTGATGCAAACACGTTTGCCTACCATTTGTGAATGATTAGCCCAAAGAGCGCGCTTTATGAATATACATACAAAACATACCAAACATACTGACAGGTGGAAGGACGTAATATAGTTTCATGCAAGCATTAAGTGAGCAAAATGTTGGGATGCAAACAAAATGGCGGAATTCTGGAGAACAACCGATTCTGGTACCTTCGCCTGCCTGGTAAGTGTTTGTTTTCTTCCGTTTTAAAAGAATTAAGTTAGTTACGGCACAACAAATCGGCCAGAAAAAGTGTACAGTCAAGTGATAACCATCACGTTTGGAAAATTGGAATAGATACATGCAAGCACAGTTACAACATGCATAGAAATGCCATTGGTACCGAGAAAATCAGCATACTTGTGGATATAATCAACATGTTCGTTTGCCAATAACTGTTTTGGTCTTTAATGTTCTGATACCAAAATATGAAAAATTAAAGAAAAAGTTCACTTACAAGGTGAAAGTAGGTAACAGAAGCGGTACTTTTCCTTACAAATCCGGCATCTGTTTTGGCATCAAACAAACATTTATCTCATTTAATGTTTGCATAAAACAAAATTATGTATTTCCCTGTTCTGAGTGGGTTGGCCATGGCATTCACTTCGATGAAAAATGTCATGAAATATGCATTGGCAAATATTTGTGAAACGCAATTTCAATCTGTTTATCGTCTCTGTTCATTTAATCAGAATCATATTCGATAGCTATTCAATGTAAGTGATGAAGTATTAATGAGCTCTCACTTAATTCTATGATTAATTTTACCAAGGGACATATTAAACGTTCATCCTGAATTGACCAACCACCGCCAGTGCGAAATTCCCATTAAAATAATGAACCTATCATATAGGGATTTCATATATTAAGATGTTAGTGCTGACATGGTGGACAACAACTTATACTGTGGCTATAGACACAGGAACTACTTTTGTTCCAGTTGCTGATGGAATATATGAGATAAAACACAACACTTAAGCTTAAATGGTCAGATTGAACAGCTATACGTCATTTGACTTTTAAATAAAGGAAGAAGGGGGATGTAGGTGTTAGTTCCCCAAGGGAAAAACTTTATGAAACTATAAAAATGTTGTGTGGCACCAACCTTTGGATATTCCTAAAACTGAACGCAGCACATATGCTGAAGAGATTAAATTACACGTAATCTAAACTAATTGATGTGAGTGTTGTCGCTGAGGAAAGTGATTGAGTCCCACGCAATGTGATTAAATGAATGGACACATAATACATTAAACTGACGTGATCTCGCAGTTACACTACATTAATCATTTATTGCCAGTGCACAATGTTTTAATCTACAGGATTGGTTAAATCAAAAAGCACCCAATAACACCACAGCATCAAGCGATTGAACGATCTCAAGCACATTTGGTGCAAAACATCCAGAGAAAAAAGGGACAAACGTCTCTGCCCTCCAGCGCGCGAAGAATGGGTTCATCAAAAGCATATCATATAATTTATTTGTTTTTATTTTTTAAATGTGAGAAAGTTTCGCCGATAAGCAATGGAACAATAGATATCACAATTGCTATGGACTTTAAACAACTTTGTCCAAACACGGATCTTTGCCGGGTTGAAAATTCCAGCATTTCGGAAAACCACACTGACTACGACATGTACTATTTACATATTATGGATAAAAAATTGGCATGCTGTAGGGACTGTCTGTGTACGGATTGTGACAGAGATTGTTGCCCAGGCGTCAACCTTAAGCCACTTGACGAAGAGGAAATTGTTGGCATTAAAACAAAATCTAAAGATTGCAAATACCCACAACTTCGTCCATTCGACGGTTCCAAGAAGAACGTTGACCCGGTGGAGATGATAGTCCGCTGTCCTGATGCTTTCATAGACGCCAACGTAACTACAAAGTGTGAAGAGAACTACATATTGAATTCAAATAGTGGCTCATATGCACTAAACTTGCTTCGTCCCGTAAGCTCGAAGATGAACAACATGACCTTCAAGAATTATTTTTGTGCTAAATGTCACGACTTTGATGACAACAGATTTACACAGTGGGAAACGACTTTAACTTGTGATTCCATGGCAAGCGAGATACCAAATATACAAAGCTTCAGAGACATTTATCCCCAACTAGCTATACACGACCACTGCAATGTAGCATTCAGGCCCCCCTTGGACTTTTACCCGCAAGTTTGCGAATACGGAATATCTCGTTGTAACCAGACTGGAAAATGGAGGGTGTATGATGACATGTTGGAGAAGGCATGCCTATCATATACTTCCACATACAAGTTCCAGTACAAGAATGTCCACTGCGCACTCTGTAATGGTTTTGAGAGAGAAGATGTAGAGCCATTTTGCGGATCCAATGCACAAATGGATCCTGTTTCTTCACAATTCTCATTTCTCGCTCTGCTGGATTTTACTGGCTTGGAAGATGGCGAAGATCAGTTCGAAAGCGATTGCTCTTCGGGAATGATATACGACATATTTCAGGTATCATTTTTATACATAGCTTTACTTCTTCATTTACAAGCTGTTTAAATAACGAAATTGGACCGAATAATTTAGATTAAAACTAGCGATATTGCAATTATACGGCAATATAATGGAAGTCTTACAAATATTGCCAAGTTTTCTCTAGATTATTTAAATATAACTGACCGTACGAAGGCGGTACCTAATAATCCTTGATAAACAACGCTAGTTTTATATATTATAATTTAGTGTGTTTAGGTTTTCATATAAATATTGTTGGTATATACATAGAGAGAGTATTGCTTTTACCTTATGTTTCAAAAGCGACTCTCTGTTCAAACAAATTGAATGTGCATTTATTATAATATTACATTTCTTTTACAGCGAAAATGTCGCGAAATCTTCTGTCCAAAAAGCTATTTCCTTGATGGTAATGAATGCCGTCCAGTCATCAATGGCGAGTCCCGATACACCTTTGGGCCTTTTTCCGTCATCAGCATGGACATCACGTTCCATCTCAAGCCGCTCGGGAGCCTTGGAGAAGATTCTCTGTCTACATTTGAATTATCATCCGATACTAATGTTGCACGCATTTTATACAACAAATTAATGATTCCACCATTAGGTCAACATCGCCAAGCAAGGGTCGAAATCTGTAATTTAAGAAGTTTTCTAAAAATGACGAAAAGTATGAATGAAACAATTGAAGAAATTCGACAAACGAATGAATCTGCACTGCTTTCAAACATTGATTTCATAGGAATTCACGTTCAATTGAAGGTGTTTGACTTCACTGACCTTACCTCTTTGATAGATCATACGGCGTCCGTGATAAGAGGAACAGAACTGATGTTTCAAGATTTGCATTTAATATACCAGGCTTTTGATGATCTTACTTTTCTGGACTATCATACGACTCTCGGGTTTGATTTTAAAACATTTTTAAGAGTAATAGATTTAAACGCATCCGCGATAACGACGACGCGACTGTTAGGCAGTTTTGACGGCGCGGATGGTCTAGGAATAATGCCGTTGTTTAACGAGGAGGATACATGGCCATGTCAGTCATCGATATCTATTTTTCCAACACGTAGGTGTCCTCTTGTTCTTTTCCCAAAAACAATTGCAAACGTCTTAACAGAGGATGCTACAGTTGAAGTTATTGTTAATGGGCACTATCTTCATTTTTACAGATGGATCTTGTCTGGAAATGGCCAGGAAGTGTTTGTTTGTTGGAATGAGTACCTACAAAATATGGAGAAACAAACATCAAATGTTGATGACATAAAGACAACTGCCGGTGATACCGGTATGAAAATACTGACCATTGTGTGTTTGTGTTTCTCAGTAGTGTCTTTGATAGTCACATTCATTGTTTACTCTGTTCTTCCACCACTGCGGTCTCTACCAGGAATGAACAATATGGCGTTGGTGATTACATTGTTTATTGCACACTTTTTGACACTCGTAAATACTTTGACCGAGAGTGTTTCTAATAGCTTATGCACTGTCATTGGGTTGCTGTTACACTTTTCACTTCTCTCGAGTTTTGCTTGGATGTTTATATGTTCTTTTCACATGATGAAGGTATTTATAACCATCACGGACCGATCATTATCAACGCGTCCATCAAGACAATTTTTGAAATATTTGGCATGGGCAGAACTATTTTCAACAGTTGTCGTTGTTTTACATGTTCTCGTGTCTAAGTTTACTACCGACGATATTGGCTACGGTGCGAATACCTGCTATATTGACAGTTCTAAAAGTATAGTGTACTTTGTTGGAGTTCCCATAGGCGTCATTGTCCTTCTGAACATTGTAATGTTCGTTTTTGTCGTCGTCAAGGTGAGCACAATGCCCGAAATGGGCAAAGGAAGTAGTACACATGACCGTAACAACCTGGCCATATTTGTCAAACTCTCCACCATAACTGGCATGACTTGGATCTTTGGTTTCCTCTACCAGTTTATCGAGTTCGACCTCTTTGCCTATTTGTTTATAATTCTTAACGCTGGTCAAGGTGTGTTCATTATGTTGTCTTTCGTAGTAAACGTACGCGTGTTTAGACAGTTGTGTGCCCTTTTCGGTATCCGGATGCAGTACTTGCATACGACGGATTCAACAAAACTGACGACTACCAATAGTGTAAAAACTATTAATCACTCTAAAAAATGAGGTTTTAGTTATTGAAGTTACTTTATCAGTTTATATGTTTGTTTGTCAATATATTTCATTGTTCTCGTGTTGGTATTTCTACCGATGAGGCATATATTTTAATTTTGTAGTTATAAAAATCCTTAGGACAAGTTTCATGTATTCCAAAGTTAAACTTTATGTAGTTTACACCCCAAGTAAACTCGTGTTCCAGTGAAATATTTCACTGTCAATTCAAAGGCGGTAGAAGTTAGTTATTTTTATTCGTGTGTTGTCCGTTTGTGGTGCTTGAACTCTTGTGTCTCTCCTGTTGTGTCGCTCTGTCCCCAACCTTGCACTTCTAAAACCAGGGATTACTTTTTTGGTTGTTCTATAGGGATTGTCCCTGTTTTTTACTGTATTATTGAAATCGTTGGATATTACATTTATACGACTGGGTTAAGCTTTATGAAAATCAGTATCAGCTTCTAAATGTTGTGATTTTGCCATTGTGGTGAAGAAATAAGAGTAGCTGCAATAAATCTTCAATTTCTAAACGTGTTTCAATTATTTTTCCTTTACTAAGTAACGGTGAGACAAGTATGTTTACAGCACTCAGATGTAAAAAGTTTAAATGTTAGATGGTAAATGTCATGCATTTCCCTACCAGTGATAGAAGATCCAAATATTTGACCATGCTTTTACATGGCAAAAATGAAAAAAGTACCAGTATGTAAAGATAAATTAAAATACAGTTGTACTACATTTTTTGGAGGAAAAGCATATTTCATGGTCGCTCGTATAAGTAAAAACAGTTCATCTTAATAACTCGAAAACTTAGTTTCCGAATAACACTCTACGCTCGGGTTTGACAACCTCGGCCATTGAAAATAACCTTGGCTTATTTTAAAATTTGTCCTTATATGCTATAAATTGTCTTCTTTATGGATGTGTATTTCCGTTGTAATGAATTTGTTCCTTATCCAACGAAAACGAATGCTCGGGCAGATTTAGGCTTATTTGTTATGTGAAAAAGGATAACCATTAGTCATACTAGTAACAGTTATAAATGGTAAGTTTTGTTTATTTAGATATACAAGCATTTGAACTAAAATAACAGATAATCTGTTTTGAATCTCAAATCATTATTTTGACAAATTTTAATTGTTCTAGAAGTGATGAAGTCCAACTTTTATTCAAGGGAAGTACATAGAGCTGCTAAAAAGTATTCCTTAAAGCAGTTATATTTACTGTAATAACAATGTCAAACTTTCCACAAAAACCATTACGTAAACATAATACCATTAGTCAAAAACATTTTATTGTCTTGTATTTTAAATTTTTATGCGATTTGGATGAAACAATTTTCACGAAGTGTAGAAAATTAATTGAAGAATTACTTTGAAGTCAGTTGTTGTAATTTTCTTTTCGTCAAAACTGCGTAACCCACTTTAGAAACAGATGATGATATGATATTAAAACAAGATTGCATGTTTCAATTTAGATTTGTTTTTATGCACATAACTTACCGTTTGATAGGGAAAATGTTATCCCAAACGTGTTCTCGTACTAAGTCATTACGAACGAAACAGGTGCTCGGACATAAATTCGATGTTATAATATATACTTGTTATATTTTCAAACTATTTGACTTCGTAATATGACCTTCCCGAAAATCGACATACAAATGACTGATAAATAAACCAAAATACCCAACCATAAATACGCTGAACTAACTCAAATGACGAATAATGGTCATCACACTTCAGTCGAAAAACGACAAGCGAATCAGACTGATCTCTGACACAGTGGGGGTTATTGGATACCCATGAAGCAAACTAAACAAAGCTTGAAAAACTTATTATATCCGCTATTCATCCTGATTTGTTTGTCTACATTTGTCCCTTTTATCTATTTAATTCAGTAAATGGCGACCAGTGTATGTTTGGCCATATGTTTTCATGTTCTGTTCAAATCATTTTGTTTTGCACATCAACATTTATTGTTTGGAACACAAATGCATTACCCCTTTTTTCTGATAAATCTGTATAAAATGTAACTGAAACACTAAAAAATAGACTTTAAAAAACAATCTTGGAAAATTACTTCTCAACAAGCTGGCGTAAGAATGATAGTGTACGTCTTCAGTAATCACAATAATGTTTGAGGGGCGTTCCACGGGTAGCTACGTTGAATGTCTAAAAGAAGGTCTAAAAGTGGATATTTAGAAATATAGTTTAAGATACCAATAAACCTCTGTAAATATGCATTTAAGTAATAGTTCGGCACCCAAACGAAGTATTTAAGCCGAACTCTGTAAGGCGGTGTAAAGAAGATGTTTTTCTAATTTAAAAATGCAATTGATTTGGCCGGACAACGTTTGGTGATTTTTTATATTCACGATGGCGTCCAAGTCCACCAAGTTTGACCAAATCGACTATTTACTTGTAATTGTTTCTTTATGATTTGATAATTGTGCAAAAATGTTCTTTTATGATTTCTAAGTATAATCCAATAAATTCCGAGAACATTCTAATGAAATCATGCCACATTTCAGCCATCATGACGTCCAAAATGACTTCCCAAATAAAAACAAAACACATTAGTAAGATTGGGATATCGAATGTGATGTCAACATTTCCTTGATGCTATTGATTGATATTCATTAACTTATAAAGTATACAGAGGGTTCAAATGAGTGTTTATTTTGTATCGAATTTACTCAACGAATTTGTTTTAAAACGATAAAACGAGGCTCTGCCACTATCATCATTTTTAAATGACGAATTTGACAAATTTGATACAAAATAAGCGCTCATTTGAGATTATATTTATAGCATAACTCATTTACGGTCGAAATCTAGGTCAAAGTTTCTTTAACACACTTTTCTTTTCATAGTGCGAAGAATTTACATTGTGTGTTATAAGGTTGCTAATCATCCGCAGGAAAGAAAAAAAGACCGACGTAAAAACATTTTATCAACAATAAAAAAACATAGATTATGTCTCAATTATCAACCTAATTTCAAAGGTTTCACTTAAAAACAACAAGAACTCATATTTCAATCCATTTAAACCAATCAAATAAATAATAAGAGCAATGTCAACTACGTGACGTTATAAGTAATCACGTTAGAGTGTACATGTCATTTGGCGGTTTAAGCTTAAAAAGTTCATAAGTCAGCGTCACAGTCGCTTTCAATAGCGCAAATCGCGTTGTAGTTGGTCGATTACAGCATGGATTTTGATGGATGTTCACAAGGACATTACCTCCGTGAACTGGAACACCACAAATGTTGTAACATCCACCAGAAAACAATGGGATTTCATGTAGTATTTTCACTGGAGTACTGGATGCTGGACATTTCCTTGTGTTGATTTGGATTTATGTGGCTATAGTTGTTTATAGATTCGATGTTCTTGTGTACCGATGTTTGCATAATCTGGTTCGGAGAAACATCGTTGTCATTCAATTTCTGGTATATTTCGGCACTGCGATCAGGGAGATGTTTGTTTGGATTAATACTTATTTGAAAAACTACAGATACAAGTTCAGTAGCCAAACGTTTAAACATAAACAAGGTTTGTAATAGTGTTATTGTTGTCTGCTACTGGAAAAAGCGTACATGGTGTATAATGTTGTTTGTATCGTTTATTTTAAAACAGTCCTTTTCAGCTTTTAAATTATTATAACATTAAATTACGAATAGTTTTAAAAACAATTCGGTTGTTCTAAGGCCAACCAAAAGCTATAAAAAACAATGATTTACCAAACGTATTATATTTCGACAGAACAGTAACACTATCTCTGCCCTAACGTATTATCTCGAATAGTTTGCTATGTTATGCTTAAATTGTGTCTAAGGATGCCATAAATACGGTGTTATTCGTCAAAATCTGCTACGTTACGAACGCTTACATCAGTCTTCATTTCGTACACTGCGAATGAAACTCAAGTTCTATAGTTCAACCATCAGATTACAGTGTGATGAAATAAAGCGAACGATACGATATGATCCAAATCAGATTGTTTTGAAACAAAACCATTGGCGCCTTTGCATTTTTGCACGTTGAATGGGCCTTTCATTAACTGATAAACCGATAATGCACTAACAATTACAAATTTAATACACTTTCAGCATTATGATATTAAACAAAATAACACCGTTGTGTGCCGCTTTTCGTTGAATTTTTCCATTAGTAAATGGTTTCTGAATTAATGAATATAATGTCTATGACCTTTTGGACGATCTCAGAAGCACAGACATTAAGTTCAGTTAAATAAAACTAGTTTAATAAACCTTGTAGCAAGTCCTAGTGCTCAAGACCTTTTAAATAATGTATTTTGGACAATACTTTTTGGTCACAAACCTTTTGATGAAAGCCTCTTGGCCAGTACAAGTTTGATTATGACTTGTGGTCAATATCTATTTGAAAATGTTCTTTGGACAATGCCTTTTGGTCAATACCTTTTGGACAATGATTTTTGAACCAGTAGGTTTTTGAAAATGCCTTTAATAGATACCTTTTGGTAAAAGCCTTTTGGCCATTACTATTCAAACAAAGTCTTTAGGCCAATACTTCTTCGACAATTCCTTTTTGACTATTGGTCAAGACCTGATAGACAATGCGTTTTGGTTTAGATCCTTTTGACAAAGCCTTTTGGTCATGGCGTTTTGGACAGTGCCTTTTGGTCATGGCGTTTTGGACAAAGCCTTTTGGTCATGACGTTTTGGACAATGCCTTTTGGTCATGACGTTTTGGACAGTGCCTTTTCGTCATGACGTTTTGGACAATGCCTTTTGGTCATGGCGTTTTGGACAGTGCCTTTTCGTCATGACGTTTTGGACAATCCCTTTTGGTCATGGCGTTTTGGAAAGTGCCTTTTGGTCATGACGTTTTGGACAATGCCTTTTGGTCATGGCGTTTTGGAAAAAGCCTTTTGGTCATGGCGTTTTGGACAGTGCCTTTTGGTCATGACGTTTTGGACAGTGCCTTTTGGTCATGGCGTTTTGGACAGTGCCTTTTGGTCATGACGTCTTGGACAGTGCCTTTTGGTCATGACGTTTTGGACAGTGCCTTTTGGTCATGACGTTTTAGACAGTGCCTTTTAGTTATGGCGTTTTGGACAGTGCCTTTTGGTCATGACGTTTCGTACAATGCCTTTTGGTCATGGCGTTTTGGACAATGCCTTTTCGTCATGGCGTTTTGGACAGTGCCTTTTGGTCATTACGTTTTGGACAGTGCCTTTTGGTCATGACGTTTTGGAAAGTGCCTTTTGGTCATGACGTTTTGGACAGTGCCTTTTGGTCATGACGTCTTGGACAATGCCTTTTGGTCATGACGTTTTGGACAATACCTTTTGGTCATGGCGTTTTGGACCATACCTTTTGGTCATGGCGTTTTGGACCATGCCTTTTGGTCATGGCGTTTTGGACAATGCCTTTTGGTCATGGCGTTTTGGACAGTGCCTTTTGGTCATGACGTTTTGGACATTTCCTTTTGGTCATGGCGTTTTGGACCATGCCTTTTGGTCATGGCGTTTTGGACAGTGCCTTTTGGTCATGACGTTTTGGACAGAGCCTTTTGGTCATGACGTTTTGGACAGTGCCTTTTGGTCATGGCGTTTTGGAAAGAGCCTTTTGGTCATGACGTTTTGGACAGTGCCTTTTGGTCATGACGTCTTGGACAGTGCCTTTTGGTCATGACGTTTTGGACAGTGCCTTTTGGTCATGACGTTTTGGAAAGTGCCTTTTGGTCATGACGTTTTGGAAAGTACCTTTTGGTCATGGCGTTTTGGACAATTCCTTTAGGTAATGAAGTTTTGGACAATGCCTTTTGGTCAATATCTTTTTTGACTCCACATACTTAAACCAGCCCAACTGCGTTCATACCCCGATATTGACATCAATCTCGCAATTAATTCCTTAAATATTTACAATACAACTTCAATTTTTTAAATGAAATGCTTTTCGGCAATTGCAAATATTTTCCGGTGAACGCAATTTATTCGGATATATTCGGGTCGCGAATCGTCGCTTAACACTATACATGTAAATAGAAGATTGTTTATCTTGTTATTGTTTGTATTGTGTCAGCAGGCCAAAAAATAATAAATGAACATGTCAGAAAGAGTATATTTATGTAATGTTAAATGTATTTTGTCATTCGTGTTTCAATTTCACGTTTTAGAATAATTTGAAGTGATTGATTTTTCCCGCGTTATTGTGATTTAACAATTCTTGAATAAAATAATGAGCCATTGTTGTAATGAGCCCTTAAATGAATCCCTCATATGTTCGATACAGATACTGTTTGAATTGTTATACTGTTAACGTTCTTTTTTGCAAATAATTGTAAGAAAGCAAATTAGGTTCTGCCCATTTTCGTTTAATATTTGTTTCGTTCACCAGGACGTCCTGAACGTAGAAGCTTCCAGTGCGAGTGAACTTATCGGCCAATTAATACATAGTCTGATCTTTGATTCAGCTTTCTTTTTTTTAACATGCAAAAAAGTTCAACTAAGTGCCTGTTTTTAAACTTGTTTTCATCAGTTCCCTTTGACCAAATAAGGGAACGTAACTCTAGCGCTATCAATGGTATCTTGCTTTACGATGAGCTAGGTCTAAGCTTAAAAACCCATAAGTAATGATCTAGACTTTCAATAAGTAACATTAGTAAATGGTTTCTGAATTAATGAATATAATGTCTATGACCTTTTGGACGATCTCAGAAGCACAGACATTAAGTTCAGTTAAATAAACCTAGTTTAATAAACCTTGTAGCAAGTCCTAGTGCTCAAGACCTTTTAAATAATGTATTTTGGACAATACTTTTTGGTCACAAACCTTTTGATGAAAGCCTCTTGGCCAGTACAAGTTTGATTATGACTTGTGGTCAATATCTATTTGAAAATGTTCTTTGGACAATGCCTTTTGGTCAATACCTTTTGGACAATGATTTTTGAACCAGTAGGTTTTTGAAAATGCCTTTAATAGATACCTTTTGGTAAAAGCCTTTTGGCCATTACTATTCAAACAAAGTCTTTAGGCCAATACTTCTTCGACAATTCCTTTTTGACTATTGGTCAAGACCTGATAGACAATGCCTTTTGGTTTAGATCCTTTTGACAAAGCCTTTTGGTCATGGCGTTTTGGACAGTGCCTTTTGGTCATGGCGTTTTGGACAAAGCCTTTTGGTCATGACGTTTTGGACAATGCCTTTTGGTCATGACGTTTTGGACAGTGCCTTTTCGTCATGACGTTTTGGACAATGCCTTTTGGTCATGGCGTTTTGGACAGTGCCTTTTCGTCATGACGTTTTGGACAATCCCTTTTGGTCATGGCGTTTTGGAAAGTGCCTTTTGGTCATGACGTTTTGGACAATGCCTTTTGGTCATGGCGTTTTGGAAAAAGCCTTTTGGTCATGGCGTTTTGGACAGTGCCTTTTGGTCATGACGTTTTGGACAGTGCCTTTTGGTCATGGCGTTTTGGACAGTGCCTTTTGGTCATGACGCCTTGGACAGTGCCTTTTGGTCATGACGTTTTGGACAGTGCCTTTTGGTCATGACGTTTTGGAAAGTGCCTTTTGGTCATGACGTTTTAGACAGTGCCTTTTCGTCATGGCGTTTTGGACAGTGCCTTTTGGTCATGACGTTTTGTACAATGCCTTTTGGTCATGGCGTTTTGGACAATGCCTTTTCGTCATGGCGTTTTGGACAGTGCCTTTTGGTCATTACGTTTTGGACAGTGCCTTTTGGTCATGACGTTTTGTACAATGCCTTTTGGTCATGGCGTTTTGGACAATGCCTTTTCGTCATGGCGTTTTGGACAGTGCCTTTTGGTCATTACGTTTTGGACAGTGCCTTTTGGTCATGACGTTTTGGAAAGTGCCTTTTGGTCATGACGTTTTGGACAGTGCCTTTTGGTCATGACGTTTTGGACAATGCCTTTTGGTCATGACGTTTTGGACAATACCTTTTGGTCATGGCGTTTTGGACAATGCCTTTTGGTCATGGCGTTTTGGACCATGCCTTTTGGTCATGGCGTTTTGGACAATGCCTTTTGGTCATGGCGTTTTGGACAGTGCCTTTTGGTCATGACGTTTTGGACATTTCCTTTTGGTCATGGCGTTTTGGACCATGCCTTTTGGTCATGGCGTTTTGGACAGTGCCTTTTGGTCATGACGTTTTGGACAGAGCCTTTTGGTCATGACGTTTTGGACAGTGCCTTTTGGTCATGGCGTTTTGGAAAGAGCCTTTTGGTCATGACGTTTTGGACAGTGCCTTTTGGTCATGACGTCTTGGACAGTGCCTTTTGGTCATGACGTTTTGGACAGTGCCTTTTGGTCATGACGTTTTGGAAAGTGCCTTTTGGTCATGACGTTTTGGAAAGTACCTTTTGGTCATGGCGTTTTGGACAATTCCTTTAGGTAATGAAGTTTTGGACAATGCCTTTTGGTCAATATCTTTTTTGACTCCACATACTTAACCAGCCCAACTGCGTTCATACCCCGATATTGACATCAATCTCGCAATTAATTCCTTAAATATTTATAATACAACTTCAATTTTTTAAATGAAATGCTTTTCGGCAATTGCAAATATTTTCCGGTGAACGCAATTTATTCGGATATATTCGGGTCGCGAATCGTCGCTTAACACTATACATGTAAATAGAAGATTGTTTATCTTGTTATTGTTTGTATTGTGGCCAAAAAATAATAAATGAACATGTCAGAAAGAGTATATTTATGTAATGTTAAATGTATTTTGTCATTCGTGTTTCAATTTCACGTTTTAGAATAATTTGAAGTGATTGATTTTTCCCGCGTTATTGTGATTTAACAATTCTTGAATAAAATAATGAGCCATTGTTGTAATGAGCCCTTAAATGAATCCCTCATATGTTCGATACAGATACTGTTTGAATTGTTATACTGTTAACGTTCTTTTTTGCAAATAATTGTAAGAAAGCAAATTAGGTTCTGCCCATTTTCGTTTAATATTTGTTTCGTTCACCAGGACGTCCTGAACGTAGAAGCTTCCAGTGCGAGTGAACTTATCGGCCAATTAATACATAGTCTGATCTTTGATTCAGCTTTCTTTTTTTTAACATGCAAAAAAGTTCAACTAAATGCCTGTTTTTAAACTTGTTTTCATCAGTTCCCTTTGACCAAATAAGGGAACGTAACTCTAGCGCTATCAATGGTATCTTGCTTTACGATGAGCTAGGTCTAAGCTTAAAAACCCATATGTAATGATCTAGACTTTCAATAAGTAACATTAGTAAATGGTTTCTGAATTAATGAATATAATGTCTATGACCTTTTGGACGATCTCAGAAGCACAGACATTAAGTACAGTTAAATAAACCTAGTTTAATAAACCTTGTAGCAAGTCCTAGTGCTCAAGACCTTTTAAATAATGTATTTTGGACAATACTTTTTGGTCACAAACCTTTTGATGAAAGCCTCTTGGCCAGTACAAGTTTGATTATGACTTGTGGTCAATATCTATTTGAAAATGTTCTTTGGACAATGCCTTTTGGTCAATACCTTTTGGACAATGATTTTTGAACCAGTAGGTTTTTGAAAATGCCTTTAATAGATACCTTTTGGTAAAAGCCTTTTGGCCATTACTATTCAAACAAAGTCTTTAGGCCAATACTTCTTCGACAATTCCTTTTTGACTATTGGTCAAGACCTGATAGACAATGCCTTTTGGTTTAGATCCTTTTGACAAAGCCTTTTGGTCATGGCGTTTTGGACAGTGCCTTTTGGTCATGGCGTTTTGGACAAAGCCTTTTGGTCATGACGTTTTGGACAATGCCTTTTGGTCATGACGTTTTGGACAGTGCCTTTTCGTCATGACGTTTTGGACAATGCCTTTTGGTCATGGCGTTTTGGACAGTGCCTTTTCGTCATGACGTTTTGGACAATCCCTTTTGGTCATGGCGTTTTGGAAAGTGCCTTTTGGTCATGACGTTTTGGACAATGCCTTTTGGTCATGGCGTTTTGGAAAAAGCCTTTTGGTCATGGCGTTTTGGACAGTGCCTTTTGGTCATGACGTTTTGGACAGTGCCTTTTGGTCATGGCGTTTTGGACAGTGCCTTTTGGTCATGACGTCTTGGACAGTGCCTTTTGGTCATGACGTTTTGGACAGTGCCTTTTGGTCATGACGTTTTGGAAAGTGCCTTTTGGTCATGACGTTTTGGACAGTGCCTTTTCGTCATGGCGTTTTGGACAGTGCCTTTTGGTCATGACGTTTTGTACAATGCCTTTTGGTCATGGCGTTTTGGACAGTGCCTTTTCGTCATGGCGTTTTGGACAGTGCCTTTTGGTCATGACGTTTTGGACAGTGCCTTTTGGTCATGACGTTTTGGAAAGTGCCTTTTGGTCATGACGTTTTGGAAAGTGCCTTTTGGTCATGACGTTTTGGACAATGCCTTTTGGTCATGACGTTTTGGACAATACCTTTTGGTCATGGCGTTTTGGACAATGCCTTTTGGTCATGGCGTTTTGGACCATGCCTTTTGGTCATGGCGTTTTGGACAATGCCTTTTGGTCATGGCGTTTTGGACAGTGCCTTTTGGTCATGACGTTTTGGACATTTCCTTTTGGTCATGGCGTTTTGGACCATGCCTTTTGGTCATGGCGTTTTGGACAGTGCCTTTTGGTCATGACGTTTTGGACAGAGCCTTTTGGTCATGACGTTTTGGACAGTGCCTTTTGGTCATGGCGTTTTGGAAAGAGCCTTTTGGTCATGACGTTTTGGACAGTGCCTTTTGGTCATGACGTCTTGGACAGTGCCTTTTGGTCATGACGTTTTGGACAGTGCCTTTTGGTCATGACGTTTTGGAAAGTGCCTTTTGGTCATGACGTTTTGGAAAGTACCTTTTGGTCATGGCGTTTTGGACAATTCCTTTAGGTAATGAAGTTTTGGACAATGCCTTTTGGTCAATATCTTTTTTGACTCCACATACTTAAACCAGCCCAACTGCGTTCATACCCCGATATTGACATCAATCTCGCAATTAATTCCTTAAATATTTACAATACAACTTCAATTTTTTAAATGAAATGCTTTTCGGCAATTGCAAATATTTTCCGGTGAACGCAATTTATTCGGATATATTCGGGTCGCGAATCGTCGCTTAACACTATACATGTAAATAGAAGATTGTTTATCTTGTTATTGTTTGTATTGTGTCAGCAGGCCAAAAAATAATAAATGAACATGTCAGAAAGAGTATATTTATGTAATGTTAAATGTATTTTGTCATTCGTGTTTCAATTTCACGTTTTAGAATAATTTGAAGTGATTGATTTTTCCCGCGTTATTGTGATTTAACAATTCTTGAATAAAATAATGAGCCATTGTTGTAATGAGCCCTTAAATGAATCCCTCATATGTTCGATACAGATACTGTTTGAATTGTTATACTGTTAACGTTCTTTTTTGCAAATAATTGTAAGAAAGCAAATTAGGTTCTGCCCATTTTCGTTTAATATTTGTTTCGTTCACCAGGACGTCCTGAACGTAGAAGCTTCCAGTGCGAGTGAACTTATCGGCCAATTAATACATAGTCTGATCTTTGATTCAGCTTTCTTTTTTTTAACATGCAAAAAAGTTCAACTAAATGCCTGTTTTTAAACTTGTTTTCATCAGTTCCCTTTGACCAAATAAGGGAACGTAACTGTAGCGCTATCAATGGTATCTTGCTTTACGATGAGCTAGGTCTAAGCTTAAAAACCCATATGTAATGATCTAGACTTTCAATAAGTAACATTGGAACGTGTTCAAGAATGAAGGTGGGACAGAAATATTAAGGTTACATCATTACATGAACTGGTGTTGATAATGCGATATATCTTAAGTAAAACAAGGGCAAATCCTTTTCAAAAATTAGATCGGATAAGATATTTTTTAAGTATTGTTGGGAAATAAAGGGCCCTAACTCCTAAATGATTAAAGCGATTTCCATGGCTATCGAACTTGATCAAGGTATTATGGTCACAAACATGTGTTAAAAGTTTGGTGAGGATTGGACAAACAGTTTTCAAGAATTAGATCGGAAACAATCTTCGGGACGTATTTTTCAAGTCTTATTTTGCAAATAAAGGGCCGCAACTCCTAAATGACAAAAGCGATTTCCATGGCTATCGAACTTGATCAAGATATTATGGTCACAATCATGTATGTAAAGTTTGGTGAGGATTGGACACATACTTTTCAAGAATTAGATTGGAAACATATATTTTTGAAGTATTTTTGGCAAAAAAGGGCCGTAACTCCTAAATGACTAAAGCGATTTCCATGACTATCGAACTTGATCAAGATATTATGGTCACAAACATGTGTTTAAAGTTTGGTGAGGATTGGACAAACGGTTTTCAAGAATTAGATCGGAAACAATCTTCGGGACGTACGTACGTACAGACAGACAGACGTACGTACGGACAAGGGCAACCCTATATGCCACCACTTTGTGGGGGCATAAATATTGAATACGTATCCATTATTTGATTAAACTGGCCTTAGTGAATAGTGTAACGTTTCATTACATTTTTTTTTGTATTAGGGGCCCGGAAAGGCGAGTTCGCAGACGACGCCTGACACATTGACCCGCTTGTGTCTGCGATGGTAAGGCTTTGACAGTCTAATAAATATGATAGCAATGTTCACTAGCGCATTCTGGGGGAGGGGATTAAATCGGATAAGTTAACTTTTTATTTCAATATAGGAGAAGAAAAGTAGTAAATTACGCCCATAGTGCACCATTTCGGACTAGAAATTATTAAAATTTTCTTGGGGGAGGACACCAAAACCCCCCAGCCAACACTTAAAATCAAATAAATTTCGTTTCTGAGGGAGGGGCGCATGACAAAATGGAACGCCCCTTAGTTACGCACCCTCTAACATCGAATCCTGGATCCGTCCCTTAAGTTAATTGATGAATCTGGTACAAATTATTGAAAACAGGTGCCCGTCAATGTCGAGTGCTTAATATAGACAAATCATGACACAACAATATAGTGATTATTACAAACATAATTCATAAAATAGTGCTCATGTTACGGGTCGTCTGCTTCTTCCCTATACGGAACTTCCGATTTGTTAATAAAGGTGATGCAGCATTGCACTACGGGGCTTCCGCTGTGATACCATGTTCCTGTTTAATCCCTGGACGGAAGTTCGGTTTGGTATCACGGATCAGATATGCGATTTGTGTTTTATTAGTATATGATACTTCGGGGCTGGTTTCACGGTTAGTTTCTCGGCTCAATGGCAGTCTTTTCACGCGGCCTCTGCTTGATAACACAATATCTAGTCTGGTAGGATAAGGTGTGTGCCATTAACTCACTTGGTTAAACAAATACTGGGTGCGCTGTATCATGATGCACAACTTCCGGGGAGTGATTACGAACAGTCTCAAGTCTGAGTTCAGACTCAAGACTCAATATGGCAAAACTGCATTTCATTGTGATTTTCCTTCTTTCAAAGCATTGATGGTGAAATTCGCTGAAATATATTATTATTTAAATGTTTTACTATTATTTACCAAAAAATGTAAAAGAAATGGAATAAATATACTTTTGTTCCTGTATAAAAAAGCTTTTCTGTGTCTGAGTGTAGACTTGGACTTGAGACTGTTCGTTATCATGGCCCCCGGTCCGGTATCACGGGGTTCTGCTGGATCACACCGCGCAATGCACGGTTTTGTATCGTTTTTTCTGACGATTTTCAACGCGTGATGTCTGGACTGGGGTCTCAGATTTTCTTGAAAAGGTTCTCGTAACTTCCGGTCTAGTGTCGCGGTTGTCGATGGCTTGCACCACAGCATCACCTAAAATAGAATCAAGAGTTTTGGTTGATGGCAGTTCATGTATCATTATTTGAAAAGTAGTTCGAATAATGTAATAGAAAGGAAGAGAGTCCATTTTTCCTTTGAAAAATTGTATTTATAGTTGTTAGGTAAAAAGTTACAGTGCTGCATCCTATCCTCTTTTGGTAGCACCATTCTGGCCTCATTGAGACCAGCATGGGAACCCCTCTACCTTCATGGAATTAAATACAATTAAATGCTTAATACTGTCAAATATTTTTATTTTTGTTTTGATTAAAACTCATAATAAGCATCTATACACACACACACGCTTTCCATAGTTGGCAGTTGCAGAAACCGGATATTGCTTTAAAAACATGATTTCATACATTTTTCTGTCAAATTCATAATTGTTCAGTTCTTCACAGTCTGTTTCAATGTACCCTTTTCTTCTGAAGTAAACTGTCCTTTTTAGAAAACAACAACAAAGAAACAAATAAACCTTAGTGATATTCTAATAACACTGGACAGTTTAGTAATCACCATATTGCATCGTGGTCACATTCAAATCTATCGACGTTAACTTTTGCCTGTACAAACGGTTGGGTAAGGATGGTCTACTAGTATATGTGTCCACCCAGCAGGGTTGCTTTCTTACGATCCTAAATGTGTGTAGAGACACATACGATGCCAATATTCAATGAATAATTGTAAAAATATAGATTTTCTAATTTTCTAGTAACGACGTTTTCGCGATATGACCCCCCCACACACACACACACCAAAAAAAAATCACACACAAAAAAAAAACAACAACACTATTATAACATTTTTTTTATTTTTTCCTTTAGTTGATCAAAGGACATCAACCTATTTTAAGAGTGAATTATACACCTTGAGGCTTGACTAATACTATGTGTGTTTTTTTATTGGCAGTATGTTTTTTAAAGCTTCATGTGAATATCTCAAACTGCAAACTGTTAATATTGATGAAGCCAATCATTAGTTCAGTGTCGTCAGGGAATAGTTTATTGTCTAAACTGTCGTGCTAGGACTTTCAGTTTCAAGTTTCAGGGACTAAGAAACATAATACCTTCATTCTCCGAAAAATTGCCTTAATATAATTTGCAAACAGTTTGGATATTTATACCATTATTGGGTCTAACATATAAACTTAATTGTGTTACTGCGGGTAATTGAACTTTTGACCTCATGACCTACATTGGTTTACCCAGACATGACCCATGGTCAACATTGACCTATAATAAACAACAAGGTTCCATATCCTAATGTTGAACAACTTTTGTTTACAACCCAGATGACACTAGTGTTGGTTAAATTATGTTACCCTAGAATACAATAACGATGTAATATTACCAAGTTTGGTCTCTTTATGTCAAACCTAACTAAAATTATTCGATACATAAGGTGACTTTGATGCTGCCCTCCCACCAGCCCGCCCATGAAATAACTTGATTTCCCATTATGAAAATGTGGTTAAGAATATATACAAAAATGCCTTTCAAAAGAAATTAAAAAAAATAAATAAAAAAATTCAAGGACCATAATTTGTATTTAGATTAAAATGGAGTTATTTTTCATGTTGTAAGATGGTCGTAAATATTTTTGAATTTTATTAAGTGCATTTAATGAACGGTATAGAAGTTTTTTTTATTAAAATCCCAACTTGCCCTTAACTTTTACTTGCCTAAAACTTTAACCTAAGTCAATCAGGGGCCATAACTTGTATTTAGAATAATATGGAGTTATGTAACCTCATTGGGTGATTGTCCTGAACAATTGTGTGAAGTATTAAGTCAATTGAATGAAGGGTATAGGACTTATAAGTGAAAATCCCAACTTACCCTTAAACTTTAACCGGACGCCGACGCCGACGCTGGGGCGAGTAGTATAGACCACCTATTCTTCGAATAGTCGAGCTAAAATGAAAACTAAATTAAAAGTACTTTCTTAATTAATGACCCAGTAAAAAATGCTTAATCGGCATGACTTCGAACTGAATCGCACGCATTCTTAATGAGTTCTATGTAGCATAGGTAGAGTGGCATAAAGAAAAAAATCGACTTATTTGCATAACCAATTAAGTCCATATTAGACCATAGAATGATAATTTTACTGATGATTTTATATTAGTGAGATATTTGCAATGATGCAATTATTCTGTTTGGGAGATTAATAAATGGTTAAACTTGCTTTTCAAATCACCGTGATCGAACAATCATACTGACATTGAAATGAGAAAAATCACACATTTAACAAGGTTTTCGCAGAAATGTGAAAACCATGGAAATATGGTAACATGGAAATAAGGTGACGTGGAAATAAGGTTACATGTAAATAGGGTAACATGGATATAAGGTTACATGGAAATTGGGTAACATGGAAATAAGGTAACCTGGAAATAAGGTTACATGGAAATAGGGTAACATGGAAATAAGGTTACATGGAAATAGGGTAACATGGAAATAAGGTAACATGGAAATAAAGATACATGGGAATAAGGCGATGAAATGTTGGCGATAGCGGAACACCGACGAACAACGCTCCATCGATCACAGAAGCTAACCAAGAACACTTCAACTGCGCTTTATGATAAGCCAAGAAATGACAGACATTTTAATATTCTGCAGATCCTTTTACAATATCCGTGAACTTGAATTTTAACTGTGACCTACTTAATGTTCAAAACACTTACCCTAAAAAATCATCGCTCTGTGAATTCCAGCAACTTTGTCATTTATCCCGGTCTAATACTAGTCTATTCCAGGCTTACCCGTCATGGATAAATAGTCTGCCCGGCCTAAGCCACAAGCATCTACGTATCTGGATACATGCATCTGAAAGGAACAGAATACAAAACCTCGAGTAATATCCATACACCATAAATATCTAGTGTAAAGAATACTTTATATTCAATATTTTCTTGTTGATCAATGTCAACAGTGCTTTTATCATGTGCAACCGTCGTGGGTTCGGTTCCCGATTGGCCACTTTTTACACGTCAATGGTGATCAAATATGGGTTAAATTGTAGAGGGCAATTTCGAAACCGCATTTAACTTTTATAGAAAAGAATCAAGCAGACAGTAACACGTTAAGTCTGTCTGCAGTGCCAATTTTTATTGCTTATGTTTGTTCTTGAGCAATGTTTCCATAAAGTATTGTTATGGTTTTCTTACACAGATCATGCATTTGATGATTTTATTTGTTATGATATGGTTGACATTTTCTGTAATCAAATGTCAATAAAAACGCCTTTAAAATGACAAGGTGGGGAACGAAAACACTGTTGGAAACTAATGCAGTATTAACCAAAGTTTGAACAACCTGTTCATCGTTTAAACCTTGTTTAATGAGCATATAAACGCTTCTATTTGTTGACATTACATTTAAGTAAATGCAAGAACAAAACTCTTAATATGCAATAATACTAACATGGCGATATACGAAAATGAAGTTAACAACTAACGTTGCACTTAACCAAAGTTGGATTAACTGATTTTTCGCCTGATCTTATATAATCTACCACGACAGCAAAGTGATCTAAATCGGATATGCGCTTGCGGAGGCAGCCCCGCTCATGAAAGTCCCTCTAAGCCATCTTGGTCCCTGTCGCTACCTGCACATAGAGTTCTGAGAATGTTCGGCACAGATTTCTAGAGGCGTCGAGCGCATGTCCACCAAGGTTGAGCATCAGAGGTATTCCACTTACAAGAAAACCCGAACAAGCGCTACCAAATCTAGACAACCGTACCATCGTAATAGTTAACATGAAAATTATGTAATTTAACTCATTATTGTGTTATAACATTTGCAATAACATAGTATGATTTAGTAAAAATGGAAAGACCACCGATATCTCGTGTATGCTTTGCACTCGCGTGTTTAATTATGGTTTCGAATCACAAGAGCCAACAAATGCTTTTTACAATTGTTTGCAATATAAATTGACAACTTTTGCAACTTCATTTTACTTATAAGCATATGGTCCCAAAAAGGGCAGAAAAAGCACTTCAGTATTGTAACAATGCATATTAGAAATTGTACAACTTAGCTTCCAACATTTCTTCTTCTTCCAAGTACTTCTCCGAGGCTTCTGGAACTGAACATTTTAAAAGTATGTGTAATGTAAAATAATAAATGGTAAAGGTTGACTTATCCTTAACTGACGGCTTGACCCCAAGTTATATAATATAATAATGCGAACCACCTACAATATTTTATTTATGAATTAAAATGAAAATTGATTGGTTCGCACATTGGTTAAAATCGCTCACTATAGGGTTATTGCGGTGATAATTGCTAAACGGTGTGTTAAATTTTCATAACAGTAGGAAATTACGCAATTTCGTGACTTTCCTATCAGCGGCAATTTTCACAATGTATTCTTTTCAATCAAAACCGTTTCTACCTTGCAGTATGTCTAGGCAGTTATTACAAACAGTGCCATGTCTGAGTTCAGACTTAAGTGGTCAAATATGTTCTACCACTATTAGAATTTCCAAAAAACTTCGAACAAATTCTTATCTTATTACGACAACATTCAAAACCCATGTTCTATGGTTAAAATATGAGACCATGGTATCCGAAATTTACCTCTGAACTAAGATAACAATTTTGCAGATGATTATATTATCTAATTACAAAATAGTGCGTCGTTAAAATGACCTTTATTATGAAATAATATGTGTTTCAGTGATGTTTATAATTAAGGGGTTATTACTTATTACTATTACGTTTTATCTGGAATGTCGTATTCGACTCTCATGGATGTTCGCAGATTTGATTCTGAATTTTAGCATTCGAGTCGAATACAACCTCTCGGACCAATACGCAATTATCAATTATGAATTAAATATCACTGTTTTGAAGATTTTAAGGTATTCAACAATATTATATATATTGTGCATGGCTCAATTTTATCCCACTTTGCATTGTAAAAATTGATAGGAATAATTCAAAATCAAATAACTACTATAATAGATGATTAAACGCACAATGGAGTATTGTGTTTATATTTTGTTAATGGATGTGTTTGTTTATTCAAACAGTAAGTACAAAAACAATGGATTTAAAGTGCCATAACTTCTTTTTGAGAGGAGGACCTATATCACAGGACCACTCGCACTATTCGCGAGATCAAAACCACAACCTCTTGGGTGAGAGGCGGTCACTTTCACATTGGTGTGGATCGAACCCACAACCTCTTGGGTGAGAGGCGGTCACTTTTACATTGGTGTGGATCGAAGCCACAACCTCTTGGGTGAGAGGCGGTCACTTTCACATTGATGTGGATCGAACCCATAACCTCTTGGGTGAGAGGCGGTCACTTTCACATTGATGTGGATCGAAGCCACAACCTCTTGGGTGAGAGGCGGTCACTTTCACATTGATGTGGATCGAAC
This sequence comes from Mya arenaria, assembly GCF_026914265.1. Taxonomy (NCBI): domain Eukaryota; kingdom Metazoa; phylum Mollusca; class Bivalvia; order Myida; family Myidae; genus Mya; species Mya arenaria. The sequence goes on along the minus strand of NC_069136.1, from coordinate 6,469,214 downwards.
CCACAACCTCTTGGGTGAGAGGCGGTCACTTTCACATCGATGTGGATCGAAACCACAACCTCTTGGGTGAGAGGCGGTCACTTTCACATCGATGTGGATCGAAACCACAACCTCTTGGGTGAGAGGCGGTCACTTTCACATTGGTGTGGATCGAAACCACAACCTCTTGGGTGAGAGGCGGTCACTTTCACATTGATGTGGATCGAAACCACAACCTCTTGGGTGAGAGGCGGTCACTTTCACATTGATGTGGATCGAAACCACAACCTCTTGGGTGAGAGGCGGTCACTTTCACATTGATGTGGATCGAACCCACAACCTCTTGGGTGAGAGGCGGTCACTTTCACATTGATGTGGATCGAACCCATAACCTCTTGGGTGAGAGGCGGTCACTTTCACATTGATGTGGATCGAAACTACAACCTCTTGGGTGAGAGGCGGTCACTTTCACATCGGTGTGGATCGAACCCACAACCTCTTGGGTGAGAGGCGGTCACTTTCACATCGGTGTGGATCGAAGCCACAGCCTCTTGGGTGAGAGGCGGTCACTTTCACATCGATGTGGATCGAAACCACAACCTCTTGGGTGAGAGGCGGTCACTTTCACATTGATGTGGATCGAACCCACAACCTCTTGGGTGAGAGGCGGTCACTTTCACATTGATGTGGATCGAACCCACAACCTCTTGGGTGAGAGGCGGTCACTTTCACATTGGTGTGGATCGAACCCACAACCTCTTGGGTGAGACGCGGTCACTTTCACATTGATGTGGATCGAACCCACAACCTCTTGGGTGAGACGCGGTCACTTTCACAATGTTGGGGATCGAACCCACAACCTCTTGGGTGAGACGCGGTCACTTTCACATTGGTGTGGATCGAACCCACAACCTCTTGGGTGAGAGGCGGTCACTTTCACAATGTTGGGGATCGAACCCACAACCTCTTGGGTTAGAGGCGGTCACTTTCACATTGTTGGGGATCGAACCCACAACCTATAGGGTGAGACGCGGTTCCTTGTACCACTAGACCACTTTCACTCTGGTGGGGTATCAAACCACAACCTCTTGTACCATCACAGAGAGGCGGACACCAATACCACTAGACAACTCACTCTCATCTTTAACATGAAAAGGTTTTATAACGGCATCACCAAAATACAACTGTGATTGATGAAAACCGTTCAATTCGCTGTACCACAGATCCTACTGACAGTTATATCGATAACACAAATTACCAAGAACATGATTGACTTCAAAATGATTTTATTCGACAATATTTATAAGAAAAAATATAAATGTATAGATATTCAGATGTATATGGTATTTGTAATATTACTGGTAACAGTTCAAGATGACATTACACAGAGAACGGAATAATCAAAGTAACAACACGTGGTAGATGATATACAACGTAGAAAACATTTAAACAGTATAAATACATGTACATAGTTTCATTTTTGATTGAAATTTCTAGTGGATGGCCTTATTAGCCTTTTACAATGACGTAACATTTTATCACGACCTTACGACAATACCTCTATTAAACCGGTAAACGGAATGGAAAATTCACATTTTAAAGTAACTTTTATTCTCAGGCATTTCAACGGTGAACAAGTGAACATGATAGTGAAGCCTGTGACTTCAGAGAAATCATCCATGAGACCCAGCGGGATTAGTTCCATTTAGAGATTTTGGCAAGTTTGTGTTTTCACTGTTTGACTTATCAGTATGGGTAAGTCCGGTTTGTGCTGTGGAAGGTGCATAATTCCGCCTTCCGACTACAACGCAAAGCTTTCGAAACACACGTTCATTCAATACAAATGAGACCATAATGAATACACCTTGACCAGCGGTCAGTATTACAAACAGGTAAGCGAAGAGGTCAAACTCAGTGAGCTGGTAGAGGAAACCAAAGATCCACGTCATACCAGTTATGGTAGAGAGCTTGACAAAGATGGTCAGATTGTTACGGTCATGATTACTGCTTCCTTTCTCTATCTCAGGCAGGGAGCTAACTCTGTAGACCACAAACCCAAACATTGCAATATTAACAATGACCACAATGCCAGCAGGAATTGCTACATAATAAAGAATACCTTTAGGCTTGACAATATAACAAGGCCTTCCTCCGTAGCCGATGGTATCTGTTCGCAAAAAGGATGCAAGGATTTGAATTAGTACCAAGCATGTTGATGTAGTTACCGTAAACAGTACATATTTAAAAAACTGTTTATTTCGTCGATTAGAAGAAACATGGTCAGTTATCGCTACAAAGACTTTCATCATGTGGTAGGTGCAAACAAACATCCATGAAAAGCTACATAGTAATGTCCAGTGCAGCACCAAGCCTATCGTTCTACATAAGCCAATGTTGTCAACAGCGGTCAATGAGTTTATGAGAATCAATAAATGTGAAAAGAACAACGAAATAACAAGACCCATATTATTCAATCCTGGAAGGTTTCGAAGTGATGGTAAAAGACAGTACACACTAAAGGTAATCGCAAGAGAAACCAGAGAAAGTGACAAAACAACAATAGTTAACTCGCCTATACCGCTAACACCGTTTTTACTGTTTTGGTCATTGTGAAGATATTCTGTATTGCGGAGATAATCTTCCCAGCATATAAGAACATGTTGACCATCGTCAGACAAAAACCAACGATAGAAATGAACAGTTTTGTCCATAATAACAATGTCAATTCCAGGATCGTATTCCGCTAAAGATGCATCAGCATACGGCAGAGAAACAACCGGACACACTCCTGTCGGGTATACAAACACAGATGAGAGGCATTTGTCATCAGGGGCCTCTCTTATTCTAGGGATAACACCTTGTCCGTTCGAACCTTCAAAGCTAATAAGTAACATGCCTTCTATAAACCTAGAAATATTAAGCGTAGACAGGAGTATGTCCGTATCTATGTCACTTATAACGGTATCGTTTGAGGCTGTAAAATCATTGTCATCTGTATCTTGGTACACCACGTGTAGATCATTAAAGAGAGTATTTGAGGATGTAAACGTTGAGGCAATGTAGTCAATTACTTTCCTCAAATCGACAAAATTATACACTGTCACCTGAACCTTAAACCCAACAAACTTCACATACTCATTTACAGACGAAAGGTTTTTCTGTTTCATTTCGTATAAAGTGTCATTTATGCTTTTAGATAACTTTATAAAGGACCTGAAATTGCACAGATTGAAATTCATCGCAATTTCGGTAGGATGCGGGAAATGAAGCTTGTTCTTAACTTCTTGGATAACATACTCTGTAGAAATATAGTCCCAAATAGCTAAAGGATAGATTAAACCATTTTTAGATAGTACTCTAAATGTGATGTCTAAACTGATAGTGGACCCGTAGAAGCTTTCGTCTCCAATGAGTGCTCGGCATTCGTCTCCAGACAAGTAGTAGCTTTTCGGACACATCAACTGAAGGCATTTGCTCTGAAATATATTAAAAAAATATTATATTTTGTTTAATAAAACTCTTAACATCTAAATAGATAAATGGTTAAAATGAGGGAATTGTTGAATAGATGGACGGAAGGATGTCAATGAATGCGTATTAATTAAACGAATGTTTTTATTTTCTTTAATTAATCAGTTCATTTGTTTTTAATTGAATTAATTGACAAACCGAGATTTCTGAAGATAAAATGGGCCGATTGTTCGAAACTTTAAAGACAACATCATGGTTAACGTCATCGTTATTGACTTGTGAGCTGTACGCATTTGTTTTCGCGTTATCTCATCATATACGACATCATAACATAGTTCACTTTATGCAGGAAACCACGTTGTTATTTTAACTAAACTCTGAAAAAGAGGCCCATTGTTTTTCTTTTTAAATAATTTAAAAATGGACTTTGTTTAACATGATCTCTCTGCTAATTATGTCAAACACTTTTTGTTTAAGGCACTAATTGTATGTGTTTTTACAGTAATTTTACCATTTGACGTGATCTCACCGCATTGTATGGTAAACTCATTTTTCTATATAAGGACCAAATTGGATGCCTTTTTGGGAATTTCACATTTATCCTGATGTCGCTGCATACTATGGTAAACTCATTAGTTTTAGAAAAGTTCTCCTTGAGAGGGATTTTCACATTTAACTTGATCTCGCTGCATACAGTGGCAAACTCGATTTATCCATTAAAGAAACAATTTGGATTTCTTTTTTGGCAGGGATTTTCACATTGTAAATCCAGTTTCCAGATGGAATAGTAAAATGAGTCCTCGGCTATTCGTGGTGTCAAAGTAAGGACTTAAAGTTATAATAAATGCCTCCTAATGGGAAATAAATAGTTTTTCAAATTTTGTTTAAAGCTGCTCTCTCACAGATTTACCATTTTTACAACTTTTTTTTTTGTCTTGGAAAGAGCAAATTTTTGCGTTACGGTATATATCTGAAAACCAATGAAATAAGATTGCTGACAAAAAAGCAGATCGCGGATTTTCATATTTCCGTTCGAAAATGAATGTTTTATGCCCTTAACCGTACACTAACGGTTTAAGAAAAATGCACAAAACAACATTTTTTTAACTAAGATATAGAAATCTGCGTTCTAATTTTTTGTCAGCAGTCTTATTTAACTGGTTTCCATGAATTGTAGCAAAACTTGGCTAGTTCCAAGACAATAAATAAAAAAATGTCAAAACGTTCAATCTGTGAGAGTGCAGCTTTAACATCAAATCGCAAGATTTTTTCCCCTTAAAACCCTACTTTTTGCTTAAGGACCTTCGTCAAAATATCGTCAAAAATAGTTTCAAGGCAAATATATTTATAAATATATAATGATCAAATCATAATATTATTTTAAAACCAAATTGTTCACATGTCTTAATGAAAAATAGTATATTGTATTTATTTTTTTGGAAATACCTGATATTTGTCATAAACGTGCCCACGCATACATTTACGCTCAATGTCATTGCTTGAGGTTTTCTCGAGGTCTCTGAAATCGAGCACCGCAAGAAAAGAGTAGGTCTGTGTTATGGAGCCTGGAAAAACTGCTTCGCACAATTCTAACACATCATTTGTCTTGTGGCCATTACAGAGGGCACAGTGAACGTTCTTGTACTGTTTCCTGTATACTGCGGTGTAGGACAAGCACGCTTGTTCCAAGAAACTGTCGTAGGTGATCCATTCACCCGTCTGGTTACACCGAGAGATTCCAAATTCGCAGTACGTTGGATAAAAGTTAATGGCATCATGATTAGGTTCAAATATAATATTGCAGAAGTCGTACTCAAGTTGTTTAGTGATGTCTTCTAGGCGCTCTATATGTGGAGTAATATCAGCTTCTAGGCTGCAGACTAATTGCACCTTCCAGTTAATCATATCCGCGTCTTCGATGCCATGACATTTAGCACAATAAGAATTTTTGAAAACATCCCGACGGTTGGACACACTCGTTGGGATAAAATATTGGAGAGTGTTCAAATCGGCACTTAAATCATTTTCGTCATACCCTCTCTCACATTTTGATTTAATTGTTTTATCCGTGTAGCGATCAGGGCACCGCACTACCATTTCAACAGGATCCACATTAAACTTGGATATACTGAATACACGCACTTGGGGATATACACATTGCACACTACCATGTTTTATCCCTTCTCTCTCTTCCTCTGTGATAGGCGTTGTGTATACACCAGGGCAGCAGTCTTTGGCGCAGTTGTGACACAAACATGCACCACAGCAAGGTGTAAATCCACCGGGTATGAAATCAGTACGATTTCCATCGTAATCAGAAGAGTTTGTGCAAATTTCTGAATGAGGACAAAGAGTCATAAATTCTGCGACAAGCGTGGTTGCAAAATTGCCGCTCTCACCTTCAATACATTGGACCGCGTTCAGTAAAAGTAAATGATACAAAATAAAACAAGATGTCAAATGTAGTCCCATGTTTTCTTTTATTGTTCTAGAAAATTTAAAGCATACTTTCTTCACGTTTAGTCCTTTATAGTTAGAAGGTGGCGTTGTATAGTTTTACTTGATATATAAACTCTATTTTACAAATACTTTCATAAAATGCACCAGATATCAAAGCGTAGACCGACAAACATGGATCACTTTTCATATCTGATCTATCATCTGAATTAAACGTGCTCCTGCAATTAGCGTTGGAGCTATTGACAATAACACTGATTAATTGTGTATGAACTGAGGTCACATCAAAGTCATTCTCGGTAACTGACATATTTACAATTTCCAATAGTTTTGCACGTTACCGTATAGGAAATTTTTGAAGTGTATTCAGGCATTTTTTTATCTTGGTTGTACTATTTAACATGTGTAGATGAGTGTTCAATTCAGATTACTTATTATTATAATTCAAATTAATTATGAAATTTGTATTATTCTGTTGTTTTATTATGTTAAAAGAGTATACAACAAAACACTAAATTCCTCAAAGCTCCCTATAGTTACGATTCGTATAGGTTGCCCGATGTATGGAGTAACAAATATGTGTAAATATAATGACCGGTATGATATAATTGCTATCATAAAATTATTTACCAAAATGTTTTTAATAGAGACAGCATAAACGTAAGTTACTTTGCATATTGTACACTTACATTGTCGGGTTTTAAACAATAAAAAAAAATTAATAGATAAAATTATGGATTTTTTCTTACGTAACTTACGTATTTGTTGTTTATGCTTATTCGATACTACATTTCGTCGCAATTATTAAATTTTCAATTAGCGTTATCGAGGTTTAATTGATTAACAATTCCGATGAGTGTACATAAAAGTAAGCACTGTGTAACATGCCACAAAACTGAACGCAATAATAATATTCCAAATAATGAAAATAAAAATAATAATACAAATGATAATAAAACTGATAATAATAATATAAATAATAATAATAAAAATGATAATACAAATGATAATAAAAAAAATAAAAAAAATATAATAATAATAATAATAATAATAATAATAATAATAATAATAATAATAATGATAATGATAATAATAATAATAACTATAATAACAACAATAATAATGGCAGGATCAGGATCCCTCTGTTCTAATAATATTACCGTTGTTTCCTAAAATGTTCATCTTGCTAAAAGCTGGGACACATATATCATGTCAGAAACCGAAAGGGAATTACAAAATACCATGGACACTTATCCCAAAGTTTCGAGCGGTCGGACAACAAACATACAATTTTAATTTCCAATAAGATTATTAAACTTATTTAAATGGAACAGGATCATAGCTTATATATGTATATGTATATTCTCAGGCTACCAGTACTATGCATATCCTGATCAGATACTATAATCGACTGATATTTCCAACTGACCTACAAATGGTAAAACTATTATGCCTATTGTTTTTTTATAGTTCTGAAGTTAGGGGATTCTGAAATAATGAAATATTAGAAAGGGTGCGACTTAAGTTCTTAAACTATGATCTTTGACTGAAACGCTCAACGTCAAATTGCATTGTCTACGGAATAACAGGGATGAAATCATTATCAGTTAAAATAGAAAAAAAATCAATAACCATTCTGGGGAGCTTTATTACCATAAAGAATACCACCACAGAAAAACTTTCATCACTAACATATTAAGTCATTGTGACATACATACTTTGATATCATCATTAAATGATGGAACAAAAAAAACATTCTTAGATATACTTCATTAAGTCGACCCTTAGCATATTGGCCTAGATAAAATATGGCTGAATCAACAGGTATTTAAAATATGAAATGGTTAAAAAGCAAAGATCAAACGACCTCTTTTTAAATGAATGGTCTTAGAATATAAAAATGACAGTCGTTTATGTTATGTTACTTCCAGAAGGATATTGTTTTAAAAATAAATATCTTTCTAACGTGCCAAACAGAAAGTTATACAAAGTCAGACAGTTTGAATATATATTAAATAGATGATATAGCATAGAATATATGTGCGAACACTTGTTTTCGTCTATTGTTTTGTAAGAGTGCAATTGCTCGAGCATTCAGTTTAAAGGAAAATGTTTCAAAAATGGGATTTCCTTTTCCCTTATAAGTGGTAATTTGTTACAAATCTGTATTCAAACATTTTTTAATATTAAATAATTACTTTGCATGTATCAAAAGGAAGGTACTCAGTTTCGATCAAAGTGAATGATTTGCAGTTTTCTTTACAGAAATTATTAAAGTTGATATTTTTACTCTTTAGTTTGCAGTGAAAATATCAAATGTATGTTTTCACTGCTGCTTATTTCACTGATAAAATTCCCTATTTCACCGAAAACATGCAAGAAGAAGAAGAAGAAGAAGAAGAAGAAGAAGAAGAAGAAGAGAAAAAAAGAAGAAGAAAATATATACAAGCGATTGTTAAACAGTTATCATCCAAGAGCCTGGAACATATCAACTTGTGATAAAATATATCAACGAAAACAGGGGTACATAATTGTAAACATTCCCATTTTGTTTTCTATAATGTCATATTATATACATATATCATAGAAAATTCTCGAATTCTCGAACGGTATACACAATAGAGTCTTTACGTATAAAGCTTAATAAATGACCATTGGGATATTTTTCATCCATTAGTTTTAATTGCCACGTCATTTTCGTAAACACTCAATTGGAATTGCAATTAGAGGATAATCTCTAGTGGGTTAACGTTAATGACTAACATTTATCATAGTCGTACCACTAACCCATGGGGACAATAACCGTGATATCAATCAGGTCATTTAAACGAACCGTTAGTTTGTTTCTAATCAGTTTGATACATTTAGATTGAGGATAGTTATACTCTGTAGTTCGGTCTTTGACGCTATTGTGCTCTGTTGTCCATTAAAGTCATATGAATGCAATTCCATGTGATAACCACATATTGGTGATTGATAAAAGTACTATTAATATCTGAACAAATACTTTCAACATGTATATCTTCGTCCTTTATAAAAAGCCCAAAATTCTTACATCTTAATACGAAATACGATAAACAAAAGCAGGCTCGATTATAACAGTCGTCTAATAGATCACTAAAACGTTATTCAGTTAGGTTTTTTAAACGAAGAACACGATAGTAGTTACAAAAATGTTTACTAAACCAGAAGGGTCTACAAGTCTTATAAGCTGAGAATAGTTTGTGTATACAGCATAACGTCGTATTATAGGCTATAAACAATTACATAGTTTCTTCGAACGAGTTCAATGATAAAGAAAGTTGACGAAAACAATATATTTCTTCTTTTTAAATATGCACTTACAGTAAACTTGGACAGTTTTCAAAACCAAAAATCATTACAGAGATCGCAGTTAAATAAAAATGCTTTTCTATTTGATATAGTTGACACCATTTGCTTGTTCTTTGGTCTTATGGTTTTCCAATGAAACGCCCAGTTCCTAACCTCAGTTGTAAGGTTTTCATTTATACAGAAGTTTGAAAATGGTTATTCTCCTTTCTTTGGCACTCGCTGGATTTCCTGACTCCATACATATGGGTGGTGAATTTGTATCACGTCCGTTGACAGTGGAAGGTAGGGAATTAGTTTACTTTCAATTTTTTTTTTGGTTATACCTTAGAACGTTTCAAAGTGGTTATTGTAGTCTGTGTTACACGGAGGCGCAGCCAACCCGTAAATCTATATACTTCCCATGTAAAACGAAGGTTGTATATGTTTATACGCAAGGGCGTGGACCAATAAAGCCGTTGACCTTATGACCTTATAACGTTCAAGTTGGAACCAATGTTGCCTTAATTTCACAAGAAACCAAGCATGTGAAAGCATTCGGTCCGATCCACCCCGAGTGCACACATGCACAGATATGTCCGCACAAAAATAATCCTATTTGTCCATCTTCTCTGAAAATCGGTAATCTAATCACGTCCCAGGATGAAAGCAATGCTGCCATCCTATGACACCCAACCCAGCACGCGAGCAAAACCGGTCCGGTCCCTCCGGAGTCTTTGCACGCGCAGAGGAGTCTGCGACCGCGCAGAAATATGTGCACAAACATTCTCTATATGACCATATACGCGAAGGTGCGTACGCGTAAGCTTACATTGCATAGCAACACTTACCTCCTTTACATTCATTAATTACTACAAAAAAACTTCAACAGCGACAAATGCCGATTTGCCCTTTAATTCACAGAGATCTGTGTTGGCGATGCATCTCTAGATCTGCAAGTGGGTGAGGGTTTGAATTAAAAATATGGATTATACCTGAATCGTTATGTTATATTTTATTTTCGGAACATTGGGACGTCAACTTTTTTTCAATATGTTTGAAGTTTAGTATAGGTCATTGTTTATATGGAGGTATTCATGGAAATTAATCGTTCAACCTCAGCAATGTTAAACAATACATTCGTACATTTGTATAACTAAACGTTTGATTTAATATTCAATATTTTCTACTAAATAATGTATATGTATTTCAGTTAAGTATAATGTGCAACCATAACAATTCAGCGAGACCATGTTACCATGAACCATATAACCTTGGATTATATTACCATGGCAATCAGGCGAGACTATAAGTATCTTCCATGGTCGAGAGTGTAAAAACCTCGTTTCCGCAAAACACCCTACGCTTGGGTCGGAAAGAACCTATCTTACACAAGCGGCTATGGTAGATGCTTTTTCTCCCACCTCAGTTAAACAAAATAATGTAAAAAAATAATTTTTCGCTAGAACTCTTTTGTACTTAGTGAAAGTATTTGCGTATGGATATGCGATAATTCGTAGTTGTCATGGATATGCAAACAGTGATACACATTATGTTAATAGCCAAATAGTTCTAAGGAAAGTGAAGCATTATTCCTTGAAAGGTGCGTGAAAACTGTTTTATGGTAACATTTGAAGCGAGAAATAATTAATTAGCGTTCTAAATATTGTCATAAGACAAGGTTTCGATGATGCTACAGACGACACTTTTCAACAAGGGAGGTAATTACTATGCGGCGACCATAAAAAATGAGTTCCATACCGGCATTTTATCTTCGCCCGTGGGCAAGATAAGAATTTCTAGCATTGTTAAATTATGCGATCTACTTATCTGAGGTTGGAGAAAATGTAATCTTGGCGATCTCGAGATACAATGGAACCATGGCAATCTAGCGAGACAATGTAATCTTGGCGATCTCGAGATACAATGTAACCATGGCAATCTGGCGAGACAATGTAATCTTGAAAATCTCGAGAGACCATGTAACCATGGCAATCTGGAGAGACCATGTAATCTTGAAAATCTCGAGAGACCATGTAACCATGGCAATCTGGAGAGACCATGTAATCTTGAAAATTTCGAGACACCCTGTAACCATGGCAATCTCGAAAGACATTGTAATCTTTGCAATCAGTCGAGACCATGAAACCATGTGACCATGTAAATATACCCAAAATGTTACAATAACAGGGGTTGCGCGTATCATTATTCTAAGGAACCGATTCTATGCCCGATATTGCAGCTGATGAGGACGAGGGGGACTTGCAGCTTCTGGGTTGCTCATCTGATGAATATCTAAAATAGTGCTTCCACAGAGATATGACCTAAATGAAGCGTGAAGGGTTGTGGCTCTTGCCTTTGTTAGTTTGTCGTCTTGTAGCGTTGTGTAAGTTGCCTTGTGTTAGTTTGTTGCCTTGTAGCTTTGTGTAAATTGCCTTGTGTTAGTTTGTTCACTTGTAGCGTTGTGTTTCATGTCTTGTGTTAGTTTGTTGTCTTATAGCGTTATGTCTTTTGTCTTGTGTTATAGTGTTGCCTTGTAGTGTTGTGTATCTTGTCTTGTGTTAGTGTGTTGCCTTGTAGCGTTGAGTATCTTGTCTGGTGTTAGTTTATTGCCTTGTAGCGTAGTGTAACTTGCCTTGTGTTAGTTTGTTGCCTTATAGCGTTTTGTCTTTTGTCTGATGTTGGTTTGACGCCGTGAAGCGTCGTGTCTCTTGTCTGGTGTTAGTTTGTTGCCTTGTAGCGTTGTATATCTTGTCTGGTGTTAGTTTGTTGCCTTGTAGCGTTGCGTCTCTTGTCTTGTGTTAATTTGTTGCCATGTAGCATTGTGTCTCTTATCTTGCGTTAGTGTGTTGCCTTATAGCGTTGTGGCTCTAGTCTTGTGTTAGTGGGTTGCCTTATAGCGTTGTGTATCTTGTCTTGTGTTAGTGGGTTGCCTTATAGCGTTGTGTATCTTGTCTTGTGTTAGTGGGTTGCCTTATAGGTTATGTCTTTTGTCTTGTGTTGGTTTGCCGCCGCGAAGCGTTGTGTCTCTTGTCCTGTGTTAATTTGTTCCCTTGAAGCGTTGTGTCTCTTGTCTTGTGTTAGTGGGTTGCCTTATAGCGTTGTGTCTCTTGTCGTGTGTTAGTGTGTTGCCTTTAAGGGTTGTGTCCTTTGTCTTGTGTTAGTTTGTTGCCTTTAAGGGTTGTGTCCTTTGTCTTGTGTTAGGTTGTTTGTTGCTTTATAGCGATATGTCTCTTGTCTTGTGTTAGTTTGTTGCCTTATAGCGTTGTGTAAATTGCCTTGTGTTAGTTTGTTCCGTTGTAGCGCTGTGTTTCATGAATTGTGTTAGATTGTCTTATAACGTTGTGTTTCATGTCTTGTGTTATAGTGTTGCCTTGTTGCGTTGTGTCTCTTGTCTTGTGATAGTGTGTTGCCTTATAGCGTTTTGTATTTTGTATATTGTTAGTTTGACGCCGTGAAGCGTCGTGTCTCTTATCTTATGTTACTTTCTTGTCTTGTAGCGTTGTGTCTCTTGTCGTGTGTTAGTGTCTTGTCTTGTAGAGAAGTGTCTCTTGTCTTGTGTTAGTGTGTTGCCTTATAGCGTCGTGTCTCCTGTCTTGTGTTAGTTTGTTGCCTTGTAGCGTTGTGTATCTTGTCTTGTGTTAGTTTGTTGTCTTGTAGCGTTGTGTCTTTTGTCTTGTGTTGGTTTGTCGCCGTGAAGCGTTGTGTCTCTTGTCTTTGTTAAGATGGTCCCTTTTAGCGTTTTGTCTCTTGTCTTGTGTTAGTGTGTTGCCTTATAGCGTTGTGTCTTTTGTCTTATGTTGGTTTGATGCCGTGAAGCGTTGTGTCTCTTGTCTTGTGTTAGTTTGTTGCCTTTAAGGGTTGTGTCCTTTGTCTTGTGTTAGGTTGTTGTTGCTTTATAGCGTTATGTCTCCTGCCTTGTGTTAGTTTGTTGCCTTATAGCGTTGTGTAAATTGCCTTGTGTTAGTTTGTTCCGTTGTAGCGCTGTGTTTCATGTATTGTGTTAGATTGTCTTATAACGTTGTGTTTCATGTCTTGTGTTATAGTGTTGCCTTGTAGCGTTGTATCTCTTGTCTTGTGTTAGTGTGTTGCCTTATAGCGTTTTGTATTTTGTCTATTGTAAGTTTGACGCCGTGAAGCGTCGTGTCTCTTATCTTATGTTATTTTCTTGTCTTGTAGCGTTGTGTCTCTTGTCGTGTGTTAGTGTCTTGTCTGGTAGAGAAGTGTCTCTTGTCTTGTGTTAGTGTGTTGCCTTATAGCGTCGTGTCTTCTGTCTTGTGTTAGTTTGTTGCCTTGTAGCATTGTGTATCTTGTCTTGTGTTAGTTTGTTGTCTTGTAGCGTTGTGTCTTTTGTCTTGTGTTGGTTTGTCGCCGTGAAGCATTGTGTCTCTTGTCTTGTGTTAAGATGATCCCTTTTAGCGTTTTGTCTCTTGTCTTGTGTTAGTGTGTTGCCTTATAGCGTTGTGTCTTTTGTCTTATGTTGGTTTGATGCCGTGAAGCGTTGTGTCTCTTGTCTTGTGTTAGTTTGTTGCCTTTAAGGGTTGTGTCCTTTGTCTTGTGTTAGGTTGTTTGTTGCTTTATAGCGTTGTGTCTCCTGCCTTGTGTTAGTTTGTTGCCTTATAGCGTTGTGTAAATTGCCTTGTGTTAGTTTGTTCCGTTGTAGCGCTGTGTTTCAAGTATTGTGTTAGATTGTCTTATAACGTTGTTTTTCATGTCTTGTGTTATAGTGTTGCCTTGTAGCGTTGTGTCTCTTGTCTTGTGTTAGTGTGTTGCCTTGTAGCGTTTTGTAACTTGCCTTGTGTGAGTTTGTTGCCTTTTAGTGTTGTGTCTCTTGTCTAGTGTTAGTTTGTTGCCTTATAGCGTTGTGTCCTTTGGGTTTGTTTTTTTTTGCATTATAGCCTGTATATCTTGTCTTGTGTTAGTTTGTTGTCTTAAAGCGTTGTGTCTCCTGAATTGTGTTAGTGTGTTGCCTTATAGCGTTATGTCTCTTGTCTTGTGTTAGTGTGCTGCCTTGTAGCGTTGTGTCTCTTGTCTTGTGTAAGTGTGTTACCTTGTAGCGTTGTGTCTCTTGTCTTGTGTTAGTTTGTTGCCTTGTAGCGTTGTTTCTCTTAACTTGTGCTAGTTTGTTGCCTTGTAGAGTTGTGTCTCTTGTCTTGTGTTAGTGTGTTGCCTTGTAGCGTTGTGTCTCTTGTCTTGTGTTAGTTTGTTGCCTTGTAGCGTTGTGTCTCTTGTCTTGTGTTAGTATATTGCCTTGTAGCGTTGTGTCTTTTGTCTTGTTTTAGTGTGTTGCTTTGTGGCGTTGTGTCTCTTGTCTTGTGTTAGTGTGTTGCCTTGTAGCGTTGTGTCTCTAGTAGTATTAGTTTGTTGCCTTGTAGCGTTGTGTCTCTTGTCTTGTGTTAGTTTGTTGCCTGGTAGCGTTGTGTCTCTTGTCTTGTGTTAGTTTGTTGCCTTGTAGCGTTGTGTCTCTTGTCTTGTGTTAGTTTGTTGCCCTGTAGCGTTGTGTCTCTTGTCTTGTGTTGGTGTGTTGCCTTATAGCGTTTTGTCTTTTGTCTTGTGTTAGTTTGACGCTGTGAAGCGTCGTGTCTCTTATCTTATGTTAGTTTCTTGTCTTGTAGCGTTGTGTCTCTTGTCTTGTGTTAGTGTCCTGTCTTGTAGAAAAGTGTCTATTGTCTTGTGTTAGTGTGTTTCCTTATAGTGTCGTGTCTCCTGTCTTGTGTTAGTGGGTTGCCTTGTAGCGTTGTGTATCTTGTCTTGTGTTAGTTTGTTGTCTTGTAGCGTTGTGTCTCTTGTCTTGTGTAAATTTGTTGCCGTGTAGCGTTGGTTTCGCTTGTCTTGTGTTAGTTTCTTGTCTTGTATAGTAGAGTCTTTTGTCTTGTGTTAGTTTGTTGCCTTGAAGCGGTGTATATCTTGTCTTGTGTTAGTTTGTTGCATTGTAGCGTTGTATATCTTGTATTGTGTTAGTGTGTTGTCTTATAGCGTTGTATCTCTTATCTTGGGTAAGTGTGTTCCATGAAGAGTTGTGTCGCGTGTATTGTTTAAGTTTGTTCCTTTGTAGCGTTGCCTATCTTGTCTTGTGTTAGTTTGTTGCATTGTAGCGTTGTATATCTTGTATTGTGATAGTGTGTTGCCTTATAGCGTTGTGTATCTTGTCTTATGTTAGTGTGTTGCCTTGTAGCGTTGAGTATCTTGTCTGGTGTTAGTTTGTTGCCTTGTAGCGTTAAGTATCTTGCCTGGTGTTAGTGTGTTGCCTTGTAGCGTTGTGTATCTTGTTTTCTGTTAGTGGGTTGCCTTGTAGCGTTGAGTATCTTGTCTTGTGTTAGGTTGTTGTCTTGTAGCGTTGAGTTTCATGTCTTGTGTTAGTTTGTTGTCTTGTAGCGTTGTGTTTCATTCCTTGTGTTAGTGTATTGCATTGTAGCGTTGTATATCTTGTCTTGTGTTATCGTGTTGACTTGTAGCATTGAGTATCTTGTCTGGTGTAAGTGTGTTGCCTTGTAGCGTTGAATATCTTGTCTTGTGTTAGTGTGTTGCCTTGTAGCGTTGAGTATCTTGTCTGGTGTTAGTGTGTTGCCTTGTAGCGTTGAGTTTCATTTCTTGTGTTAGTTTGATGTCTTGTAGCGTTGTATATCTTGTATTGTGTTAGTTTCTTGCCGTGAAGCGTTGTGTTTCTTGTCTTGTGTTAGTGTGTTGCCTTGTAGCGTTGAGTATCTTGTCTTGTGTTAGTTTGTTGCATTGTAGCGTTGTGTATCTCGTCTTGTGTTAGTGTGTTGCCTTGTAGCGTTGAGTATCTTGTCTTGTGTTAGGTTGTTGTCTTGTAGCGTTGAGTTTCATGTCTTGTGTTAGTTTGTTGTCTTGTAGCGTTGTGTTTCATGCCTTGTGTTAGTGTATTGCATTGTAGCGTTGTATATCTTGTCTTGTGTTATCGTGTTGCCTTGAAGCGTTGAGTATCTTGTCTGGTGTTAGTTTGTTGCATTGAAGCGTTGTGTTTCTCGTCTTGTGTTAGTGTGTTGCCTTGTAGCGTTGAGTATCTTTTCTTGTGTTAGTGTGTTGCATTGTAGCGTTGAGTATCTTGTCTGGTGTTAGTTTGTTGCCTTGTAGCGTTGAGTATCTTGTCTGATGTTAGTTTGTTGCATTGTTGCGTCGTGTATCTTGTCTGGTGTTAGTTTGTTGCCTTGTAGCGTTGTTTATATTGGATTGTGTTAGTGTGTTTCCTTGTAGCGTTGAGTATCTTGTCTGGTGTTAGTTTGTTGCCTTGTAGCGTTGAGTATCTTGCCTGGTGTTAGTGTGTTGCCTTGTTGCGTTGTGTATCTTGTCTTGTGTTAGTGTGTTGCCTTGTAGCGATTAGTATCTTGTCTTGTGGTAGGTTGTTGTCTTGTAGCGTTAATTTTCATGTTTTGTGTTAGTTTGATGTCTTGTAACGTTGTATATCTTGTATTGTGTTAGTTTCTTGCCGTGAAGCGTTGTGTCTCTTGTCTTGTGTTAGTGTGTTGCCATGTAGCGTTGAGTATCTTGTCTGGTGTTAGTTTGTTGCATTGTAGCGTTGTGTATCTCGTCTTGTGTTAGTGTGTTGCCTTGTAGCGTTGAGTATCTTGTCTTGTGTTAGTTTGTTGCCTTGTAGCGTTGAGTATCTTGTCTGGTGTTAGTTTGTTGCCTTGTAGCGTTGAGTATCTTGTCTGATGTTAGTGTGTTGCCTTGTAGCGTTATGTATCTTGGATTGTGTTAGTTTGTTGCCTTGTAGCGTTGTGTATCTTGTCTGGTTTTAGTGGGTTGCCTTGTAGCGTTGAGTATCTTGTCTGGTGTTAGTTTGTTGCCTTGTAGCGTTGACTATCTTGTCTGCTGTTAGTTTGTTGCCTTGTAGCGTTGTGAATCTTGTCTGGTTTTCGTGGGTTGCCTTGTAGCGTTGAGTATTTTGTCTGGTGTTAGTTTGTTGCCTTGTAGCGTTGAGTATCTTGTCTGATGTTAGTTTGTTGCCTTGAAGCGTTATGTATCTTGGATTGTGTTAGTTTGTTGTCTGTAGCGTTGTGTATCTTTTCTGGTGTTAGTGGGTTGCCTTGTAGCGCTGAGTATCTTGTCTTGTGTTAGTGGGTTGCCTTGTAGCGTTGAGTATCTTGTCTTGTGTTAGTTTGTTGCCTTGTAGCGTTGTGTATCTTGTCTGGTGTTAGTAGATTGCCTTGTAGCGTTGAATATCTTGTCTTGTGTTAGTGGGTTGCCTTGTAGAGTTGTGTATCTTGTCTTGTGTTAGTTGGTTGCCTTGTAGCGTTGAGTATCTTGTCCGGTATTAATTTGTTGCCTTGTAGCGTTGAGTATCTTGTCTGATGTTAGTTTGTTGCCTTGTAGCGTGATGTATCTTGGATTGTGTTAGTTTGTTGCCTTGTAGCGTTGTGTTTCTTGTCTGGTGTTAGTGGGTTGCCTTGTAGCGCTGAGTATCTTGTCTTGTGTTACTGGGTTGCCTTGTAGCGTTGAGTATCTTGTCTTCTGTTAGTTTGTTGCCTTGTAGTGTTAAGTATCTTGTCTTGTGTTACTGGATTGCCTTGTAGCGTGGAGTATTTTGTCTTGTATTAGTGGGTTGCCTTGTAGCGTTGTGTATCTTTGATTGTGTTAGTTTGTTGCCTTGTAGCGTTGAGTATCTTGTCTGGTGTTAGTGGGTTGCCTTGTAGCGTTGAATATCTTGTCTTGTGTTATGGGTTGCCTTGCAGCGTTGTGTATCTTGTCTTGTGTTAGTGTGTTGCCTTGTAGAGTTGAGTATCTTGTCTTGTGCTACTGGGTTGCCTTGTAGCGTTGAGTATCTTGTCTTCTGTTAGTGGGTTGCCTTGTAGCGTTGTGTATCTTTGATTGTGTTAGTTTGTTGCCTTGTAGCGTTGAGTATCTTGTCTTGTGTTACTGGATTGCCTTGTAGCGTGGAGTATCTTGTCTTGTATTAGTGGGTTGCCTTGTAGCGTTGTGTATCTTTGATTGTGTTAGTGTGTTGCCTTGTAGCGTTGAGTATCTTGTCTGGTGTTAGTGTGTTGCCTTGTAGCGTTGAGTTTCATTTCTTGTGTTAGTTTGATGTCTTGTAGCGTTGTATATCTTGTATTGTGTTAGTTTCTTGCCGTGAAGCGTTGTGTTTCTTGTCTTGTGTTAGTGTGTTGCCTTGTAGCGTTGAGTATCTTGTCTTGTGTTAGTTTGTTGCATTGTAGCGTTGTGTATCTCGTCTTGTGTTAGTGTGTTGCCTTGTAGCGTTGAGTATCTTGTCTTGTGTTAGGTTGTTGTCTTGTAGCGTTGAGTTTCATGTCTTGTGTTAGTTTGTTGTCTTGTAGCGTTGTGTTTCATGCCTTGTGTTAGTGTATTGCATTGTAGCGTTGTATATCTTGTCTTGTGTTATCGTGTTGCCTTGAAGCGTTGAGTATCTTGTCTGGTGTTAGTTTGTTGCATTGTAGCGTTGTGTTTCTCGTCTTGTGTTAGTGTGTTGCCTTGTAGCGTTGAGTATCTTTTCTTGTGTTAGTGTGTTGCATTGTAGCGTTGAGTATCTTGTCTGGTGTTAGTTTGTTGCCTTGTAGCGTTGAGTATCTTGTCTGATGTTAGTTTGTTGCATTGTTGCGTCGTGTACCTTGTCTGGTGTTAGTTTGTTGCCTTGTAGCGTTGTTTATCTTGGATTGTGTTAGTGTGTTTCCTTGTAGCGTTGAGTATCTTGTCTGGTGTTAGTTTGTTGCCTTGTAGCGTTGAGTATCTTGCCTGGTGTTAGTGTGTTGCCTTGTTGCGTTGTGTATCTTGTCTTGTGTTAGTGTGTTGCCTTGTAGCGATGAGTATCTTGTCTTGTGGTAGGTTGTTGTCTTGTAGCGTTAATTTTCATGTTTTGTGTTAGTTTGATGTCTTGTAACGTTGTATATCTTGTATTGTGTTAGTTTCTTGCCGTGAAGCGTTGTGTCTCTTGTCTTGTGTTAGTGTGTTGCCATGTAGCGTTGAGTATCTTGTCTGGTGTTAGTTTGTTGCATTGTAGCGTTGTGTATCTCGTCTTGTGTTAGTGTGTTGCCTTGTAGCGTTGAGTATCTTGTCTTGTGTTAGTTTGTTGCCTTGTAGCGTTGAGTATCTTGTCTGGTGTTAGTTTGTTGCCATGTAGCGTTGAATATCTTGTCTGATGTTAGTGTGTTGCCTTGTAGCGTTATGTATCTTGGATTGTGTTAGTTTGTTGCCTTGTAGCGTTGTGTATCTTGTCTGGTTTTAGTGGGTTGCCTTGTAGCGTTGAGTATCTTGTCTGGTGTTAGTTTGTTGCCTTGTAGCGTTGACTATCTTGTCTGATGTTAGTTTGTTGCCTTGTAGCGTTGTGAATCTTGTCTGGTTTTCGTGGGTTGCCTTGTAGCGTTGAGTATTTTGTCTGGTGTTAGTTTGTTGCCTTGTAGCGTTGAGTATCTTGTCTGATGTTAGTTTGCTGCCTTGTAGCGTTATGTATCTTGGATTGTGTTAGTTTGTTGTCTGTAGCGTTGTGTATCTTTTCTGGTGTTAGTGGGTTGCCTTGTAGCGTGGAGTATCTTGTCTTGTATTAGTGGGTTGCCTTGTAGCGTTGTGTATCTTTGATTGTGTTAGTTTGTTGCCTTGTAGCGTTGAGTATCTTGTCTGGTGTTAGTGAGTTGCCTTGTAGTGTTGAATATCTTGTCTTGTGTTATGGGTTGCCTTGTAGCGTTGAGTATCTTGTCTTGTGTTAGTGTGTTGCCTTGTAGCGTTGAGTATCTTGTCTGGTATTAGTTTGTTGCCCTGTAGCGTTGAGTGTCTTGTCTTGTGTTAGTGTGTTGCCTTGTAGCGTTGAGTATCTTGTCTGGTGTTAGTTTGTTGCATTGTAGCGTTGAGTATCTCGTCTTGTGTTAGTGTGTTGCCTTGTAGCGTTGAGTATCTTGTCTTGTGTTAGTTTGTTGCCTTGTAGCGTTGAGTATCTTGTCTGGTGTTAGTTTGTTGCCTTGTAGCGTTGAGTATCTTGTCTGATGTTAGTTTGTTGCCTTGTAGCGTTGAGTAATTTGTCTGGTGTTAGTTTGTTGCCTTGTAGCGTTGAGTATCTTGTCTGATGTTAGTTTGTTGCCTTGTAGCTTTGTGTATCTTGTATTGTGTTAGTTTGTTGTCTTGTAACGTTGTGTATCTTGTCTGGTGTTAGTGGGTTGCCTTGTAGCGTTGAATATCTTGTCTTGTGTTAGTGGGTTGCCTTGTAGCGTTGTGTATCTTGTATTGTGTAAGTGGGTTGCCTTATAGCGTTGTGTATCTTGTCTTATGTTAGTGGGTTGCCTTGTAGTGTTGTGTATCTTGGATTGTGTTAGTGTGTTGCCTTGTAGCGTTGAGTATCTTGTCTGGTGTTAGTGTGTTGCCTTGTAGCGTTGAGTATCTTGTCTTGTGTTAGTGGGTTGCCTTGTAGCGTTGTGTATCTTGTCTTCTGTTAGCGGGTTGCCTTGTAGCGTTGAGTATCTTGTCTGGTATTAGTTTGTTGCCTTGTAGCGTTAAGTATCTTGTCTTGTGTTAGTTTGTTGCCTTGTAGCGTTGGGTATCTTGTCTGGTATTAGTGTGTTGCCTTGTGGCGTTGTGTATCTTGTCTGGTGTTAGTGGGTTGCCTTTTAGCGTTAAGTATCTTGTCTTGTGTTAGTGTGTTGCCTTGTAGCGTTGGGTATCTTGACTTTTGTTAGGTTGTTGCCTTCTAGCGTTGTGTATCGTTTCCTGGTGTTAGTTTGTTGCCTTGTAGCGTTGTATATCTTGTCTTGTTTTAGTGTGTGACCTTGTAGTGTTGAGTATCTTGTCTGGTGTTAGTGTGTTGCCTTTAAGCGTTATGTATCTTGTCTTGTGTTAGTGTGTTGTCTTGTAGCGTTGAGTATCATGTCTTGTGTTAGTGTGTTGCCTTGTAGAGTATCTTGTTTTGTGTTAGTGTGTTGCCTTATAGCGTTTTGTATCTTTTCTTGTTTTTGTGGGTTGCCTTGTAGCGTTGTGTATCTTGTCTGGTGTTAGTGTGTTGCCTTGTAGCGTTGTGTATCTTGTCTTGTGTTAGTGGGTTGCCTTGTAGCGTTGAGTATCATGTCTTGTGTTAGTGTGTTGCCTTGTAGAGTATCTTGTTTTGTGTTAGTGTGTTGCCTTACAGCGTTTTGTATCTTTTCTTGTGTTAGTGGGTTGCCTTGTAGCGTTGTGTATCTTGTCTGGTGTTAGTGGGTTGCCTTGTAGCGTTGTGTATCTTGTCTTGTGTTAGTTTGTTGCCTTGTAGCGTTGAGTATCGTGTCTTGTGTTAGTGTGTTGCCTTGTAGAGAAGAGTATCTTTTCTTGTGTTAGTGTGTTGCCTTGTAACGTTGAGTATCATGTCTTGTGTTATTGTGTTGCCTTGTAGCGTTGAGTATCTTGTTTGGTGTTAGTTTGTTGCCTTGTAGCGTTGAGTTTCATGTCTGGTGTTATTGTGTTGCCTTGTAGCGTTGAGTTTCATGTCTTGTGTTAGTGTCTTGCCTTGTAGCGTTGAGTTTCATGTCTTTTGTTAGTGTGTTGCCTTGTAGCGTTGAGCATCTTGTCTTGTGTTAGTTTGTTGCCTTGTAGCGTTGTGTTTCATGTATTGTGTTAGTGGGTTGCCTTGTAGCGTTGAGTTTCATGTCTTGTGTTAGTGTGTTGCCTTGTAGCGTTTTGTATCTTGTCTTGTGTTAGTGTGTTGCCTTGTAGCGTTGTGTATCTTGTCTTGTGTTAGTGTGTTGCCTTGTAGCGTTTTGTATCTTGTCTTGTGTTAGTTTGTTGCATTGTAGCGTTGTGTATCTTGTCTGGTGTTAGAGTGTTGCATTGTGGCGTTGTGTATCTTGTCTGTTGTTAGTGTGTTGCCTTGTAGCGTTGTGTATCTTGTCTTATGTTAGTTTTTTGCCGTGTAGCGTTGTTTCTCTTGTATTTTGCTTGTTTGACAATGATCCTAGTATATTCTTACTGGGGTTTTTTGCCCACTCAAGAAGAACCAAAACAATTGTTATTTGTTGATCCTTATATGTATAGAAAAATGCATAAAGACACCCATGCATTGTTCAGAAATTGTATTGCACAATACGCTTTAGATGAAATATTTGTACAAGGAAATAATAATTCATTTATGAAATCAATTATCATTTGCTTGTACAATATGCTTTAGATGACAAATTTGTACAAGCAATTGATAATTCATTTAAGTTGAGTTCATTATTTACTTGTCATATATGTATTGCCAATTTTGAATATTTCTTTCTTTTCTCTTGTTAAATCAATAATTAAGAATTTTGGAATAAACTTTATTCTCTCTTATTTTTCTAAATCTATACCCATGAAACCATTGCTGCCATACATATCTCCATTGTTTTACATGTGTGGGTTCCCAGGATAGTTCCCCATACAATGCATTATCTGGTGTACATTTACCAACACTCAACAAGAAAAGCATAGCTCTAGCTTGAACAACTTCTTTATATATGTTCGAGTTTAATTTTGGTGAAAAAAGAGCTGGCGTTCCTCGGCCACAGGCTCTAACTTATTTGGTTGTTTCTTGGTGCATTCGTCAAAACTATTGAACAGAAAAATTGGCCCATGTCTGACACAAAAATGCAAATAACAAGTATGTGAAAAATAGATTGACTGAAATAAACTTTATCAATTGTTGGTGCATTCTTCAGAAGAGATCTACGTAAATCTAATAAAAGGAACATATGATAAGATTTCGATTGTCATTGGCCCATACAAAAAGCAAACAGCAACCACGAATGTGATGTAGTACATAATATGGCGGCTGCGAACGCAATAACACTGCTGTCAAACAGTTCTGTCATATATAATATCTTGAATACATTTCATTGGGCAGCTCCACATGCCTTGCAGTTTAAAAAGAATGTCACCTAGGCAACAGATGTTCTTTTTCATTGATTTTGTCCAGCAGAACCTATTGTGCTACGGGGCTTATTAAGCAAAAAAAGATAGGTAAAATATAAAATTTTCCTTAGAATAAAAACCATGCCTTGAAATGTGCTCTGTTTTTTTTATTATACTTTTTTTGTTTTAACCACAATTAGTTGTGTAAGAACGGCGGCAGAAACATAACGAAAACATACCTTTTAAGAACGTAATGATATATCTAAAGCAACATCCCCCCCACACACACACACGCCACCACCACCACCAACAACAACAACAACAACAACCAACCAACCAACCACCACCACTTCTTTTCCTGACCAGTTTGATTGTAGGTATTAATGAGTTGTGTCTATTTTCATTAACACGTGTGATGCAAAACTGTCTAGATGCCCAAATACAATAAATATGACACTAAAGACTCTACATTCAGGTTATCTCTCGTGATGATAGTGAAGAATCCGTTTATCCCTCGTAGTTTTATGTCATTACCGTGTCTGTTTGCTTTGAGGCTAAGTCATATTGTAATAGCCAATAAATAAATAAATCCTCTTACCTATTATACAGCGCTCGTACTGAAGGACTTTAATAAATCAAAACTTTATTAAAATTCTTAAAGACCTCTAAATCCACTTTGATCAGCTTATGATTATGAACTAACAAACTTATAAGCTGGACAGCGATATTTGACTATACTTATTTAAATACATGAGGTCGTGAATAAAAAAAATACATAAAGGTAAATGAATAAGTAAATTTGGTGGCTTGTTCTTGTTTATTTTGGAATCACGTTTACAAGGTAATATACTGCTTACTTTATTTATAACAATAATAATAACTGTCGCTTCATATTGATATGAGAAAGCATGATATGTTTAATGAGACATTATTATTTGTTAAATGGGACAGCATGAAAAGATATTTAAGACAGCATAGTATGTTTATATGTTATTTAAGACAGCATAGTATGTTTATATGTTATTTAAGACAGCATAGTATGTTATATGAGACAGTCTTGTATGTTATATGAGACAGTCTTGTATGTTATATGAGACAGCCTTGTATGTTATATGAGACAGCCTTGTATGTTATATGAGACAGTCTTGTATGTTAAATGAGACAGCCTTGTATGTTAAATGAGACAGCCTTGTATGTTAAATGAGACAGCCTTGTATGTTATATGAGACAGCCTTGTATGTTAAATGAGACAGCCTTGTATGTTAAATGAGACAGTCTTGTATGTTATATGAGACAGCCTTGTATGTTATATGAGACAGTCTTGTATGTTAAATGAGACAGTCTTGTATGTTATATGAGACAGTCTTGTATGTTATATGAGACAGTCTTGTATGTTATATGAGACAGTCTTGTATGTTATATGAGACAGTCTTGTATGTTAAAAGAGACAGTCTTGTATGTTAAATGAGAAAGTCTTGTATGTTATATGAGACAGTCTTGTATGTTATATGAGACAGCCTTGTATGTTAAATGAGACAGTCTTGTATGTTAAATGAGACAGTCTTGTATGTTATATGAGACAGCCTTGTATGTTATATGAGACAGTCTTGTATGTTAAATGAGACAGTCTTGTATGTTATATGAGACAGTCTTGTATGTTAAATGAGACAGCCTTGTATGTTATATGAGACAGCCTTGTATGTTAAATGAGACAGCCTTGTATGTTAAATGAGACAGCCTTGTATGTTATATGACACAGCCTTGTATGTTATATGAGACAGCCTTGTATGTTAAATGAGACAGCCTTGAATGTTATATGAGACAGACAGCCTTGTATGTTATATGAGACAGCCTTGTATGTTAAATGAGACAGCCTTGTATGTTATATGAGACAGCCTTGTATGTTAAATGAGACAGCCTTGTATGTTATATGACACAGCCTTGTATGTTATATGAGACAGCCTTGTATGTTAAATGAGACAGCCTTGAATGTTATATGAGACAGACAGCCTTGTATGTTATATGAGACAGCCTTGTATGTTATATGAGACAGCCTTGTATGTTAAATGAGACAGTCTTGTATGTTATATGAGACAGCCTTGTATGTTAAATGAGACAGCCTTGAATGTTATATGAGACAGTCTTGTATGTTATATGAGACAGCCTTGTATGTTATATGAGACAGCCTTGTATGTTATATGATACAGTCGTGTATGCTAAATGAGACAGTCTTGTATGTTAAATGAGACAGTCTTGTATGTTAAATGAGACAACATATTATGCTATATGAGACAGCCTTGTATCTTATATGAGACAGTCTTGTATGTTATATGAGACAGCCTTGTATGTTATATGAGACAGCCTTGTATGTTATATGAGACAGCCTTGTATGTTATATGAGACAGTCTTGTATGTTATATGATACAGTCTTGTATGTTAAATGAGACAGTCTTGCATGTTATATGAGACAGCCTTGTTATTATATGAGACAGCCATGTATGTTATATGAGACAGTCTTGTATGTTATATGAGACAGTCTTGTATGTTATATGAGACAGTATTGTATGTTAAATGAGACAACGTATTATGTTATATGAGACAGCATTGAATGTTATATGAGACAGCCTTGTATGTTATATGAGACAGTCTTGTATGTTATATGAGACAGTCTTGTATGTTATATGAGACAGTCTTGTATGTTAAATGAGACAACGTATTATGTTATATGAGACAGCCTTGAATGTTATATGAGACAGCCTTGTATGTTATATGAGACAGTCTTGTATGTTATATGAGACAGTCTTGTAGGTTATATGATACAGTCTTGTATGTTAAATGAGACAGTCTTGTAGGTTATATGATACAGTCTTGTAGGTTATATGATACAGTCTTGTATGTTAAATGAGACAGTCTTGTATGTTATATGAGACAGTCTTGTATGTTATATGAGACAGTCTTGTATGTTAAATGAGACAGTCTTGTATGTTATATGAGACAGCCTTGTATGTTAAATGAGACAGTCTTGTATGTTATATGAGACAGTCTTGTATGTTATATGAGACAGTCTTGTATGTTAAATGAGACTGTCTTGTATGTTATATGAGACAGTCTTGTATGTTAAATGAGACAACGTATTATGTAATATGAGACAGCATTGAATGTTATATGAGACATTATCACATGCTTACCCTTGTTTTCCGTGTAATATACCCATTACGAATATTTTTATCTTACACATGTGTAAGATAACATATCAGACATTTCTATTGGCTAGACTAATCACACGCGACCTAGATATCCCTCCGCATTGTTTGTAAACAAAATGGTTTAAACGCCAACAAATACTAACCTCAATAATGAAGCGGAAGGACTTCCGGGAGACAAATGGCTTACGAATCATAGTGCCAGAAAGCATCTTATTCGAAAACTTTCTGATATCAATGTTCCGCCAACCAGATAATGCAGATTACTAGTCACAGAAATATCCAGTCAGTCAACAAATACAGCCACATTATTGACAAACAACACGAGAACATTTCAAACATCTCCATTTTAACAGGCAATATGCGACAAATGCCATAAAATTTGCTTGCCAGTTTAATCAGCTGTCGGTTACCAAAACACAAATACGAATTCCGCAGCACAGGTTTCTCATCACACGTACGTCCCAAGACGGTAAGAACAGCTTGTTCTCTGGAAACATTCTTGATGGAACTTTTTCAACATCAACATCCATGCAGTGCAGAGTAAGGCTTCGTCGTAATCATCTGCATGTTGTGAAAATCCATGTCCACTAAGAAAACGCTTTAAAGTCATCGTAGAAAGCGACAGCGAATAACTTTTAAATCCGTGCACACAGTAAAACTTGACAGACGATGTAGGTCACATAAACCGCGTAAAAGCATGTACTCTCAGTGTGACGTCATCAAGTTGTGTACTTATTGTGTTTTAATGGTTAAAATTGTTCGTTATTCATGTTGTTCGATATTTTACTACACATGTTTATACTTGTGACTTGTTCAGCGCTTTATCAGAATAAAAATTTGATAACTGCTAGCTGTTTTTGTCATTTTCATTTGGAACTATTTATATGGCGCATCGTTGACATTCCACTCAGTGTACTTTGGCTGTCAAACAATGGGTTTAGAAAGTGGAAGGTAGGACTAAATTGGTAATAAAAACACCGTTTTAAGCATGTGATAAAAAAGATCTGACACTCGTTGTCATTTTATACAAGATTTTTATTGAACTCGTCCATGAAAGTTGTTAGTAAGCTCGCCAGAGGCTCGCTTACTAACAAGTTTCATGAACTCGTTTAATAAAATCTGGTACTAAATGACAACGAGTGTCAGATCCTATATGTATGTTATATGAGACAGCCTTGTATGTTAAATGAGACAGTCTTGTATGTTAAATGAGACAGTCTTGTATGTTATATGAGACAGCCTTGTATGTTAAATGAGACAGTCTTGTATGTTAAATGAGACAGTCTTGTATGTTAAATGAGACAGTCTTGTATGTTAAATGAGACAGCCTTGTATGTTAAATGAGACAGTCTTGTATGTTAAATGAGACAGCCTTGTATGTTAAATGAGACAGTCTTGTATGTTATATGAGACAGCCTTGTATGTTAAATGAGACAGTCTTGTATGTTATATGAGACAGCCTTGTATGTTAAATGAGACAGTCTTGTATGTTATATGAGACAGCCTTGTATGTTAAATGAGACAGCCTTGTATGTTAAATGAGACAGCCTTGTATGTTAAATGAGACAGCCTTGTATGTTAAATAAGACAGTCTTGTATGTTAAATGAGACAGTCTTGTATGTTATATGAGACAGTCTTGTATGTTATATGAGACAGTCTTGTATGTTAAATGAGACAGCCTTGTATGTTAAATAAGACAGTCTTGTATGTTATATGAGACAGTCTTGTATGTTATATGAGACAGCCTTGTATGTTATATGAGACAGTCTTGTATGTTAAATGAGACAGTCTTGTATGTTATATGAGACAGTCTTGTATGTTATATGAGACAGTCTTGTATGTTAAATGAGACAACATATTATGTAATATGAGACAGCCTTGTATGTTAAATGAGACAGTCTTGTATGTTATATGAGACAGCCTTGTATGTTATATGAGACAGCCTTGTATGTTAAATGAGACAGCCTTGAATGTTATATGAGACAGCCTTGTATGTTAAATGAGACAGCCTTGTATGTTATATGAGACAGCCTTGTATGTTAAATGAGACAGCCTTGAATGTTATATGAGACAGCCTTGAATGTTATATGAGACAGCCTTGTATGTTATATGAGACAGCCTTGTATGTTATATGAGACAGTCTTGTATATTGTATGAGACAGCCTTGAATGTTATATGAGACAGCCTTGTATGTTAAATGGGACAGTCTTGTATGTTATATGAGACAGTCTTGTATGTTAAATAAGACAACATATTATGTAATATGAGACAGCCTTGTATGTTAAATGAGACAGCCTTGAATGTTATATGAGACAGCCTTGTATGTTAAATGAGACAGCCTTGTATGTTAAATGAGACAGTCTTGTATGTTATATGAGACAGTCT
The DNA here is from genome assembly GCF_026914265.1 of Mya arenaria. Lineage (NCBI taxonomy): Eukaryota > Metazoa > Mollusca > Bivalvia > Myida > Myidae > Mya > Mya arenaria. The sequence continues at coordinate 6,440,606 of NC_069136.1, read as the reverse complement.
TGTATGTTAAATGAGACAGCCTTGTTTGTTATATCAGACAGCCTTGTATGTTAAATGAGACAACATATTATGTAATATGAGACAGCCTTGTATGTTAAATGAGACAGTCTTGTATGTTATTTGAGACAGCCTGCTATGTTAATTGAGACAGCCTTGAATGTTATATGAGACAACCTTGTATGTAATATGAGACAGTCTTGTATGTTATATGAGACAGCCTTGTATGTTATATGACACAGCCTTGTATGTTAAATGAGACAGTCTTGTATGTTATATGAGACAGCCTTGTATGTTATATGAGACAGCCTTGTATGTTATATGAGACAGTCTTGTATGTTAAATGAGACAGCCTTGTTTGTTATATCAGACAGCCTTGTATGTTAAATGAGACAACATCTTATGTAATATGAGACAGCCTTGTATGTTAAATGAGACAGTCTTGTATGTTATATGAGGCAGCCTTGTATGTTATATGAGACAGTCTTGTATGTTGAATGAGACAGCCTTGTATGTTAAATGAGACAGCCTTGTATGTTATATGAGACAACATATTATGTTATATGAGACAGCCTTGTATGTTAAATGAGACTGTCTTGTATGTTATATGAGACAGCCTTGCATGTTAAATGAGACTGTCTTGTATGTTATATGAGACAGCCTTGTATGTTAAATGAGACAACATATTATGTAATATGAGACAGCATAGTATGTGGCATGTTAAATGAGACAGCAAACTTTGTTTAATGAGACAGCTGATATATTACATGAGGCAACATATTATGTTATATGAGACAGCTTACTTTGTTAATGAGACAACATGATATATTATATGAGGCTACATGATATGTTGTGGAATCGCTTAACACAAGACCAATATCTAATCTCGGGCAGTCGTGCATCTATCCCCTACTCCTCGTTTCAGGAACTAGGAATCGCTCCTGCTGTGTTGTCCATTAATTTATACCAAAACCCCACGTAAACAATGGTGTGTTTTTTTGTAACATGTATAAATATATATTTTTATCATGTATTCAGGCTTCCAAATTATTAAAGAACGTTTGTGAATACAGCTAACATGATCGCTTTAATAATAACCGTCCGAGTCCGTCCTTTGGGTAAAAAACCCAGCTAGTGTCCATTTAAAGAGGCTAAAAGGGCGTTCCCCTCGTCCTTGGTGGTGCTCAAATCCACGACCATGAGTCTGAAGCGGAAACATATACCACTTACCCACCCCCCTAGTTGTCTCACGGAATGAACACTATAAAAACAATAATATCTGTAAATTATTTCAGCTATCACCATGGTGAGCAAGCAGGTAATGGACCGTCTTGAGCGTGTTTACACGAGGGACCATCCACAGAACATATTTGCAACGCACAGGGTTCACATGGTCCGGGATCTGTTGCAGCACTCGAAGTACGGGGACGAGATGAGCGGCAGTAAGTTGGGGCGTCGTCATTTAAGGGAAATTTATAATTTTATAATTGATACAACTTACCAGGTGCCAATATGGCATATTTTTCTACATTTTTGCCGCCATATTCAAAATCCGACTAAAAACTCTGTCAAACCAACGCAGGCTCACTGTACGTAGTAACTCTACTACCTCCTCCACCTTCCCTCCCACGTCTGTAAATAAACAAATGCATTTATTGAAATCAAGAATTTGTCGAGTTCATACTTAATCTACAAAACGACACACAAGCGTGTAGTGTTTTAAAACTTTTAACGTTCTGGCGTTATGTTGTTGTGGAGATACAGCTGTACTGCTTAACATAGACGTCCTCAGCCAAGTGCCCATCTGTCACTGGGTGTTTCGCCCCTTATCTCGGTACACCCTCTAGATGGCGGGGCAGGTAGTGGTGATCAGTCACTACCTCGTTTATATTGGCTTCCGAGTCGGTTCACTGCGTCGTAGCCAGAGCCAATCTGACTCTCTCTCTCTCTCACACGCAGCTCTCCCAAGAGCGTAGACTGTGGTCTTTCTGACTCGTCCCTTGATGCCCACAGCTCCAAGCAATTTCAACACTGACAGTGATGGAAATCCTCTACATCCAACTTCCACTGGGAAGATCCATGTCTTCCAACCCCTCTCTACATGTGTCTACCAAGTCTTGGTATTTTCCCTTCTTCAGCTCGTATGCCTCCTAACATCTCTCTTTCCAGGGTACTGTTAGCTCCACCAATACAACCAGCTTTGGAGACCTGGACCAAAGAACTATGTCTGACCGAAGGGTGGTATGGGCCACATCCTCTGGAAACTTCAACTTTTCCCCCAGGTCTACCAACATATCCCAGTTTTGAGATTCTTGTAAGATGCCCCTACATGTTGTTGTTGTCGGCTTCTTCACCCCTTGTGTTACAAAGCTGATTAACTGGGTGCCTGTCTGTTTCAAGGGTCTCTCTTTCCTCCTCTTATTTTCTAAGACGTTTGCCATCTTTCTTAGAACCTGGTCATTCCGCCAGGTATACCGAAAGTTTTGGCGTTATGCCTTTATCAGAATATTTAAAAAAATACATTCAAAGAAATGATGTACGTGATGTCAACGTTTAATATACACTGTTTAATGGCGGCAGTTTATACTAAAATATCTAATTTCATGATAGCAGTCCAACTTAAACATTCATTTATTTAAACTACGTTTAATTTTCAAAGTCATTTCCCCATATCGAGGACGGTGATATGATCCAGGCTACATTTATATATCATCACATATGTTCCCCACTCCATTTAACGTCCTGTGCTTTCAGACCAAATTCATCTACCATTATTTCTTGGTTTATGGCATATCTATACATTGTATTCAAGTTGACAAAGGAATCCTTTTTTTAATTTTAGCACATAATCATTATTGAAACGGGTGCGTGGATTAAAAGAAAGATGTGATTGAAGAAATGGTTGCGTGTAACCTTTTTAAATGACACCGGACCGGGCCGGTTTTTACACATTCCACTCTAAGCAACATGTAAACTTCCGGGAAAAGTTTGATATAAATTTAAGCATATTTTTTACATTTAATTAGGTCTCACAAGTAACCATTCAAAATGTCTTACAGTGCGTTATCAAAGAAAAACCGAAACCCATATGAGACACTTGAAAGAATGCTTAATAAGACAACTCTGTCAACTCAGCGAGTGGCACACTCAAACATTGTCGGTAAGGCCCTTTCACACAAAATATGAATGTTATCACTGTTATTTCATGATAAAATTAAATCATATCTCTAAGGAATATTTGTTTTCGGTCGTGTGTTTCCGATTAAACAAACCTTGTAAATACCATATTTGTTCATAAATCACAATTACAAAGGTAAGGCGATTGAAATATTTGATTCTAAATTTACGAAAAAGGGTCACTAGTATTTGCACAAGTTTGATTTACATAAACAAATTTGATTCACAGACTGAGGTCAGGAAATTGATATTTGAGTAAATAAACTCGAGGCAGTTTGCTTTTTAAAACATTGGTGTGTGTGTGAAATCCTGACCAGTTTGAGTATGGAATAACATAAATTATAATTTATATGGAAAGATCATTGATTAATATGATCTTGAATGATATCAGATATGATAATACATGTACATGTCAGTACTGAAGTGTTTGGAATTTGTGTTGATGCTGAACATGTACAGAACTAGCTAAACGACAAAAATTCCGACAATGTTATATATTTATTAAAATAAAAAAAAAATATATATTTTTAATCGATTTTAATAGCTGTGTTATCATACTGAAATGAGGAAAAAAGTTACCTTTACAAAATCTGAGCAAAGGTCAGTGAAGAGAAAAGGTAAAGTATGATATATTTATACCATTCCTGTCGAATCTCACACATTCAGTGTAAGAGTCAAGTTTTAATACCCTTTTGTAGGTGTCAAATATTGAACCCCGTCCCACAGAAATCTAGTCTAAAAAAGTATTTGTTGAAATGTTGCAAAAAAAATTTTGACCAAAAAAAAACAATGGTCGAATGTTTATATAAAAGTAACTTGACATGGAAAGTTTTCCCAATTTGGATAAGATAATATTTATTTTGAGTAGGCAAGATTGAAACCAGCACAACATAAGCTCGTGTGAGGTTTTTAACTGACGAATAGGGTCCTTTTTCTAAAATAGCTGAGGAGATCCTTAGAGTCAGGATTATTTGTTAATACGTGTTTTAAGTTTGTTTTTTTTTCTTTCAATTTTTCCAAAACGTGTCTCTACCTCTTTCATGATGTCCACTTTAACTACTGATCAATTACTAGAATTTGACCTTTGAAAATTCCATCTTAATCGAACAACATTCAGACTTTGACAGCTATGTAAATCATACAATAGTCAGGATTAAAATGTATCTATGTCACTATTCATGTGTAGATGAGCAAATGGGAGTATGATTGATGTTCACCATGCAAGCTGGTTTCCTCAGCTAATATTGGTTCTTTTCAAAGCATACGATTACATTGTCACTTAACATTGTCATTGTCTGCCATTATTATGCCAACAAGCCTGATAAGGATAATTATGGTAAATGTGAAAATAGAAAGTAGAAAAAAGTGCTTGTTGACCACAAAACAAACACGCATGTAAATGTACACTGGCCTGGAAAAGAAACTTGAACAAGAAGCGTGTTAACAACTGAATAGCATGTAATCAGAGTCCAATTAAAATATCATTATGATGAATACTGTCATACTTAATATCATTTCATTTTTTAGCTCGACTATTCGAAGAATAAGGAGAGCTATACTACTCACCCAAGCGTTGGCTTCGGTGTCACACCTTGGTTAAGGTTTTGCATGCAAGCACCTTTAAGTCATTATCTCAGTAAATACATCATGTATTGCATTGAAACTTTACATATGTATTCTCCCACCTCAGATAAGTAGATCCAATAATTTAACCATGCTAGATATTCTTATCTTGCCCACGGGCGAAGATAAAATGCCCGTATGGAACTCCTTTTTAATGGTCACCACATTGTAATTACCTCCCTTGTTGAAGACTGTAGCATCAAGGAAATCTTGTCTGATGGTAATATTTAGAACGCTAATTGACAACCACGTGCTATCGCATATCCATACGCAATTATTTTCACTAAGCACAAAAGAGTTCCAGCAAAAAATACATTTTTACTTAATTTTGTTTAACTGAGGTGGGAAAAAAAGCATCTACCATAGCCGCTCATGTAAGATAGGTTCATCCCGACCCTCACACCGTGTTTTGCGGAAACTCGGTAAACCTCGTTTCCGCAAAACACCCTGCGCTCGGGTCGGAATGAACCTATCTTACACTCTCAGCCATGGAAGGTACTTATATTCCCAACTATCTAAACTACTAAATTAATGAAGTTAGATAACACTTATAATTTAATGGAAATAATGGGCTTTTATTATTTGATTTAGAAATTCTGGTTAAGGTTTTGCATGTAAGCACACATAGGTTAATATCTCAGCAACTACTTGATGTATTGCATTAGGACTTTATACAATGGTACTCAACCATCCAACCTTCCTCATTAACCAAGTTAGATAACTCTAATTTGCATTTAATGCAAATAATGACCCTTTATTATTCGACTTAAAAATTCTGGTTAAGGTTTTGCATGTAAAAGTGTTGGGAATCAGACAGAAAAATTACTATCGATAATCGGTTTATGAAACCGATCAATGATCGATTATTAATCGATTTACCCCGGTAATCATTATTTATTTATTTTTGGTCATCATATTTTAGGCATGTAATAGATACAGTACATGCACCAGTTTTGAGCACCAATGTTCCCTTATAATATTGTTTGTACATTTTTTTGCATAAATTACACTATTTATTCAGAACGCAACTATCTTGAGTGTTTACAAGTTACCATTACAGAAGTTGAGACCACATGCTCTATTTTTTTGTCTTACATTTAGTATTGTTTACATGTGTAAAATAAACACAAAGAAAGATATCAATTTCCCTTTAATAATCAGTCAGTAACAAGTAAAACAAGCAGTTGATTTTTCTACATGTTTTACAAGAATATTTTCTTTCAGAAAACTGAGAAAACTAAATTCTTACATGGTTAGAAGTAAACGGTAACATGTTATAAAAATCTTTTTTAAAACCATAATCATAAGAAGTTGAGAACCAATTCTTAAGCAGTTAAATTACAAAGAAAATTTGTAATAAAGTACTGTAGTGACTTACTGACTTGATAAAAATATGACTAGATAACGTAACATAGTAACACCTTAACATTTCATCATTAACTAGCATTAACCAGGAAAAGAAAATTAGTCGGTAGCGGTTACATCCCTTGTTTCTATAATCGATTGTTCAAATTTCACTATCGATTGTCGCTGACGTAGGCCTTTCCGATCAATTGTCGATTATAATCGATAATCAGCACAACACTAGCATGTAAGCACACATAGGTTAATATCTCAGCAACTACTTGATGTATTGCATTGAGGCTTAACACAATGGTACTCAACCATCCAACTTACTTAATTAACCAAGTTAGATAACTCTAGTTTGCAACTCTAGTTTGCATTTAATGCAAAATAATTTCCCTTTATTATTCGACTTAAAAATTCTGGTTAAGGTTTTGCATGTAACCACATTTAAGTCAATATCTCAGCAAATACATCATGTATTGCATTGAAACTTTAGATATGTATTCCCAACTATCTAACCTACTAAATGAAGTGGGATAACACTTTTTTTGAATATAATGCAAATTATGGGCCTTTATTATTTGACTTAGAAATTCTGGTTAAGGTTTTGCATGTAAGCACACATAGGTTAATATCTCAGAAACTACTTGATGTATTGCATTGAGACTTTATACCATGGTACTCAACCATCCAATCTACTTAACTAACCAAGTAAGATAACTCTAGTTTGCATTAAATTCAAATTATGGCCCTTTTTTATTCGACATAGAAATTCGAATACATCATGTATTGCATTGAAACTTTATACACAGGCTCCCAACCATTCAACCTTTCTTAATTAATCGGGAAAAATAACTCTATATTGCATATTATATCATTTTTGCCCCTTTATTATGCGACTTAGAAATTCTGGTTATGGTTTTGCATGTTAGCACACATAGGTTAATATCTCAGCAACTACTTCATGTATTATTGCATTGAGACTTTATACAATGGTAATTAACCACCCAACCTACTTGAATAACCAAGTTAGATAACTGTATTTTGCAAAAAATAATGGCCCTTTATTATTGGACTTAGAAATTCTGGTTAAAATTTTGCATGTAACCACATTCATGGTAATATCTCAGCAAATACATCATGTATTGCATTAAAATCTAATCTAATTTTACAGTGATCCATGTTTCGCCAAAACTTTTCAATCCTTACACTGAAAAGCGGCGTAATAGTCGAGCGCGCTGTCTCTGTGACAGCTCTTTTTACATTTCAACATTACCATGTTTAACATACTTAAGGCCATCCTTCAAAGTGGACCAACATAAACACCAAGATTTCCCTGACAGATGTTTTATGAACTAAGTCTTAGGAAAGATATTGCCCTAGCTACCAACATGCAGGCTCTGCAAACCTTTTTTCAAAGATGACTTAGCCCAAAACACTGTTTTTGAATTTATTTGCATGCATATGATGTAATAAATTGTGGTTTAAACACAAGGCATGCTATAATAATCAACCTATAGTAAAAGTTAATTCATAGAAACAAACCATTCTTTCCAGATCTTGGTGCTCATATGGTATCATCGAAGGCGGGGGATTTTCAGGAGGAACATGAGAGGGAACTACAGAATGCCGTAGACGAGTCAGAGGAACGAGCTACGCGAGAACTGAAGGCAGCATTGAAACGAATGAGGGAGGATAAGGAGGACGAGAAAAACAGAGCTCTACGCAATCAGAAGGATGTGAGTAATGATGATATCATAATTATTTTTTTAATTCCTGTGGCAATTAAGCTATAGAACTTCTTTATATTCTTTCATCCCTTTTGACTCACTAGTAATATTCAACTTTTGTGATGTCATTTCAGAAAAGTTTAAGCTTTAAATGTAGAATTGTTCAAAGATAATAATTATATGAGAAGGCTTGATAAAGACATAAATGATTTGAAAACACATTACAAAAGAACAGATCATACTAATACACGTTATCAGTCAAGCATAATTATAGCATCTTAATAGTTTAAGATCACTTGTAAGTATTATTTATTTCAGATATTCCGTATGATAATTATCTTCAGTTGTATTTCTTAGAACTTCATAAACCTTCAACTTTTCACTTGACAGTATTACGAGAAGATAGCCCGTCGTGTTGAGGAACAGCGCAATCGTGCCGAGGAGGAGCGAGAAAGAGAGCTCACACGCAAGTTTGAACGTGAGAAGGAAGAGGCACTTAATGAACAGTGGCATCAGTGTGAGAGGTAAGTTTGCCTTATAAATTGTTGGGTATCTCTTGAACACATTACTTAAGCTAAGAGTGCCACAAAGTAGCGCATAGCGCTGTGTGATAGCGCTCCTTAATAAAGCATCGGCGATCGCCATTAGTTGAGATAGAGCAATAGACCTAGGTAGTGCTGTCAGTTAAGGTGAAGTTACCTAGGAGTTGTTTGACACTGCTCCATAGAAACCACAGGGGCAGGGTGCCTGGTTATGCCACACACCTATGGCCACACCCTCCTCCTTGTCAATTACTCTAAAGGCAAAATATCCCCCAGGATTCAGGATAATAATTGGGGAATTATCAGAAGTACTAAATTACAAGAAATACAGGTTTTTTGCGTTTTTGGTAATTGATAGCAGGCAGGGTGTGGCCTTAGGGGTGTGGCATAAACATGCACCTTGCTCCTGTGTAGAAAACAGACTAAGCAACTCGCTCAAGGTCCTAATTTCTCGAAAGTCTGTAAGCGTAGTAAGTTTAATTAGCTTATTTCATTATGCCAAATTTCTTTCTCAGTTGTTTTTACTAAATAGAAAATAATTAAGCATTATTAGCATGAAGATACCGTAATTTCCTTCTGAATTCCAAAAACTCTTAAGAATTTAAACACTGCACAAATTATACCAAAAAATCAATAGTGAGCTTAGCTTAATCCTGTTATAGGGGCCTTAAAATGTTTTGAGAAATTGGGGCCAGAACTCAATGGCAGCCTCCACATCATCATGTACTATGGAACATTTAGCTGACAAAACCTTGTAACAAAAAACATACACTGCAAATTTTCAGACGAAAAGAAGAGGCTGTTGCCCTAGCATGTGAAGAATTGACCAGGAAGCTGAGACACGAGTTTGCCATCGAGAAGGAACAGGCTATAGCAGAAGCTCTCCAGATTGCCAAGGTGGGGGATTGCTAGGGGTTGGATGCCCTAAGGGAATCTTTGATTTGTACTTTCATTGAATACAGCTTTTAATTTGTCGTTGGCACCAACTTTTGTACACACGTTCTAAGTTAAGGTTCTAAGCGAGAAATGGTCAAAATCAGGGAAATGGCCAAAATTTATACATACCAAATGCCATTAAATTTAAGGATACACTTACCTGAGGTTTTGATATATTGTGTAAACCACTACTTAATTAAACAATGTTGAACATTTTTAGCTCGACTATTCGAAGAATAGGTGGGCTATACTACTCGCCCCAGCGTCGGCGTCCGGTTAAAGTTTTAGGGCAAGTTAGGATTTTCACTTATAAGTCCAATACCCTACATTCAAATGACTTAATACTTAACACAGTTGTTCAGGGCCATCACATGATGAGGTTAGATAACTCCATATTATTCTTTACACAGATTATGGCCCCTGATTGACTATGGAACTTAGGTTTAAATTTTAGGGCAGGTTGGGATATTGTTTGATAACTTCTATACCTTCATTCAATTGACTTAATACTTCACACAATTGTTCAGGACCATCACACAATGAGGTTACATAACTCCATATCCTTAATACAAGTTACGGCCCCTGATTGACTTAGGTTAAAGTTTTAGGCAAGTAAAAGTTAAGGGCAAGTTGGGATTTTAATAAAAAAACTTCTATACCATTCATTAAATGCACATAATAAAATTCAAAATTATTTATGACCATCTTACTACAAGAAACGTAACTCCGTTTTAAGCCTAAATACAAATTATGGCCCTTGAATTTTTTTTTTTTTTTTTTTTTTTTTTAAATTTCCTTTGAAAAGCATATTTGTATATTCTTAACCACATTTTCATAACGGGAAATCAAGTTATTTGAATGACTTGCGTTATTGTTTGGGCAGGCTGGTGGGAGGGCAGCATCAAAGTCACCTTATGTATCGAATAATTTTAGTTGGGTTTGACATAAAGAGACTAAACTTGGTATTATTACATCGTTATTGTTTTCTAAGTCAAAGCGGCGTAGTCGAGCGCGCTGTCTTACGACGGCTCTTGTTCAAAATGTGGTTGTTACATTTGGATGAAGTTCCTATCAGAGTTGTTTGGTGTATTTTTGTAAAAAAAAGATAAGTGGTTGAAAATATTTATTTTTTTCTTTTCACTTTCAAAGTCACATGAGCGTATCATGAAAAAGGGAAACTAAAAGCACTTAATTCCTCATTTTTTAAAAAGATAATCTGTAAAAGATACTTGAGGAAGGTTTCAAGCCCGACTATCTTAGTAGCACCTGTGTTTTCCTGTTCAGGAGAAGTACCAGATCCGAGAGAGGAACACGATAGAGAAGACTCGGCGAGAGTGCCAGGAGGAGGCTCGGCAGGAAGCAGAGAGAGTTGCAAAACTACACCAGCAGGATATAGACCGGTGTAATGAGAGGTATGGTAGTATAATTGTACTTTAGTTTCTTACTTATGTTATTAATAGCGCTGGTAGCACTGTCTGTTGTTGTTTTTTTTAGCTCTACTCTGAAAGCCAAAAATGACCAAAAGTGCCATATGCCAGTAGGGCGTAGGCCCTCATAAGCCTATTGTTTCTTTTTCACTCCCTTGCCTTTGTTAAAGGAGTTAAAAGTACAGTTAAAAAGAGTCAACCTGTACTGACTGTGTTCAGTTGTTTTTCTCCCTTGCCTTTGTGAACTATCAGTATGTTGACTGTTACCCATACATACATGCTCTGGATTTAAAATAACCAAAAGGAGCATACACCCTCATAGGCCTCTTGTTTTTAAATGTCAATGTAATGTGATAGCCTTTGTGTCTTTGTTCTGCCAAAACTGTGACCTTGATCGTAACACTTCCAAGATATTTAAATGAAACTCGACACACATGTTGCCACTGACACACATGTTGCCACTGACACACATGTTGCCACTGACACACATGTAAAGCAAGGCCCATAACTCTGGCTTTGATAATTGTTGAGTTGAGCCCCTATTTTGACAAAAACAACTACAGATATTCAATGACATTAACTCAGCAGGGCTTTCGCTGCTAGTTTCTGTGGGATTGTGCGTTCAAGTCCAACCATGGTTCGGCTCTTTCAGTTTACTGGTATATCTATTTAGCATAAACAAAACATAATCAAGGAATTGTTTAAATCATTTACACCTTATTGTTCTTGCAGCATTTATACATGTATATAACTTCATTTTTCTCAAATTAGGTATGACCTTTTGGAGAGAAAATGGCTGAGAGAAGTAGACCAAAGAAAAAATGTGGAACAGGATTTCCGAGTAAGAATTTTTTGTTTAGTAGCAATTTAAAACAGTTTCATAATATTGTTTTAATAGTTTTCTACTCCTGTAGAGTGTCAAGAATGCTCTGTATATGAACTTTTGCTTTGTAAAAAATTAGTATCACTTTTGATATTAAGCTGAGGACCATGATATCAGAAAAGACATTATAAACGTGTTGGGTAGATCCAATGGTTTGGTAATTTTTTTGACAACAGTCAATTTAAACCCAACTAATGTTTGTAATTAATTTGATAAGAGATTTACCATTGAGTTTTAATTACATTCGAAACGTGAAATATTATATAGTACATTGCTTTTCTATAAATCTATACAGGAAATATTTTCTTATTTTAAGACTTAAAGATCAACTTTAAAGATCACCGCTGTGTGAGCACGGACTTTTAACTTAGATAGCAAGATTGGCTATAGTTTCATAACAGTAAATGATATCAAAACGTCATTTCACTGTTATTAAGCTGTGTGATTTACATTACATGTATACCTGATTTATTTCTAATAAACATGGGAATTTGTATTATTATGTATTTTATTCCTGCAGGAGTTACAGGATGACTACCGTCGGTTTATGGATTACACAGACGGCATGTTCCATTCGGATTATTTGATGCAGTTACGACATATGGGCCAGAAACTTGCGGAAAAACAGATTAAACCTGTCTCTTACGAGGACATTGAAAAACAGTTTGGATCGCAAGATGATGAAATTGACTTTTAGTGCCTTCAAGAAATTGTAATATTGCTTCAAATCTCTGCAATGTATCGGAATCCATTGAAGGCAAACATGGTATATAGTCTGCTATGCATACAAAATGGCAGAGGGATATTTACCTGAAAACAACAACGACAGAGAACATGGTTAAAGAATCTGGCCCACATAAAGCTAGTATCTCCATAGTGTTAAATGTTGATGCATTGTGACCCCATATCATTTTGATATCAATTAAAAGGTAACAACTTGCTGATAACTAATATGTAAACTAGATAATGAATACAAGTTGACGCTGCTTACATCTTTATTTGAACTGAAATTGGATGCGAAATGTGAATTTAAGGGCAAAAAAGGTAGTTTTATTAAGAAAATTCAGTATTTCAATATAGGAAAAGTTGTTGCAACTTTCAAAATCTTTATTTCAACAGATACTTTGCATTGTACAAAAAAAATTTTTCCCAGCTCCACTGTGCATAATGAGAACATTGTAAATATATACCAGGCCTCAGTTTGAATACATCTTTAGTGTAAAACATGTATCTTATTACATCTTGCAAAATAACTTACTTAAATTTGATTAAACCCCCGCCCCCCTCCCCCGAAAAAAAATAATTGTGATTATCTGAAAGAAAATTTCCTGTACTGAAACAAAGATAGTGTGCTGAGCAACACCTTGTTATAAGGGACTTGAAATTGTCTAGAAATTTGTACTTGATAATACCGGTAAACAATGTCTTATAGATTTGAAAAAAACAAAACAAATAATGTTAACAAATTGGCTATGTTTTTTTCTGGCTTGCTGTGATATATTGTATTTATGATGAAGTATGTATTTGTGTGTTCTTTTGGGTATTGTCCAAAGACTGCGCTGTTGTGATATTCTACCAAAGACTATGTCATTTTTCAGGATAACAGGGTTCACAAAATGGCCTAAAATCTACCTTAATGTATGATTGATTGGGTGGTTATTGCTAAATACATGCAACTTTAACAGAGAACATTAACTGCATTAAAACTACAGCAATATATGTTTATTATATATATATGTATGTAAAAGGAATTTAAAGGGAATTTATTAACCTGGGGGAAACCACCTTGTCCGATTTGTAGTCACCCTGCCGGACAGGTGGGTTTCTCCTAGTACTCCTGTTTTCTCCCAACAACTCTCTTGCTTTTTCAAATACTTGTTTCACAATAGTTGTAAAAATATAAGTTTACCGGTAAACTACCATAAAATCAATTCTGTATGTCATCGGAAAAAAGAAAAATTTAACAATTGTAAGTTGCCAGCAGAAGTTCATATACAAGATATATTGTTCATACATTGTTTACAGAAACAGTACAGAATGCTTCAGGCTTTCGTTTACAGAAACAGTACAAAATACTTCAGGTTTTCTAATGCTACTAAACATTTAGACTAAAGTATAGATTTTAAGCTTTTTGGTGATAGTTTCTTTGTTTTATGTAATGACTGTGTCCACTTAGTTAGTGGTTAGTGGTTGACTGGTGGTCATTGCTCTTAAATTTGTAATAAGAATGATTTGATTTTGGCTAAAATTGTAGAACATTATTAAATATAGAGGGGAATAACTTTGCCAAAATGCATTTTCATATGGCTTTGGCTATAGTTATGTCCCTTGGATTGCATGGCTGAAAAGCTGTTTTATATTATATATATATTTAATTCTTTTTAACAAGTTATACATCTATAAATTATGATAATCGATATAAACTTATTAAAAATTGAGTAAATTGTGCTAAAGTAAATTTTTGAAATTAAATATTGGTTTTGCAAGAACTTCGTTACTTTGTTTGGAAATATAATTTGAAGGCATTGTGTATTCATATAATTTATTTGCTTGGCTGACAAATGACTGTGATGTGTTTGTCTTCAGTTTAAATTTGTGTTCATCAAAAGCGTACGTAACAGCAGTAACATTCATTTCATTAATAGATTCCGTTTTATTATTTATTTCATTTAAGCATTTTGCTTTTTTTAAGGTTAAGGGGCAGTTAACTGCCATTGTAAAATTCTGCCTTTTTTAATGAGTTTGTTATTATTGGCTTGTTTTATTCACTCTAATAATTTCAGTTGTTAAGCAAATTTAATGTTAATTTCTTATAATGACTGAGCACTTGTTAATAGTTATTGATGTTTTGTTGACAAGATTTGACTGCACTATTCTCCTGTAATTAAGCTAATGTATTATATTATATCATTATCTTTGCAGTTGTTTTATATTGATAAACAATGGTTGTGGGAATCATGTCTCGTTATATTATGATTTGTCATACATTCTGATTTGTTTGTTAATGTTATTATTGTATGACTTTCACTATTTTGTAGACATAATCTGATACTTGAGTGAAGTTTCTCTAAACAACCTCTTTGGAATACTAGTCCATAATTATGTACATGTACATACTTACTTTATGAATATTAAGTTAGTATTATTTTCATAATTAGAATAATTTAACAAGCATTAACATTTTATAAGTTATGTGTCATATTCTTTTTAGTTGATTGGAAATTTTTAAGTTTGATTTAACACTTTAAAATGACTCTGTCAGTAATGTTTAGGGACAACCAATTATGTGCCAACCCTGTAAATCCCTTGTATAGCGACTCCTGTCTTAGCTCTCTTAAATCTTATCATACTGATTTTTGGATCAGAAGCTCACCTTTTTCCCTGTGAAATTGCATTTGAAAATATTCAGTAATACTCCAGTTATTCTAGAGAAAACTCCATTTCTGGAGGAAAATGGGCCCATAACCTTTATGTATCTTTATCAGATCCCTGCTTACTCTTGATTAACAGCAGCCTCCAATCAAATAAGATTGATATTTTTCTGTGCAATAGTAGTGCTAGGTATCATCATTTAGAGACTTATAGTGGACAACTAGTTTCATGTATCTTTGCAATGTATTATCCTGCCAAAAACAATGATAAATCTCCTAGTTTAGTGTGACATAGGCTGCATGTAGAATAGATATTTCAGTAGACAAACATTATGCTTTTATTATTGAACTGTGACAAGCAGAAAAAGGTTTGATTGTTTGAGGTGCGTCTAATAGGATATTTATGGTATGGGGTTAGCAAAAAATATTACCCTATGGTTTCCTTTTGGCAGTCCCTGCAGGGTTACATGTTTATGTTGAGATGGTCATAAAAATCTTTCAAGGTTATTTAGTGAGTGTTTTATGTAAGATGTGTTTTGCATAATGCTAAAATTTGACAATGTCAAGAGATATGACCTAAAAGTTTTCTTTTGCTGGTGCTTGCAGGGTGACATGTTAAGATGGTCATCATTAGAAATTTTACATGGTTATTAACAGGTTTTTTATGTAAAACATGTTCCCTATGATGCTGAAATTTGACAATGGGCCGATTGTTTAGAAAATTGTTAAAATTAACTTTCTTTTTTTTTTTAAAGTGAAATATGTTTTGATGGGTTCATATTTGTTATTCAAACAATTACAGCTGAAACAGTTGTCTGACATCGTATATAAAATTCCATAGATCAAAAGAGTATTCTTAAAACTTTCGGAGTAGTAAAGATTTGAAAATTAACAACAACAATGTTTACAACTTTGTGAACTTTAATGAAGTTCAGAACAATCAACAATTGGCCCATTGGCAATAGTTAACTCAATGGCCCATTTCTGCTTGCCACGGTTTACATGTCGTTTCTTCCATTTAGTGTTTTTCAATGCTTACAGTATTATTCTAATAGTATTTATTATTATGGTGATAACATATTCATTTGGTGGTAGATTTGTAGCTGAGTGATGGTTGTTACAATTATCCTAACTTGGAATAAAATGCCTGATTATGAACTATTTGATTGATCAGGGACTGTTTTATTTATAAGGACTGATTGGTTTTATATCATATTGATGGTCAACCTTTATCCAAAATCAAGATGTCAATTAGAACAGTACTGCACTGATTTTGCGCATTATAAGGACTGGGGCCATATTCTTAAAGCTTCTCACTTAGTGAAAAATTTCATTTTTTTAGCTATGAATATTTTAAATGCCCTCTATTTTTCATCAAATTTATTCATACGGACATTTTTCTTCATTATTTTCATATTTGGGGTGAAAACATTGCATGTTTACTTTCAATTCAACTTAGATCAAAAAGACATTTTTTCATTAAGACAGTTTAAAAATAAAAACACAACTAAGATGTTTTATGAATCCGGCCCCAGATGGTATCCATTTTCAGGTAGCTTTGAGGATAAAGTGTGTGGTTGTTTTTTTCAAAATGCCATTGTATATTATACAATTACATACATTAATTATTTACATCTAGTTTTGTATTTTGTTAATTTTACAAATAATGAAATAAAATCTGAAAACATCTTTTACTTTATGTTTTCAATTTACTGTTAAAGTGACACTCGTATTTAAAATCAATACATACACATGTATAACAAACATACATTTTGAGTGATAAACCTTCAATTACTTGCTAAATAATGCATTTATGGAAAATATTAATTACTGATAACAACATAGTAACCTTTTATTTAATAGCTCAAATATTGAATGACTGGTGAGTCCTTAAAGATTTACAGTGATCAACTATTGTCGCATAAGGTAGAAATACCGTGTTTTCTACACCTATTTTCAAATTAATGTATTAATTGTGAACTTGTGATACATCTTATCTGGGAGTTAGAGTGCATTTTTAAGATGGTTGGTTTTATATGGGTAACAAGACATAAAAAATACTTTAATTTCTGCAGCCATTTGCAGAAAACTTGGATAAACTGTCCACAGATTATGTTTCATTTGTTGCTCGTTTAAATAATTTGATTATTTTGGTTATGATAAATATTGGATAAATATTGACCAATAAATGAACATTTCGGCTAACTTTGACCAAACCAAATAATTAACCAGTTTTGATACGCCCGAAGGGTCGTATTATGTTATGGCCTCCATCGTCTGTCCGTCTGTCTGTCCTTCTGTCCGTCCGTCCGTCTGTCCGTCCGTTAGCAATTCCGTGTCCGGGCCATAACTTGGTAACTAATAAAGCGATTTTCAAATAACTTTATACAAATCATCACTACATTAAAAGGATGTGTCACGCGCAATTTCCAGGTCCATACCTCAAAGACTAGAATCACCATGGGGGGGGGGGCGTTAGCAATTCTGTTTCCAGGCCACATCTTTGCTACTCGTCCGTTAGCCATTCCGTGTCCGGGCCATAACTTGGTAACTAATAAAGCGATTTTCAAATAACTTTATACAAATCATCACTACATTAAAAGGATGTGTCGCGCGCAATTTCCAGGTCCATACCTCAAAGACTAGAATCACCATGGGGGTGCGTTAGCAAATCCGTGTCCAGGCCACAACTTGGTCACTAATAAAGTCATTTTCAAATAACTTTATACAAAGCATCATTACATTAAAAGGATGTGTCGCGCGCAATTTTCAGGTCCATACCTCAAAGACTAGAATCACCATGGGGGGCATTAGCAATTCTGTTTCCGGGCCATAACTTGGTAACTAATAAAGCGATTTTCAAATATTTTTATACAAATCATCACTACATTAAAAGGATGTGTCACATGCAATTTCCAGGTCCATACCTCAAAGTCTAGAATCACCATGGGGGGACGTTAGCAATTCCATGTCCAGGCCATAACTCAAAGACTAGAATCACCATGGGGGGGCGTTAGCAATTCTGTGTCCGGGCCACATCTTTGTAACTCGTCCGTTAGCAATTCCGTGTCCGGGCCATAACTTGGTAACTAATAAAGCGATTTTCAAATAACTTTATACAAATCATCACTACATTAAAAGGATGTGTCGCGCGCAATTTCCAGGTCCATACCTCAAAGACTAGAATCACCATCGGGGGCATTAGCAATTCTGTGTCCGGGCCACATCTTTGTTACTCGTCCGTTAGCAATTCCGTGTCTGGGCCATAACTTGGTAACTAATAAAGCGATTATCAAATAACTTTATACAAATCATCACTACATTAAAAGGACCTCAAGCCGAATCTTCTTCGGGCGTATAATGCTCCGTTTCGCGGTGCTCTTGTTTACTATTGGCTGTTGTCTCCTGAAATACTATCATCTAGTACAATGCAATGAAGGCTGCCATTTCTAGCTCACCAGAGCACAAAGTGCTCAAGGAGAGCTATTGAGATCAGTGTCTGTCGTCCGTCTGTCAGTCCGTCTGTCCTTCCGTCCGTCAACAATTGCTTAAAAAACATCTCCTCTGAAATACTATCATCTAGTACAATGCAATGAAGGCTGCCATTTCTAGCTCACCAGAGCACAAAGTGCTCAAGGAGAGCTATTGAGATCAGTCTTTGTCTGTCGTCCGTCTGTCAGTCCGTCTGTCCTTCCGTCCGTCAACAATTGCTTAAAAAACATCTCCTCTGAAACTACCTGGCCAAATTCAATGAAACAACACAGGAAGCTTCCTTGGGTGTCCCTCTACAAAAATACAACAAGGGGTCACGATTGATTAACAACAACAACAACAACAACAACAAAATGGCCGACTTCCTGTTATGCTTTAAAAAGCATCTCCTCTGAAACTACCGGTCCAAATTCAATGAAACTTTACAGGAAGCTTCCTTTGGTGACCTCTACAAAAATACAACAAGGGGTCACGATTGATCAACAACAACAGCAACAACAACAAAATGGCTGACTTCCTGTTTTGCTTTAAAAAAACATCGCCTCTGAAACTACTAGTCCAAATTCAATGAAACTTTACAGGAAGCTTCCTTGGGTGACCCTCTACAAAAATACAACAAGGGGTCACGATTGATCAACAACAACAACAACATCAACAAAATGGCCAACTTCCTGTTTAGTTTTAAAAAAAACATCTCCTCTGAAACTACAAGTCCAATTTCAATTTAACTTTACAGGAAGCTTCCTTGGGTGAAAATGGTCGACTTCCTGTTTTGGTTTCAAAAAAAAACATCTCTGAATCTACCAGTCCAAATTCAATGAAACTTTAAAGGAAGAAAACTTGGGTGACCCTCTACAAAAATACAACAAGGGGTCACGATTGATCAACAACCACAACAAAAGCAACAACAACAAAATGGCTGACTTCCTGTTTTGCTTTAAAAAAACATCTCCTCTAAAACTACCACTCCGAATTCACTGAAACTTGACAGGAAGCTTCCTTAGATGACCCTCTACAAAAATACAACAAGAGGTCACGATTGATCAACAACAGCAACAACAAAATGGCCGACTTCCTGTTTTGCTTTAAAAAAAACATCTCTGAAACTACTAGTCCAAATTCAATGAAACTTTACAGGAAGAAAACTTGGTTGACCCTCTACAAAAATACAACAAGGAGTCACGATTGATCAACAACAACAACAACAGCAACAACAACAAAATGGCAGACTTCCTGTTTTGCTTAAAAAAACATTTCCTCTGAAACTACCACTTCAAATTCATTGAAACTTTACAGGAAGCTTTCTTACGTGACCGTCTACAAAAATACAACAAGGGAAGATTGATCATCATCAACAACAACAACAATAAAATGGCCAACTTCCTGTTTTGCTTTAAAAAAACATCTCCTCTGAAACATCCAGTCCAAATTCAATGAAACTTTACAGTCAGCTTCCCTGGGTACCCTTCTACAAAAATACAACAAGGGGTCGTGATTGATCAACAACAACAACAATCTGGCCAACTTCCTGTTTTGCTTTAAAAAATATATATCTCCTCTGAAACAACCAGGTCAAATTCACTGAAACTTTACAGGAAGCTTCATTGCATGACCCTCCACAAAATACAACAAGGCATTAAAATTGATCGTCATCAGCAACAACAACAACAACAAAATGGCCGAAATAACTGTTTTGCTTTAAAAAAATCTCTGAAACTACCAGGCCAAATTCAATGAAACTTTACAGGTAGCTTTATTGCATGACCCTTTACAAATATAAAACAAGGCATTGTCATCAGTAAAGATATGTTTAAAATGCAACATTTTTATTAATGCTTTATCACAGAGTTGTGGCCCTTTGCTTAGGTGAGCGTTTTAGGGCCATCATGGCCCTCTTGTTTTCTTTAGATAACACACTCGCTTTTCACTATATAAGGTCCCAAGTTTCGAGTTTTGTTGGTGGTAACACAGCAGAACAGTTGTTTTTGTTTGGTCGCCAACTCCGCATCATAAGCTTTGAGGGTTGGAGTTTTGGTATTTTGGAGTGGTATTAGTCAGGTCATATTGTGGAAAAAAAAAATGAAAGTGCACTTTTGGTTAAAATTTTGAAGCTGTGTAAACTTGCAGAACATGTGGATATGATAAAAAAAACCCTCACAGCCCACTCAGGATATCCCCCTCCCCCGATATGGACGCCATGATACAAGAATGCCGCTATTACCATAATTATGTTAAAGTATAGTTGTATAACATGCTCTGACCTAAAAATGTATCATTAAATTTGTCTTAATCCATATTAATTATATCTATCAAACGTCTTAGTCATTTCCGACTGATCACAATGTTCACTAAATGTACGATTTATATTCCAAACCCTGGATATGCATTCGTCTTAATTAATGAGATTATTTGACATTGTTTTTTCCATGACTGCATTAATTAAAACACACCTCTTTACATTGTCACGCTATTAGTACATAACTCTGTAACGTGCCGCGGCATAACCATTTATAATCATGTGATCTACATATAGGATATATGTATAAGAAGGCTTAAAGCGTATCGTATATGTAGATTAGACAATGAAATGCGGGAGAAGTACAAGATAGGGGACGAGGGGGCGGGGCGGTAAAAAGTAAAGCTTTCGACTTCTTTCGTGCGTTGTCTTCTCGCCATGCAGAGTCGGCATGTCAATGCCGTATTGTGCTTTTTCAATTTTTGTACATTTTATAAAAAAACACAATAAAATTCACCTGGATTTATAGAGTTATTTAAGTGGGTTGATTGAGTGCCGAACTGCATTTGGTTAGCTCTTCTGATTTTAAACGAAAAAAATCAGTTTTGGTGTCGTCGTCAACGTAAGTCGCCATACAAGCCATAAATTGGCAACCTTTATATATATTCATAAGAGACTTGTGCGTGATCACAGTAGCAATACGCACTTGTAACTTGTGTAGCAAGACCCAAAACTCTAGAGATGTGTTACGCGTGTTCACAGTGGTTATACGCACTTGTAACTTGTGAAGCAAGACCTATAACTCGAGGAGTGTGTTACGTGTGTTTACAATGACAATACGCACAGAGATTAAGTTATGGCCATTGGTCGACTAAGATGAACGGACGAGCGTTGGGGCCCGTTTACAGGGCTCATGTTTCCATTTTAAATATCAGTCATACAGCACTGGAGATTAAGGATACAAAGATAAAAAGCAGCAATAATTTGGCTGACATAAAAATGCATATCATAATTACCAGCACGCAGGGCTATACACCGTGTATTAGAACTATTCATAACCTATTTAACTTATAAAACCTGGTCAATTGTATTAACCCTGACCTTCAGGTGTACGCAAACAACTTAATTCAATTATAGAAATAAGTTTCGATATCCAGAAATCCAGGACTTGTTAATCTGCTTTGAAAAGCTGGTGCCAATAAATGTTACAAGGGCAAGATTTGCTGAACGCTATGGTCGCCGAGATCTGGGCTTCGCGGAGATACGACCTGTACTCGTATTTCTTTAACATTCATTCATGACATTCACTGTTCATTCCATTTCGTAAGGCCAATATTGAATGTATGCCTCCATATTCCATAAGAATCATTGTGTACAGCAAGCCAAAAGTCTCACAAATTACAATTCAACAGAAAGGTCAGATTATTTTTCATGACTGTCATTCAGCATTCCTTTAATATTACGTTTTCTTCATCACTTTCCAGCAAGCACTTGTATTGTTTTCAAATTATGTCCGTATTATAAAACATACATAATTCAAATTTTGTTATCTATTTTGCAAAAATAAAGTACATTATCGGTTTGTGAGGTTAGTTGTTGCATTCATTTCTAAAATACATTTATTGGCAGAAGTTGTGTTTAACTTTTTTTGCAAACCTGGGAACAGCTCAGGCCATCTTTAACAAATCGGTTAATTCTTTGCAAGCAGTCCGTGTCATGTTCTTTATAGACGAAATGTAGGTTTGACGTTGCCTTTGTCTTCGAAGTAGAGAACATCGTCTGATTTCTGGGCCCAAGGGCACTGCTGTGTATGAAATAAAACGACCAACTTCTTGACATTTGGAAGTCTGTTTTTAATTTATTTCTTGTTATGTTTAGCTTCAAAAACTCGAGCAATAGGTGCAGTAACGTCTAAATCTGCATACACTAGCAGATCAAGGGGGTGGGGATTGTACCCGACGTCCCGCGCCATAAACTCGTCGAAGTTTACTTTTTATTTTAATATAGGAAAAATGATTAATTAAAAACGTCTCAAATGCACTGTTTTGGACTAGAGATTGTTAAAACAAATTTGGGAAGAACACCCAAACCATTCTGTCACCACTTGAAACCAAAAAAAAACGGTTCTGAGGGAGGGGCGTGACTAAAAAGCTTACGCCCTTAAGTTACTCCCACTCTAACGTCAAACCCTGGATCCACCCCTGGCATATAGTATCATTGACGCTTGCCTGTGACATTATTAACATGGACCGCCGCGTCTCGAGCGGCGTCTATAGGGATACATGTTTACAAGTTCCAACGGACAAGTGTTTATGGGTAACTTTTTAGATTGTTAGAAATGCCAATACTTATCAATAACTCATTTCTTTCAACTTTCCTTAAACTGCATTGTTAAGGAACCGTTTTGATGTCCGTGAAAAGACAACACACTGATATGTTTTATAAGAAATGCTAGCAAGACAGCTATAAGGAATAAAAAAAAAAACTTTTATGCTTCCTTTTTATTGAGACTGGTCGCTGGTCAGACGCAGTGGTTATTTCCCTTTGTCAAGGGCAAGCACTGTGTTTTAAAGTCGCCACAAATTCACACGTGTACATGTTGTAAGTTTTAACAATAAAAAGCACACGGTGTAAGTCTAGCGCTTACTGCAATGCTCAGATAGCTGAAATCGGCGGACATCCAGGCTCAAAGAAGGCGATTGCGCACCCCGGGTGATGGGGGATACATATTTTAATTTTTAAATAGTTCTGGCATAATGGCGCTCTCTTGATTTGATTTGTTTAACCTTTGTATATCAATTCATGTCACCCCTGTTTATTTCCATCAGTTATTAGAAGTAAAACTAATACATTCATCCGAATTTTGCTTTAAATACATTCACACGTGACGCTTTCAGACGCGTCTTTGATGTATTGCATTACAATTAGTCATGTTTGTAAGTTATACTAATTATAAGAAATGGGATCAGTGTACCGCTGTGATAACTCGTAACTAGTCGGCAATCTCCGGCAAGCTCAGTGTATTTCTTTCAGGTAGCAGGTCAAGACCATACAATAACGTCGGCAGGTCAAAACGTCCCCATTACGATCAAACCTTTTCCAAGTGTCTATCACTGAATTCGGTTTCGATCAATTGCTACAGTAAGGTGAACTGTCGCTTCGTTCGGTACCGCATCAACTACGCACAACTCTTGAGTTTTGACCACCACACTATGTTTTTTTTGCAATCGTCAAATGATTTGTAAGGTGGCATGGACTATTTTCTTGACATTATCCCAGTGGAGGTTACTTTCGGGGGCACAAGATTTTTCTTTCATAAGTATGTCCACTTTATAAGCTCTACCAAATAATTCTTGAACGAAAGTTGAAATGCATCAAGGGTTGTATTATACGTGTTAGTTCAATACATCAGTGGAAAAAACATTTTGAGCGTGTCTGACGATTGCCCCCCCCCCAACCCCATTTATGAATTCCTTGGTCCGCCACTGTTACCCGCCGTATAAGACCAAGCCGGGTCAGTATGAGCTTCTTAACTTCTTAACAGTATCGAATATCAAGACATGCCTATAATCACAAACCAGGATAAACAATTTTCATTATTTAAATATAGTTCAACAAGTAAAACATCAATATTCATTCACTAACTTTAACCCAAAGCATTACATTTCTTTGTCCTTGAAATGCATTGGTATATTATAAAGAGGATATTTGTTAGGTAATTTGTTTCAGATTGAAACAAGAAGAGGTGGTTTTTGGTCATTTTATTACAAAATATATATCATTGTTTCTAATTGTAACACTTTCGTTTCTTCACAGAAGAACCGATTTGTGCCAAAAACATAAAAAAAATAGTTCATAGAGATAAAGGATAGTTTACACGTTAAAATACATACAACGTTATTGTTCACATTAAGAACACATATGGCAGATTTCACGTTTTGGTGACCAAAAAGTTCCCGGCGAATATTGATTTTTAAAATTTATTGCAGATTTGTGATTTCAACATAATCTTTTACAGCAATTTCTTATCTATCATATTTTATATCATTTGCAATGATTTATTCATGCATTTTTATAAAAAAAAGAATTTTTTATCACCATACCATTTGTGCTAGTGTTACAATATTGCCGGTAAAAACTTGTTTTTTTTTAATATTTTGATCCAAAGAAGTATTTTGTCTTGCACTAAATGGTTCATTTATCTATAAAACAGAGTGTACAGACAAAAAATAAAGATTGTTTCGTTTTTCTCAAATAAATTTATTGAAACAAACCCTAATTGGACAACAAGACAGAAAATGCTTTCTGCAAACATAGGTTTTCTTTTTATATCAGATCAGATAAGCTATAAACATAAATGTTTTGTTGTGGTAATATAAATGTCTCTAGTATGGTGCAATTATCATTACCTTTGATATTAAACATATATATTATAAATTGCTAATTGCAGTATGTGCTAGTGTTACCACAAAACAGAATGAGTAACATTAGCAGTATGTCACATTAGCAGTTGGACAGAATGTTTCACAACAAATTAAAATACAGACCTACCACAGACTGTTTGAGCTTGATACAGTATAAAACAAACTATATAAATGATTGATAAACACGGTCAATTGATAATCACAAAAATTCTTAATTCTGTCCAATAAATAACGATATCAAACACAAAAGCGGTATGAATTCAATATAAACTACGTACCTAATGAATGAATACTTACAAACGATAGTTTACAGACGACATTGTTATGTTCGAATAATTGACTCTGGGAAAGTCATCAAATTTCAACGATTTTCTTGCTTTATTAAGCGCTTGTCTTAATGCTAGCGTGACATAATGTTAACGTTACATCGAAGGACAGAATGAGCCAAACTTGGATTAAGTTTTTATCAACGGTATTCACCACTATTTTTATCATTTCAATGTCAACTGTGAACCAGTCCAATATAAAAGTAATCGCTACCCGGATGTTAACCCTCAGTCGGTGTAAATTATTCACGAATAGAAAAGGTGCTATCGTCATGCTAAAATGGGACAGAATCGATTTTGAGTAACATTAACACATTTTTAGACCTAAAAAACTTTATGATCGGGAATGACCAATTTCTTGTTACATGCAATACTGTTTTTATCCGACACGTAGTCTTTGTTTTCAGTGATTTAATAAAGGTGTGTTTAGGCTTAAAACAGTTAGCAGTGGATCATGTCTGCTAATGTTACACAACAATTCGAGGACAGATTACCGTAACGTTATCACCATGCGCAATTACCGAAAATTTAAGTATATTACGAACGAAATGCAATCATTTTAGATATATTATTGTTTTAATTAACATTTCTTGCAAACATTATTCAACAGACAAGAATAAAATACTTACCAGATGTTACTGAAAAGCATCCTCAAAAAAGTGGTATATTGGTACCGGGAAGATTTTCTGTCTTTTTTGTCCTAAATATCGCCATATTTTTACATTTTTTTACCTTATTTAACACAATATTTTCATTATTTTAATACAAATCACTTCTATTCGGTGTTCTTATTGGGTTGGGAAAGGCAATTGCTGTATATATGACGTTGACATGCAATAACAATAAATGAAAGCAAATGGGCCAAATAATTGCCTTTTTTGTGAAATCTGCCATATATCAATAACTGCCCTATTTTCATTATCAAAAGAATGAAAAGACAAATGTTTCAAGTATAACTTAAGAAACCGCAATTATTAAGAAAAATAAGTTTAAAATAACGGGCAACGTACCATCTTATTAAATAAATGTACATGCAAATGTTATTCTAATATATTCATACAGATTAATCATCATCCTTTTCACACGAGTTCATCCGGCTTAAACATACAAAAGGCCAGGTTCGCACAAACAAAATTACATTTAAACCATTATGAAACGTCCAACAACCATGCATTTAACCTTTTAACATTTTTGCTCCATAAAGACTTAATCCTAATCGTTAAATCTTTTAGACTCTCTCACTTTACATAATACCTCGCATAATGCTGTTAAAGCTGAAAAAAGTAGCTCAGCCTCTATTAGCGTTTTTATTCCATATACACAGCAAGAGTCTTTGACTAGATTAACCGTAGTTGGAAGGTCAGACTTTATCCAACTGTGGGTGGCAATTTTGGCGCTACTTGCCAAAAACGTTCACTCCATGTATTCATTACCATTAATGTGTCAGAAAAGACACCGTACAACTCATATAATATGTGATATTACCCGTATGTTGAAACAAATAAACATTCATGTCCAGCCCCATCCATATAAAAATGACCATGTATACAGGCATTCAATAGATAAACTAAAAGATGGTCTGCCGTCGCCTACTGGCTTGACCCCAGCGCATCCCCCCGTAATGCATGAAAAGGGCATTTATTAATGGTTAAAAGGTATTAGAAGGTATTTACAAAAATAAATGATTTCATGGGACGCAGTTGCATTACCATTTATGTTGTGTACATACTAACAATCTTAAATCATTACTTAGTACAATCAAGTATTTTAGTGGTCTTCTTTACGATGATTGTCATAAAACGTTACACAATCAAGAGAAAAGAAAACGTTTAAATGGAGAGGGGGGCTCCAAGCCATGTGCTTGTCACCTCGGATGGGTTTCAATGAGACACTAACAAGAAAGGCTCAACGCCTGAACTCAGACTATCATTCTATCCGATGAAAATCAGAGCCGAATTGAAA